>NC_140487.1:84386451-85009451 GCF_964271855.1 Acomys minous
TACTGAAATGGGCAGGTGTGGTCTGAATTGATTCATGGACCCTTACCTCTTGTGGTCTGTGCCAGCTACCCTTTAACAACAGTCTCTTTCAGAGAGAACTGTCCTTTAGGACAATCCAAATTTGTATATTTTATGCTTTCAAGAAAACAACCAGAACCTGGAGCCATGCTTCCTGTGTGATGCTAAATGCCACCTTGGAGACGATGGGGCAATTTAGTTGGTGCCCCAAGTAGAACTGTGACTGGCCTCAGTCTTAGCTCCTGGCTATGACCTTGAATATTGGTCAACATCCTCACCCATCAAATGGGGAGACTACAGCACCCACATCTGGAGTCCTTGTGAGGGAGCCTGAGGCAAGCGCTGATGGAATGGTGTGTTGAGGAGGACCTAGGACTCAGCATTCAGCTCTCTGAGGCACCACTCTTCTGTAAATGGAGTAGTCCCCACAGGGACAGGAAGCGTGTTTCATATCATTGTGTCTGCCATGGTAGATGTTACATAAATGAGGAGACCAGTACTTACTTCTTCAAGTTGCGGAGAGCAATTTGAAGCTCTCGGGACAGTGTCTGACACAGAGTAGGCGCTTCCTGAGCACTTTTGTGGGGTTGGTGATGGGTCTAGTCCTCCTTCAGTGGGCACACTTTGTATTTTTTTAAATTTTTTTTATTTATCTTTATTTTATGTGCATTGGTATTTTACCTGCATATATGTCTATGTGAGAATGTCAGATCTTGGGAGTTACAGACAGTTGTGAGCTGCCATGAGGACGCTGGGATTTGAACCAGGGTCCTCTGGAAGAACAGTCAGTGAGTGCCCTTTACTGCTGAGCCATCTCTCCAGCCCTTACACTTTGTATTTTTAAGCTGGGTGAACAGAGTCCAGTTTCCTCGTTGTTGATGACTTGCCTGTAGGGCTGGGTGAGCACAGTCCATGTTCTTGCAGGATGCTCTTGGGTGCTTGCTGAAGGGCTACTTGCCGCACATCAGAGCGCATAGCTGTTTTCTGTGGTTGTCCTCTTTGCTGCCAATTACCTTGTCTGCCTGCTGTTGGTGTGCTGGTATCTAGCAGTGAGTGCTTCATCTGACCAGTAATTATACAGCAATATTCAGTCCTCAAGATCACTCAGGGAGTCAGTACCCCTGTTCCCAAATATAAAAGATGACGGGAGAACTCAGAGCTATTAAAGAGACAGTAATTAACATGTCAAAGATAGAGACAAAAAGGTCCGAGTGATGTATTGTCTGGTGCTGATCTGCTGGTGTTCTATGCAAAACCACTAGTCACTGGATGAGGTCTGCAAGGCTCGCCTCTAAGCGGTGTCTGGGAACTGCTATGCTTGGCCTCACAGGCAGCCTTTCTTATATTCTGTTTTCTTGAGGGTTCTTGGCTAGATTCCAAACAATTAATGACATCAGATGTAGGACTGTATGATTAAGGGGAAGGGTTTTATTATTATTATTATTATTTTTTTTTTTTTTTTTTTTTTTTTTTTTTTTTTTTTTTTGTGGTCACTGGGACATAATCGTAAGGAAACTAAATCTCTGCCTTGTAATGGTGGCGTTTTGATCAGGAGAGCATGTAGTTGGGGCGCAGTACAAGCAAGACTTACACACTGACCTATGCCAATTTTTGTCAACCAAAACTGCCAAGAGGCCACATGGTATGCTCTCCTGGGGTGTAGAAGCTCTTCTCCTCCACAGGCACACCAGGAGAGGGATGCAGAGAAAACTGCCCAAGGCATTTTAAGGGCTGTAACTTGCACACACTGCACCTTCAGAAATGTTGGTTTCTTTGCTGCTTGAGTTTCAGTCTCACACGCAGGAATGTCTCATAGAACTCTCTGCCACCGTTGTCTGCTTTTGCTGTGTCCTGAGACCTCACCTCCCATTTGATTATGTCACTTATTGAGTGATCTCTAACCAACAACAAAGCCTGCTTTCAGTAAACTCACACACACACAAAAAATGAATGTTTTCCTCTGTTTTCAGCCTTGGAAGAGTTTTCTCCATCCAGAACTGAGGTACGTTTCATCTGTAAGACGACAGTATGGTGCAGCCACTCATGACTCATGACGGAACTCATTTCCTCGCTATGGTCTGGCCATGTTCCTAGCACATAAACTAGTTGTGTCCCCCCGCAACCTTGTAAGGAAGCTGGTACACAGCAGCTCTCAGTGACCCTGTCTGGCCTTCCTTGCTCTTTTCACCCTAGCACACACAGTACTAACGTAGTAAACTCTAGCTGACAGAGCAAAGAGGGGTTGTTGAAGACAGACCCATGACAACATGTGCTAATCTAGAACAGATCAACAAAATATTGGGACTCGGGGGACCACATAAGAACCTGAGGGTACTGGTGGAAGACTCTCAAGTAGTATGACTTAGACAGAAGAGATCTTGGATTTGTACTATGACTGGGGGACACATGCTTGGCTAGGCCAAGGAGGTTATTTTCAGCCCAGACAGTAGAGACCTTGAATTTGTTAGCAGTGTGAGATGCAAGTGGCATGTTTGGAAAAATGAATAGCTAATAAAAAGGGAGAACCCATCAAATAATCTGGTGGGTTGGAGGAAACTGTGGGAATCTACACCCAAACAGAAGTGGAGGTAAGGAACAAAGAGAGATGTAATTGGAAAGGAAGAAAACTGGCCGACTATAGAGGATGAGGATGTAGATTGTATCCTACAAGAGGTAGAAAAGTAACAGATTGACACTCACAGGGGTTGGAATAGGCAGAAGGTCATGGAAGCTGTCGGCCTGGTTCATTTGGTCCTAGCTCCTTATCTTAAAGGATTCACTGTCCTCAGTCATCTCATTAGCACTGGGCCAATCTACCATCTACCTTCCAAGAACTTACTTCTCCTTGGTCTCTCCATATTTCAGTCCTAGACCTAACGATGAAGCAAGCGACATGAAGGAAAAAGAGCTGTGTGAATCAGAACCTCAGAAGCCAGGGAAGGACTCACATGGTAACCATCCTCCCAAGGTATGTGGGTTAGACATGTGGTCTTCCTCAAATATGTATCTGATCAGTGTCCTCCACTGCGTGTCTTGTCAAAACTAAGAAGTGAAATCTAAATTCCTTGGTTTGTATATAAGACCATTTGTAATTTATCCACATCCGTCTTGTCTTTTAGTCGCACCTCCGGCTTTTCCTCATCTATTTCTTTCCCCTTTTCCTTTAGTTTAGCTCTTGTCAGAGTTTCCACACTGCCCCTTCCATACTATTGGGTGACTAGCACCTCTGCAAATGGCCCATATCTTTGCTCATTCTGATTTATCTTCCAGATGTTCTTCTCCCCTTTCATCCATCTCCTACCTATATATTTAAAGATAGAGTTTGATGAAGTCTATTTTTGGAAGATTTCTCAAACTCAATCTCCCAATGAAAAGGATGAATCTCTCCATCCTCTGTTTCCATGTCTGGGAATAGTTCCGTAAGTAATAACATATTACCCCTAATTCTGTGTGAGTGTGCACTGTGACCAGTGTCTGAGCTGCTCAGTCAACTGCCTGGGCAACTTCCAGAGCTTTTTGTGTTGACTTACATTCAGTATAGGTCTCATAGATCAGAAAATGGAAACTTGAGGATGAATACAGTGTAGTGGGTAGAAAGACAAATGTCAGGTGAACTGGAGGAAAGGGGGAATCCCCCGCGTCCTCCTTAGGAGTGACGAGAGCAGGAATGTAGGGCTAAGCACTCCCTTGGTAGATTACTAATAGTTGACCCATCATTATTCATGGGAAGCCACGGTGATTGAGATTTAATAAAGACCCTGACTTAGAGTCAGTACTCCCATAGACCTGCCTCTGTGGGACTTGCTAGCTATTCATTAAAAAAAAAAAAACTAGCACGGTATGTGCTCTGGTAAGATATAGGGTCTAGTAAGACAGCGCTCAACAGCTAGTGATAACTAAGTACCGTTCTCGCAAGGAACACATTCTGAAGACCAGAACGCGCGAGCGAGGAACTGACTTGGTCATCAGCCCAGCAGTGGTCTCCCCGTTGCATGTGTCTAGGTAGTTGTCTATGAAGAGACTCCGGGAGAAACCCAGGGGACTGGAGTCCATAAGGACAGAAGGAGTGTGCCAGTTGGAAGTCAGGAAGCTGTGACTGACATCACTCAGAACAGGCTCTTCCCTGAGGATGTGACGCTGACTAGGCACTCCCACGATAAGGGTAAGTTGCATTTCCCCTGAGCTCTCTTCACTACCAAATTGTTTGAAAGGGAAGTATGGCTGAGATCATAATTTACTTTCAGATATATAGAGGGCATTTATTGTGTACCTCGTAACTCCCCTGGAAGGGCTATCTCCCTAGAACAGTGGAAAGATCACTAGATTTAGAGACAATGGGCTTGAGTTCAAGTCTACACACATGCAAACTTAACAGTTGTGTTAGTTTATATTACAGTAGTTCAATTTCTCCTTTAAAGAGGGGAATCTCAACATGGACCTCACAGGAGTGTAATTAGGCCCAGATCCAACAGCACATCATGGGACAGTCTTGTTCTTTTCTTATCTACCTACTGACCCTGCTCTCACCATTGACAAGCTGACATGGCATACAGCATCACTAATGATCACTTTGGCTGCATTTTCTTCCTTCATGTTAGTCAAACCCTTGACTATAAAAAAAAAACAATAATTAAATCATACTTCATTAAACCACATATTGAAAGGAGGCTTCCTTGGCAGGAAGTCTAGGCATCTCCGAGCCAAGGGCACAGATAATACCACAAAAGCAAAGTATCCTGAGTTCTCCTCTGAGGCAACTCTGTTTTTCAGGTAGAGTCAATTCCTACAAAGTCAAGCTGGCAGCAAGCAATGGGAGTTACAGCCTATTCCCTAATAAGCCCCAAAGGAAAACTTGCAATTTTGTCTTCCCAAGGATAAAAGACATGACTCTTACGTTGACTTTGCTTGGGTCGTGTGCCATCACCGATTAAACAACTCTGAAGCTCTGATGTGACCCAGCTGTACCATACTCCCACTGAGCTAGGGTGGGTAATTTATACCAAACAGCATACTTAGTTAGTTGGCTACTTTTATCTTGTTGTGAAGAGACACCATGAGCACGACAATATATAGAAGAAAGAGTTATTGGGGCTTACAGTTCTAGAGGGTTAGAGTTCATGACTGTCCGTCATGGCAGGAAACATGGCAGCAGACAGGCAGGGGCAGTAGCTGACAGTGTGTGTCTTACCCATAAGCACAGGGAATGTGAAAAAGAGCCAACCTCAGCTACCCACTTCCTCCAACAAGGCCACACCTCCTAGTCCTTCTCAAACAGTTCTGCCAACTGGGGACCAAGTATTCCAATAGATGAGTTTATGTGAGCCATTTTCATCAAGCCAAGACTCCGCCACCTGGAAGTGAAACAAGGCAGCTGTTCTCAAGAGAGGAAGCGTAGATGTTGCATAGACGAGGAAAAGAAATGTCCACTGAAGCATTCTGGTCCACGGAAAGCCATAGATGGGATGCATCACTGCCAGGATGGCATGGATTCAGTGATCAAAAGATGGAGTCAAGGTTCCTTACCATCTGACCCAGCCCCATAGGCTTTACCTGCTGCTCACACCTGCCTCCTGCGCATTCTCTGCCCTCGTGGCATTGGTCTCAGCGCATGTCATGTGATTAAATGGTCCTGATTTTGTGCTTCATCCCTTCCCTCTACCTGGAATGCTTTTATGCCCACAGTCTTATCTTACCGTGTCCTACTTGCCTCTCCAAATTCACCCTTAGAGTCACTTCTGAAGCCTGCCTTGCCCTCTGCTCATATGTCTGTTATCCCAAATATTAATGGTATTTTATCCTAAAAAGGCTTATTAGACAAACTAGGATGTATTTCTTACATGATACAAAATGAAGAGTTAGCAGGTAAGCTGCAGACAAGGTGAAGATTTCTATGTATACATATTGTATTGGTTACTTGGTTGTTGTGATAAAATACCACAGCCGAAGCAACCTAAAGATGAAGGGGCTAATTTGGGCTTAGAGTTCCTGAGGGATAAGAGTCCCTTGTGGCCAGGAGACACAGCAGCAAGTGGCAGGCATGGTAGCAGAAACAAGAGGCTGAGAACTCACATCTTCGACGGCAAAGAGACAGGGAGAAAACTGTACGTAGGGTGAGGCTATTTAAGCTCAATGCCCACCCTCAGTAACAAACTTCCTGCAGCAAGGCCACGCCACCTAAACTTCCCCAAACAGTGCTACTAACTGGGAAACTGGTGTTCAACCGCCTGAGCCTATGGAGGCCATTTCTCAACAAAACCACTGTACATACTTAACAAATTTGACCAAGAAATCATTAGAGAATATATAAATCTTTTACATAGGCATCTTTATAGTCACAAAATACAAAACAGAAACTAGTCACTAGAAAAGGATGGCAGATATTGAAATTGGGAAAATATTTGAACTGGCAGTTCGTCATAGGGGAAAGAAAAAACATAAACATGTCACAAGAGCCCAAGTCTGTTGACTGTCCATTGCAAGTGAAACTGCAGTCTGCCATCAAAATAGCTGCAACATAAAAGAGTAAAAATGTTCAGTGTTGGTGCAGATGCGGTCCAGGTGGAATGCTCATATTCTGAGGGGACTAAGGAAACTACAGCAATCATCTTGGAAAATTGTGAATATTAAAATCAAATACATGCACATTCAATGACCCAGGCATCCCAGGCTGTATATATCCCTGGCAGAAATATGTACTTAATTCACAAAAATAGCCAGTCACTTGTGCCATAGCTTTTTATAATAGTCTCAGACTAGAAATTGTCCAAATGAAGGGTAGACTGGAAGGCTTGGGATGACAGGATCCTGAAATCCCAGCCCGTGAAAGATGAAGGTGAGAACGGGTTTTAAGCATTTTGACTACATAGAGGGACAGTGTGTGTGTGCGTGTGTGTGTGTGTGTGTGTGTGTGTGTGTGTGTGTGTGTGTGCATGTGCGTGTGTGATTTACTTGTTATGTTTTGCCTTGATATTTTTGCCTGCATGTGTGTCTCTTGGGGCCCCTGGAATTAGAGTTACAAACAGCTGTGAGCTGCCATGTGGGTGCTGGGAATTGAACCCAGATATTCTGGAAGAGCAGTCAGTGCCCTCAACTGCGGAGCCCCAGGACTGTGTCTCATGGGGGGAAATGCAACAACAACAACAACAACAACAACAAAATAGAGTAGATAAATACATCATATCCTGTTCACACAATAGAAGAAAATGTAATAATTGTAATGGACGTGTTACAATCAACTATCTCCAACAACCTGGAAGAATCTCTCCACATAATGCTGAGTGCAAGTGTGTTACACCAAGGAGTACAGACTGCATTGCTACATTAACACACGGGGCGAAATCAGGCTTGATGTACCCAGCAGATCGGAGGCAGAGCCGCTGTCGCCCTATGCCAGGGGATGAGCCAGGTGCTGCTGGCTCTTGATCTGAGTGTGTGAGGAGGATGTTGCAGTCCTGGGCCTGTGGTTCTGTGGCGCATTTCCCCCGGTGTCATGCTGTCACTAAGCCTTGAAGCAGGACGTGCGATGCAGAGCCGTTGTATACTGCTTGCCTGACATGTACAAGACTCCCGGTTTGAGCTACAACACTGTAGGAAAAAAAGCTGACAAACAAACAAAATATCATGAAAGTAAAAAAAAACACACACACACACACACACACACACACACACACACACAGAAAAGTGCTTTAAAAGCACAAATATAACACATGGAACTTCTAAAATGAGAAAATTAAAAATAACAAAGAGAAGAAACCTTGGTTAACCAAGAAAGAGAATAATTCAGAAAGCAGAGAAAATTTAAACACTGTGTTGTAAGACAGTAGATACAAAGATTTTTATTATCAGTGAAGGCCATGCATGTTCAGCTTACTAGCTTGAAGATGCACTGGGGTTGTTCAGAATTCAAGTATTTGCGTGCCCTTTACATCTCCTGTACTCTAGCCCTGGAGATTTAGCAGCAAAAGAACGGAGGGGGGGAGAAAAAAACTCTTCTTCATGAACATAGGACTGAAGAGGCTAGCTTTCAGTCTGCACAAAAATCAAATCAAAATTAAGCAAAGACCTTAGTATAACAATGAAACCCTTGAAGTTGTGAGACGAAAACATGGGGAAACATTTAAATATATGTGCATATATATACATATATATGCAATAACTTACACAAAATAGTTGCAAGAACTGACGACTGAGATTGTGCACACCTAAAAAGCTCCTGACAGGGAAAGAAACAGCAGAGTGCACAGACAGCCACAGAATGAGGGAAAACCTTTGCCAAGTATAATGGACTATTCATATCGAGAATGCATAAAAGGTTAAAATTCAACATTGAAACACAAATAATCCAATCAATACATGGCACATGAGCACAACAGACACTTCTCAAAAGAAGTATAAAATACATTACACATTAATACCTTCAGCATCCTCAACCATCAAAGAAATATAAATCAAAACTATACAGAGATTTCATCTTACCCAATCAGAATAACTAAACTACACAAACTCTAGAGATAATGGTGGGCGGGGCTTAGCCGCCACTGGTGGGAATGTGAACATGGATATCGATATGACAAAAAGTTTCAAAAACTAAAATACAACAGCCACATGGCACAGCTATACCAGGGATGGCTGTGCAGAGATGGGGGTCTAAGTCAATGTGGCCTTTTTTTTTTTATCATGGCACAGCTCAAAACAGCTAAGTTATAGAGTGACCTTCAACAGATGAGTGGATAAAGAAAGTGGGGCATGGACACACACACACACACACAAACACACACACACACACACACACACACACACACCAGAGGGGAAGTGGGAAAGCGAGCAAACAAATGAGTGTTATAAAGGAGAATGAGGAGGCCAGGAGAGAGGGAGATGCTTCCATTAGTAAATCCTTTGCCTTGCTGTGCATGAGAACATCACAACCCATGTTTAAACAAGCAAACAGGAGCGACAAAGGCAGAAATGATGGTGTGCTTTGTAATTCCGTTACTGGAGAGTCAGGCACTGACTGGCAGGACCACTGAGGCTCACCAGCCAGCTCGGTGAGTTCCAGGCCAGTGGGAACCCACAGTTCCAGCCTGTCTCAAAAGACAGCACCCAAATCTGATTGCTGGCTTCTACAAACACATGCACACTAACACATGGAAGGGCAAAATTATCACTTGCAAGAAAATGGATGGAACCAGAGAGGGACTGAGAAGGACAGGCTCTGAACGAAGTAATCATGTTTTCTCTCTCATGTAGAAAGACACTCACAAGGAAGACAAAATGGTTCCTGCGGAGGGAGAGGGTAGGTAAGGCAAGATAACAATTGGGGTGAATAAGATCAAAATGGATAAATCAAATGTATGAAAATGCTACAGTGAGTGGAATTCCTTTGTACAATTAATATAGAGTAATAAAGAACCCCTGTCCCCATAGGGGTTGCTTTCTGACCAAGCAAGGTAGAAAAGACATAAATAATAACATATTCTTACATGAAATGGTAGTAAATTGTATAAGAAGGGAACGAAAATTAAGGAGGCCATGGGCGTAAGAACTTGAATGTGTCTGAGGGTAACCTTAAAGACCTCAAGTACATTCAGAAGGGAGGGTTAATCCCGCATGTCAACTTAACTGCATTTAGAGTCACACAGGAGATATACCTCTGGGCATGTCTATGAGGGAAGTTCCTAAGAGACTTCACTGGAGAGGCTAGACCCACCCTGAACAAAAGCAGAAAAAAAAGAAAAAGCGGACTGAGTAACAGCATCCACCTCTCTTTGCTCCTGGCTGCAGATGCAGTGTGACTAAGCCACCGCATGTCCCTACTGCCATGACTTCCCTGCCGTGATGGGCTGAGAGGCAAACTCATCTCCTCATTCCCTTCGTTGCTTTTCTCAGGAGTTTTGTCATAGCACCCAAACTAGCAGAGGCATGTGTGTCTGTTACAAGAGTATTCTAGGGAGGAGGGGAAAGGGAGCCAACACTTCTAGGCGAGAGCCAATCATAGGTGTTGGTGGGGCTAGCAAGATCCTGGTGACTGGAACAGAGAAGAGAGAAGGGGGTGAAAAAGACAAGCATGGGCTTCTAGAAATCCCACGAGAGCTTTGGCCCTTGCTCTCAGTAAGACTTTTTAAACCACTGAGGGCTTCCTGCACACACCGGAAGTCATGATCAGAGTCGGTCTTAAACAATAACCTTGCTGAGAATAGGACATACGCCAAGTCAGGAGACCTGTTATTAACGTAGTGATTTAGGGATGAGGTTAGTGGAGGGTTCTCTGATAGAATTGTGGCGGTGTGCCTGCACTTAGGGTAGAACTCTCGTTAGAGATGAGAGGCTCGTGTTGACTGATATGGAAGAAAAGAACCCAAGATGTCTCCAGCGCTTGAGGCCTGAGGCACCCGAGTAACACAAAAGATACTATTGTCTTTTTTTTAGAAATGGGGAAGACTTAAAGACAAGCAAATTCTTACAAGGAAATCGTGAGATGGGTTTGAAACCCAGTTTGCCTGAGACACCCAAATGGCAACGGCATGAAGATCATAGCAGACGTGGAAGTGACTGCTGTGTCTGTAGAAGACACACATCTGCAAGTTATGTCTCTAAGATTATTCCAAGACGCTTTTCATAAGCCAATAAGAAAAGTCAAGAGAGGCAAGAGGGGAGTTGGAGAGACGGCTCAGTGGTTTAGAGCGCTTGGTCTTCATCGGATCTGGGTTTGGTCCCCAACACCCACATGGTGACTCACAGTCACCTATATCTACTTCTAGGGACCCGACACCACCTTCTGGCCTCTACAGGCACCTGATACACATGTGACATACACACGTACATGCAGGCAAAACACTCATGCCCATAAAGTAGAGTAAATACATTTTAAAAAAAGAAAGATGAACTGCCCATCTATGTGCTGAGAATCTTTTATTTTTGCTGGAACGATTCTGATAACTTCTTTAGAAAAAGTAAGCTGTCTTCCTCTGGGAACTGACACTCTTTGAAAGAGTTTGGGGGTCACATACTTCTTGCAATAGGATAAAATCTTCTCATTTGGCACATTTAATTAATAGATACAAGTCACTTTGCTTATTGCATATCTTTAGATACACTTATTATGATAAGTAGTTCATGTCTGAAATGAAAATAGCTCTGAATCACCCACAGCCTAAATATGAAGCTACACCAACTGATGAGGACGTGAGACAGTTTTGTGACTATGACAAGTTTACAGCTGAGAAATACCTGCATTTATGAGGCTGGCTAACTTGTTCAAACAGTCCCTATAGACTTTTAATACTGGTGTGTCACCTTCTGGTTAGTTCTGTCATTAGCCATCACACTGACATGTGTTCAAGTAGCTCACTTAAGAAAGTATAAGAAAGAAAAACTACCAAAAGATTAGAAACAGCCATTTTGATGGTGGAGAAAATCTCCAGGGCTGAAGATCTGAACAGAGGTCGGAAGTCACAGGGGAGGCATTTAGCTGCGGAAGAGCTTTGGCTTGCCAGGGAACCAGCACTGTACTGGTGACTTGTACAGTCACTAAGAAGGGGCTGTTATTGTTACCCCAACTTCCGGCAGTTGTAGCAGGCTCAGCAACTGGCTTATCCAAGCTCATGCAGACCGTGTTGTCAGCTTCACTGGCGCTCATAGTTTTAGAGGTATTTTTTTCTCCACAGTCCTCAGCTCGGCTGCTTTTAAGCCTGTGGTAGGACAGAACGTCATGGTGGTGAAAGGGTGTGAAGGGGGACGTGGATCATGGTGGGCAGGAAGCAGACAGGAAAGAAGAGATAAGGGATAGCCTTTAAAGGGTTGCCCCTCTCTCACCTATTTCCTCTAACCAGGCTTCACTTCCTAAAGTTTCCAGAACCTAAAAACATAGTGTCTCCATTGAAGACGGGACATTGGACACATGAGCCTCGGGAGACATCTCTTGCTCAAATCAGCACATGCCAAGCTGGCGTCCCAGTTTCAACGGCCTTAGTCTGCCTTCTCCTCTGGCCTTCTGCCTTGCTCCATTGGCGGGTATGAGTGCAGATGTGTACGTAATAGCTGATGACGTTGCTTCAGCGGGTTTCCTGTTTCCCTTACAGGAGGGTATGTGGAAGCTTTGGAGGTGACGAAAGAAACCCGAAGTCCAAGTACCATTCAGTCAGACTCCTTTTCAGAGAAGACTTACGATGATGTCGGGTGCTCGAGAGAAGACATGTAAGCGCACTCCGCCCTTCCGCAAGGACGAGCGTGGTGTGACCGTGAAGGTGCGGTAGGCTAACGGTCTTTATCTCTTTCTCCACAGAGCAAAATGGGACTTCTCCAGTTCGTTCACCTCAGACAGTGGTGAGTGCTGCTTGGAACTGCAGATTGCTTCTGGGGCTGAGCGGTGATCACAGGGTTTTATTTTGGACACAGTTGCAATGATTAAAAACTGGATGTCGAGATTGTAAGCTAAGAGCAGTGGTCCCACGGCATGCCTTTAGAGGAGGGAATGGTGCTCTTGTGGCAGAAAGAAACTTTGCAAGGCCAGGTGTGGTGGCGCATGCCTTTAATCCCAGCACTTGGGAGGCAGAGGCTGGTGGATCGATGTGAGTTCGAGGCCAGCCTGGTCTACAAAATGAGTCCAGGACAGCTAAGGCTACACAGAGAGACTCTGTCTCAAAAAAGAAAAAAAAAAAAAAAAGAAAGAAAAAGAAAAAGAAAGAAAGAAAGAAACTTCGCATGACATTGCACTTTTTTTTGCGGTGTCTTTGTAGCACAAGTGTGATAAGTGCTTTTTACTTAAAATATCCTCATCACTTTCTAGTACTTACTAATTATTAATTATGTAGCGGGGAAGATGGGGGATGTGCCTGTGTGTACAGGTGCCTGCAGAGGCCAGTCCTCTTGGATTCCCTGGAGCCGGAGTTTCAGGCATATTTTTATCCACCTGATGTGGGTGTGGGAATGAACTTGGTTCCTCTGCAATCAAAGTTTGTAGCCCCACTTTTCTAGTGCCTTTAAAAGCAATATCAACATGGCCTAAAGGCTGTGAATGACCTGCCCACCCCCACCCACCCCCAATATCTGTGTGACTTCATTTTGCACTATAGTCAGTTTTTTTTCCTTTAAGAGGCTTCCCCGCTGGCTCTTTCCTGTCCTGCAATTACCAACCAAAACATGTTTGCCGGTGCCAACCCCCATTTAAAGTAGCACTTGCCTTCCTGGGATACCTTAAGTGGCTCTTATCTTTCCTATCTCGCTTCTATTCTCGTCACTTTAACACATTTGTGAAGAACTGTAGTCGTTTTCATGCCCTTTCGTCCCCCTCCCTCCTCCACTGGAACTTTTCTTCCCAGCGAGTCCCTTCTCCCACTTTCATACCTTCTTTTGTGTGTGAGTTTGAGTTTCTTGCCGGCATGGGGGGTTATTTACTGGTCCAAGGTCGACTTATCAGTAGCTATGCCCTGACATACCGATGGGCCCAATCTTACGCAGATATGTGAAGAGCACTGCAGCTGTAGTTAGTTTGTGCATGCAATGTGCAGAAGATGCCTTTGGGGACACATCTCTTACAGTATTTCCGCTCACTTTTCCACAGTGGTCCCTAAGCCTTGTAGGTGGTGATGCAGCTGTCTCATTTAGGGCCCAGCCCTCCATGGCCACTCAGTGGTGGGTACTTTGGCCAGTTATGGAGTTTTACAGTACAAGCTACCTGTTGCTATAAGCAGTTTCTCTGATGACAACTGAGTGCTGCTCAGATGTAAGCTCAAGTGTCTAGGAAGCAGCTTGAGAACACGATCACTTAGCAACAGCATCAACAGCAGCAATAATAACAATAACAATAATTAATAATAATAATAATAATAATAATAATAATAATAATAATAATAATAATAATAATAATAATAATAATAAAATCATACGGCTGGAAAAGGCTTAGTGGTTAAGAGAATTTGTTGTTCCTCCAGAGAACTGAGGTGCCATTCCCAGCACCCATACGGTGGCTCACAACCATCTGGAACTCTATTTCCAGGCTCTCTCTCGCCCTCTTCTGGCCTTCATGGGCACTAGGCACACGTGTAGTGTACATAAGTATATGAAGGAAGGTGCACATGAAATTATATTTTTTTAAAAGTAACAGTGGTTCTCGCTAGGGTTTATCACACCCCCAACCGCCATGCATCCACTCTTTACGAGGCTTACAGATCCAGGCATGAGTTTCTTCCTAAGAAGTGAGCATCAAAACCAACTAGAAAGTGGCTACTCACCACCGGACCAGTCGTGTCATATTAAACTGGAGGGTATGTCCGGCTGGGCAGGCCATTAATGTAGTTTCAGGATTCACAGGCAGATAAAACTATTGATGATTTTTCTCCCTCAGTAGGCTACAGAGCACATTCTGGCTCCATGACTTCTCTCAGCTCTAGCTTGACTCCTCTTTGTCCTATGACCAAAATGTGCGGTGTCTTCGGGGATAGAGTCTCACCCTCAGGTTCCACTTGGCAACTGAGGACACTGGAAGCTGCTTGTGTTGTGCTGGGGGACTCTGAGGTCCCCTTGACCCGCTTTTGTAGGGAGGAATCCCATATCTGGCTTCCAGGAAAAGCATTGCCCATACACAGAGGGCGTCTCAGTTACAGTGTTCTGTGAAGAGACACCATGACCATGGCAATGCGTTTGCCTGGCGCTGGCTTACAGTTTCAGAGGGTTAGTCCTCCGTCATCACGGCAGGGAGCAGACAGCATGGCACTGAAGCAGAAGCTTCATATCCTGCATGCAAAGGAGGGAGGGAGGGAGGGAGGGAGAAACAGAGAGAGAAAGAAACTGGGAGAAAGAGAGAAATAGAAAGAGACTGAGAGATAGATAAAGAGACAGACACGCAGGGACAGATACTTCCATGGAATTTTGAAACCTCAAAGTCCACTCCAAATTCCACACCTCCTCCAAGAAGGCCACACCTCCTTCCCAAAGAGTTTGGGCCCCCTGGTGACTCAAGTGTCAAATATTTGAGCCTCTGGGGTTATTCTCAAACCGCTACAGAGGCCACCTCCATTCTGACTGTTTTTCAAGGCAGTATTTTCTAATAACGTATAAAATAGCGGTTTTCATATGTTTTTTTAGATATCCACATTTTTGGCTACCCCTCCCTCCTCCCCCCCCCCCATGCCCCCTTTTCTCCTATCTTCTTTTCCATATCCTGCTTAGACCTATACGGTGAGTTCAGGAGAGCCTGTGGCTAAAGAGTAAGACTGTCTCTTTGTAATATGTCTCACACACACACACACACACACACACACACACACACACACACACGTTGATCAAACGCGGTTCTGTGCTGCCTCCTTAGAATGCAGACAGTTGAGTGCAGAAACAGCCTTGGAGAACATTAAACCCAGCCCTCACCGTTTAACCAGACCACAGAGGCACAGAGAAGTGGAAGAACTCTGCATGTTCACTGCGTTCCAGTCGAGTTCGAAACCTTAACATGTACATCTTGAATCCAGTCCCATTTCCTTTAGACACAATCTGCATCCATCTGTGTGTATTGAGCTTACGTGTTAGCTTGGTGCAAAGGGAGACGCTGTTCACTGTACGTGGGTTTCCTCTGTTCCCCCAGCACTTAGCATGCTAGCCCCTGCACAGAAGACTGCAGCTGCTCTGCACTCACCATGGGAAGGAAGGAGGGTGAAAGAAAGGGACCGGGTGAGAAATAGCTTTCTTTGGCTGAACCAGATCCCACACGCTTTCAGAGGCAGAAGACATGCCTAATTCTTCTCATTTGTGTAAACCTTTACATATGTAAATGAATTCTTACCACATGTTTAGGAAGACAAATTTCAACAAAGTCCACTTAACTAAATAAAGTTGAAGGTACTTGGCATCTTATAGGCATTCATTAATGTTTGTGTGTGTGTGTGTGTGTGTGTGTGTGTGTGTGTGTGTGTTTCTTAATTCCAGAAGAAAATAGTGAAGAAACGTATGAAGATATCTACAAAGCAAAGAACAGTGACGCCAAAACAGAGTGAGTGTCTTTCTTAGATTTGGATTGTAGGCTAAAGGCGAATCCTGTTCATGTAGTAAGCCAGGATTTAAGACATGACCCCATCTCCCACCACCACCGTTGAGGGAAGATTACACACAGTGATGATAAACTATTGAAATACTGCATCGTCAGTCGGCATATATCAGCACTGTCTACACACACACACACACACACACACGCCAAAAGAGTGAAGATTCATTGCTTTCTCCTTTGAGAAAAATGTCCATTTTCTAGTCTAGAGAACTTTTATATCATGTGTTAAGAAGTGGTTGAGACAGGGAAAGTAAATAACCATAGACTTTGCCTCGACATTATAGTTGGTTTCCCAGGGACAAAGCAATTCGTATAACTTAGCCCTTATATTTGTGGCGAGTCAATCAGACAGACTCTAGGATTTACCCACTGCTATTGCAAATGATGTTTGTTCAAATGATCAACATTGGTCAAGTTTAATTATAAAGCGCAAGGGAAAGAAAACAGTGAGGAGTCTGGGGACAAAGGGTGCAGTGATCCTGGGCTGTTTATGTGGGTGAACCCCTTTCATCTCCATCCCCCTAAACTAAAAGGATATTTAGGAGGATTTCATCACCAGCTGCCCATCAGTATGCCACCTGCTATACACTGAGTTCCTGACGAGTACATTAAAAACCAGCAGTGGCAGTTTCAGGAGCCAGTAATGCCTCTGATGGGTCTCCAGTACCACTTAGAGGGAGTGTTTCTCTAAGTTATTTTCTCCTCCTCGGGAAAGAAAGCTTTTGCCTCATGATCTCCACAAGAAGGCACACCCTCTGTGGTAGATGGATGCTGGTGAGCACTATAATTCCTCCATCCATGGCTGCCTCAGGTACGCTTCATGTCGGAGTCTCAGCAGACCTCACTCCTAGCTACCGAGGCATTGCCATGTGCTCCCTTGAGGGAGTCTGTTTTGGACATGAGGCTAACGTCTGGTCCTTGGTAATCCCACAGTGTTCTATCCCAGTTCTAGTTCTCTCTCGAGCACCATGCTGTTTTGTCTTCTCGTTCCTCTTAGTGTAGCTGGAAGAACAGCACTGAGAAGATTGCAGCAACTCTTCAGGAAAGAAAAGGCTATATTCAGAGTGAAACAAACCAAGTCAAAAGAGAATGTCAGGTAAGCAGTCAGCCCCACCGCCTCACAGACATATGGCTTTGCTGTTTTCCATCCAGTTCTCGGCACCAGTGACAAGAGTATCAGAACCTACAACTATAAAGGCCCCGGTTGCATGGCACCCTAAGAAACTAGTGAGAAGAAAAAATTACCAGAATAAGTGAACAAGATCCAGAATGGGAAATGTGTCATCACCCTTGACACCTTGTGTCACTAAACATCACTAAACATGATGTTAGTAGTTGCGTCCTTTCATGTTCTCCTGGCCACACAGCCTCCATATTTACTTTGCCTCTCTTGAAAGCAGCAATGCCTGTGTGATATGGGTGTGGGTGACCTGAGTGCTTTGTGTATCTCACGGTCTTGGACTTCGAAAGCCCCCAGCCCTCCTGCCTGTGTAACCTCCACTGTCATCTTTGGGAAGGTTCCAAGATTGCTCACAGGCCTTGATGCCCTCAGGGATGCAGTGGAAGGGGGCTGTGCAGTCTCTGGAGACATTTCTCTCTGCGTATCAATACAGATAGGCAAGTATAGAACTGTGCTTTGTGAGGGCAATTTGCAGAGCTCATCATCTGCATTGAGATAGTAAAGAAGCTATTCTCTTCTCAAGCTCTTCCCAATGATAAAGCCTTGAAGTTTTACGATTTTTTTTAAAGGTTTATTTTATTTATTATGTATACAACAATCTGCCTGCACGTGTACGTGGCTGCCAGGAGAGGGCACCAAACCTCATTATAGATGGCTGTGAGCCACCATGTGGTTGCTGGGAATTGAACTGAGAACCTCTGGAGGAGCAACCAGTGCTCTTAACCTCCAAGCCATCTCTCCAGCCTCAGTTTTATGATTTTTTTTAAAAGCCTACTTGTCTGCTGGAACAAGAGCTCCCACGAGAACCAAGCAGACCTGTGTGTGGGTACTGTAGTTCCCATCACAGTGGAGAAGACGGTGCTAGTTTACTTTCTGTCTCCCTTCAATCATCTTACTATCCAGCGTAAGGGCCTGGCTCATGGCTGCTACAAAATACCCAGAGTGCTGAGTTAAAGGCTTCATATCCACAGGACTGCCTGCCTTCCTCCCTCTCTGTCTCTCTTTTTTTCTTTACCTTTTACTATCACACATCTCTTCCCATGTGACCTCCTTAACAATGGGAGAAAAGAACCAAATCTCTTCCACTTAACCGTTTGCCACCTTCCATTCCCACCTGACCTGGGTTTCCCTGTGGAAGTCTTCCTTTGGCAAAAAAAAAAAGTGCACGTGGCCGGCAGTGTATGCAGTCCCCGTGACGTTATCTGTACACGGTTCTTTCATCATTCATTCCTCACGCTCACTTGGTATATCCGACTGTCTCTTAGAAGGCTGGCACACAGTACTGGATGCTGTGGATGCAGGTCTGGGCTGTACGGCAGCCCTAGCGGGCTAGCTAGGAAGGAAGTACAGGCAGTCCACAGGGATGGATGGGCTCATTTGCAATGGGGTGGGGTACAATCAGAACAGAGCTGCAAGAGTCTCCCGTCCCGTCCTTGCCTCAAAGCACCATGTGGGCGAGGACACCTGCCATCAGAATGGCTTCTCAGATATATCTGCTAACACGCATGACGTTTTTCCTTGACGTTGTTTGTTTGTTTCTTCATTAGCAATGGATTTTCCGTGTCACTTCCTAACTTAGGTAAGTGGCATTCACTTGATGTTGTCGGTCAAGATTGCTGTTTTCAGGTGTATTAAGGAGTAAAGGAGGTGCTTTGGTAATCAGTTCTGGACCCATCAGAGCGAAAGGAGATATCTCAAACAATGGTACTTCCTGTTTTGGGGAGATGAGAACCATCTTTCCGGCATTCCATAAGTAGATGTTATTCTCTTTATAGGAAGCTCTGAGACCCACAGCCACACTTTGTGATTGGGACTCGTACCCAAGTCTCTCTGACTATGAAGCTTAGGCATTAGGCATTGATCCCCGCACCTCTGATGATCCGTTAGCCAGATTAAGACATGATAAATTGAATGTGAACATGCTGCAGTCCACACACTAACAGACTAAGAACGGGTCACTGGAACACGGTCTCACTATTAAAACAACCGTGTGGAAGTTATCACAGTGCCTGAAGTATAGGAAGCTCTCGGTACACGGAATTTGTCAATAAACAAGGACTGTGTGATTTTTGTTCATTGGTTCTTGTTCATAGGCACTAGCCACATTGTTACTTTCATTTATAACTGTGACTAGGGGATTCAAACATGTACTTCAGAAAGGTAAGCTGCCAAACTAAATAACAAAGGTTATATAGGCCCGATGAAATTGTAGCACTCCCAAATATTGTCATAAAAAGACCTAAAAAGAACCTGGAATATGAATTCATCTTACAGATGGATTATCCCTAATCCCCAAGACCACAAACCAAAGTACACCAAAATCTGAAACTTTTTTTATGGCTACCATAATTGAAAAATTCTGCACCTGACTTCATGTGACAAATAATGTATGAATTGCCACTGGGATATGTGTAGTATGTGTATATGAAACACTAATTCCAAGTTTATATTTGACTTCTAGTCCCATGATTCCATTTTTATATTCTTCACTGTGAATATGCAAATACTTCAAAATCCAAAAAGATCTGATGTCTGAAATGCTCTGTCCGAAAGCACTTAAAATAAGAGATACTGAAGCTATGACCCCTCAAACCTTAGAGATACTGAAGGAAATTAGTAAAACTAAGAGTACCTGTGAATAATCGAACATGAATTGTGAATATATCAAAATGTCCCACACTTTTTCAAATAGTGAATCATTTGAAAATAATGGAATTCTCTATTGCACGGTAGTGTGAACATTACAAGCTGCAAATGTCTAATTATCATTATGTACTGACTCAGAGTCAGTGTAATACAACAGTATTGCAAAGAAACAAATTTCCAGACCAGTGGTTTGAAATAAGGAATCAACTCTGTGTGTGTGTGTGTGTGTGTGTGTGTGTGTGTGTGTGTGTGTGTGTTAGAAATGAGCAGATACATTCCCATTCTCCTCAGTTAAGAAAAGTCTCCCTCAATATTCTAGTAAAATGAATCGCTTTTCAGTTCTAGAAAACACAGACAACTGACAATTCAGTGAAATCAAATGGCTGTAAATGCACATGCGGGTCAGCTATGCAGAGAGCTCGCTTTTTATTCCCTCAGTTGAACTTCTTCCCCAAAGAGACTTGTTTTGCTCCAGCCCATCTATGTAACCAGATGAAAGGCTTGAGGATACAGCTGGAAAACTAGGTCACTGTGTATAATTTGGAAAGCTGGGGGGGCATGATGCATACTTAATAACTTTTTTTTTTATCCGGTCTGTGTCCTAGGACCTAGGTCTCAGGACCTTATCTACGACGATGTGGACACGAGTGAGAAAGAACCAAAGTAAGTCAGTTTATTTTGCTGGTTATCCCTGCAGGCGCCAGCCACGGCTTGATGCTTTGTTAAATTCAGTTGGAGAGGCAGATCCTGAGAGACTGGACAAAGCTGCTATTCCACTGGTGATCCCTCAGTGGCACCAAGCCAAAGGCATTGGAGCTTCGGGGCCTGCGTTTGTTTATCTTTGAGTCTTGAAAAGAAATAGAAGGATCCAGAGGGTCCTAGAAACCGACAAGAGCAACATTGTTACAGATAGATCAGGGTTCAGGGGGTCTGCTCAAACTATTATACTAACCAAGGATAATACAAGTAGTAATCATCAAACCCCTGCTCTGATCTACCCAATGGACAGGACATTCTCCACAGTTATGTGGAGAGCGGGGACTGACTCAGACATGAACTCTGGTGCCCCGTATTTGACCACCTCCCCTTGGTGGGGAGGCCTGGTGGCACTCAGAGAAAGGATAAGCAGGCTACCCAGATGAGACTTGATAGCCTATGACCATATATTTGGGAGAAGGTCCCCCTCAGTCATAGACCCAGAATAGGGGAATAGGGTGAAAGAAGGAAGGAGGAAGAGAGGGAGGGAGGGAGGGAGGGAGGGAGGGAGGGAGGAACAGGAGGATACAAGTGATGGGATAACAATTGAGTTTTAATCTGAATAAATTAATTATAAAAAAAAGAAAATCTCAACACATTTAAATAGTAATCTTTTGCATATACTATAAGACACAGGATAGCAAAGAGCTGTTTGATAGAAAATTTTCAAGGACTAAATCACTTAGAAAGGAAGCCGTCATCAGACCCAGTGCCCATCACAGCTTCCGGCTGGCTTCCGCTCCATCTCTCCCACGCAGCTGGTGATGGAAGCCTTTTCTTTTTATTCTTCCTATCCCTGCCCAATGTACTTGGACCCATGCTGAGTCCAGGTAAAGCCACTAATAATCCCTTGCTAAACCCGAGTGACATCCTTAAGATCATAATATACTTGAATTTTCCAGCAGCATTTAAAAATGTTGGTCATGCCATCCCTAAAGAGAAAAGGGGTCTTGTTCTCATGTTCCCATGGAAAGATTTCATATCCTTCCTCTTGGCTTAAGCTCTGTTGAGTTCTGGTTCTTTCTTCCATGCCTGAAGTATCAACTCTTCTTAGGATGCCCTGGAACAGCTGTATCCTCCCCTCACACACTCTCTATTTTTCCTTCTTGCAGGACGAACACTCTGCACAGCCCTCGTCCTCTCATTTCATTCAGGGTTTTGCTAAGTTGGCCAAGCTGGCCTTGAACTTGGGATGTTCTTGCCTTAGATTCCCCCCGTGGCTTGATTTACAGGTGTGACTCCCGCAGTCTTCCCTCCTGTATATATTTTAGTGTTCCCTGACCTTCATCCACGACTTCTATTACAGCAAAAAATATATCAAAAATTATATTTTAAAGTTAGATTCCTTTCCTGAGTTCCAGCAAGCCTCGAGGGCAACACTTCCTAAACTCAGGGGGTGTGTAATAATGCAGGAGACACTTTTTTCTTATCCAAACTTCCCTTCTAATGTCTATGGTAGTGATTAGGAACATAGTCGCCCTTAGGCTTTGTCTCTGGTTTCCTCAAGTTTCCTGCCTGCCCTCCCAAGTTTTTGTTCTAATGTCTCTCAAACTGTTCTGACTTCTCCTCCCCCACCACCCAGCCACAATCCCCCCCCCTTTCTTGGTTCTTAAATAGATTCCTGCAAAAGTCCCCAAGTAGCCATTTTACCTCCATTTCAATTTTAAATTCTTTAAATTTTCAAAGTTAAAAAGATAGTCATGTCATCAAACCCAACCATCCACCAGCTGTAAACGTTCAGTGGTTGTGCATCATGCTCAAGGCACCGTCCACACTGCCCCTGGCAGCCCCTCAGCCTCACCTTTGCTCCCCCATTCTACACTCCTAGGAGTTCCTTGAACTCCAAAACTGTCCAATACTTCAAGCATTCCAACGCTCCTAATTCATTCAACAAATACCGATCAGGTACTCGGTGCCAGATGTTGGGTATAAAGCAATTCACAGACAAGAGATAATACTTGGCTTGGGGAGAGACAGTTTTTGTCCAATGAATGAATGAAAAACTAACCTATAGTTATGCACTGGAATTTGGTTGTGTTGAACCAGAATATTTGAAAATAGATACAGGCATGTGGGAAGCGTTCTAGACAGCCCTCGTTATTTTCTGTTGCTCGGGATTTTGTCCAAGCTGGCCTCGAACTTGGGATCTGTCTACTTCTGATTCCCAAGATGCTCCAATTACACATGTGATACCCAAGGCTTCACTTTCTTATGACTCTTATTGTTCTCTCCTCCATACCAGACTTCAATTATGATCATGACAGACATGCTATCAAAATTATATTTTTGAAGCAAGATTTTTTTTTCCTGAGTCTCAATAGGAAAGGAGAGGAGTTTGATACTTACAGTAGACCAGTCAGGTAACCTTGCAGAGACACTGGATCCCTGGAGCTGGAGTTACAGGCACTTGTGAGCTGGGAACTGCACCGCGTTCTGTGTAAAAGTAGCACACGCTCATGACCACTTAGCTGTCCCTCCAGCCCCTGGTCCACATTTCCACTATCAACTCATCTGTTGATAGATAGATATCTGAGCTGGTTCCAATTCCTTGTTACCGTGAATGTCACAGCAATGGATGTGAATGTGCAAATGTCACTGTAGTAGACAGGGAGTCCTTTCGGTGTATGCCCAGCAGTGCCTGCGCTGGGTCGTGTGGCAATTTTAATTTTTTTAAGAAACTTACTTATTTCTATAATCTTTCTTCTAATTTGCCTTCACAAGTATTTACTTTTGATGATGTTAGCCATTACTGCCAGGGCAAGGAGCATCCGTAGCCAAGGAAGAAGAGCATCCTTAGCCATTCCTGCCGGGGTGAGGAGCATCCTTAGCCATTCCTGCCAGGATGAGGAACATTTTTAGCCATTGGTGAATTGCAAGTTTACTAATAGGATTCACATCTTAGAGACAAAAATTTCTGAGGCTAATTTCATTTCTGGTTTCAAATTTGGGCCGCTTAGAAGTCAGCAGGTTCTGGCCAATGGGCCAGCATGGTCTGCTATTTGTCTTTGTAAGTGAAGTCAGAACAGTAGAGCTAATAGTTACACTGAAGAGCAAAGCCTATAAAGCCTGAGCTGTTGACTACATTACCTTGCTCTGAGTACAGAAGTAGACGTCTAGCTGATGTTCAGACAACGTTGGTCATTGGCCTCGGAGGCATTGGTGCTTCTATAAATGTTTGCTAGTTCAATCTTTTCTAAAATTTTTTTTTTGAGACAGGGTTTCTCTCTGTAGTCCTGGCTATCCAGGACTCACTCTGCAGACCAGGCTGGCCCCGAACTCACAGAGATCTGCCTGCCTCTGCCTCCCTGTGTTCTTGGATTGCAGGCATGCGACACCACAAGCCAGCTTACTAGTTCAGTCTTAATGTACTTAATCAAAACATTTTTCTACTCAGGGATGAAGATAAACTAAAAACTTGGAAGGCTAAGTTTTTGACACCAAAGGGGAAGAAGGGGGGAAAAGGCAGCGACGGATCCAAAAGGTAAGAACCCGCATGCACTTAAAACTCCCCTGCTGCAGTTTTCACTCAGGCCACATGTCTGACCTTAGGCAAGTCCTTAACTCTGATTTTCAGTGAAAACTAGCAACACTTGCCCCCCAGACAAATGAGAGGATTAAAAGAGAACAAAGTAAAAATACACAGTCCCTTACACTCATCCCTAACCTCCTCCCTACACTCCGATGAGGAGGAGGAAGAAAGCACAGGAGGAGGCAGCAACTACCAAACAGCGAAGGACCTCCGCTCTTCTTGTCTTTTAGGCCATAAAGCACCCCTCCAGAAGGACAAAGCTTAAATAGAATACTGACTAGAATATGGAAGGTTAGTTATGATGACAGTGTTAGGACGTAATCAGAGCGCTTCAGCAGCTAGGAGCTAACCTTCACTCACGCCATTCAGACTGCACTGGCCGCTTGGGGAGGCAAGCATGTGCTCTACCGCCTCAGTGCTCACTTAGCTATGTGCTCCTCCTCCCAGGTGCCAGTGCGTGAGGCAGGATCTGGGGCATGCTCTTTGACAAGTTTCTTGGGGAACTCCTTAGTAAATAGTCAGTGGTTTGCCTAGGATATCCCAAGAGAACTCACACATTTGTCAGTGGCAAAGGCAGCCCTTCCCTTAAGTTTATTTCCCCAATTTAGAAAGAAGTATTCAGAGTAGAAAAGTTTATTTTTGGTTTTGTTTTGTTTTGTTCTGTTTTTTAACATTAAACATCATACTTGCTTGCATAACAAAGCTAAAGGGAAATCCAAGAATACAATGTCATAAAGGGTTCTAAATCCTTGTCCAACACTGTTTTATCTGTCATCAATATACATCTGTCTTTTGGGAAAACAATTTCCTAGTATTTTTTTTTCTTAAATTGACTTAATATATTCTCAATTTAAAAATGCAATAATGAGGCCATCATTATTTCTGAAGAGCAAGTGTTTTCTGTATTAGTTAAAATGTCAGCTTATTCTACCAATAAGTACAACGTTTTTGGTGAGTATTAACATTAAAGGCATGCACGGCTCAGACAGACACTGTATGTTGAGGCAATGTGTACAGTGCTAACAGAACTGGCATTTTGCTGTAGGTAGTTCAGACACTTAAGGGTGTTAAACGGGAGTGGAAAGATTAATTGCAGAAAGACCTCTCTGTAGCAGGTACCCAGATGGATTTTTACAAGAGTGGGGATGGAGATGGTATTGTTACCAGTGGTCAGGGTCTGGGAGAGACATTTCTAGGTTGTTGGCTTCTTGTTCAATAAAGAAAACAAACAAACAAACAAACACCTGCTGCAAAGTATTGAGGAAACTTTATTCAGAGCAAAGAGCTAGGATAGGTCAGAATACACTACAAGAGAGAAGCAGGCCTCAAGGGCCCCAGGTTACAGAGATTTCTTCTTATGAGATCCAGGAGAGCCGGGTGGGCAGCCGCTCACAGGTGTGGTTCCAAGGTTCTCTTAGGTTGGGCCATCTAATTAGGTGTCTTCTTTCTGTGCACATCCCATGCCATAAGGCATCTGATTTTAATCATGTGTGTAATCATCTGGGGTAAGTATAAAAGGTAAATAGGGGATTCTCCATGAAAGTTCACTTGGGGACATGGCTGTCTTTATCACACATGTACCCAAAGCCAGTTCAGGCCACAACGGCCTTTCTATTTCTGCAGCGGGCCACATGCAAAGTGTAACTGAATACAACGTAAGTTTGGTGGTCATTCACAGTAGAAGGTAGATGCAGATTTGTTCCGAGTTCTGTGTGGGGGAAGAATCTCAAGCTGTCAAGTGCATCACAGCCCGTGCCTGGCAGGGTCTCCGGTTTCTAAACTATGTCATCTACTTGCCTGCCACGGTAATCTGCAGTGAATGTGGCCGTGACCAGAATCTTGGGAAGACATACCCCAATATAAGAGATATGTCCCACCAAAACTGACAGGACTTGGGTGACAGTGCCTCTGCTGTCCATGGACAAAACTGTTAAGTAGAACCAAACTCCATTTGTAAAGCAGGAGGCAGGACGAGGGAGGGGTCTCCAATCAGCTTCTGATACAACTTAGTCCATTTCATGTGCTTAAAGTCTCAGCCGTGTTTGTCACATCTGGCTGTATTGTCTAATTCTGCCCTTACTTTCCTGTTGCTGTGATTAACCTACCCCCCCCCAAACCAACTTAAGACAGGAAGGGTTTATTTTGGCTGGTAGCTCAGGGGTGCCGTCCATCACCCCAGATCTTGTTTCCTTACATTGGAAGCATACAAGGTCCATGGATAAGTATTGTCAAAACGCAGTTCCCTGACTGTGGTCTTTATGATGAATGTCCCCCATAGTCTGGGGGCAGTGGACTACATGGCTCTAGTTGGTGCTGCTGTTTGGGTACACTTAGGAGACATGACCTTGCTGAAGGAAGTACGTCACTGGGGGGGGTGGGCTTTGAGAGTTTACAGACTCATATCCTTTCCAGTTCGCTCTCCGCTTGGTGTTTTCTGTTCTAGCCACTGTGCCTGCCAGTTCCCTGCCATGACGATTCCTTGGGGGAGGAATCATAAGCCCAAATAAACACCTCCTCCTACAAGACGCCTTAGTCGTGGCGTTTGCTCGCTGCAATAAAAAAAAATAAGAGAGACTAAAACCCCAGCTTTTCTGTAAAGCACATGATTCCCTGTCATCCCACTGCTTCTCCTGCACTCAGCCATTCTCCCTATGTCGAGTTGATTTCACCCCAGGCTTGCTTGCTATCAGAAATATTCCTGGAGGGCTCTCTCAGTGGTGGAATGCTTACTTAGTATAAATGAAGCACTGGGTTTAATGTTTAGCCCTGGGAAGAACAACACTTATGTATGTATTAAACAGAAAAACAGTTGGTATTACCTTCTTCAGTAGTTATGACAATCTGCTTTAGTAGAGGGGTGTGTGTAGATAGACATGTGTGTGTGTGTGTGTGTGTGTGTGTGTGTGTGTGTGTGTGTGTGTGTGTGTGTGTGTGAATATATGCATGAATTTGTACCTGAGTTTATCCTGAAACAGGATGAGGTCATAGACTTATAAATTTAGGACTTTTATGCTACACTTAATCGTACCCATGTTATTTCTCACCAGTTTTTCTCCCGGAAATTTCTTCAGAAATAAGAAGCAAAACTTAAAAAAGAATAGAATGGAAAAAGAAGAAAAGCTTTTCAGAGAAAGATTTCAGGTATGTTCTCTTCTGAAAGTGAACATTAATGAAAAATGAATGTTACTGACAACCAGAAATGCCCACTCTAAGGCTGCGTGAGTCTGCTGTGCCTCATCCCCTCTGCGATAAAGATGATCTTATATATATATATATCTTTTATATAACAATCGGATACATTCCTATATTGGCATGCCTTTGTATATTGCTATTCCATCTGGTAAAGCTTGTAAAGTGGTGTTTAAGGCTTTAGTCACTCCCCACTCCCCCATCACTATGTGCAGCACTGTTTGGAAGGAGAGCCTTTCAGATTTCAGTTCTCACATACAGGACATGCTGTGTTCGAGCGATAGTGCGGTGAATGAATGAGCATCTCAAATGCCCATCTTTCACTAAGAAGCTGTGGAGCAGTTTCCACTCGTGGTCCTTCCTGATTTCCTATTCTGCCAAAGTGAGAACTTCTGAATTCAGGGAACGTTTGTAACACTATCCATGCACTAGACAGTGGGTGAAGTGAGTCAAATTCTAGAAAGAGGAGCCAGGGCTCTACCAGAAGTGTTTCCTGCTGGTTTCCTCACGTCCTGGCCACAGCTAATCCACTTTCTCTCCTTGCACTCTCTCTGCTTTGGCACCAAACTGCTCGTCGTTTTGGTCCTAAGAGCTTGCACCTCTGCCTCACCTGTGTCTCCTTCTCCAGGCTCTGGCCTGGGCTACTCCACATCTGGCACGCCTCTGCTGCTTTCTCCATTTGGTGTGGTCACTTACCAGGACTCAGTTGAGGCACCTCTCATTGCAGAAAGACTGCTCAAACCTTCTGATTAAAGAAACTGCTCTTCCGCTCCCTAACTACCAACCTCTGGGGCAGCTCATCATACTCAGCTGTGAGCTCCCAGGAGCCAGATTCTCTTATTGATCGGCACATCCATGTTCTCAGCAGAGAGCCACTGCCTCTCACTTCACAAACACCCCGAACTGCTTTGTGAGTGAACTAAATAGGACTGTACATAAATCCTTAACGTCTGATGTCACCTGCTTGGCCCAAAGTTGATACTGTTATTTGATTAGATAAAAAAAAAAAAAAAAAAAAAAAAACAGTATAGCAATCTCTGGTTGACAAGAACCCTACAATTCATCTAGCACTTTCTCCCTTGACTATCCCCCATGGGACAGAAATCCCATCTCTGTATGCACATAAGTCTATCCTTAATTACCTGAGGTGGGCTTCCAATTACCTTTAGAAAAAAAATAATGCCATTTCAATCCGGCTCAAATAAGAAAAAAAAAATCATGTGTACCACACTTGTGACAGGAATTGCAGGTACGAAGATGAGGAACCCTAGTTTCTACTTTTCCTTTTAAAAGCCAGCGTGTTTGCTAAATCCTACCACAGAAATACGCTCAGTACAGTTACAGCAGTAAGTTGTTCGTGGCAGTCACAGAGATATGAGAGGCTGTTGGCAGATGTGTATTTCAAGAAGGGGGGAAAAAAACAACACCAAGTGTGCACGAGTAAAAGCCTGGAGAGATGGGAAGATGTATGTTTACCAAGGAGCTCCTTGGGGGTCCAGTAAGGACAGAGATAAAGGCACAAGGAATGACAGCATGCAAAGGACCTCGAATATCAAGCCAAAAATTGTGGGTCTCATCCAAAAAGCAACAGAGTTTTCAGGAACGTGGTCTCCTTAAGATTTGTATTTGGAGAAGCCACTGAGGAGTCATAGTAAGCAGGACAACGGCCTGGAGCGAGGAGAAGGTGCTGTCAGGGGTTCCTGGGGGGTAGCAGGCGCTCTTAGCCAGGTGAGGAAGGAGCTAGGCATGGAGACATTCCATCCCAATCCGGGAAGTAGACCTCTAGGGCCTCGCCTACCTGTCAGACGGTGAAGTACCTGCAGAGGCCAGCTCATGGGGAAGAAAGCCTCCTGGGGAGTTCAGGAACTGGATTCCCATCAGGGAATCCTCCTTCAAGGTGCCTGTCTTCTGTGGCCCATGGAGAGTGGGTATTCCCCAAAGATCCCATCTGCTGCCATTTTAAAGTGAATGGGCATTGAAAAAGTGAGGACAGAGCGCCATGCAGAAGCAGAGTCAACTCAGAGCTTTGTTTCAGCCTTCCCTCTCCTGAGTTAGGAGGTCCCTTTGCTGCTGTTACAGCGCACGGACTGGGGCATAGTCTCTCCCACCAGGACTTGTTCTAATACGTACTGGTGCATGTGAAAACAGTTTCAAACTACAGTCACATTAGGTAAATGTTTTAACTTGGATCTCACTATTTTCAGGGCGCTTCACGGCAATGCCCCCATCATTTATTTTGTCAGTGTCTAGCATCCTGTATTTTGAGGTTACTATACCGTACCCTCCATTAATTCTGTTTTAAGAGCCACACAAGCATGCCCTCACTGGAAATTTCTCATTTTAGTACACTAAAGAAATCGTGGTGATTAACAGAGCAGTGGCATGCTCCGGTAATTCGCGGAATGGGATGTTTGATCTGCCAATAACTCCTGGAGAACAGCTGGAAATTATCGACACCACTGAGCAGAACCTAGTGATATGTCGCAACTCCAAAGGCAAATGTGAGTTTATGTTGAACTTTTTTTTTCTTTATATTCAAGAAATTTTTTTCCTAGAAATCTCAAGTGAGTTTTGTTTCTACAGATGGATATGTGCTCATTGACCATCTACATTTCAAGTAAGTTGTTGAATTTTATATCCAACCGCAAGGTCCAGGCGCTTAATGTAGTACCGCGTGTTCTAAGGGCCTATTAAATTTATCTGAAAACAAGCTATGCAGTTCACTAATGGGATTGCATCAAAGGAGGCCTTACCAGCGGCCTTCGGAGCATACTACCAAACTAATATGCAGAGCCCGTTTCTAAACAGTTTTTTTGACATCTCCTAACTGCCCCTTACCATGTATTTCATAACGCCTGCCTGCTTTCCTTTCTGTCCCAGGCATCAGGGCTGAACCCCTTGGGAAGGTCCGCAGAAAGTCAGGAAGTGGCCACGGCCTGAGTTCAGCCTGACGGCACGTCCGCTCCTCATCGGTGAGACGGGCAGTGGACGCTTCTGTCAGAAACTCAAAAGAAAACCCTCAACAAGTCAACGTTAGTTTTACTCCATACAAATTTGTCTTTCAGTGTCTGTTTTACTGCTGGAATGTGAAACAGCATGCTGGCGTGCAAGCTCTTGCCTAATGAGCCATGGCCCAAGTTAGAAGCCTTGCCTTCTGGCACCAGTGAGTGGTGCGGGCGGCCAGTGAGCTTCTAATGTTAGTCCGCACTGTGTGTAAGTGCTCGATGCACATCTACATTTCACATCAATTCTACGTAGTCCGTAATGTGACCATGTTACTTTAAACAAACAAACAAAAACCTGAATTATCTCATTTGTTTTTTTTAACCAAAGTAAAAGAATAGAAGATAAGTCCTACTGAAGGGAACACTTTGCTGGGAAAAAAAAATTCTTTTCTAAATTCAACTAGAACTATTGCTTATAAGTGTTTAAGTGTATTGAAAAAAATGTGAAAATATACATGTTGTATCATGTTAAAATAGGGAAAATTATTAGCTTGTCCATCCCCCACATGTATTTCTTTTACACAATAGTAAGTAGAAATTGTAGAGTTGTAAATAACATTCTGGCTCTACCTGATAATGCACTGTATGTTAATAAAGTCTGTATATGCTTTCAACTATTACATTTTAAGTTCACTTCCTAGTCTTCCAGAGGACCCAGTTCAGTTCCCAGCACTGACATTCAGTGGCTCACAGAATCTGTTCTCCAGGATGAAACACCCTTCTCTCATCTCCAGGGCACCAGGATTCATGTGCGTACGTTCACACAGACACACGTTAAGAGTTCCGCTCAGCTCTGTAAGCAGTGAGTGTGATGGAAGCTTTTCCCTGACAGCCTCATCCTTTCTGCTTCGAAGCTGCTTCTTAAGCTTCTGTAGGTCTTCCATCTTTACATGGTCCAGATGGCACTTGCCAATTAATAAAGGGCATTTTCATTCCAAAACAAATAAATCAAACGAATTTAGAGAGTTCAACATGTAAAGAACAAGTCAGGTAGATTGACATACATAGTGAAAACTAAACACATTACAAATGGAGTGGCTTAAGGATTAAGGAAGTTGTCAGAGCGAAGATTGGCACTAAAGTTTGGCCTTGAAATAAAGGCACAGACTAGGAAAATCTATATTCTTCCCAGAGATTGTGAGGAAACTCAGGCCAATGGTATCCAGTAAGTCTCGTGGGAAACGCTGCTTGGACATTTCCTCTAAGGACTAGGGACCAGATCAGGGTTGATAGGGCTACAGATTACATAGCGAAGAGACTTCTTTACAATATTCAATAAGAGAGTTTCACAAAGGCCCACAGCTAGATGAAGAGCTACAGGCAACCATGTGCTGCTGAGAGGGGAACTCGGTCTTCTAGAGGAACAAGCTCCCTGACAGGCTACACAATCCCAAGGAGTCAGCCCTAAACACAAGTACATAATGTGCATAGGCGGAACACTAACTTGGGCTCAGTAGGTTGTATGTGCACACACACACACACACACACACACGTAACAGTAGCAGTTATAGAAGAAGTTGTGAACTGGGAAAGGGAGGAGCGACAGAAATGATACAATTACTCACATAGAATTCTCAAAAAGAGAAAAAAAAACATACATGGCTCATCTATTTATCTATTTGTTACCTTTGGAAATGAGCCTCAACAGACAAAGACAAATGCAGACTTACAGTGTCATCACAAGTAAGTGGAACCAGAAACAAGCGGGGCAGTAGCCATAGTGATGCCTGACATGTTAGACAGGAGGTAAGCAATGTCACTGCACTTCAATTACAGGACCAGTTCTAAAAACACACTCGGCAAATGTTCCTGATTTCATTAAGCTGACCCAGCTGGACATAAAGGTGTGGATGGAGCTCCAGATAGTAAGATCCGTAGGTGACTCCAACACCCTGCCCTCACCAGCAGTCATCCAGACAGACCAGCAACTGAACAGACCTCTGCATCATATTTTACCTGCGGAGTGCAGAGTACACATCATTTTCAGCAGCTGGAAAATAGACCACATTTTTTAAACACAAAGCACATCCTAGCAAATCTAAAACAGAACAAAAAAAAAAGCTGAAAGAATTTCTCATTCACTATAAACACAATGACTAAAACTAGAAACCGAGAGCAGAAAAATGAGAGTATTTTTAACTCATGAAAATAGAACAACACTCTATTGGACAATGCGTGGGTCGTGTTTTTAAGAGGGAAATTTCAGGACCTTTAGAACCCAGTCATAGTGAGAACACTTGCCAGAGCCCGTGCTATGTTCTGAAAAATCTTCCCACAGTGGGACAAATACAGCTACAAAGCTGAAACTTAGCCCAAGGTGGTGGCCCCACCCATCGTCTCAGACTTGCTGGGAGCACCCTAAGGTTTTGGCCGTATCACTCCAGAAGTCAGTGCACATTCCCCAAGGCTCGCGCCCGTGCCTATCGTCCTGGAGGTCACCATGTGCTGCCAAGGCTTCCTCCCAACACCCGGAGGTCATCACCCTAACCGAGGCTTTAGCCACGCCCATAGGCCTGCTGTTACTTAAGCAAGGCCTGATCACTGTGGCCACCCCACCTGTGAACAAGCACCTGCTGTCTAGTCCCCATAGCTCAGTTTCATGCAGGTGCAGCGTTAGGAATGAAGGGCGCAATCCTCACCAGCTGTGACCCACATGTGGCCTGGAAACATTTTCCAGTGCAGACTAGAAAGAGTTAAGAGTTATATTCCCTTTTGTTTGTTTTTGCTTTATTCATTGGTACATTTTCATCCTATGTCTTTTGTGTTTTGTTGCATTTTTGCTTCTGTCCAATTAATATTTTAGCAGTTTATATACATTTTTTTTTTTTACAATTTTGCACACTATGAACCCACTGTGTTTTAAGTTCTGTCACCAGAACAGGGCGGCTAGAGGGATGGCTCAGTAGTTAAAAGCAACTGGCTGCTCTTCCAGAGGCCCAGGCTTTGAATCTCATCGCCCACACAGAGGCTCACAATCATCTGTAACTCCAGTTCCAGGGGACACAACACCTTCTTCCAGCTTCCATGGGCACCAAGCATGGGAGTGGCGCATAAGCATACATGAAGAAAAAAATACCCATACACATAAAATTGAAATGAAAAAGCTTCACGACAACTAATTTGCAAGCCAAGTCCTAGAATACTCCAAGAAGACTATATATCATGACCAGGTAACCCTGTCCCAGGGACACACGATTGGTTAGATACGCTCAAATCTATACCAATTTAATATACTAAATAATCCTTTCACACAGTTACTTTATCCTTATTAACTCACAAGTTAACACATATAGCTAATTTAAGAACTCAAAAACATTATAACATACACGTGTGTATATGTGTTACTTCATGCCTTAGTCTTACAATATGGGCCTGTTCTCCTCATATGCTCCCTAAAGGGAAGATCCCAGTATCTTCTTTTTCCATTATCCATACCATCCTAATCCATCAGTGTATGCTCCTGTAAATGGCAGAGGGGAAGCAAGCCAGTCTAACTTCTTAACAGAATCTGCTCCTGCTGGGGCAGGCCAGATCTCACCACTCACCCTGGAAGCCATGCACCCAGGGAATCAATTGTGGGCACTATCCTATACTTATTAACTGAACTCTTGGCCTCAGCTAAGGCCTCTGGGTCTGGGCCATTGTTTCTCTCGATCGCGTGCTTTCATCCTTGGGACCAGGTGTACCCAAGAGTTTCTGGCACCATTTTCAGTTAACAAATCTTTAACTTCTCTATTCTTGGTGGACACAGAGGGGCACAATGGGGAGTCCTGTGTAGGAGTGGGCGGAGTTATCACACTATACGGTTTGGTGGTGGCGGGGATTTCCTCCTAGGAATTAATTTGTTTAGCGAGACTGCCACTGTATCTATTCATATCCTCTACCAAAGCCTGTACCGAAGTTCCCAAAGGGAAAAAAGCATAAGGAGACTCCCAGAACACATAGTGAGAATCATCAAAAGTGAAAATAAAAGGATGCTGGAGAGTTGCCGTCTGTGATGTGGATATGCTGGAGTCGAGCAGCAGTGGTCACCATGCAGTCTACACCAGTACATGTGGGTATAAAATAAAATTTAGAGAGGAGACCAAATGAGGTAACCCTGAGGGATGGGGGATGCAGAATATAGGCAAAAAGACATATAAAGCCATGAAAAAAGATATGAAGCTATTTTTTTTTCCTAGTTTCAACTCCACCACAGTTTCATTTTTCTTTCTGGTCACGGATAAGTATATTAGTTACTTTTTGTTGCTATGAAAAGGTAACTTAGCCCATCTTCAAAAAGACTCAACAGGACCAGGCTCTTCAAAGCAATGTCTCACTCCTGGTACCAACTTCTGGGCCAGTTATTTTTCTGTTCCTAGTAGAACAACATAGCTAGAAGCATCTTTTAGGAGGAAAAGTTTATTTGGGCTTACCATTCCAGAGGGATAAGAAAGATGCCATCACCGAGGAGCACAGCAGCAAGCAGCAGGCATAGCTGCAGGAGCCGGAAATGGAGAGTTCACATGTAGAACTGCAAGCATGAAGCAGAGAATGCAAACCACAAGTAGGCAAAGCTCTGCATCCCAAAGCCTGTCCCCTGTGGCACACTTCCTCCAGCACGTCTGCTCCTGAACCTCCCCAACAGCGCCACCTGTTGAGGAACAAGAGTTAAAGCAGATGGACCTATGGAGGACAGTGTCATCTAAACCACTAGAATTAAGTGACTAGAAATGCAACCAATGGTGGAAGGTTAACACTCTGAAGCTCCAGCGCCCCCATCTGAACAGTGTTGACGTTCATGGAGACAAGCCATCTTAAGAACAGCGATCGCATCATCATTCCAATACATGTAGAAAAGACAACATGTCTTTATAAGAAAAGCCTTAGAGGACATTCTCCAATATGACAAACCTAGAAACAACATTATGCTAAACAAGAAAAAGCTGAGGCCATTTCTTGTAAAAATAAAGGATATCCATGATCTCCACGCAGATTCAAAATAATTTCTGAGATCTTAGCTAGGTCAGTAATACAAGAGAGAGAGATATACAAGGGGTAGAAATAGGTAGGGAAGAAATGAAAGTATGCATTTCCAGATGACATGGTTCTATGCTCTTCTTTTAAAACCAGAGAAGTCAGCTAATGTGAATTTTCAGTAAGTTTGCAGCATACAAATCAACATACAAAAACCATTAGCTCTCTTACATACCAGCAATGAACCTGCAGAGAAAGAAATTGGAAGGGGAAAAAAAAACATCCTATTCACAAGAGCTCCAGAAAAAAAAAATAATACTTAGGAATAAATTTAACCAAGGATGTAAAAGTCTTCTAAATGAGGCCTTTAAGACACTAATAGAAAATACTAGACAATAGAAAGACCTTCCATGCTCCTGGAATGGCAGAATATTTTAAAGGTAGTTGCATTGCTAAAGTAATCTACAGACTCAATGCAATTCCCATCAAAATTCTAACTTTGTTCTTCACAGAACTAAATATAAGAATGTCAGAATTCATATGGAACAGAAATAGCCTTCCGGAACACAGCCTGAAAAGAAAGAACCCAGGCACAGGCATCCTAGCACCTGGTCTCAAAACTCGCAACAGAGCTGTCAGGACACAGGAAGCCTAGCATGAAAACAGACACAGGTAAAGACCACGTCCCGTGGATGGAGAGACCTGGTGGCACGCAGAGGAAGGATAGCAGGCTACCAAGAAGAGACTTGATACCTTATGAGCATATAAAGGGGGAGGAGGTCCCCCTCAGTCACAGTCATAGGGGAGGAGAGTAAGGGGAAATGGGAGGGAGGGAGAAATGGGAGGATACAAGGGATGGGATAACAATTGAGATGTAATAAGAATAAATTAATAAAAGAAAAGAAAAGAAAAGAAAACAGACACAAGCAAGCAGAACAGAATAGCGGTCTCAGAAATAAACCCCATACTATGATGACTTAATTTTTGACAAAGGTTTTAAAAATACAGGAGGGAGAAAAAGACCAGCCTACTCAAAAGTGGTGAGGGAAAAAATCAGTTGTCCACCCACAGATGAAGTTAGATCCATATCATTTCACCCCCTACAAAAAGCAATTTTAAAAATGGATCCAACTGGGGCTGGAGAGATGGCTCAGAGGTTAAGAGCACTGACTGCTCTTCCAGAGGTCCTGAGTTCAATTCCCAGCAACAACATGGCGGCTCACAGCCATCTATGATGTAACCTGATGCCCTCTTTCCTGAGGTGTATATGTAGACCACTGTATAATAATCAATAAATCTTTTAAAAAATACAAAAAATAAAAACGGATCCAACAAAACCTTTAATATAAAGCCTTAAATGCTGAATCTGCTAAGAGAAAATGCTTCAAAATATAGGCATAGGAAAAGAACTCTCAAAGTGGCTCTACCTCTACAGGAAACACCCACCAGAATTAACATGGAATTATGTGAAAAAAAATTTTTTTCCTGCAGAGCAAAAGAAACTATCACAGAGTGAACAGTCTATAGAATAAGAAGATTTTTGTCACCTATGCCTTACATATGGAGCTAATATCCAGAACTGAAAATGAACTGTAAAGATTAAACACTCAAAAATCAAAACAACCAACACATAGGCTAATGAAATGAACAGGCAGTACTCAAAAGAAGAAATGCAGAGAGCCAGTAAGTACCCTTATTTTTTTTTAAGGAAATTATATGCATTAATATGTGTGTCGTCTATTCCTTAAGAGAAAATCATTAGGACCTTCTGAGTTTATATATTGCTGTGTCTACTTTATGAATAAGTAAACTAATTCTAAGAGAACTCCTGGATCACCGACTCAGTTTATTACAGAAATAATCACTGGGAATTTTATCAATAAGTATCTTTAAAGTATTCAACATCCCTAGCCATCAGGGATGTTGAATTAAAACTACTTTGACATACCATCTTACACCAGTCAGAATGGCTATGATAAAAAACAAACAACAAACAAACAAAAAACCCCACAGAGCATCACCAAATACTCCTGAAGTGTGGGGCAAGAGGACCACTTATTCAGTGCTGATGGATGTAACTGGTGCAGTCATTGTGGAAATCACTGTGGTAGTTTCTCAAAAATTTAAGCACGCAGGACTCAGATGTGTGACTCCTGGGCATATACCCAAAACCTTCTCTGTCCTACCACACAGATACTCCACCATGCTTACTGCTACACTGTACACAAAGCGGGGGGGGGGGGGGGGACAGCTCAGATGCCTAGCAACAGACAAATAATGAAAACGTGGTACATAAACATAATAGAATTTTAGTCAGTGATGAATAAAAATGAAACTTTCGTGAATACAGATGGTCTAGAGGTATTGAGAGAAGCGCCCCAAACTCAGAAATACAAAAACGGCGTGTTCTCGCTCATGTGTAGATACTAGCTTGAAATGTACACGTCTGCACATAAATGGGTAAAAATGTGGGTGAAGCTTAAAAAAAAAAAAGAAAAGAAAAGTAACCAAAATAGGGTAAAAGGAAATGCTGAAGACAGACACTGGGACATATCTGGCAGGAAAGCTGGGGAGAGGAGGGTGCAAGCTGGACAGGGGGGAGGGGAGAGGAGACGAGCAGGAAGAGAATCAACCCAAATTTAGTTTGAAAATGCTGCAATGATAACTAATATTTTGTATGCTAATTAAAATAAAAATTTTAAAGGGAAAACATCACAACAGATACCAAAGCAATTCAGATCATCAGGACATGCTTTGACAACTTATGTTAAAAAAAAAAAATTGGAACATCTCGAGGAAATTGACATGTTTCCATGCAGCTATAACCTACCCAAATGAAAGCAAGAGCAATAAACAGCTTAAACTGACACATGATAAGCAATGAGGCTAAAGTGAAAATAGTCTCTCATATATTAAAAACACAGGCCCAAAGGACTCCTTACTGAATTCTACTAAGTTTTTAAAGAAGCATTCCAGAAAGTGGAAAGAGAAGGATGCTACCAAACTCATTTTATGAAACCAGTATTAGCCTGACACCAAAACCAGATAAAGAGACAACAAAATAATCGTAGGCCAATCGCCTTAATTAATGTAAATGCAATTTTTTTCAATAAAATACTGGCAAGCCAAACTCAGCACTTATAAAAAAAATAATTCACTATGGTGAAATTGCTTTAATTCCACAGTTCATAAAATATGCAAATGAGTAGGTATAATACATTATCATAGAAATGAGAGTCAAGGACAGAAACCATATGATCATATCAATCCGTGCAGGATTTGACAAAGCTCAACAACCCTACATGCCGAGCTCTGAAGAAACTAGTGATAAATGGGACATATCTCAACATGAGAAAAGACATATTCATCAAACCTATAGCCAATATTGTCCTAGATGAGAAAAAAACCAAACCATGCTCTCTAAAGTCAGGACCACAACAAAAGGCCTACTTTCATAACTATTAGTTAGTATTGTGTTCAAAATCCTAGCCAGAGCAAGAAGGCAAGAGAAAGAAAGTAAAGGCATACAACTCAGAAAGGAAGTATCCAACCTGCAGGTGACATGACCTTATGCTTAAAAGACCTCAACAGTGAGATGGCTCAGAGGGCAAGGACACTTGTTGCCAAGCCTGACATCCAGAGTTCAACTGGTGGAAGGAAAGAACCCACAGCAGCAAGTTGTGTTCTGACTCCCATGCCAGAAGCACTACAGTAGAAATACATGGTAGCACTGTGGTAAGCATGAAACCCTCATACATTTAAATAAACAGACAGTGTAAAATATGGGGGGGGGACCCTAAATGGTCTACCCAAGCCTCGTAATCAATAACCTTTCTATATCATGCTGAGAAAGAAATCAAGAAAGTAATTTTATTTACTAGAGCTGGAAAAAAAAAAAGCAAAATATGAGCTGCAGAGAGACCAGTGGTTAAGAGCACTGGCTGCTCTTCTAGAGACTTGGGTTCATTTCCCAGAAATCACATGGCAGCTCTGTGACTCCAGTTTGAGGGGATTCAACACCCTCACACAGACCTACATGCAGGCAAAACACCAATGCACATAAAAAGTCTTTTTTTTTTTTAAGAAAAATGTTGGAGAAAAGCTAACAAAGGAAATATAAAAACTTTACAATGAAATTTGAAACACCAAAGGGGAAAAAAGCTGGAAAAGACACCAGAAGATGAGCCCATGATCATGGACTGTCAGAACGCACGGTGCTAATGTGTCTGATTTTGACAAGGATGCCAGCACCCTCGTCAGGTGGCCCCGAATCATCTGTAACTGCAGCTCAGGAGATCTAAGGTCCTTTTCTACCTTCAACAGGCCCCTACACATGGCATAAGCACATGCATACGCACAAACCTTTAAGAACAAAATGACATCATTTTCAGGAAAATGGCTACAACTAGGCATCACATCAAGCAAAATAAGTGAGACTCAGACAATTATCACGTTTCCTCATGTGTGGATGCGTATATAAATGCATACGCCTTCAAAGTAAAAGCAAGACTGAAGAAATGAACAAACATAGCAGGAAGAGGGAGAAAGGAGGAGTGAAGGTAAACATGATCAAAGCAGATGTTATACTTACATGAAAAAAGTATACGAAATCCATCATTACGTACAATTAATGTATGTCAGCAAATTACTTGTATTTTAAAAGTAAAAAGAGACTCTGAGGGCATCCCTTAGGTGCTAGACTGCTTGCCTTGCATGCATGAGACTAAGTTTAATAGCCACCATGGTGTAAAATGAGTGGTGCATGCCCCTCGTCCCAACAACCTGGGAGGTAGACACAGGACAATCAAGTGTTTAAGGTCACCCTCAGCTTCACAGTGAGTCTGAAGTAAGCATGGTGACATGAGACCCTGTCTCAAAAAACACCAAGCAACAAAGAAGCAAACAGACAAAAAAAAAAAAAACAAAACAAAACCAAGAGGTAGAGAAGGGGGAGGAGGAGAGCAGGGGGAAATAATAATAATAATAATAATAATAATAATAATAATAATAATAATAATAATAATAAATAGAAGTAGTAGTAATAGCAACAACAAATCAGTAGTAGTAGAAGAAGAAGAATTGTGTTAAATCACCTGAAAAAACCCAAGTATGGCTATAGCATTTCCAAAGAGTAAAATAATAAATCTGCGCTAAGTCCTTTAAATTGTGGCAATTCGTTATAAAAATAGGACACTCAGGCACGGCTCAGGTTAAAAACTACAGTGCGCAGTAACAAAGATAAAAGCAAACAATGAGGTGTGGTGGGCGCGGGGCCACAGGGTTCGAAAGATGAGGTCCTCAGTGCATTCTGAGGAGGAGGATCATGTTCCAGAGCTACACAAAAATGTTCACCCCCAAGAGCAGCCTGATTGGGAGGAAACACCTAGTGCAATGTATTAGAAATACCCAAGCCAAGATCATGTAAGACAGCGTCGACTGCACACTGTGTCTGATCCGCAGAACAGCAGTGAGTGTACAATCACCAAAGGAAAATACTGAGAGCTCCCAAACACAGTGCTTGTGATTCCCAGAAAGAAATCTTGTCATGTGGATCATCGATGCCATCCCACTGCAGGACCATAGGACCATGCTCCAGTAAGCTCCCAGGGGCCCTGGGCTGCCACTGCTGCCGCCACTGCTCTTCGGTTGTGGCCCACTGCGGTGCAGGCCAAGGAGACATGGGAGCAGGAGCAGGAGAGCTGGCCCTGCCATGATGACATGGGAGCAGGAGAGTGGGCCCTGCCATGATGACACGGGAGCGGGAGAGTGGGCCCTGCCCTGAGGACAAGGGAGCAGGCCCTGATCCAGGGCTCTTAGTCGACCTCACCCCAACATCTACCCTATGTATGACCTGCTGGAACACATGAAGCGGCCAGACTTGTAGATTCAAAGACTAAGAATCTCCTTGACACACGGCAACAATAGGATATCGACAGCAGTCCCAGTGAGGATCCGGTAACAATTGTGTAGGCCTCTAGCCAGACCCATGACTTGTAGCAACATATGTGGACAAAAGGCTATACTGTGTGATACACTACAGCTTCTGTGACAAGATTTTTTGTTTGTTTTATTTTACTGCGGGGAGAAGAGGGATTTTGGTGCATGACATGTAAATCATAGACATTCAATAAAAGTTAAAAAAATAAAAGTGAACAATAAGCTGGGCATGGTGGCGCACACCTTTAATCCCAGCACTCAGAAGGCAGAGGCAGGAGGATCACTGTGAGTTTGAGGCCAACCTGGTCTACAAAGTGAGTCCAGGACAGGCAAGGCTACACAGAGAGGACCTGTCTCAAAAAAAAAAAAAGGGAACAATGATGTGAAATTTCCTATGAGTCACAAGCAATTGCTTTCTTTGGAACTATTAGCTGGAACACAGAACATTAGCTTAATGACTGAACAGAAACAAAAATAGCTTTCAAATTAACCAGACTTTAATTTGATTTTGTGGAAAATGCAGACACACAATCAGAAACTGTATCTTGTGTTTGTTGCCAAAGAGTTGCATACAGTGCAAACATTAATTAGAGAGAATCTGCAAATACGAAATGCTCTGCAGTTCACTCACCTTTTCTATATGGCTACTAAAGAAAAATCCTTCCCACTGATCATTTAAGTCACAAAAATGCATAATAAATAAAGGTGAAATTATAATCTATACTTAAACAAAAATCACTGTGAGTCTGTTGTTTTCCTCTTCTGAAACCAACTGTAAAAAGTAGTGCCAATTTCAACGATTGAACAATGTTTTTCAATAGAGACACGCTCTAGCACTGTACCAATGAGTTAATACATTAAAACATTATGGGATTATTTTACAGACTAAGAGTGAATGCATGGTGTCCCTGAAAAATAAGTCAAATAACTATTGTATAGTAATATACTATGTTATGATCACGGACATAATCTAGCATCTGCCAACTTCCAGTTTTATTTTTTACACTCAAAAAAAATCACTGTATAGTAGCTAAACCATCTCTATCAAAATACTGTCCTTCAAGGTCATAGTCCGTGGCAACTTCACAGTGAACACTCAGAACAGCACAAGGGGTACTTGAGAACAGTCTTGACAGAAAGCTGTATTTTGGTACATTAAGGCAGCTTCAGCCAACATTCTGAATAACAGTGTTTATTGAAACAAAAAACAGCTTTGATATTTAAACATTTGAGGTTTCCAAGAAATTTTTTAAGAACACTATAATTTGTGAAACTGTGTCTTAAACATTCTCAGCACTATGCCCTTATTACATACGACATCTAAAAACATGATACTCATTTTATTAATATCAAAGGTGTTCAGTAAAAAAGGAAAGATTGACGTTGAAATGGGACTATAAACCCCTACTCGGGGGCTTCCAAACGGCTTCTCACATACGTCTGTGAGGTAGGTTATTATCCACACTTTGTACAAGAGGAAACTACACAAGGTTACGTAACTCGTGCTGCTAGAGCAGCAAACAGGGAGTTAGTTTCCAATTAGATTCGGTCCTTAGCTCTGCGTTTCTTTCCTTTATAAACTCTAACATATAAAGACTGCTAGCAATTGCATTCGTTTTTAAAAGCACAAGAAGGCAGCCAAGTATTTGCCCAGGTGGCTTTAAAAAGTGAAATAAACGGAAACAGAAAATCTATTCAGTGAGCAACTTCCGGTGGTGTTGGTGTGAGGTCTGGTCAAGTGGAACTGGAAAGGAAGAAGCGAACCCCATGATCATTTGTGGGACAGTTCCCGGGAAGACAGGGGAGCTCCGGGTGGGGTGGGGTGGGGTGGGGTGGGAGAAGAAAGTGGCATTTGAATGGGTGTTTACTCTTACTCTGCAATTGTTTGAGAAGGCACCAGGTACTATTTCTTTCTTTGTATAGAGAGTGGGTCTATGTCTCTTTGAGTCTGGGAAAATGTTGGCCATCTAGAAAAAAAATGGGCTCAATTTCATAACAAACAAACATTATTTACAAGAGACCTTTAGCTGTGAAAATGCACATTGAGACTAGCAGGAGAAAAATAACAATGCAATTCTTTCCTAGGAAGCTTCTATTTCTCTTTGAAAATTTAAATTAACACAAAGTAGCAAATCTTAAAGTTTAAAAAAAAAATCACTGTATAAACCTTATTTTTGAAAAAAAAGTCTGTTCAATTTTTTTTTTTTCATTCTAGGATATTCTACAAATCCTTAAATTTTTTTTTAAACTGGAGACAATAGTATACCCTAAAATTTCCTTAATTGCACTTTAAAGATAATTGAATTTACCCAAATAATCATGAATTACTTCTATAAAATTTGAACTGCTTTTGGACACAAACTATAGTTACCAAAAGTCACATGCAGTCTTAAATGGCATTGCTATGCAAGGCTGGCAGTAAACATTAGTGTTGGCTCACAAAATGCAGGCCTGCGGTCTGATAACCACTAGAGGGGACCTGATGCTTATCAGGTTATGGCTGAAGAAGTTTAATCAAAACTTAATCCCGTCTAGACTGTGGGTCTTGTTTCTCATGCTATTACTGCTTAGTGGCGTCAACTGCATCATAAATGTTGGCAGGGAAGCTGGTCAAGATGACGACGTGTTTAAATAATATATATGTACATATACATATATGCATGATTTAAAGCTCATTAGCTTAAGTTACATTTCCATGTTTTTAAAGGCCTGAGAGAGAATTACTACCGAGCCAATCGTGAGTAGGTAGTTCACAGAGACACACTCTATGAAAATAGTGTGACATCATTTATGCACAAAATTTTAAAATTACCGATATGAAATTTAGATAAGCCTAATCCAGCGAACAGCCACAAATTATGATCATTAGATATGGACTGAGGCTAATTTTCCTTTACAAAAAGAGACCATGCTTTAAGAATCACATGAGTATGGGCAGAGGGTTAGGTCAGCAGCCATGCACTTGCTTTACAAATGTGGAGCCCTGGGTTCAATCCCCAGTACAAAACTCCCTGCACCGAAATCACATAAATAAAATTGCAGGAAAAAAAAATATGTTGTAGAGATTTTTTTTTCTGGATTTTAAGCACCTCAATAACTTATAAATACTTACAAGAATCAATATAATCATAAATATTTCACATAATTACATCTAGTTAGTGCAATCAACGAGCTCTTATAGTCAAACTACTGTATGTTTCTGCAGGACTTACAAGAAATACACCAGTTTGTGTTTTTATTACTGGGCTATCAGATGTTTCACAAACTCAAACTGTTCAGCCCAGAAAAAAAGGTGATGTGTTACAAAGGACAACTGGTCACCACTGAGTGAACGCAAGGATGGCACTACAACTTCCGGGAAGATTACCGATCCTGCTTCCTGGACCAGCGGCTGTTAAGGGCACATTAACAGACCTGGAAATGCATCAGCTGTGTCATCATTACTTAGTTGTCATTTTCTAATGAGTGCTAAATCCAGGGCATGCTTTGATTTTCTGATCTTTCTTGTCTGTTGCATTCCAGTAGTCCAAGTAGTTGTATTTAGAATAACATAGGGGTGTACACCTTTGAAATGCCACAAACTAAGACAGAACATTCACCCGAGCATAAGACATGGACATGAACGCAGCCTCTAAAGCCGAGCGGCGGTGGCGCACACCTTTAATCCCAGCACTCAGGAGGCAGAGGCAGGTGGATCGCTGTGAGTTCAAGGCCAGCCTGGTCTACAAAGTGAGTCCAGGACAGCCAAGGCTACACAGAGAAACCCTGTCTCAAAACAAAACAAAACAAAACAAAACAAAACAAAACAAACAAAAAAAGTAAAGAAGGTAGAACTTCAGCACTCTAAGGGACACCAGCTCTTTTCTCTATCCTTTTCATCTTAGGGTCTCAAATTGAAGCCAAGTCCCAGATGAAACTTACTAAGAGACGCACATAGCCTTTACCCAAATTTTTCAATAGAGCTGCTGAGAACTGCTGAAGTCATAATCCTATTTAAAAGTCATAGAATAACCGAAGGACAAAGCAACAGGTAGAAATATGCCAGATTGAAGAGTTTTAGATTTTAAAAAGCAAACACAAACTAGACAAGTCTGAGAGCAGACCTCAAATTTAGGTAGGAGTCTTCACACTGGGAGTTTAACTTATTAACCAGCAAATAGACGGAGCTGCAGGGCCTATGGCGCGTGTGTTCTAGGCTGGTAAGTCTTACAAACATTAGTATGGGGCCCATATTAACTGAGCCTGCTTCCATGTTAGTGGATACTACAGATAAAGTGGTATAAAATCTGATTTGGCTGTTTATGATTATTTTCCAAGTTGCGTTTCATTTCATCTCAAGTATTAAATTTGTGTTCCCTGAGTGCAAACTAGCTAAGAAAAAAAAAAAGTATACCCAGACTTAAGAAAGTATCCTTGAAAACTTCTTTGCATAAAGAATTACTGTGCTACAAACAGACAATTCTCTGGCACAGAAGGACTTAGGTTTCCACTGAGGTCACGCTCCTGGGTCCGCTCCACAGGCGACCAGATGCTGCAAGGGTTTTGTACAAGGTTTCTTGATCAAACCAGAACCCTAAATTCTGAATGGTTTGCTTTTCTCTCTCCCTGTACATTTAATTCGAGACAGCTTCAATTCCGCTTTCCAAAATAGAAGAGCTTAGAAAAATGTTCAGTGGCCACTGAAGAACAAATAAAACTGATTTGCTCCCCATAGAGCCATAACAGCAAGTCACTGGGCTCTTACTCTTCTGGCCTTCCATAAGTAACCTTATCTAAGACTTCAATCATCCATTAAGGGGGGAAAAAACAATAGCTGTTCAACCTGAAAAGCATCAGTTGGATTAAGAAAGCCAATCTGTGACACAAGCTGCAGGTGCAGGAGGAACCTGTCTGCACGGTAAATGAAGTGGTTCTTAATTTGAATCAGGCTCCACAACACGTGGAAGGGGATGAAGTGCTCTCTCAGGGGCACTCGTCACCAACCGCACTGGCTGTGGCACTTTCCAGATGTTCTTAGGGGATGCTAAGGTCTCCTTGCTGTTTTCATTTTGAAACAAGGTCTTGCTATCGATCGAGTCTAATTCAGCCTCAAAGTGTCCTCCAGCCTCATGCTCCCCAGCGGGATTACAGGCGGGCAACCACACTTGGCGAAAGTCCTAAAAGAGTGAGCTACTTTGGGCAAAGCAGGGTCACACACAGTTAAGAGGTTTGTTCTTTCGGGAAGAACTATCCAAGTCTGCTAACACCCTCTTTCCTCTGCAGGGCACAGAGCAGACACAGTGAATTCCAAAATTCCACCCAGGGTTTCTTAGTTTTAGGCACAGATGGAGCCCATTTCCAGGACATAAGTGAGGCCTCACATCGAAAAGCTAACAGTAGCACTCCCTAGGGTCCACACATCCTGCACCCAGTGTTGACTGAATGTGGGAATTATAAATTTGCAAAGAATTCTTTTCTTCTCTGTTCCCAAGAGCAACAAAAGCTATGACAAATTTCTAGCCTCTGCTTCTCACTGCAAACCAATTTACTCCATCGCCTAGATTCATAAAGTGTTTTAAAATGTTAAAAGAAACAAAACGACTTTCAGTTCTCCCAAAACTCAACAAGTAACTGTCACCCTGGAATGAATAAACAAATAATTTTTAACTCTTGACTAGCATCATAATCATTCATATAAAGTAACTTGCCACGAGCAAGCTCCTAACATCAAATTCACTAAACCAAGATCGCCTTTTGGCGTCCTTCCTGCCTTCAATACTCTCATGGCGGCTGTGAGTGGAAGAAATGGATCTAGTCAATTCTTTATCTCAAAGTCTTCCACTCATAATTAGGCAAATATTATGAGGTGGTCTCCCCGCCCCACAAAAGGATATGTACACATTTGGAGAAGCCAAATTCATGCCACATTCATAAAACACAATAGATTAAGCGTGGCTATTAAAATAACTGCTAAAAATTACCATCTATTGCCACAAGATGGCAATCTTTCAAAGATTAAAACTTGAAGCTACATTAAATTGGACACCCACTTTCTCAAATTAGTGAACAAAGGTCCTTTTATCTTGATACTGAGAAGTTGGAGTGATAAATACTGATCATCATTTTTTGAAAGAACTACAAAGTTATCAGATGTGATATGATGCAAATTCCTGACTCAAAAGCTGTTTAAAGATAGACGAACTTGTTTTCATAATCACATGAAAAATTGGCCCAATAGTCTCATTTACTTCTTGGTAAATAAAAAATATACTATTTTTAGCCAGGCAGTGGTGGCACACACACCTTTAATCCCAGCACTCAGGAGGCAGAGGCAGGCAGATTGCTGTGAGTTTGAAGCCAGCCTGGTCTACAAAGTGAGTCCAGGGCAGCCAAGGCTACACAGAGAACCTTGTCTTGAAAAAACAAAACAAAAACAAAAACAAAAACAAAACAAAAGCAAAAACAAAAAACGAACAAAAAATATACTATTTTTGGTGAAGAGAAACTTGTCAAGGCAATGTTGCTTTTGTTTTCAAGAGCTTAATATTTTCTAGGGTGAATCAGATCAATGATTTTGTTAATCATTTCATAAATACAATAAATGAATAAATAAGTATTAGATAAATTATACATAATTTAAAGTACTTTTACCAAAACAACATATAATCAATTAACTTTATCTATCCTACTATATAGTAGTTTTTTTTTATCTTAAATTAAAAAAAACCTTGCACAAAAAAATTCCGTTTTTTTTTGTTTTTGTTTTTTTGATTAAAAGCACTGGTATGTCAACATATGTGTGTATATATGTAAACAACACATATGCTTGTTCCAGGAGAATATACTTTTAAATAGTTAAGGCTTCCCTGTCCAATCAGGTGTAACGGTGAAGGTCACAACAAATCAAGCTTCGGAAGTACACCAAGGCCTTATGGGTTTTAAAGGAAAAGAAAGGCAACCAGAGGAGATTGAAAAGCAATACACAAAGACAGTGGCTACTGAGGAAGACAGAGGACAGAGGTGGCACCAATCACAGGTGAATCCACGAAGATGCCAGAGGGACATAACTCCTGACCCTCCCCGACCTACCCAGTCCCATAAACACAAAGCAGAAGGTGAAAGAGTACTGTTGGCATTTTGCTTGTTTTCGTTTAACTGGGTGTTATTTTTGCATGTTTTTGTATTGCTTGGCGGTGGTGGGATTTAACAAGGGGCTTTGCTCAAATGTCAAGAAGCTGGGAGACTGGGCACCTGTTATCAGAAATGCAGGCTGTGTGGCTAATTCCAGGCAGCATTTGTAGAAACAATTAAAAAGAATTTGAAGCTGGGAGTGGTGGCATAAGCCTTCAATCCCAGCACTCGGGAGGCAGAGGCAGGTGGATCACCGTGAGTTCAAGGCCAACCTGGTCGACAAAGTTGAGTCCAGGACAGCCAAGGCTACACAGAGAAACCCTGTCTCAAAAAACAAAACAAAACAAACTAATTTGGTTTCTGATATTTAGGGAAACAGGATTTTCAGATTTCTTCATTTAAATAATATTTTACTAACAGTTATTCTATTTCCTAATCTTCTTGTGCAAGAAGTTTCTAGAAAGCCTGACACCTGCTGAGATCTAGGAGGCAGACCGGATTTACATGCACTAAATATGAAGCAACGAGGCACCACCAAACCGCCCCTACATTAGCTGGTTATCAGTGAGGTGTGCTTGTCATGTGTAGTGAACTCACAAGTGTAAATTAACACACTTCATCAACACTTAGCCATTAAACGTACTACCTATTCAAATTTATCATAGGCACAATAGAATAATAGAGTTCTAAAAGTAAACAAAATGCCAGACTTTTGTGTTTTCAGTAATCCCAATAACACCGCATGTCACCCAGGAAGATTCACATCAATTTATATTGCAGAGTATGTAATACCCAAAAGTGAGACATTAATTTAAAGAGTATACATGTGATTTTCACAGTGCAGTGACGGAAAGACAGGAAACCAGTGGGAGAGTATCAACGAGCTAACGTAGTGATCAGACTGGCACACATTTCAAAAAAATCCATGGTGTGACTGCCCAGGCGGGGAGGAGCTGAAGACAAAGAGCTTCCAGTCAAAGAGCCGGTGAGAGAACCCGAAAGTGAATGGTTCTCAGCTGTGGTGGAATCAAAACTTGACCTTGGTCTGTGCAGGCCAGCAGCAGAGCAGGATCGCTGAGGTGTTGAAGAACCAGACCTCTGTTCCACCACCTCATCTGAAACAACCAAAGAACAGTGACTGTGGCGAGTGTCCCAGCGCGTGTCATCCCAGGGAAGCTGCTGCGCGGGCACTGTGAGGGAAACTAGCTCTGAGCTAGGAGCTGGCTAAGAACGGTGATGTTGGTGGTTTAGGAGCAGAGGTGCTGCCTCCCCCTTCCCACTCATAGCATGGCACCGATCACTCATGACATTTCCACCGCTAATGGGCCCTGAGCCCTCCCCAACAGAGGATGCAGCATTTATACTGAAATGAAAGAGCTGAATATATTTTACATTCTTGGGCATTTATTTTCTGCTAAAACTCCATATTTAATTTTACGTACATTTTGGTTAGATCTACGTTAAAGAGTAGACACACACACACACACACACACACACACACACACACACACACACACCCGTCTTTTAGACGAGTTTAACACTAGGTCACATGGTGCCAGGCAAGCTTTTTCCCAGAACTCACCCCTGCTGGCCTGCTTACCATCGATGCTTTTAAAGTCTAAGAGATAGCTCCGACTGTCAACCAGGTAAAGCTGTAAGCTCATTTTCACATAATTGCCAGTCACCGGATTCTTTCTTCTTACTCGAAGATGGTATGCATTTACTACCTAAAACCGGAAATAAGTAAAAATTTAAAACTACACAATGTCTCCAATCTTAGCAAAAAAAAAAAGAAAAAGCAAATATGGGTTAGGAGGAGAAGACTTTGTGGCTGACTTCTGTGTTACAAGCAGTCTGCTCCATCCAATCCCACTTAACGCCACCATTCATAAAACCTCACATCCCACAGTCTACCCTTTGACCCCAACATAGATTCCTCCTAGAGTATTAATAATAATCCCAGCTGCCTTTGCCTCAATCGTTTTGATAAACAGGGAGGAGACGGAAGAGCAGAGAAGTAAACGCGAGTGGCTTACGTCAGGTAGAGCCGAACACCCAAACAGTACAACGCCAGCGGACGGTGTTACTCACCGCCCTTACAGAGCCAGCTGCGGCTCAGATAAAGAGGATTCTGGGTTTTCAGTTTCTAAATTCTCTCAATTGGATTTTTTTTTAATGTTGGCATCTCCTTTAATTAACATACTTACATAGTGAGACAAGGTAAATTTATAGAGTCAGGCGTGGTGGCCCATGCCTTTACAGTAGTCGGGAGGCAGGGGCAGGTGGATCACTGTGAGTTCTAGGCCAGCCTGGTCTACAAAGTGAGTCCAGGACAGCCAAGGCTATGCAGAGAAACCCTGTCTCAAAAAAAAAAAAAAAGAAAGTCTCCTGCCTCAAGTTTCAGAAAAAGGAGATAGGCTTAACTTTAAGGAAATGTTACTTTATTTAATCATGTAAAATAATAAAATGAAAGCAGATTAAAATTGATTTATTAAATTATGTTGAATATTTATGTAATAAATTTTAATTTTTTTTCCTCCTTAATGGCTCACACAACAAAACTACAAATCATGAATCTGGAAAGGGACAAGCAGGGAAGAGCTGGGGGAAACGGATGGCAGAGTAAAGGAAGGCTGGGAGAACAACAAACAGTCATTTTATACATGGATGAAATTGTTAAAGAGCTATGTTAATTTTTAAAAGTGCAATCAGGCCAGTTGTAGTGGCACATGCCTTTAATCCCAGCACTTCGAGGCAGAAGCAGAAGGGTTTCTATGAGTTCCAAGGCCAGCCTGATCTACATAGCAAGTTCTAGGACAGCCACAGCTACATAGTGAGACCCTGTCCTACCTTGAATACAAACAAACAAACAAATAAGTAAAAATAGTAAAATAAATATTCATCACCCTCAAGAAAAGAACAACAGTTAAAGGGGTATCTTATCTTTAAAATGCACCCATATATATTCAAATAGAGCTGAACTGCAGCAAAATGCTAAATTGAAAAAAAGTAAACGTGTGTGCTGATAGTAAGAAAATGTGCCATAATAAAGTATGAGTGTTGGCCTTGAAGCCTTTATATCATGTCATGCTCACGATTCTACAGGGAGAAGAGATGGAACATTTCAGCTTTGAAATGCTATCATTAGGTATCAAGTTGACAGAGGTAAACCTGTGAAGGTTAACACCGCCTACATCACAAGGTCTTCGATGACCTACGGGGCAAACCCTCGCATGCCTGCAAGAGGTTTTCTAGCTGAGGTAGCCTGAAGTGGCGAGGTCTACACTAAATGTGGGTGATGGAGTCCGGGACCGAAGAAGAAAGGCAGAAAGCGAGTTGAGCGCCAGCAATGCTTGCCCTCTGCTTCCTGACTGAGCACTCTGCTTCCTGACTGAGCACTCCGCCCCCACGACTTCCTGCTGTGATGGGCTGCATCTTCCAGCTGTGCGTCTAAACACACCCTTCCTTCTTTCTGTCCTTCTTGTCACCACAGTGAGGAAACTAACTAACTCGCCAAGGACTTAAAGCCCAATCATAGAATTTCTCAACTTGGAGGAAAGTTAAATGAACATGTCTTGACAGCACAGTATATACTGAACACTAGCTGTCAAGGCCATTGACCATCCAAGCCCCTCCCAAAATGCACAAAGACAGAAAACTTCCTGAAAAGAAAAAAAAAATTAGGAGAAATTGCCCTTTAAGACTTAGACATTTGTTGCTATGAACCATGATGAAGCAAGGTGGGCTGTTTTCTCAGATGATTCCAATTACTTGATCAAGAATGTTAATCCTGCAGCTCAAAACACATTCCCAGCATCAACAGCCCTTTATCCTTTATTACGTTCTGACTGTGTTTGTTATATAATTTAAAAGAATAAACCATGTCAGCGAAAAGCATGAAGCCAACTACAAAAACATCTGAATCAAAAACAACTTTGTGTAGACCTCAATACGCAACTGCTTAGACGCCTTTCTTATGAGAAAAAAAAAATCTCTTCTATAAACAGCGTTAGTGCATTGTGACTTCCTACCTTCCATTCAAAGTCCAGCTGTTTCATAGCTCGGTACACCTCAGCCATAATGTCGTACGGTTTGCTCTGGCTTCGGATCCCAAGATGCCACTTGGCTTTCTTCACAGCTAAAGATTTGGGCTTAGTGGTGTTCAGCGCATCCAGCGGACACCGTGCTTTGGGGCTGTCAGCTATAAGAGGCGGCATCCTCTCGGGGTGTGGTTTCAGGCCCGGGGGAATGTGCATGGCACTATCATCCATAAAGGAGCCCGTGGGAGGGCTCGAGGCGAGGTAGAACTCACTGGCTTGGTTCATGATTCTCCGGTTGTCGATGATCAGATGATAGGCCACCGCAAGCTGGTCTTGAGGGTCGCCGCTATACAAGCTGTTCATTACCTCTGACTCTGTGCACTCAAATTTTTCACACACTTCTCTCACAGCCTCGTCATCAATGACGTTGGCATCATAGGAGGGGTCTTCAGGAAACAGGTAGCTGGGCAAATCCTGCTTAAACCATTCGTGTTCTCTAGGGAAAACACCACACGCACTGTTGTAAGAACATGCCTTGCTAAGTCCCAATAATTCAGACATGGGGCAATACAACATAAAGACCCCAAAAATACTGGTCTCTAGTCCCAGCTCTGCCACTATTGGCTACGTGACCCTATGCCATTTAATTACTCTCTATGCTTGAATAAATACAGATATTTAGATGAGATATTTCCTTGAAAATTAACAAAGTGGGTCTGTCACTTCATGAAAATCAGGTAGCAATATCTGAGGTCAATGACAGAATCTAAGTTTCCATACAAAATCCAGACGATGTACAGTAATCTGCCTCTGCTTCCTGGAGTTTGATGCTTTCTCAAGTCCTAAAGATGTTCTGGTGAAGTTCGGATTGATAATAAGGAGCCTGATCTTTGATAGGGCGAAATGCAATGTTGGAAATCTATATATTTCAAAACGTAAGATTTCGCAGTGGTATGACAGAATTATACATGCCTAAGAGAGTCACTTACATTTAAAGCATCTTACATAACTATAATATGGTAAAACACAAAAGTTAATTGATTGCTTTCGCATAAGATATTGTAAGCTGTTAGCTACTATGTTAGGTCTGTTTTAGGATCACACAGGGTCACTGTTATCCAGACAGCTATGGGAACACTCCTTTATTTCCCATCCACTTACCTCAGCCCACATTCTCCTCAGGAACTTCAACTAATATAAAATAATCACAGGATTAAATGGAAAAGTAGATTGAGAATCTAGATGCTTTTGATTAAACTAGACATTAAGGTTTATAAAAATGTAAGGTAATGTCTTTTTTTCCCAATGGTTTTGAACAGTTTTCCTAACGGAGAGATTACTATTAGGCTCGGTAGGGGAGGCTATTATCCTAGCTGTTCAAAGCCGGGACAGAAGAAGCTCAAGTTCAAGGCTTGGTTCAGCTACAAAAGAAACTAGAGGCCACTCTGAGTGACTTAGTGAGGCCTTCTCTCAAACAAAACGTAAAAGGGGACAGGAGAAGGGAACAGAGATGTAGCTCAGTAGAAGACTTTGCCTAGGAAGTGCAGGGCTCTAGGTCAATAGTTAGCTCTTTGTTCCTAAAAAGACATTTAAATGAATAGATTTTAAGTAAATTTAATTTTAATTTTAATTATAATATGCTAACTGCTGGTGTATTATTCATTTAAAATTTCTTTGAGGTTCTCAATAGTTTTTATGAGCATAAAAAAGATATCAAAAAACTGCAATGTTTGTACACTGCTCTCCTAGTCTTATCCCACTTCTGGACCTTTATGTCTGATATTGTGACTACTATTTAATAGACGGATATAAACAGATACTAAAAAAAATAAATGGTTACAAATACACAAATATACTGATAAAAAAAAAAAACAGCAGAAAAACTGTAAATGAGAGCCTAATTCAGAACAAGAGGCTGCTCAGGGAAGCCACTCAAATGAACACTTAAGCAGATACCTGAGTGATCAGCAGTCAGCTAAACAATATAGAGAAACCCGTTACTGCAACAAAAGAAACAGTATCTGCATATATCTTGAGATAACAAAGGGTTTTGTCCTGTTACCAGAACTGCAAGGGTCCAATATCATAACAGCGTAGAACAATAAATGAAGTCATGTACTGTGGAAAATTGTAGTAAAACTGTTAAAATAACTTTTTATAACTATAAAAATTTCCCAAAGGATTGTAATAATCTTGGGTGTTTTATTTAAACACTGGCTGAACTTCAATTAAAAAAAAAAAAAGAGCCGTCTGAATTTTCGTTTCGTTGGTTTTTTTTGTTTTGTTTTGTTTTTTGATTTTTTGAGACAGGGCTTCTGTTGTAGTCCTGGCTGGCCTGGACTCACAGAGAGCCGCCTGCCTCTGCCACCCATGCGCCTCCACCCACTGAGCTGTGGCTTTTTAAGTGGCCCTTTGTAAGAATCTCCATGTTTTTCAGATCCACAGAAGCCTTAAAACCCAACACCCTCACACTCACATGGCTGAGAAAAATCACGGGAGTAGCAAGGACGGAGAAGTGGAATATCGGAGTGCCCTACTAGTTTTATCCCTTAAGAAGCACCGCTCTTTGACATGCCCAGTGTACTGGTTAGTTTTTATCAAGTTGATACAATCTAAACATATCTAAGAGGAGGGAACGTCATTGAGAAAAATGTTTGGATAAGACTGGCCTATCAGGAGGTCTGTTGGGCACTTCTTTTTGATTAATGATCCACATAGGAGGGCACAGTCAGTTGTGGGTGGTACCACCTCTGGGCTGGCGGTCCTCAATTGTATAAGAAAGCAGGTTGATTAAGTCAAGAGGAACAAGCCAATAAGCGACGCTCCTTCATAGCCTTACTTCAGTTCCTGCCTCCAGGTTCCTGCCTTGACTTCCCTTAGTGATATAAATGTAAGAGGAAATGAACCCTTTCCTCCCCAATTTGCTTTTGGTCACGCTGTTTTACTGCAGCAATAGAAAGCCTAAGACGCCTAGCAATTCCCTGAATTCTTCCACATACAGCTTTGTCTTTGATGTGACTTGGAACTCACTTACTGAAAGCCACCAGAGTATTTGATTTTTTTTTTTTATCTGAGGATAAGGGGAGTGAGGAACGAGGAGAGGATATGGGGGTAGAGGACTGAGAGGTAAGGAGGGAGGGGCTGCGAACAGACTGTTAAGTGGATAAATAAATAAATTTTTAAAAATCAGTAGCTATTGTTCAACATTTCAGCTATCTGAAACAGCAACGAAAGTTGGATAACAAGAAATTCACCTATAAGTTTAGGCTAGGAAATAATAGTGCAAAAGGGTCTGAGAAGTCTTCCCATATTCCTTGGACTCACAAAAGCCAGATGTGTGCCCAGGAAAAAAACTGACAAGACCCTAATTTCTCATCAACGGCTAGCTTTGAGCCTGTGCACAAGCAGGAAACGAAAGCAAAGGCCGAGTTATCAACCGCCTATTGGAGGACTAGAGGCACATAACACAAAGACAGACCCACTTTCAAAGGCTGGATGCCTGCATCATAGCATTTTAAAACATTTCTGCAGCTCACCATTTAGCTAACCAAGGAGAACCTTTAGCTGCAATATATAACAAGAGTATTGACTCTAATGAATTACTTCAAACAGATCAGTAAGCACATAGGAATATCAACAGCCAACAATATGTGATATATAAACCCTGTACAAGAAGTATTCCAACTGAGCCATATCCATAGCCCTTGGCTGGATAATTTTGAACAAACCGGATAATTCACCATTAAATATATGTCACACACACATGCACGTGACATATTTTAGTATGAAAATGTGGTCCTTAATTAAAAGTAACTTACACTTAGAGGCAAACAGATATATAAATAAGTCATGACACAGCCTAAGTTTCAGTTTTATTGCTGTAAAAAATGAAAATAATAACAGCTACCTAGGAAAAAGTCAGTGCAACGAAATAGGTTAAATGTACAGAAAAATGCTTGCTGTATATCAACTGTCAAAATTCGTAACTTTTATGCTTTTTGAAGTATACCCTATCAAATTAAGAATTGTCATATTAAAATATTGAACATAAACATAAAATAGTGAGAACTATAAATCCAAGTTACTACCTATATAGAGATGTCATTATTTTGTCCTTTGCATGTGAGCCTTACCCTGCAATGGTTAAGCCATCTCCCCAGGCCAGAATAGCACCATTTTATAGCACTTCTATGAGTCAGTTCATTCATCTTAATGGATTTATTTACATTTTTCTTCTAAAGTCTATAAATATATGAGCAATTATTTTGAAATAATTAATTCTTTACTGTTCTAAATTTACAAGTGCTTATATAAGCAAGTACAAGTAAATTAGCATGTCTAATTTTTCAGAGGAAAACTCAATTAGAAGAACTGTTTATTCCAATGAATTGTGAACAGGGTATTTTTTCCCCCCGTCGGCTCATTTCCATAACTAAATCTGGCAGCAATTTTACAGCTGTACATCCTTACACACGAGGCCTGGGACACTGGCACAGGACAGGAAAGAGGACAATACGGTGGTGTGAACGTGGATGTCCCTGTCTCTCTCAGGCTGTATTGTCTGTCAGGAGGCGGGGCTTCACATGACAAAGCAGGAGGCGGGGCTTCACAACCGCCAGCCCAGCGCCAGCCCAGCACCGTTTCTATGCAGTCTGTCTCCTAGCTGCAGACGCCTCAGGCCCCTGCAGCCCGTGCCTTCCCCACCACCATCCACTGCATCTCCTCAAACTTCCCACCAAAATAAACCCTTTCTCCTTTAAGTTGCTTCTTGCCAGACATTTAGTCACAGCAACGAGGAAAAGTGATACTTAAATGTGGAAAGAATCCCGTTCTTGCTTACGAGAGACCTGCAGCAGCCGGCGGAAACCACCTCAGCCATCCTGAGGGTTCCACGGGGTACATGTGTCACAACATCTATTCTGGCTTTAGGAGAAAGGGGTAACGGTTCTGAAAGGTGACAAAAGACTGTCCTCCTAAACACTTTGAGACCTTAGCTAAGACAAAAGCCCTCTAACAACATACATAACACGTAGAAAGTATTACATCCTTGCTGCCACTGCGCTACTTACGTCTTCAACACCCAAGGGACTCTCCACAGTTAATCTGCTAGTGGCTGCGGGACCAAGCCTGACAAGACTTATTTCCTTAAATATACTAGCTAAGGTGACCATAAGTGAGGCTCGGAAAGACAGATGTACCACGTTCTTTCCTACTAGGATTCTAGCGTCTACACGATAGTGCGGATAAAGGCCAGGAAACTAGAAAGGGGCCACGAGACAGGAAACACGAGGTGTTATGGAGAAAGGTAGGCATGGAAACCAAACACATGGGACATGAGAGGTGCAAGGGAAACACAGGGAGCAGAAGGCTGGAGTGGGAAGGTGGGGGGAGGGGGTGGGGAAAAGTGGGGGTGGGCGGGAATGCTTGCATCTGAATTGAACATGTACACACGGTTCATGTTATTTCCTTAGTGCTGGGTTTACATAGCATTTTCACTCTAATAGATACTATAAATAATGTGATGCTAAGGAATCAAGATCCCTATCTAAAACGCACACTCCACTTTTCACATCTGAAGCATCTTCAGATTCCTTCTAAACTTCCACTTCCAAGAGCAGCCATAAAGCAGCCGTAAATGAATGGTAGGAAAGGCTCTTGAGAGACAATTTGTACCCTGACAGTTACAAAGTAAGAGAGGCGAAGTGTACTAAGAGCAAACGCAGTATGAGAGCGAAGTAACACGGCATGTGCTGAAGACACACGCTCCCTCACACTGCGTGGGAGCCAGAAGCGGTGTCACAAAGCTGGTGCACGCACGCGGAGTGGGAAGGGATGACTGGCCTGCTCTCTGGTCAGAAGGTGCAGAAAATAACCAGGGCACAGAATAATATAACCGAGGGCACAGGGCCTAACATCTGATGTGATGGATGTGGTGAGGGAAGGCAAGATGAGACTCAGGGAGACTGGACCCGGCTCGCACAGGCCTCAGGCGCTTTGCTACTTACGCTAATAAGCACGCAAGCTTACGTGAGACATGTGGAAGATAAGTGACATAACCAGATCGGCACAAGTCTAAATTATAAAAATTCTTTCTCTTTGAGACAGGCTCTCACACTGTAGCCCATGGCTGGCCTCGCTCTCCTGGGTGAGCACAAGAGGTCCCACACACTTGGCCTTAAAATTCTCACAACGTAACATGTTATAAAGCATAGATGAAGCAAATGTTCTGGTACCGCGGCTACCACAGTGAGAAAATGTACAAAAGAACAAAAGAGATCATCACCGTATGTCTTTGATAGTTGCTCGCTTCAAGGGGTCCACCTGCAGCATGTGCATCAGCAGGGTGGCGACAGAGCGGTTGAGGTACTCCGGGATATAAAACACACCGCCTCGGATCTTCTTAAAGAGTGTCGGCACGTGCTCGTCATCAAAGGGGAGGGTGCCACAGAGGAGAGCATAGAGGATAACGCCACAGCTCCAGATGTCAACCTCGGGGCCCGCGTACAGCCTGAGAAAGGATGACACAGCCTAGGTGTAGGCACCGCTTTCCTCCCCCCCTCCCTCGTTGTTAGTACGCTGCGGCTATGCAGGATAAACGGAAAACCAGCTTGGTATATATTGCTACTTAAGGTCTTCGCTGAAACACATAGCAAATTCCAAACCTCAATTAATTACTACTCTTCATGGAAAATAGGCAGCCTAACTAGTTGTACAAATTTGTCAAAAGGCTTATCTTTATTTGTTAAACAACAGTTATAAGTGTTCATTAAAATGTATTATACTTTCTGTCCAGGTAATATGGCACACAACTTTAATCCCACCTTTAATTCAGAAGGTGGAGGCAGGCAAAGGTCTTTGAGTTTGAGGGGCGCCTGATACAGAGAGTCCCAAGCCATCCAGGGTGACATAGTAAGACCCTGTCTAAAAACAAACCAACTAACAAACAAAACAACAAAAATGTACATTTTCTTTCTTAGTTAAGGAAGCATCAAAGTAGTTAACCACAAACTAGAAAAAAAAATTACAACAATATATAGTGCTTTTTTTCCTCTTAGAACTACAAGAAAGAAAATGCATATATAACAAAATTTTCCCTATAGCACACACTGTAAACAAAATTTGAGGTACTTAATCAGTATATATAGATAGTATTTGCCTTTTGTAACATCTTTTCTAAAAAATTATTTATTTTTAAATTTTATATAGACGTGGTGTGTGTGTGTGTGTGTGTGTGTGTGTGTGTGTGTGTGTGTGTGTATGAGTGTTTTGACTGCATGTTTGCCTATGTACTATTTGTGTGGGTGATACCTAGAGAGGCCAGAAGAGGGTGCTAGATTCCCTGGAATGGGAGCTACAGGCAGTTGTTAGCCCTCATGTGGATACTGGGAATCGAACCTGGCTCCTGTGAAGAGTAGCAAGTGCTGTTAACCATGGAGCCATCTCTCCAGCCCCTAATATGACAGAATTCCTACGGCTTTCTTTCAAAATGATTGGCTAGCTCACTGGACTGAAAGACAGCTCAGCTGTAGCTCACCCATCTCTGTCCCACACATCTCCCTCTATGGTGCTGACATTCCCCAGCAGCAGCACACTATCACAATCAAACCTTGGGCTGAGGTACCAGATCCCTGCAGTTCCAGCGGACAGAACACCGTCTGCTTCAGTGGAGTGCTGCCCATAACTTACACCACTTCCTGTGTTGCCCAAGTTCTTTCCTAAATAAGTGTGATCCCTAAAATGCATCAGCTGAAAGTCTACCCTCAAGCTGACGGCATAAAGGAGGGATTATTTGGGGGAGATTTGGCCCTGAGGTGGGATTCTCATAAAGGTTAGTGCCCTTATAAAAGACTACCCCAGAGAGATCCCGGTCCGTGTGACCACACACACTCACAGTGAGATGGTGGGCTGTGGAAAAACAGGCCCTACACACACCGAATCCCTGTGGAGCTGCAGAGCTATGGGAGACGGATGGCTGTCGGTTATAAGGCATGGCGCGTGTGATCTGTAGCGGTCCATATGAACTAATACTCTCGCAGTCGGCTCGCTCTGTGTAAGCACCTATTCAGCACTTTTCTCCAAGCACGCTGTTGACTTGGAAAGCCAGACAAGAGCCACTGTGAAGGGACTACTTCGCCTCTGCAGCCTCCGTAAATATTGTATAATGCACCATCGAGCTAATTACATGAGGGACCTCACAGTCTCCACTTTGTCTAGTTTAATTGCTTGAAATCATATCGTCACCCGAATTTCAGTCTTACAAAGACAGAATATAAAACAACCGCCTGCAGATTGTGAAGTGGAAACGCTATGGAACAGCTATGTCTGATAAGTGAAGACACTGGCTTAAATGTTTCCACAGCAGAAAACAGGCAGTTCACAAAATCTGTCTCAGTCACTGCTAATGAACAAAACGAATAAGCATATTCATTACAATGCCTACGTGGAGTGTTTTTTTTTTAAATAAACTATTCTGCCTAAAATAAAAAATAAATGAGTTATTTGTTTTTATTATGTTAAAAAATCTTCTTCCAAAGGAAATATAATTAAATGTTATTAGACTGGATGCAAGATCACAAAAAAAGCTTACTTATTACTATAACTGTTACCTTCCTGAGATGACTTCAGGTGCCGCGTAATTCGGTGATCCACAGCTAGTTCGTAGAAATTCACCGTCTGACATCATATTAGACAGTCCTGAAAATAAAAAAAATTTATCAGATGCTGGATACTAAAGAAATAGGTAAAACTATGGTTAAGAACTCTCAATTATTTCATGCTTCATAAATCATAGTCTTCACTTATTTTAAAAAGTAATGGTGAGTGGCCAAATGCTTGGGCAAAGGTAACAACCTGAATTTAATTCCTGGATCACACAAGATCTCTGTGAGTTCGAGGCCAGCCTACGCTACATAGCAAGTTTCAAACCAACCAGGGCTACATGGTGAAAGCCTGTTTTTTGTTTGCTTGTTTGTTTTGGTTTTTTCTTTGTTTTGTTTTTTGTTTTTTGTTTGCTTGTTGATTGGTTGGTTGGTAATTAAACAGCAGGCCAGCTCCAGCGGATCAGCAGGCTGGCTTTCCGGGAGATGGGCATCTCGCTGCTGTTCAGGTGGGGCTGAGCACAGGCACTCAGTGGGGCCTCCTGCTTCGGCTTCCTGGGAAAGGCTTATAATTAGAGAGCTTCGATTTACCATAGCAAAAATAAGCTACTGAACCACAGCTCTAGCTGAACTACTTACTGAAAGAGTTTAAAAGGAAATAATAAAGCTAGCTTAAAGACAAGTACAAGAAAAAGCAAACAAGCAAAAATTTGTACTATGCAACACAGAACTCTGTAGATCCCACTGATGCCTCTTCTTAGGGTTCACATCCTATCGTTTCCTCAGACATCCACTGGGGCATCCTTTCCAGGTCTGTCAGCCAGAAGTATATGGAATATAAACATGCATATTTTTACCTTGTGTCTTAGGGAGGACCGAAGTCCCATTCTCTCATAAGTTATTAGATACTACCCTAAGACTTACAGGCCTTTCCACAATCTGTTCACAAGGAGACAAAGCCTTTGAAGCCAAGTACAAATCTTCACACGTATGTACATTTATCAGGGAAAGCACCCACTGCATCAACAAATTTTTCAAAGGAGTTTGGGACTCTTCCTCTTCTTACCACGCCCCCCAAACAAACAAACAAAACAAAACAACAACAACAACAAAAATCAGGTGCCAGTTCCTTAGGAGGAAAGGCATTATTGAGTGGGTCTGCGTTGACGTGGCCTTCTAAAGTGTTTTCTAGAAACCTCAGCACTGTTTAAATGGATTTAACAGAATAAGCCAGTGTGAAAACTGCCATTAACCCCTTTTTGTGATACAGGACTTGTGAGGGTGAACTGGAAAGTTCTTTAGGAGTAGCGACCGAGCCGGTCTGTAGGTCCAGCCCTGGGCAGCCCTGGGGTGGCTTTTACCAAAGTCAGCTATTTTGGCGTTCATCTGGGCGTCCAGCAGCACATTCTCCGGCTTCAGGTCTCTGTGCACAACCATATGCCTGTGGCAGTAATCCACAGCAGACAGGATCTGCTGGAAGAGCCTCCGGGCTTCCATCTCTTCAACCTGGCACGCAGAGAAAAGGAACTGCATCAAAACTGTGCAGGATGGACCTTCTATTCACCATGCACTTCGGCTTTGTAACCAGTCTAAACATAACTGCGCAAGCTAATTAAAATCGACTAATCAGAAACTCAGCAAGCCAGGCAAAGCAAAGCAGCCAGAACCTCGTCAAAGCTCAAAATATGATTTGATAGCTATTTGCTTGGCTGCGCGGCAGTCGTGTTCAGTTTTCAACTAATATTACATATGCACAATGTTTTGGGGGGACTCAGTTAAAAACCAACTAAAACAGAACTTATATGAAAACGCTAAGAAAATAAAATGGTTGACGCTTCCGCATGATTTCATACAGAACAGATTGTGAAAAACACAAGGAGCATGTGGTAATTAAGTGGGATTCAGTTTCCAAACCCGTATCTCGAAAGGCATGCCTCTCAGGGAAGAAAGTACGTCCTGCAGGTATAGCTGACACTGCCACCGAAGTAGCTCTGTGGCTAGCTACTACCAATTAATTCTTTGCCCGTTCTTAGCTTGGGGAAAAGGGGACATACTGGAAAATACCTCACTCACCCGCCCGTGTTTACAGATGTAGTCGAACAATTCACCTCCAGACACATACTCCATCACCATAAAAAAGTCTGTTGGGGTGCTGATCACCTGGTATCTTTTTCAGAAATAAGAAAGGGGGTTAATACAAGATGGCGCGTCTCCAATAAGCAGTCTCATCTAGTGCTCTTGATGCAACTTCACGTTCCCATATCATACAACACTGTAGGATGGCAACAGAGTTTACAACATTGTCACACTAATCCCAGAGCCGCATGCATGGGAGAAATTTACAAAAGCACCCACTTCCAGAGGCTCACGGACTTCCCTTCAAACTCCAGCTGTTCAGATTGGAGTTAATTTTCAAATCATCAGAAACCAAAGTTAAACATTCATTGTTGATATCAACAAATGTTTCTTTAGTCAATGGAGATGAGGTAGTATTTGCTTAAATAGGAAAAAATAGTCTTAAACATATAAAAATATAACACAATGCTATATAATCAGCAAAATCAAGTAGGTAGACAAATCATCCTCTCTTGGGGGGAGGGGCTTTATGCTGAAGCAATCCAAGAGACACACTGACAGAAAACTACACCATACAGACTTCCTCTGGCTCTGATTCAAACCAACTTTAAGAAACATTAACAAAGCTGAGTGTGTGGCACAGCCCTGTACTCCTATAGTCAGAAGTCTGTGGTGGAAGAATCAGTGACTTAGAAGCTAGCCTGGGCTATATAGTAAAAGCTTGTCTCAAACACACAGACTATTTATAATACATGGAGATGAGGCAGCACACTGCTGACCTTAAAGCTGAATGCCAAATACTGGGCACATCACTCAAGTTCAGTACATATTTTAACAGTTTTTCAATAAAAGTATGTGTGTGTGCATGTGTGTGTGCATGTGTGTGTGCATATGTGTGTGCATGTGTGTAGAAGTGTGTGCTTCTAGACCCAAAGCTGGTCTTATTAAAAACAAATAGCAAGGAATCTTAGCTTAATTTTGCAAAATAAGATTTTTCTCTGAAAATTGTGACTTACACACATACAATCTTACAAAATCAGGCTTTGAAAATGACTTAAAAAATATTACTAATGTTTTAATGAAGATTGCTTCTAACATTTATACAAATGGGTACTGTTCTACTTTAAAAACTACATTATTTTCTTTATAAATGATTGTCAATAGTCTCTTATGAGTAAGTTAGTTATATACTGTTATTATTTATGGCTGATAAGTACAGCAATAAAGACATCACTGGCCGCAACGTACTCAGGAGAAAGCACCAGGAGGAGTTAATGCCACTCTCCAGGCATGCACCTCGACTGAGAAATTATCAGAGAACCTTTTGCTATTTCATCTACCGTTGGGACCCCTTTGTACTAACGAGCAATAAAGCAAGTATGTGCTAGCTGGTGGCGGGCTGGGTTGCTAATCTTCACTGAAGAGCAGAGGGACCTGGCCATCCAACAGATGGTCACATTCTATCTATACCAAGAGAAAACATGCCATGTGTAAATCAAAGACTGTCTGCAGAATACTTAGTTTTGTTGTTGTTGTTTTGGTCTTTTGGATTGTTGCTGTTGTTGTTTGTCCTTGAGCTAGATGCTCAGCATATGTAGAGTCCAGGCTTGCCTCAGACTCGTCAACTTCCCTCCTTGGCTCCCAGGTCCTGAAACTACAGCTGTATTCCACCATACCTGGCCTGGGAAATACTCCTAATGGTACTATCTAGTCTCTGAAGACACAAATGGCGGGCTACCTCATTTTATGTAAAACAAATGACTATAACAGAAATAAAGTCATGTCTATTTCACATGAATTAGAAAGGTAATTTTATGTAAGAACTCTGACAGAAATGGTTTGATGAAGGCTATTTTGACAAGCACCGAAGTGACCGGACAAACTGAATAGAGTAGGCAGAAGCATCTATAGCTATCAACTCCCCTTTCCGACCTGATTTATTAATTATTACCAACCACATTTGTGCTTACCCCTCCTGGATGAAGCATGGGTGAAAACTTAGCCTGTGATCCGTCGGAATATCCCACACGTCTTCACAGGATACTGCTGGACTGAACTACCTCTTGTAGCCTTGAACGCCACAACACAAGCTATCACACACCACAGGCCAATTTATAGCAATTAAAGCTGCAGCTACGCGCATCTTACTGAATGCCTCCTTGTGGAAGACAAGTTGGATCCGCTATGGAGGAACATGCAGTCTAGCTGTAGTTATGCACTGAACAAAGTTTCTTATCTGAGCTACAGGGCCAGAAGTTTCCTATCACTCATAAAATTTCAAATTAATCAGGTCCTGTGACCTCTGTTATTTCTCAAATACAGTCCCCACAGTTACAGTCCCACTACTTTTTATTAATCGTGCGCTGCTTTCCTCTGCTGCAGCGTCTTTATACAGGCTCTGTCCACTGACCTGTGTGCCTCCCTTTGACTGGGCATTAGTCATCCTTTAGAATTCAGCTTACAAGCCACCTCCCAAGTGTAAATGAGGCAGTTTGCATGCATGGGCACGTTTACCTTGCCTTTACAACATGTATCTCTCGGTTTGTAATTACAGGTTTCATAATGATAATAATTTGATTAATGAATTTGCATCTGGAAAAGTACTTACAATAAACTATTTAAATTAACATATAAAATACCAATTTACAATGTAAATATATTGGATCAATACCAGAATAATCTGGAAATGAAATACATGGCAAAATTTCAACCAATAAAATTTCAATTAACAAAGAGAAACATTTTTTTTTGGAAAAAGAAGAGTCCTAGGGAAACAGCTTCATATTAGAGACTTGAGAGGAAAGGGCAAATTCCTGGATAGTTAAAAGGTAACTTCTAGTAACTACAGTGATTACAGGGTCTATTATAAAGTATAATGATGAATAATCATTCATATAACAGCATTCTTTTTTTAAGATTTATTTATTTTATTTATTGTATATAAGTGCTTTCTCTGCAGAATAGGGCACCAGATCTCAGTATAGATCTGTTGTGAACCAGCATGTGGTTGCTGGGAATTGAACTCAGGACCGCTGGAAGAGCAGGTGGTGCTCTTAACCACTGAGCCATCTCTCCAGCTCCTTTTAATGTGACAGAATTCTTTTTAATGTGACAGGAATGGAAAATAATGTGTTTTAGGAAATGTATCAGAAACATTTTTAGTTAAGGGGGGAAAAGGCAATTATCCAGACAATGCAGCTAGGAAGGTGGTGTGCATGTTTATGCAATAAGCACACAAGCTAACATACACAATTCAGGGAAAAAACAATCTTTTTATTTATTTGTTTGTTTTTGAAAAAGGGTTTCTCTGTGTATTGCCCTGGTTGTCCTGGAACTTGCTTTGTAGATCAGGCTGGCCTCAAAGTCACAGAGATCCGCTTGCCTCTACTTCCTGAGTGCTGGGATTAAAGACGTGCTCCACCACGCCCAGCTTAAAAATAATCTTTCTTAAGTAAGCCAAAATCAACATTTATGCACATCCCTGTTTGGTGGTCATAAGATTTTAAAATATTACTTACATTGTCAAGTATACAGAGTAAAATTTTTCTTTAACTATAACTCAGTTGTATAATAATGTAGTAACCATTATCCTGGACTGCTGACATTCATTTTCTTTGGTCTATGAATGGTCTTTTCTTCAGCTGATTACTATTTTTAATAATATCCTAATATAAGTAAACATGAAACTATTACTCAGACAGGAAGGGAGGGCCTTGCTGATCTCTACCACAGAAGCATGCAGACAGCTGCCCTCCCCTTACCCTCACCCACCCTCACCCAAGAAAGCCACTGTCCTGAAGCCTTCTTCAGCCTTCTTTGGCTTTCTTTTTAGTTTATTTTGAGAATGAAAATATATACATATATATTTATATGTTTATATTTAAGTTATCCATATTCATATACATATCTCAATGGTTTTAGATTTACAATGGTATATATCATATGTAATGTTGGGAAGCTTTCTTAAAACCAGTCGATACTGCTGTGTGCTACAGTCCTGGCGTATTTATTTCCTTATCCCACAGCCTATTTGCTCACCTCTCTGTCCCTGAAGAGTGCTGGACTTATCTCCACAGCTCTGCTACTATGTGCTACTTGAACATTTTTGTACATGGTAAGTTTTCTCTCCTACTATATACTGATGAGCTGAATTGCCAAGTTATAGTGTGTGAGAATGCACTATTTCAGGTGCCAGGTGTTTTCTGAAGAGTTTAGTGATGCCAAAATCAGAAACTTGTCAGATTATGCAGTATCTACGACTTGCAAAATCTTATACACATTTCTTCATCAAGAAATGCTTGTGTCTTTTGGCAAATTTTATTGGGTTGGTCATGTTTTTCTTATTTACATATGGATATAAACAATCAATTACTTCCATAAGAGTCTAGAAAGTAGGATAAGCATGTCCTGATTACTAACTCTGTAAAGCACCATTTTTGACTACCAAGTCACACTGAATTTGCTTTCATTTTTCTCTATCAACAGATTAAATATACTCTAATGGATATCTTCTTAAAATGCAATTCTACATGAATATATGCATGTTTATGCACAGAATGCAAAATTATTAACAGATACACATTTAGAAAACCACGAGTATTATCAAATATTCAATCAGAAATTTTCTTAATTATAATGTTTCTCTTTTTTTTTTCCTTTTTGGAATCAGATCCAAATACCACCCATACATTTTAATTGGTTGATCTATCTGTTTTAATTTATAGGTTGCTCCTTCATATGGAAAAACAAAAAACCAAGGATAGCTAAAACAATCCTGTACAATAAAAGATCCTCTGGAGGAATCACCATACCTGATCTCAAGCTGTACTATAGAGCAACAGTAATTAAAACAGCATGGTACTGGCATGGCAATAGGCTGGTAGACCAATGGAATCGAATCAAAGACCCAGAAATAAATCCACACACATATGGACACTTGATTTTTGACAAAGAAGCCAAATCTATTCAATGGAAAAAGGATAGCATCTTCAATAAATGGTGCTGGTCTAACTGTATGTCTACATGTAGAAAAATGCAAGTAGACCCATATTTGTCACCAGGCACAAAACTCAAGTCCAAGTGGATTAAAGACCTCAACATAAAACCAGAGACACTAAATATGTTAGAAGAAAAAGTGGGGAAGAGCCTGGAACTCAATGGCACAAAAGTCAACTTCCTGAACAGAACTCCAACAGCCTAGGCTCTAAGGTCAACAATTAATAAATGGGACCTCATGAGGCTGAGAAGCTTCTGTAAGGCAGAAGACACTGCAACAGAACAAAGCAACAGCCCAGACTGGGAAAAGATCTTCACCAACCCTTCATCTGACAAAAGTCTAATATCCAAAATATATAAAGAGCTCAAGAAATTAAACACCATGAAACCAAATAACCCAATTAAGAAATGGGGCTCAGAATTAAACAGAGAATTCTCAATCAGAGGAATATCAAATGGCTGAGAAACACCTAAAGAAATGCTCAACATCCTTAGTCATCAGAGAAATGCAAATCAAAATGACTCTGAGATTCCATCTTACACCCATCAGAATGGCTAAGATCAAACACTCAAGTGACAGCACATGCTGGCGAGGATGTGGAGAAAGGGGAACACTCCTTCATTGATGGTAGGAGTGAAAATATGTACAACCACTTTGGAAATCAATCTGGCACTTTCTCAGAAAACTGGGAATAGGGCTACCTCAAGAACCAGATATTCCACTCCTTGGAATATACCCAAAAAATGGTCCACCGCACAGCAAAGACATATGTTCAACTATGTTCACAGAAGCCTTATTCGTAATAGCCAGAACCTGGAAACAACCTAGATGTCCTTCAGTCGAAGAATGAATAAAGAAACTGTGGTACATTTATGCTATGGAATACTACTCAGCTATTAAACACAAGGAAATCTTGAAATTTGCAGGCAAATAGATGGAACTAGAAATGATCAGCCTGAGTGAGTTAACCCAGACTCAGAAAGATACACATGGTATATACTCACTCATAATTGGACACTAGCCCAACAATGATATCCTCTGAGAGTTCTCATTTAGCAGGGGATTGGCATAATAGCTAGGACTTCCTTTTGTGACTCCTGGTAAGAGAAGCATGGCAGAATGGGGAAATGGAAGGACCAGAGGGTCCTGGAACCCACAAGAAGACCATCAAGGCTGGTGGATCTGCCCCCAGGGAGGTCTGCTCAAACTGCTGTACCAACCAAGGACAATGCATGCAGTAAACCTAAACCCCTTATTCAGATCTAGCCAATGGACAGCACATTCTCCACAGTTGTGTGGAGAGCAAAGACTGACTCTGACACGAATTCCGCTGTCTCCTATTTGATCACTCCCCCTTGGTGGGGAGGCCTGGTGGCACCCAGAGGAAGGGGAAGCAGGCTACCAGGATGAGACCTGACAGGCTGTGACCATGTGGTAGGGGAGGAGGTCCCCTTCCGTCACAGACCTGGGGGAGAGGAATAGGGTGAAGGAGGGAGGGAGGGACAACAGGAAGATACAAGTGAGGGGATAATAACAGAGATGTAATCTGAATAAACTACTTAAACAGTAAAATTTTTTAAAATGTATAGGTTGTTCATAGTTCGGTTTTTTCCAGAGGACATCAGGTGGTTTGTCCTCGAAAGGATACCTCAGTTTCGCCCACCCATCCTTGATAGCATCATGATGAGCAATGGCTAACTTTTCTTAGAGCTAGTGAACTGATCAGAGTTCCATCTCATTTGTTTATTATTAAAGACTACATGGTACTGCGCACCTCTAGCCAAAGAAACAATGTCTCTAGTTCTGAAATGCAAGTAGCCATTGCTACTTGGAGCCTAGATGCATCAGTTCATTAACTACATATCGCATCTTTTTTTGTGTATATGGGCATTTGTCTGCATATATATTTGCACCCCAGATGAGGGCATCAGAGCCCATACCACTACAGTTATAGACAGTTGCTAGCTGACATTTGGGTACTAGGAATTTAACCCAGAACCTCTGGAAGAACAGCCAGGACTCTTGACTGCTGAGACATCTCTCCAGAAGCATTAATTAAATATTAAATGCTGGAATATTTGAACAATCTAGGAATAAACTGTAAATGTTTTTATTTCCTCCGAAGAAGGGAAGAGGAATCATGACTTGGGCTGAGCCCTCATGTTTCTATCTAACTATCCCTAGGCCTGGAAGCTTCCAGCCTCTGTACAATCTAATCTTCAAGACTGGACCTTGAAGGCTTCTGCTTCCACCCTCTGTCTGCTAACCTGGGCCTAGAACGTTCTCAGCCTCTGAGACTTACTGCTAAATAAGCTCACCCTTTCTAGTTCTTTCTGAACTCTTGCTGGCTGGTTCCACTCAGCTGTTCTGGCCTAAATACCTCTCCAAGTTGACTGATTCAAACTGGCTCTTCTCGTCTTCTGGTTGAATTGCTCTGCCTGGCCTCAAATCAATTCTGGCAATATATTTTAATCTTCTGGTTCCTCATTCTCTGGCACACTCTGTCTTCACCTGTGTCTAGCTTGTTCTCTCTTCAACCTGTCTATAAAACTGCCCCAGGATAAACTCTCCATAAAAAACTCTCCCTGCTTTCTCCCTGTGCTGCTCTTAAGTAGCTTTTCTTTCCTGTCCTGTTCTCATGAGAGTTAGATGTATCCTGTCTCTGACTCATTCTGTCAAATCTTTCTCTGATGCATCACTTTGTCTGCCCCTCAATTAGACCGCATTGTTTGGGATTAAAGATGTGTGCTAAATTCCAGCCAGAGGGATTAAAGGTGTGTGTGTGTGTGTTTGTGTGTGTGTATACTTACTAATGGTGTGTCTGTACTCCAGCTGGATCACACAGACCTGGGTCTTTGGATGTGATCAGTTGCCAGAGAAGCCATGTTGTTGGATTAAAACTCCTCTAAAATAAACTGTGGTACAAAGAAGATTTTTGCTCCAATCTTCCTCAGAATAATAAATTCGAGATCACTACCTAACAAATTCAAGGCCATCTTTAGCTGTACATAGTAAGACCCTGTCTCAAAACAAACAAGCCAAGAAAATCAAACAAAATCCTACTGTTTCTGTAGCATACACCACTGTAACAAAGTACCACACTGGTCTTGCTAACTCTCTCTCTCTCTCTCTCTCTCTCTCTCTCTCTCTCTCTCTCTCTGTGTGTGTGTGTGTGTGTGTGTGTGTGTGTGTGTGTGTGTCTCTGTCTCTGTCTCTCTCTCCTCTCTCTCTCTCTCCCTCTCCCTCTCTCATTCTAAGCTGTCTTTTCCGTCACTGCTATTGTTTTTATTTGGAGTATAGTTGCTACCTATTTATGATATCTGCCTAGCAGAGAACCTGGACTCCTAGACCTCCTCACTTCTAATTATCTTTCCTCCTCCTACACACAGCAAAAATCCATTGTCATGGATTTCCTAAGATTAATTCTCCCAACTACGTCCTGAATTCTGTCCCTATACCTGCTAAGGAACTTATCTCCTACAATTAGCACCCCCGCACCACCTTCTCCTCCAGCCATTGTTCCTTCTTGACCTAACCATTCTCTACTGTGGAACACAAACATCTATAACATTGCCCACCTTAAAAGACACCCGCCCCAGACTGTACATCCATTCTAATCACCACTGCTCTTTTTCCTCGCCTGCCCTCAGCTATTGTTTCTCTTCGTCACATATTCTTTCTTCATATAAGGTTTGTGCCTTTCACATTCTAATAAAAGCTTTTAAAAACAAACAAGCAACACCGACAACAAACAGTAACCTCCAGTTTGCCAAATCGAGTAAGTCAATTCTCAGTTTTCATCTTAATATTAACAGTAAGAACAGCTGAGATCAAGCTGTTGAGATCAAGCTGTTTCTTAAGTTACTCCACATTGTATTTTTTAAAAAGTGGTTTGGGAGATGGCGAGATGGCTCAGCAGTTGAGGGCATGTACTGCTCAGTGGCCCTGAGCTCATTTCCCAGCACCACATATGGTAGCTCACAACTGCTGGCACCCCCAGCTGTAGGAGATCCAACACCCTTTTCTGGACTCCAGAAGCACCTACAATCACATGTATACACACACACTCACACACTCACACTCACACATGTGTAAGCACATATAAAATTAAAAATAAAAAACCCTTAAAAGGAAAAAAAGAGGAAGAGGAAGAAGAGGAGGAGGAGGAAGAGGAATTTTGGGAACACACTAGACCCAAGTGCATGACTCCCTCACCTGGATTCCATAAAGTGGTAGGTTCCTGGCACTGTTATGCCACTGGCCCCAAAACCAGTCATAGTTTAACCAATACGCGCACCAAGAAAGACTGTGTCTACCACTTCGGTTCAGCCTGGTCCCCTGCTATGCATAAGGTCTACTCAACTGCCCTTACTCACTGGTCCCCCTGCTAGCCAATTTGAACCTAGATTTGCCTCAGCCCAGGTATTAGATATGATTAAATCTTAGATTAAACACTGACCCTCCTATGGCCTCAGGAACATCTTCATCTGGGCAGCTGGTTTGGGTTACTTTACCTTATTAATACAGACTCTACCTGCATTTCTGTCAGCCCACTTCTGAAATTCTAGAATGCTATGGTAGCCTCTTTAACTTGTATTCTTTCTGTAAACCATGTACATAGATATGTGTATATGTATAATATATATGGAGGAGACTTACTGTGTGCTGATATGATGTGAGAGTTAATATAAATGTTTAAGACTGGAATAAAAGAACATACATTAACCTCAGCCAGACTACCAATATAGGTAGGGTTATCTAGCAGTCGGCTGCCATTAAAAAGATTTTACCTTGTGAATGTATTGTTATTAAATAATTTTGACAAGTGGGAAGACATAAAACGTGTTCATCTAGATTTCTGGCATAGCAAGGTCAGGACATAATCTCTTTTGTGAAATGCATTCCTTGTTTGGCGTTAAGATAGCAGATTCTTCTGTCCTCCACCTTCACTGGCTTTTCACTTTCATCTCCCTTTTCTGGTTCCTGCTTATGTCCAGACACGGCGCCCTGGAGCTCCATCCGAGGACACTTGTTTATCTCTATGTGGGTCCGTGGTGTTCTTATCCAATCTTAGGGCATGTTATCCCTGTATAACTTTCCCCTGAACTCAAGGCTCAGCTATTCAAGAATATCACTTGTGGCCCAGTGTGGTGGCGCAGGCCTTTAATCCCAGCACTCCGGGAGGCAGAGGCAGGCGGATCTCTGTGAGTTCGAGGCCAGCCTGGTCTACAAAGAGAGTTCTAGAATAGCCAGGGTTATTACACAGAGAGACCCTGTCTCGAAAAACCATAAAAACAAAGACTACCACTTGCTAAGTAATGGACTAGCAATCCACCTTCCTGTCCTCAGCTTGCTCCCCCTTTTCCGTGAGCTGTGTACCAGGCACACTGAGACTGCTCAGGGACACACTTACATTCATTCTTTGGTTCTTGATTATCCTCCTAGAAATGCTGGGGTTCCACTCAAACATTTCCTCTTTATGTACATTATAAGCAATTACCGAGCACTTATTATGGGCTGGATAGAAAGCAATTCTATATGACCTCTCCATGCAGATGCATAGTGGGACACAGTATTTAACATAGCCAAAACAGTCTTTAATGATCACCAGAGCTCCACTGTTTCCTTTTCGTTCCTCTCAGAAAGTGGTACCGCTATTGTTATTTAGTGGTTGAAGGCAAAAATATGGACCCCTTATTTCCATTCTTTACTCCCCTTTCCAATCTCTCAGTAATTCATTAGTTCTGGCTCTGAAATATGCAACATGTAATTTGGCTAAATAGACATGGTATCAAACTGTCTTGTAAATATTTATGTTTGTACTGATTAATGCTGCTCAGTCTTGGTCACAGCCGCTTCTGTTTACAGTGGGTTTTAATGCAGAGACTAGAGACTAGTCAGAATGCTGAAAATAAGGGACTGTGTGAGATCAGCCTTAAGTGGGAACATCGCAGAAGAGGGGCGGAAAGAATCTATGAGGTGGACGATGGGAAAGAATTATCAGAGAATATGGACTCCTGTACATGACAGAGCCGCTGCACCCTGGGCTCACAGCGCTTCCGTCCACCTATCATGGACAGGCAGGGGGTCCTGAGGCCCTACCCTCCTCTGAGAAGCTCTAGACAGATGGTTGAACAGCAAGGGTCCTCATACTCCTTGTGATGTGGCCACTGCTAAGATGCCCTGGCTCAAGTAAATACCCCCAGGTTCATGCAAGCAATCACAATTAAATAGAATGGGGTACCCCCCCTACAAAAAAAAGGATAAATCATAAATAGCTGTTTGTTCTAGCTTGATTTTCTACTGCTGTGATAAAACACTGGCCAAAAGCCACTTGGGAGAGGAAAAGATTTGTTTCATCTTATAGATTATAGTCCAGCAGGAAGGGATGAACTGAAGCAAAGATAATGAAGAACACTGATCACTCTCCGAGGCTTGTTCAGCTTGCTTTCTTATACAACCCAGAACTGTCTGTCCAGGCTTGGCACTGCCCACAGTGGGCTAGACACTCTAACACTAGTCACTAAGCAAGAAAATGTCCCAGCCAGGCACAGTGGTACGTGCCTATAATCCTAACCCTCGGGGAGGCAGAGGCAGGTAGATCTTTGTGAGTTCGAGACCAGCTTGGTCTACAGAGCTAGTCCAGGACAGACAAGAAACAGGGTAGGGGTAGGGTAGGGTAGGGTAGGTAGGGGTAGGGTGGGGTAGGGTAGGGGTAGGGGTAGGGTAAGGGTAGGGTAGGGGTAGGGTAAGGGTAGGGTAGGGGTAGGGTAAGGGTAGGGTAGGGGTAGGGTAGGGTAGGGGTAGAGTAGGGTAGGGTAGAGGTAGAGTAGGGTAGGGTAGGGTAGGGGTAGAATAGGGGTAGGGTAGGGTAGGGTAGGGTAGGGGTAGGGTAGGGTAGGGGTAGGGTAGGGGTAGGGTAGGGGTAGGGTAGGAGTAGACTAGAGTAGGAATAGGGGAGTGGGGGGAGGGGGAGTAGAGGGGAGGGGACGGAGGGAAGGGGAAGGAAAAGAGAAGAAAAAAGGTCCCACAGACATACCTATAAACCAAACTGAGGAAGTAATTCCTCAATTGAGGGTCCCTCTTGCCAGATTACTCTAGTTTGTGTCAAGTTGACAAAAACTAAGCAGCACAGCGTCACTGGTCTCTATTGCCTACTTCAAACCTGAGAGGCTGAAAACAGCCCACATGCCTTATCTTACAGTTCTGTAGATTAGAAGCCTGAGACATCAACTGAGGTGCTGGGAAGGGCTGGGTGTCTTCTGGAGACTCTCAGAGCAAAGTCCACTTCTTTGCATTTTGCTTTTGGAGGCTCCCTGTGTTGCCTCGCAGTCCCTTCCTCCATCCTGTAAGCCCCCACTGGCCAGCAGCGCCCCGCTCACATCTGCTCACGACCTTGCTCAGGAGACTTCTACCCTTGTCTGCTACTTCTGAGGACCACTGTGTTTCCATGGACTCTCAAGCCATCCAGAACTTACTCTCTCTTTTAGAGTAAGATGACTTGTAACCTTACTTTGTCTTTGCCGTGTAACAAACAACATTCACGGGTTCCTGAGGGGAGGACACAGACATTGGGAGACCTCATCAAATAAGCAGCAGAACTCCACAGGCTACCTAGCTGCTCCCCCGTAACACGGATATCCAGAGTTCGCTCACTGAGGGTTTAAAAAAGAGCTTGAAAGTGGAAAGTGGGGGAGGGGTCAGGAGGGGAAGAAATAGGGTAGATTTGACCAAAACACATAGGAAAGTCTTAAACAATAATTTTTCAAAAGATTTCTCATTAGCTCAGCAATGGTAATGCATCATGCCTTTAATCCCAGCACTTGGGAGGCAGAGGCACGTGGATCTCTGAGTTTGAAGCAGCCTGGTCTACAGAGCAAGTTCTAAGGCATCTGGGGCTACACTAGCAAACAAAATCTTAAAAAATACTAATATCTTTATATTAATCTTACTTAAGTAAGCTTTTTTTTGGAGTGGAGGAAGGGTTTCAAGACAGGGTTTCTCTGTGTAGCCTTGGCTGTCCTGGACTCAGTTTGTAGACCAGGCTGGCCTCGAACTCACATTGATCCTCCTGCTTTGGCCTCCCGAGTGCTGGGATTAAAGGTGTGCGCCACCGCACCTGACTAAGTAGGCTTTCTTATGCAGAAATCTTATTTGAATCAAGATATAGATCGACCCTCTACTATTTCTACTACTACATTCATTCACTAATTTGACATTTACGAAACAGCATATTGGGGCTGGAGAGATGGCTCAGAGGTTAAGAGCACTGCCTGCTCTTCCAAAGGTCCTGAGTTCAATTCCCAGCAACCACATGGTGCCTTACAACCATCTATAATGGATCTAGTGCCCTCTTCTGGTGTACATGCAGGCAAAATACTGTGTATCTATGATAAATAAATAAATAATTTTTTTTAAAACAGCATATTGTTCTTTGTCTTACATACTTGAGTAACAACATATAAATATAACTGGTTCAAAACCATGGACGCACAAATTAACTTTTCTAGCTACTTGTCCCCGTTAGGTGTGCCGCCTGCCTATCCATATGACAGCTGACCTTACAGGCTTATCATGATGATAATATGGAATTATAAACCTCGAACGCTCAGCACAGTTCCTGGCTACCATCGGGTACTCCTTGAGTGAGTAAAATTAACATTTATTTTATAAAGACTGCATCCAAGCTTTAAAGTACAAAAAAGATAACTTTCTGTGTCTAGAATGTCACACTATTCTCTATAAAACTAGAACTTAAACAACATAACAGAATATTACTGCATCCTTACTGTCTAGATTTCCTGTGTCTAATTAAATCAGTTATATTATCTCCCAATTTAACTAGCTTGTAGCTCTCTCGATATTTACCTTTTTCTTTTTCTTCTTTGTTTTTTTGTTTTTTGTTTTGTTTTGTTTTTGTTTTTGTTTTTTAGGATAGAGCATCTCTGTGTATCCTGGGCTGTCCTGGACTCACTTTATAGACCAGGCTGGCCTCGAACTCACAGTGATCTGCCTGCCTCTGCCTCCTGAGTACTGGGCTTAAAGGTGTGCACCACCCACACCTAGCACCTTTTTCTTTTTTCAGACCAATTTTACTATGTAGCCCAGGTTGACCTCAAACTCAGCTGCCCTGGTCTCCAAATGGCATTACAGTAACCTGCTATCACACCTGGCCTGACATTACTTCTAAATTAAAAATAGAAGGGAGGTGGGGAAGAACCAACCTAGGAACAGCAAACGGCCGAGTGATCTTCAGAGTGAATACTAAAGAATCAACTTCCAAGGCTAAGCTCATCACTCAAATAGAACCAATTCTGAAGAAACCAATGGCTTTAGTTTTAAACCAGAGTATGTGCACTGAAGAACTGACAGGTGGAATGAACCAAAATTAAGACTGAATATGAACATGAAAGCTGCAACTTTCTAAAGTTAACTCAAGATATCTACCAAATTTTGTTTCCGGTATCTCAGGAAAGTTCTTGTATATTTTCAAGGACAGAAATACTTACAGTTTGATAATATGAGGGTGACGAAAGAGTTTAAGATTTTGGATTTCTCGCTTTATTTTTCCGACAACATCTAAACTGCGAATCTTCTGTCTATTTAAGATCTTAACTGCCACCTTATGGCCTGTCAATTGATGTTCTCCAACTAAAGAAAAGAGAAAGAGAAATATTGGCTGTCATAAGAACAAGTCATGGCCCCGTGCATCTCCCCACTGTGCTCTCGGCTCTACTTCAGCATCATGCGGTGCACAGGCCTCAAGTGCTCTTCTTTCACCTCAGCCTCTTCCCCTTGAGAAAGCGTTCCTTCAACACGGAGGTGTGCCCCTGTCACCTTAGCATCTTAGTAAAGCAAGGAAACAATGCCTCCATCTCTGCAGAATGGGTTACTAAATTGTGTCTTCCTTCATAAAAAATACCACGGAACATCTTTTAGACACAATAGAATTCACTATATTTTCCCTTATTTTTCATCCTCTATTTAACATCACTCTATTTGTTACAGAAGAATAATTTAGCTTAATAAAGATAAAATAGCTCAATTACTGTTAAGAGTTCAAGTTACTGCAATCTTTGCTGCCTCGCCTACCACTCTTTGCTGCCTTTTGTTCAGGGGCCATGCTAGTCTTCTCTGCATTGGTCCAGTTGTAATGGCTCTGCTAAGGCAGCACTCTTACCCTCTTCTGGTCAGCCCCACTCTCCTGTAGCTCCCAGATGGTCTCCGTTCCGTCCCCTACTGGCTCTTTAAAGATTAATGTCTGCAGGTTTCTAGCCAAGAGCCACTGTAGACCCTTGAGTCATCTCACTCATCTCCCAAGGTTTATAATTACACTCTGACCCTACTCCTCTTTCATATTCATATGGAGAGTTTTGAGACTGGTACCCCATAAGAACCTCAAAGTCAACAAACTCAAAATTAGATGCAGCATTCTTGTCCTCTTCCTCTGCCAAACTCATGTCCTTTACTAAAGAGTGCACTGCTGTATTCTTTTGATCCAGCTAGTGATAGCTACTGAATATTTCCTTAAGAACTGTCACTTAAACTCAGTATAATAAAAGTGGTAGTAACAGAAGTGACAATGATATTTATTATAGTGTACTAAGCAGTATTCTACATGCTAGCTGGCCTGTTCACCCCCCCCCCCTTACAACAACTCTATGAAGTATTACTATTTTCCAGGGGTATATGCAACCTAACTCACAGAGAAGCTAAACATCTGGTCTAAGGTCACACGCTTAAGTGGAGGCGCCACATGTGACACTGAGTTGTCTGACTTCAGAACCAAAATGCGTAACCACCCAATTCAACAGTGCCATGTCCTTGTGCCTGAGTGATGCAAACATAAAGTGGACTAATTGAGGAACTGCATTTCCTGTTGAGAAAGATTATTTTATATTCATAACTTCATAATCATTTTAATCACTCTTTTAAAGTTTGAACGTTTCTTTCCTCACATATAAAGCCAACTAATTGGTAAAAACGTTGTTCAAGCAACATCAGTTTGCTAACACATTCCAAAACGCGTCCAGGTCTTAAGGAAACTGTGATTCTGGGACTGACTACCCAGAAAACAGCCTAAATGGCTTCCTAATGCCTGAGGCGTGCACCACGTACCCTGGAAACATAACACCCAAGCGCTAGCCCACAAGGCCCAATAAGTACTTTATCTTCAAATCCATATGGTCTCACGGAAAGTGAAGACTGCTATCCCTTTCACTACAACAGGGCTAGAGTCAAGTCCTCCTCCTCCACAGGGAAACTAAAAGTACTGTCTACGAGGAAAACAGGTAACTTCTGCAAAGCAAAAAAGACCATAGAGTCTGTCTGTGATGGTCAGTCCTGTCACGTTGACTGAATAAACGCTTGAGAGGTTAGTAAAGTACAGCTCTGGCCATGTCTGTCAAGACACCTTCCAAAGATAACTTAAACCAGAAGATGTAATCAACAGACAAATGCCTGGATGGATCCAGACCACTGGGGTAGGAGGTGAGCCTCTGGAAGGAGGCAGTCACTAGGGGAGTGTCTGTAAGGCTGCAAGCCGCTCTTGTCTCTGTTTTTCCTTTCCAGCTAATACAATGCAAACTGCTCTGCTCCAACCTGCCCTTCCAGTCATGATCGGCTGGCGCCTCTGAAACTGGGAGCCAAGATAAATAATTCCTCCCTACATGTTGTTCCCAGGAATTTGGTCATGTGATGCAGAAGTATATAACACAACGTGTACCAGCCAAACAGGTGGACCATTTGTTTTCATATCGCAGGACTAATCTGCAAATAAAAATGTGAGTGAGCTGACTCAGGAAAGAATGTAACAATAAAGTATTGCTTTGCCTCTATCTGAGGAAAATTGACTTGTTTATCTTTATATATGGAAAAAATTCATATGAAACACTAAAAAGAAGTGGTATTTTCCCTAAAAATGGTTACATTACTGATACATTAAGTAAATGTCTGAAGTTAAAACAGTCAAAATCCCAGCACTCGGGAGGCAGAGGCAGGCAGATCGCTGTGAGTTTGAGGCCAGCCTGGTCTACAAAGTGAGTCCAGGACAACCAAGGCTACACAGGGAAACTCTGTCTCAAAAAAAAAAAAAAAAAAAAAGCAGCAACAACAACAACAACAACAAAAAACCCCCACACAGTCAAATGCATTAAGAACGCCCCTCTTTTAATGAATTACAGTAGCCTTTAGCCTAGTAATTCCTTCAGCAACTTTGTGCTAAACTACAAATAATTACATAAAATAATTTGTCACACTTTCCCTCTGAAAGCCAAATGAAAGTCCTTTAAAAATCTTTCAATAGTGGGGCAATGGGGACGCACACCTTTAATCCCAGCACTTGGGAGGCAGAGGCAGGTGGATTTCTGAGTTTAAGGCCAGCCTGGTCTATAGAGTGAGTTCCAAGACAGCCAGGGCTACACAGAGAAACCCTGATTCAAGAAAGAAACTAAAATCTTTTAATAAATACACATACAAAACCAAAAAATATCTTCTATGTGGCAGACATAAATTTTTCTTAATAGAAATCAAATGTTTGCATTCTTCAGTTTTATTTCCACTTACTTAATCCATTTAAAAAATTTAATATGTGTAAAACACTTGCTAAGCATCAACATGTGCAATAACTTGTTGGTCATCTACACGTGAAGAAAGATTTATATTACATTTCAAATTATCACTCGAGTAACAACTACAAGCAAATTAAAATAACTGAAGTAAATTTTATATGGGATTTAATATACCTTGTTTGTAAAGGGTTGGAGAAAGCAGGTCAGACAAACCAGGTAAAACAGCAAATATTCAAATCAATATCTGCTTGTTGGGTACAATACGAACACCTACCCACTTGGGGTGGAGGCAGTTTGAAGGCAGCTCTGCTGCAGTGCTCGCTGCCCAGCAACCCCTACAGCACTTTTATTTCTAGGCAGCAGTCCTGAGATACACCCACACACATGACTACCTAGACTGCAACCTACACCCCTGTGTCTAGGTGTAGCCATGTAAACGCCTCAAGCAGCTTCTCCGTCTCAAAGCCTGGAGTTAAAAGCTGCTGTTCTGAACCTGAGGGTCAGAGGTATGCAGCCGGAAGCAACGAGGAAGAGAAGACGACCAGACATGACAACAGTTTGAACCATCTGCCAGAATTTTACAAGAGCGTTAAATACCACTATCTTGTTTTAAGTCCCTCTAATTTTTTTTATTTTATTGTTTGAGAATTTTATATATGTACACAACGCTGACGTTATAGGCAGTTGTGACCCACCTGACATGGGTGCTGGGAACTCCACTGAGGTTTTCTGCAAGAACACTCCCCATTGCTAACCACTGAGTCATCTTTCCAGCAACATACACAATTTATTCTGGGCAAGCCACCCCAACCCATCTGCCATTTCTCTATCTTCAATTCATGCGCTGTCTTTTTTTTTTTTTTAATTCATTTGTCCATTTAGTGTTGTCAGTGTTGTAGACCCCTCTCCTATTCATGCTGGAATATTTACAGGATTAACGTTGTGTGGATCTTAGGCATACAGAAACAGCCACTGTGGGTTTTTAGAACAGCTCTGCTGTGTTTGGAAAACACTGTTTGGCAGCTGTCCTTCACAGCCCCTGCTTTTACCTTCCTGTGCCCTACTCCATGATGATCTCTGGCCTTGTAGGGAGGGAACATGATATGGAGATATATATATATATATATATATATATATATTTTTTTTTTTTTTTTTTTTTTTTTTTTTTTTTTGCTTTTCGAGACAGGGTTTCTCTGTGTAGCTTTAGCTGTCCTGGACTTGTTTTATAGACCAGGCTGGCCTTGAACTCACAACGATCTGCCTGCCTCTGCCCCCCTTACAGGTGTGTGCCACCACGCCCAGCTGAGCACTCCAGTTTCTTATTGTCGACACTGTGACTAGCTTTGGGTTCTGTTTTAGTTGTCATCTACTTAACAGAAGCTTTTATGATAGCTGCGATAATCTATGCGCACAACGGTAAGTCTTCAGAGGGCAGCTTGATACTATGTCCATTTAGCAAAACGACAGTGTAAGTTCTCAGCAGTGTGTCTCTGGCCCAGCTAATAGTTCCAGGCATGAGTCCTATCTTGCAGGTCAGCCCTTAGATCCAACTAGGAAGTTGTCGGTTACTCTCATGACATGCATGCCACTAGGCAGCAGGGGGCATAGCTTGCCAGGTTTGTCATTGTAGCTCCCAGAGTTCACAGCTGGGTACGACTGCCGATGGCTTTTTTTTTTTTTTTTTTTCCTCCTGAATAGTACCTTCTGGCAATATGAAAACTAGCCAGTTCAGATGAAGTTTCCAGGTCAGTGCCAGACTGATTTCTCTATCTTAGGACTCAAGTATGTAGTGACTGGCTTCAGCAATCAGGAAGTGCCCTTCAGTTCCTGGTGGGCAACTAAGAGCAACTACAACAGCCTGCATTGTTTGGGTAATCTGAGGACATACACACACACACACACACACACACACACACACACACACACACACACCCAACAAATTGAAGAGAGGTAGGCCTTTGTATCAAGTTGAAAAGGAATAGGCCCTTTGAACAAGTTGGAAAGGGGCAGTCCTTTCATTTTCTTCAGATTTCTTCCACAGATGAATTTAAATACTACTTATTCAGAATACTTTAAAACCCCCTTTGGGAGCTATCAGGATGGCTCAGTGGGTAAAATGCCTAATGGCCTAAGTCTGATCTCTGGAGTCCACATAAAGGTGGGAGATAAACTAACTACACAAGGTTGTTCTCTGATGTCCACACGCGTGCAGTAGCATGTACACGCATCATATAACCACCAACACACACACACACACACACACACAAAATTAACTTCACACTTTCGATTTTGCTGGAATATGTATTAATGGTTCCTTCTGGTTTTCTTGAATTCTATCCAAAATGCATAAAATACTTTCTAAAACCAACACTGGGGAGAGAAACCCACGCTCGCCCAAACTATACCTGGACTATGCCCTTTAGGATTTCTTCATCTTTATCCTTCTTGTCTGTTTTGAGCTGGGGAAGAAGACTCACTCTGTAGCCCTGGCTAGCCCAGAACTCATTAGTTATATAGACCAGGCTGGCCTCAAACTTGCAGCCTGGAACTTGCTATGTATATAGAACAGGTTTGCCTCAAACTTTCAGTAATCCACCTACCTCTGCCTTCCCCAGCCGCCTGACCACCAGCTGCCCCCTCACCCCCCCACCCCCCCACCCCCACCCCCGTCTTGGTTACTGCAAGTCTGAGAAGCCTGCACCATCATGTCTGACTTACAGCTTTGGGTTTTACAAGGTAAAGAGTATCACACAGAAGAAGGAATGGAAGTGACTTTACACTGCTCTAGAAAACAGAATTAGGAATGTTTATTAGAAATTCAAGTGCCAGAGGCATCTGTCTACAAAGGCTCTCCTATACTACACTATACTGGCCAACACTAAAAAGATGTTTTTCTGGGCTGGAGAGATGGCTCAGTGGTTAAAAGCAGTAGCTGCACTTCCAATTCCCACCAAACACATGGTGGCTCACAACCATCTAAATGAGATCTGGTGCCCTCTTCTGGCATGTAGGTGTACATGCAGGCAGAACACAGTATACATAATAAATCTTTTTAAAAAGATGTTTTTCTAAATAACTATTTTTCTTAAATACACTTTTCCCATAGGTTATATGTTATTTAACATTTACTTGATCCTTGGTCATTGTTCCATATTAGACGGGAGGGATTCAAGTCAGGTGTCTTACAGTTTTTGTCTAATATCAAGGCCACAGCTGCTGGAAATGGGCATAGAATAGATATAGACTTGCTTACATCATTCAAGTAGTAAGTAGTGACTGGTGGGGACAGAAACCCTGACACTCTCCAGTGCATCATCCAGGATTCAAATGGGAAGGTCAGCCATTTGTCAGGATTACCATACGTTAAATCCTATATTAAGCACGAGGCTCCACTAAGTCAAGCCTAATTCTCCTTCCATCTCTCATCTCTCAGCTCGCTTTAATTGCATGCCCAGGGACCATGCCATGCTGGAGGATATAACCCTTTTAAGCCTCTCCGCGCCTTCTGATAACTTAGTCTGCCATTTTCTGAATGCTTTCCAGTTCTCAAGCTGCTTTGTTAATGCAAAAAGTACAGAACTTTACTGGGATGCATCATGAAGGCATAACTATACAATGGTTTTATATAAAGATAAAGGCAATATTATACTTTTTCTAATTTTCATTATCACTTCTAGATTAAAATCAGGAATATTTTAAAATCTCAGGTACATACTCTAAGTAATTTAATAAAGTATAGTTTGGAACACTTCAGTATGAATTCATTTAATTTTAACATGATTTTAAATATTATATCTAACAAACAAAATGAATGGTTAAAAAATATTCATTTTTAGGACTCAGTTACACCCCATTTCTCTGGCAGATTAAGAAAAAGTAAGAAATTTCCAAAACATTTTTCAACTATAATGGATACAAAACTATTACATAACTTGAAAGCCTTAGTACACAGAAAGCCTATTTAATTTCATATGTTCCACTTCATCAATAAGAATTACAGAATCTCTGTATATGTGTATAAGCATCATACATATTAAAATAACAATTTGAAATCTGGAGAAAAGGCAATCAGAATTTCAAGTTTAGAAGCTCAAGACATAATCTCCTGCTTTGAAGAAGCCATAAAGAAAACCAAAATCCTGTCCTTCACAGGAAGATGAAAGGAACTGGGTGATGTGAAATAAGCCAGGCACATGAGAGTCACATGCGCTCCCTCGTGTGTGGAAGCTGAAACAGCGTGGTCTAAATGAAGGAGAGTAATTACGAGATTGGGAGGGATGGGGACAGGAAACTGAATTTGACCCACATACATCAGTTTGGGTCTAGTTTAGTTTGATACTAAACCCTGGAAGATGGTCTTCATGACAAAATCTGAAATAGGCTAAAAAAAAAAAACTTTCAAAATGACATAGGTGAATTTTAAATTTATGTCTTTCTAACATGGCAAAATGACATAAATGGAAAATGCAGAATGCTTAAAGCAGCATTGTTCATAGTAATCAAAATACATAAACTTTCCAAATGTCTATTAACAGATAAGTGGTACAGACTTAATGTAATACTGTGTATCTGTGAGACTGAACAAATTATATTTATATGCAACTACAGACCAAAAAACAAAAAACAAAACAAAAACAAAAAACAACAACAACAACAACAAAACAGAATCCTAGGTAAAAGAAGTAAATGATTCTGTTACTAAGAAGTTCAAAAGTGGACGCAATTATCCACAGATACCGGGGCGGGGTGGGTGGTGACCTTTGCTGGGAATAAAGAATAGAGGCAGCAACCAAAGGGGGCTCCTGGGACAGCAGCCATGGTCTCGTCTCTGTGGAAGCAGCCTTCACGGTGTTTACCTTGTGGCTGTCACGATCAGCACGACGCAAATCTTTCCGGGATAGAGGGTGCTGTGGTTCGAATGTGAAATGCCCCCCACAGGCTCACATGGTTGAACACTTGGCGCCCAGAGGGTGGTACTATTTCGGGAGGTTGTAGAATCTTTACGCGTTGGGATTTTTCTGGAGGAAGTGAGTCATTGGGGGTGGGCCTTGATGTTTTACGGCACTGCCTCACTTCCCGGATGCGGAAGCAATGTGGCTAGTCAGACTTCCGCTTCTGACACCCAACCTTTCCTGCCTGCTGCCACGCCTTCACCAAACGTAATGCACTGTACTCCTCTGGAACAGGATCAAAATAAACTTTTCTTTCTTAAGTTGATTTTTGTCAAGGTATTTTATCACAGGAACAAGAAAGCAACTAAGGCAGCACGTATAATTTTCAAAGTTGACTGAGAACTACGGTATATGCCTGCCTTCCTAGAGGCAGAAGTCTACACAGTGAGTTCTAGGCCAACCGGGGCTATGTAATGAGATTCTGTCTAAAAAGAACCAGAACACTGAATCAGCACCTAAACTATGGCAAGCCAAGGGCTACTAACTCCATCACCACGTTGGTGCAGAAGCTGGCCCAGTGTGTTGGCCTTTACTCAAGCACATTCTGACCTTTAGCTCTGGGAGTCAGGAATGGCCTGATAGGCACCAGGCTCCTGCCAAAATAACACAAGGCTCCTTTCTTCTTTGCCCATGAGGAGACAAAACGGCCTCGCCGATTTTCCCCAAAGTTCCTTTTCAGGAAGTCCTTAAATTCTCTGAGGTTAGTTCTACCACGGACGCAGAAACCTTTTTCCCTTTGACCTGTGACTAAGAAGCAAATGGGCAAATTTAACTCTCCCAACTCTATATGGTAGATGAAAGCGCCTGGGCTACGGCTGAGGACACTAGGAATGAAGAGACCATCTGAGGGTGGCAGCACATTAATCACTGTCACCTCTGCGGTGACAAACTACCTCACAGCTCACAGTTCAAGAATACAGCCCAATATGGCAGACGAGCCGCAGCTGCAGGACCTTGAGGTGGCTGGTTCTGCTGCATGCGCAGTGACAAAGCAGAGAAAAGGATGCCGCAGCCCATGGTCTTTCTCCTTCTTATTCCACCCAGGACCCTAATGCTGTGAAATGGCGCTGTCCACACTTAGTGTAGCTTTTCTGAATGCAATTAACCTAGTCTAGAAAACCCAGCACTGATATAGCCAGAAACTTATTTTTATGGTGACTCTAAATGCTGCTAAGTTGGCAATGACGAACCACCACAATCCCACTCTCTGCCAGCCCGACACACAAGGGCAGCACTTTAAGCCGTACCCTTCCACCCCTTGTCCTCATAGACTCATGGACATCTGACGATGTAAAATCTATTGGATCTAATTTCAAAAGCCCCTATAATCTTTACCAATTGCCACATTGTTTAAGGGTCCAAAGTCCGAGCCTCTGTTGAGACTCAAGGTAATCACTTCACAAAGAAAGAAAGAAAGAAAGAAAGAAAGAAAGAAAGAAAGAAAGAAAGAAAAAGAAAGAAAGAAAACGTTACATTTATACAGAGTACAAAGGTGAGGAATAAACACTCTCATTCCAAAACAGAGCTCTGGGGCCCAGCAAGAAATGACTGAAATTCACCAAGAAAAACACTAAGTCCTAACAGCTCCACTTGGCTTTTGGAGATCATGGTGAAATTGAAATCAGAGTTTGGATGACTCCATCCCTCAGCTGGGCTGCATAAAGTACACATAGGCCCTCTTTTGAGCCAACTTGCCAACTCTCCGTCACGCCTACAGCTTTCTTCAGCAGAAATCCCATTCGTAGCCCTAGCACCGCCAGCACACCTGGATTATACCAATGAGCAGCAACCAAGACACAGACTGAACGTTACTCCATCCTGAAACGTCCCCTGCCAAAAAACAACTACCCGATTACATCCAGCCTCACTCCGGCTCTCAGGAAAAAGAATAGAGCCAGTTCCAGATAGAGTCCTTGGTCACCTCTGACCTCCTTTCTCCACAGGTCTCTCAACATTCTTGTGTTTCAAGATCCCAGCAGAACATCCCAGGGACTTTGCAGCCCACTGGTGCCAACTCTCTATAGTCCTGTGAACCAGTTCCAATGGCCTAAAACCTACCCACGTGTAGGTAGCAGACGTGTCTCTATTGGTTAGCTTTCCTCCTTACTATGACCAGATTGCCAACAAAAGCAATGTAAAGAACAGGGGGGCTTATTTTGGTTTATAGTTCATTGTGATGGGGAGGTCATGGCAGGGGGAGCTTACAGCAGCTGGTCGCAGTGCATTCACACAGCATCCTTGACTCACTAATGTCTAACACGAATTTGGTAAAACTTTTATCAGATAATGCAAGTGCTTTAGAATATATTGGTCTACTCTCATATTTTGCTTTGTATTTAATTCTGACATATTTTAAATTTTACAGGATGGACAATTATTATCTACAGTTGCTATTTAGTGTCTATTTAATTACTGCTCTGCCAGTCCTTTCCAGGGCCTTTCATTTCCTTTTGGGCTTTGTTGCACTGGTTTGAATGAAAACGGCTCCCGTAGGGTTATGTGGGGGGGGGCACTATTCCGAGGTATGGCCTTATTGGAGGAATTAAAGGCATGCGCTACCACGCCTGGGATTATTTTCTTGGTCACTGAATTCCCTTTGGTGTTTCCTTTACTGTGGTTATGCTGGTAACAAAATCAATTTATCTTTCGGGGGAGGAAAGTGTTGTTGCTTTACTTTTAAGCTTTTTTTTTCTCTCCCTTCAAATGGCAAGAGCTGAGAGTTTACTTCTTTCGCCTCTTATCTTCAAAAATTGCTCCTGCCCATTTTCCTTTCCCTTCGAGAACGTGAAATGCCCATTCTGTGACCATGAGTGCTTGTCACCACACGCGGTATTACAACACAGTAAACCTTCTAGCGTCAGTTGACTTAGTTCAGTTTACTTAGTTTTTCAAAGACGCATTCCAGACACAGATGACACAAAATGTCAAGACAGCATAATCACACGGGAGTCCTTAAAGCAAAGAACCGTTACTTCCCAGCCCAGTCTGCCACAGCGCATTCTAAATAACAAGATCACGGGAGCGGCTCCTGCCAACTCGAGTAAAAAAGACTCAAGCAGGAGGAACCGTGTGTGCGCCTTTGAACAGACGCTTTAAATGGAAGCTAGAAGTCTATTTCTGTTTCCCTATGATAGTGCTGGTAAAAATAGTGACCTTATACTTCCTCCATAGACCCTCCAGCCCAAAGTGAATTAACCAATTACACATCATTTTCATAAAAATGATGCTGAGGGGTTGGCGGGCTCTCCACTCTTGCACACAGGCCTAATGGCCTGAATCCAAAATTCCCCATACCTCACAAGATGGCAAGCTGGAACTGACACTCCAGAGCTGTCCTCTGACCTCCGCTCACCATGGCACATAGGCACTTACACATAAACACACACAAAAAAACCTATAATAATGTTTTTAGTGTTTCATAGACAAACTGAATAATCTTATTGATCTTGGTGTACATTCAGAAAAGGTTAATTTAAAGAAAGGAAAACCCCAGAAATGGTGAGACATCTCAGCAGCAAGACCTGGATTCAGCTCCCAGCACTCACACTGTATGGTTCACATTGCCTGTAACTGTAGGCCCAGGGAACCTCACACCCTCTTGTAGCCTCTAGATGATGCATACATATGCCACAAATATAAAATGAAAATATTTTTAAAATACCACTTTGAAAAGGAAGACCTAAGGTTATCTTTCCATCCACTCATACCCACAATTAACGGATAATGAGTGTCTTGGACATCCACCGTGTCCCAGTCTCTGACTTAGGCACTCTTTCCGCCCTCCATCTCTCCATGGTGCAGACTGGACATTCTCTTTTGACCTATACCTCTCCCTGCCCTGACCTTCTCAGTGGAATCTAATCTGTTGTGTTATCTAGGAAGTTCCATTTTGATGGCTGCATTTTTTCAGTTCTACAAACGTCCTTCACTTATTTGTATAGATTCCCAGCCGACTAATAAACAAACTCCATCTTGAACATATTAGTAAGTTAAGGTTCATATCTGATAACTTTAAAATCTGAATCACTTTTATGCATTTTTCTATTATCACAGACATCACCTAGAATGCTAATTGTCATATGTGAACATCTATCTATAGAAACCCCACCTGACTTTCTTTTCCTTTAGACAAGAGAGAGAGTCGCCATTCTTAGTCCAGGATTAAGCCGATAATAAACGGAATATTTAGACTTCCAAGAGTTGCAGCCATAAACTCACATGTTTACCAAGAACTGTAGTAGATGTAAATATGTTTTGATCCCAAGTGTAGGATGTGAAACAGACTTATGTGAGGGTATGTGGTGCTTTTCCGCAGGAAACAGACATGTGAGAGAACAGGTGATGCTTGTCCACTAGAAGAGGCACTGCCTCTTGCAGGGGCATGGTCTTTGCCAACTAACTGATAAACATCCTAGTATGGACTCTGAGAGGAGACATATATATGAGCCCAAAACAAGAGGCTGGGTTTTTTGGTCTTTGCATCGTTTCAATTGTTTGGCTGTTCATCGATCCCCTTCGAGATGCTCCTAGAGAGAACCATTTCAGCTGCTGCTCCAAGCTCCTGCTGCTGCTCCAGGCTCCGGTTGCTGCTCCAGGCTCCGGTTGCTGCTCCAGGCTCCGGTTGCTGCTCCAGGCTCCGGTTGCTACTCCAGGCTCCGGTTGCTGCTCCAGGCTCCGGTTGCTACTCCAGGCTCCAGCTGCTGCTCCAGGCTCCGGCTGCTGCTCCAGGCTCCTGCTACTGCTCCAGGCTCCTGCTGCTGCTCCAGGCTCCGGTTGCTGCTCCAGGCTCCGGTTGCTACTCCAGGCTCCAGCTGCTGCTCCAGGCTCCTGCTACTGCTCCAGGCTCCTGCTGCTGCTCCAGGCTCCTGCTGCTGCTCCAGTTTCTGGCTGCTGCTCCAGGCTCCTGCTGCTGCTCCAGGCTCCGGCTGCTGCTCCAGTTTCTGGCTGCTGCTCCAGGCTCCTGCTGCTGCTCCAGGCTCCTGCTGCTGCTTCCAGTTCCAATGGCTGCAGTTGCAGTCCCCTTTGCTGAATTGCTGATTTACTGTTTAAGGTGTCTGCGGGAATCCTGCCAACTACACCAGTGGAATTGCTCCAAGGAACTGAGTCTGAAAAGGTCTACTTCTCCTGTTCCCATTAACCTCTTTTCTCTCCTATCTAGGGTAGGTGGACTGGAAAGGAGGGATGAGCATTAAAGAAGCCCAAATAAAGTAGGTTTGAAAAAATTCAAAGCCTACAAAGGACTGACTCTGAAAAACTTAATTCTATTTTCTCCTCCGAAATCATACTGCTTCATCCTTCTCTCTTCTGGCTACTGCTCTCTGCTTGGCTTCTCCCACCCATCCTCCTCACAAATCAACAACCCACTCAAAACATCAGGCTCACTCCAGTGGACTTTTCTTCCCAGGAGATTTCCTTTAAATAGTATCAGCTGCCTTCAAGCAGATAGCTGTGGGGCTTCTTAGGGTTCTCCCTCCAGTTTTCCTTGTTGTTCTTAACTAGAAAGTTCATTTCGTACACGTAGCCAGGGGAGACGTATATGCAATAACAGAGTGGTAAAGTGGGCAAGAGCATCACCACATGGTAGCTATCCTACCTTCCGTGTAAGGCAGGTAGTCTGCAGTAAGGATCCTGCTGGACAACCACCTACACCCAAGTGAACGGTCAATAACAGAAACCTCACTGGTGCACACGATGGGTACCTGGGAACAAATCGACTTCTGGCCCATAATGTATTTCCTTACAACAGTCTCAAGGCATCTCCCGTTATGACAACTTTTCTCCAGATGATGGTGCTTTGGGTGGTTCAAACATAGTCACACTGTTTTCTGATGGTGTGAAAAACATCGCATGTCCACTCTGAGGTCACACAGCACCCTTCTGCAGTTCTCCTAAGTATAAAGCTCGTTGTCAGAATGAATCACAGTTGGCTATCTTTTTCCAAGCTATACCACCAAGAACCGAACCCATTATTACAAATTTGATTTAAAGTATAATAAAACAAAACTACTTCTGCAACGGCCAACTAATGTTGTCTCTGCACATCTATGTTCCACCTGGCAACAATTTTATCCTTTTTTTTAATTTTTTTAAAATATATTTTATTAATTTATTCATATTACATCTCAATTGTTATCCCATCCCTTGTATCCAACAATTTTATCATTTAAGCACTCATAATACATAGTTCTATAGCTTAAGCTTGTGGTCACCTAAAACACAGTCTTTGGAACTGCTATTAATTGTTCCATTCTTTACACACCACCTGTGTTTTGGATTGGGTTTTAACCTAAGTCCTAGATTTGACACATTTCCCTATTGAATTTCCCTTTTCTGGCTTTTATATAGCGATCCAAACACTCTATTTGGGTGAGATTCTGATTCTGTGGTTTGTCTACTAGTTATCTCATCCAGTTTTGTGACATTCTAAACAGCAACCCATACTGGACCTGAGTCTACATCAAAAATAATTTACATAAAAAACAAAAAACAAACAAACAAAAAAAAAACCAAACAAACAAACTCAATGGTATGGGCTGGAGGGATGGCTCAGTGGTCAAGAGCACCTTCTGCTCCTCAAGAAGACCTGAATTAAATTCCCAGCACCTGTGTCAGGTAGGTCACAACTGCCTGTCACTCCAGATCCAGTGGAGGTCCAACACCTTTGACCTCTGAAGGCACCTGCACTCACACACACACACACCTAGACACAGAGACACACATAGACATAATTAAAAATAAACCTTTTTAATTCATTCACTTCACATCCCGATTGTAGCACCCTCCCTCGTCTCCTCCTAGTCCCACCCTCCCTTTCTCATCCTCCTACCCCCACCCCTAGTCCTCAGAAAGGGAGAGCCCTCCTCCTCCTCTGTCATCTGACCCCAGCCTATCACGTCTCACCTGGAGTGCCTGCATCCTCTTCCTCTGTGGCCTGGCGAGGCTGCCCCACCAGGGGGAAGTGATCAACAAGTAGGCACCAGAGTCAATGTAAGAGGTAGACCCTACTTCCCAAATTATAGGACCCACAAGAAGACTGTGCTGCCTATCGACTACATCTGGGCAAGGGGACTAGGTCCTCACCATGCATGATCCTTGGTTTGTGCCTTAATCTCTGCAGCTCCCCTCCACAGACCATCACCCCAGAGGCCCAGATTTGTTGGCTCCATTGGTCTCCTTGTGGAGCTCCTGTCCCTTCCTGGTCCTTCTATCCCCTAACTCTTCCATAAGACTCTCTGCACCCCACCCCAAAGCTTAGCTGTGAGTCTCAGCATCTGCTTCACTCCCCCGCTGGGTGGAGTCTTTCGGAGGACCTCTATGGTAGGCTCCCGTCCTGTTTCTCCTCTTCTACCGCTTCCGGTGTCTATTCTATCTGCCCTTCTGAATGAGAATTAAGCATCCTCACTAGGGTCCTCCTTGTTATCTATGCCACTCCTGGGCATATACGCAAAAGATGCTCCATCACACAACAAGGACATTTACTCAACTGTGTTCATAGCAGCTTTAATAGCCAGAATCTGAAAACAACCTAGATGTCCGTCAACCAAAGGATGGATAAAGAAACTGTGGTGCATTTACACAATGGAATTAAACCCAAGGAAATCTTGAAGTTTGACGGCAAACTGAACTAGAAAAGATCATCCTAAATCAGGTAGCCCAGACTCAGAAGGACACACACAATCTGTGCTCACTTTTAAGCAGATATTAGCCACATGATACAGGATAACCACACTACAATACAGAGACTGAAGATGCTAAAATTAAAGCTTTAAGACAATTCAAGTATAGACAGAGCACCCCTTTCTGATGCTACCTAACTTCTTCAGGAACAGTTGTTCAGCAGCGATAAACCATCCACAGCACATTTCATCTTCATCACAAAGCCACTGTGAGAAACAAAGTCAATTTTCTAGCTGAAATCAACTGATAGTGTGCAGTATAGCTATGAGACCATCTAAGAGTTCACGGGGCCCTGACACAGGCTATGAAGGGAGGACCTGGCATGAATCTGAGAGAAGATCAGCTTCTTGTATCACAGTAACTTAAAAATCTTAAATATGAAATAAGGCCAGGTGTGGTGGCGCACACCTTTAATCTCAGTACTCCGGAGGCAGAGGCAGGGAAATCACTGTGAGCTCGAAGCCAGCCTGGTCTACAAAGCGAGTCCAGGACAGCCAGCTACACAGAGAAACCCTGTCTCGAAAAACAAAAATAAATAAATAAATAAATAAATAAATAAATAAATAAATAAATATGAAATAAGAATCATTTAAGCAAGTTCTGTAACATTCTTACTTCAACTAAATTAGTAAGTCAGCTGTTTGTAGTAGTGTCTGTAGCCACATTAATAACACTAGCAATATTATATGTTTAATTATTTGTGCTTAAAATAATACTATACAATATGTACTGCTGGCAATACTGCATTAATTGGGTTGGGAGAACTGAAATCAGTTCTGGAATCCCACACAGCATCAATTCAAGCACAGTAAACAGAGAAAAGAAGGACAATGCATACTAATAGAATTATACAAGTAAAGTAAGAATTTAGAAAAAATGAATTGGGAGAATATGTAAACATTTAATGTCATTATTTCAGTTATGACAACCATATTGTATTGGCTTGTAGCTAATTTATAATTTAGAAAGAGTCAGCAGTACTGAGTGAAAACATACTTCACACTGGGTTTTAATAATACATAAAATGACAAAAAGAAAAAACCCAAGGAGGAAAATATTTTAATGACTAAGCACATTAACATTTGCAGTAAAAGATTTGATTTTTGTTAGAGTTTTTAATTATATAAAAGGCTGATTTTTAAAAATCTAAGAACAGATTCACTGAAAGAAAATTTAATACTTCAGAAACAAAAGCCACCACCAAAAGAAAGTGAAAACCCATCAGAGGCGAGCGCTACCAAACGAATCCCTACTCAAGCAAGGAGACCGCTCCCTTGAAGGGGCAAAGAAAGGTTCTATAATTAGCAGAGATAAGAACTGCCTGAAATTCCTTCCCCACTAGCTAGCACCGTGCTAAAAATAGGACGGTTTACCACTCATCAGGATAAACACTGCTTTGAGTATTCGTCTCATTTGCCTAAACAGAAAAAGGACAAGCCTGTCTCCAAACTTTCTCTTATATTTGAATCTAAATACACTCAGATTTGCTCTCCCTGTTACAGAACATTCAACAGCGGTCCCCACTTCCTAATCATCTCAAGGGATTTGAGATTAGATCTTTCTGTTAGACCAAATGAAATTGCCTACTTGACTTCAACAACTGACTAATTTTTCCTGAAAAAAATATTTTCCCTGTCATTAAGGAAACCAGAGGAATCTCAGGATGACTGAAGTGGTATTGCTACCACAGAGCGCCACCAAAGCTGGCATGAGCCACAGGACAAGTGAACATTTTGAATTGTTATCATAGAGGCAGTGAGAGCAGCACAAACGGGAAAGCAGGGATGTGACGGCACGAGAGCACGATGAAGTCCACGGAATGGGAGGCCTGATCTCTTCCAGGGAATCTGGGACACAACTCCAGCACATGTGACGTACAAAATATGCCTGCACGCCTGCCTTCTGGGTAGTGAATGGGAGAGGGTAAAAACTGAGCAGTGCCTACATGGTTAGAAATTTCTCAACATCCTTATTCACAAATTCCCCTCACCCAAAAAGGTTTCCTTCTCAGAACTAGATCACAGTGTACTGAATTGCATGTGTAAGTATAAGAGGATTTTTGAGCTGCATATTTTCATGTAATGAGTTTGGCATATGCCACGTACAGCAGGCTTATGACAGTCCCACGCTAGGTCATCCCGCTCCAATGTTCTGTACACTAAGAAAGAGTATGACAGTGTCATGTCCCTGTGGACGTGTCCAGAATGTACCTGTCTACCACTTGCAACAGAAGGCTCCTCTAGACAACAATAATAAATTCAAGGGTACATAGTGTAGTAATTAGAATATGGTTTAAAAAAAAAAATCTTAGGGCTGGAGAGATGGCTCAGAGGTTAAGAGCACTGACTGCTCTTCCAGAGGTCCTGAGTTCAATTCCCAGCACCCACATGGTGGCTCACACCCATCTGTAATGTGATCTGATGCCCTCTTCTGACCTGCAGGTGTACATGCAGGCAGAGCACTGTATACATAATAATAAATAATTTTTTTTTAAAAAGAGAGATTAAAAACATACTACCTTTCCAACTTTGTCAACCCATATTATCTGGTTTCAGGACACTGTCTAGAAACAGCAATACTATAGCCCAATGAAGGAGAAAATTCAATTTAGTTCACTTTAAATAAAACTTTACGTACTTATTAGCAAATGATTTTATAGGCTTTCTTAAAGTAATTTGAAACTGTCTTATTTTATGAAAGCTATACTATTTATATTTTTGCTTATAAAGCTCAACTTGGATCAATAAATTTGTGTACCAACAATTGAAATTAAATTTAAATAGCATAACAGTTAAGAGAGAAAGTACATAAAATGTTCCTCACCCCCTCTATTTCACATCTTTATTGCCACATAAAATTAAACCATCCACTATTAAAGTTTTATAGTAGGAATTAATTTGATAAAACCTAAATCTATAACAATGAAAAAATGTATGAGCTTTCAGCAAAACATGCTGAGACAAGTGGATGATCATGTGGAAAAGAGCGGCCTTTAGCTTCATTTCATACCACACTCAGGAATGAACTCAGAATGGATCTTGGCTACAGGTAAAGGGCAGAACAACCAAATATCCAAATGGAAACACAGGAAGCCAAATCTTCCAGACTTCCTAGGCAACGATTTTTTAACTATAATATCAAATACTTGATCCCTTTTTCCCTGTGGAACTTACCAAGCTGTCCTTGAACTCAGAGATATGATCCGTTTTTTACTAATTTTTTTAATGACAAATTTAAGCTCAAAACTACAAAACTTTTATATTTCTTTTTTTTCCTTGTTTTAGTTTTTTGTTGTTGTTTTTTGTTTTTGTTTTTTGTTGTTGTTGTTTTGTTTTGTTTTGTTTTTTGAGGCATGGTTTCTCTTTGTAGCCTACGCTGCCTGGAATTATTTGTAGACCAGGCTGGTCTTGAACTCACAGTGATCTGCCTACCTCTGCCTCCCTGAGTGCTGGGATGAAAGGCATGTGCCACCACACCCAGCTAGAACTTTTATGTTTCAAAGATACGACTAGGAAAATAAAAAATCAACCTGAAGATGTAGTTCAGTCAGTAGAGTGCTTGCCTAGCATGCCTGAGAATTCATAAACAGGGCATAGTGGTGCATGCCTTTAATGCTATCATCTGGGAAACAGACACAGGAGGATCAGAAACTCTAAGCCAGGCGCAGCAACTTAGTGAGTTTGATGCTAGTCTGGGATAGAGAAGATCCTTCCAAATGAAAGAAAGGGAGGAAGGGAAGGAGGGAGGGAAGGAGGGGGAAGTCCAACAAAGCAAATTTTATTTACTATACATATTCAGCAGGAGACTTTTACTGAAATTTTATTTTAAAAACTCCTGTTAGCTAAGCTTAAAAGTGGATGAGCAACTTCTCTTAGCCTGTCTTCTACTGGGATACAGCATGCTTGAGAGCAGGTAATTTATGAAGTAAGGCAGTTTATTTTGGCTAGTGGTGACCGAGGTTGGGACGTCTACAAGCACAGTGCCAGCATCTACTCGGCTTCTGGGAACAACTTCACGGTGCTTGACCTCACAGCGAAAAAGCAGGACAAGCAAGTGCATGGGAAAGCCACAAACCACAAAGGGCCAAGTCGCTTTACAACCACATGCTATCCCATCAGTACTCACCCACTAAGGAAAGGCACACAGAATTACGTCATAAAGGTCCCATCAGCTTTCAGTGCAGTATGGGGATCAAGTTCCAATATAAGTTGTTATACAGGACAAAACTTATTCAAGCCATGTTTAGTACACCCCAACCCAAACACAAGGAAATAGTCAGGGGTAGGGTGTGTGTGTGTGTGTGTGTGTGTGTGTGTGTGTGTGTGTCAGGGGTAGGAGGGAGGGAAGGTCTGCATGCCTTTAATCCCAGTACCCAGGAGGCAGAGACAGGCAGATCTCTGGGAGTTCTAGGAGTTTGAAGCTAGCCCGGTCTACATATCAAGTTCCAAGACATAGTGAGACACTGTCTCAAAAACAAAACCAAACCTAAAAGCAAGAACAAGTAATATTTCATTTAAGAAAATATGTAAGATAGAATAAAGGAAAGCATGGTCAATACCACTGTCATTAGTAAAATGCAAAGTTAAAATGGCAACTGTTTCCCATCCTATGGAGTAACTGTAACAAGTTAACAATGACAGCTATTGAGAGAGAGAGAGAGAGAGAGAGAGAGAGAGAGAGAGAGAGAGAGAGAGAGAGATTGGTGAGATACAACATAGCACAGCCCTTTTGGAAAACAGTTTGCCTGTTTCTGGAATAGTTAACAAATAAAACTATTGAAAGAACTAGCAATTCTACTCCTAAGTACCTAGCCAACTAAAGATATGTGTACCCATCACTAAGGTCTGGACATGAATTGCTCCCCAAAAGGCTCAGTGTGTTGAAGAATCAGGCTCTAGGTAGTGTACCCCTGAAGAGGACTAGACCATGAGGGTTCCACCTTCAAGGACGGACTAATCCCTGCTGTGTTCAGGACTCGATGGCCTTACTGGGTGGTAGTAGAAAGTAGGAGGCGAGCCAGTCTTTCACGGGGTAAGCTTCTCTGCTTCATATGTTCCCTGCCACGGTGCCTCATTACAACACAGGACGCATGGATCCAGTAAGCCTGGACTGAAACCTCTCAAACATGGCCGAACTACACCTTTCTTCCCTTTAAGTTGTTTTCCTAAGTATTCTCTCAGGAAAGCAACCCACATTCACACATTTCATGGAGTCACTCTTCGTAATAACCTACAACTCCACACAACGTGCAGCTGATAACGTGTGGGGCGGGGAAGGAACAAACCAGTGACTCTTATGCTAGGTATGAACCCCAAAACACCGTTCAAAAAGCTAGACATAAGAGACTCCACACTCCTTGTTCCCAATTCTTTTTTCTAGGAAAGATATTTTTTTTTACACATATTAGGCATAGATAGTGGTATCACAGGTTTATAGGCAGAAATGGGGTTCACTGTAAATGGGGAAAATAGATGTTTTACAGCTAAGCTACAATGATGGTCGTGGCACTTGGTAAAATTACTTAAAAAATGAGCTGTACACTTACGATCAGTGACTTTTATAATATGTAAAAGATGCCTCCGTGATGATTGTAAAAATCCATACGCCTTGGATGGGAGGAGCTCAACAAGGCCCACTCTTAGCTGAGCAGCTCTGGCAGTTCACAGCTGACTCAGGCTGGGGCGTGGAGAGCTAGTTTTCTTCAGAGAGGCAACCCCTGGTAGCCTGCCCGTATTCCAGTGGTTGTCCCCCCACCCCCCACCCCCGCCATGCACATGGCAGCTCCAAGTGAACTCAATGGATTTAAAAAAAAAAAAAAAAGAAAGAAAAAAGAAAAAAAGCCAGGCGTAGTGGCACGCTCCTGTATCCCAGCACTTGGGAGGCAGAGGCAAGTGGATCGCTGTGAGTTCGAAGCCAGCTTGATTGACAAAGCGAGTCCACGACAGCCAGGGCTACACAAAGAAACCCTGTCTCGAAAAACAAAATAAACAAAAAAGGGTAAGAACCTGGAATGGAGAAGTAGAGTTGGGGGAATGAAAGGAGTTGGAGGGAGAGAGAGTAGGATGAATTGATTAAAGCACATCGTGTGAAATGATGAGTAAAAGTGTATTTTTTTTTTAAATACACACGCTTTGTTTCACCAGTCCCTTGACTTAAACAACTGTAGTTGTACTGGTTACAAACCTCATGCTCTAGTTTAATTTCTGTCATAAAACAAGTCAGTGAAGAAAGGGTTTATTTTAACTCAGAATTCCAGGCTACAGTCCATTTCGCGTAAGCCAAGACAGGAACTTGAAGCAGTCACATGCTCAGCGGAGAGTGGAGGAAGAACGCACGCATGCGTGCCTGCTCATGCTCCGCCCTTTCTCGGCACTTACACGGTCCAGGACCCAAGCTCAGGGAATGACGCTGCCCAATTAGTGAGTCTTCCCACTTCAGTTAACACAATCAAGGTAATTCCCCCACAGACCTGCGCACGAGCTAACTTGATCTACAAAATCCTTCATTAAGATTCCTGTGCTAGGTAACTCTTCCTTGTATGCATTTGACCATTAAAAGGAACTATCTCAGCACAGCGTCTTTTTAGGGCCGATCAAACAGTGTCAGGAAAACTCCAAACAGTTGTTCATTCAACCTGGGTTCTCCAGGAAAAGGATTTTTCTCGTAAATCAAAGGTTCCTTCTGCTTACATTTATATTTTAGGAAGCTGGTGCTTAGAAACAGATAGAGAGTATAATCTAAATAGATTTAAATTGCCTTTGACAACGGGCTGAGGGATCAGATTAAGTATTCCACTCGACATCGAAAGTACAATAAAAAATAAATTCATGACCAAACAAAAGCACTTTACAGCATATGAAAGCATATAGGGCTAAGTCATATAACTTACCCTAAATGGCAAAACAGCTGTCTGCTTAACTATATAAAGCCATAACGCAGTTCTCAGCAAAGATGTTGTTAGCATGGTCCATCTATTTGCTGGACCATCTCCCGACCACCCATTCTTCTTACAGGATCCAAGTTTATTTTAACCTCGACCTCACAAGTCTTCAAAGAAGTTTACAAACATTTTAGACCTTCACAAAAATACCCACTCGGTGAGGCCACGTGTGACAGACGACCTTCTCATAATCTGCCAACCTCCCAAAACTCCCCCCTCCCCGTTGTCCCCCCCACCCCGCATCTTTCCTTGTCCTAGTCTCTTTCCTCAAAAGTGGAGGGCGTATACTTGACGCATGCATTCCCACTGTCTTTCCTCGCTGGAGGAGTAAGCCAAGGAAAGCTCTGGTTCTGCCCTTTCCTAGAACTCTGTCGCCTAGAACAGCGCCTCGCTTGTGGTAAGAGTTCAGTGCGTGTTTTCTCATTGTACAAACGGGTATTAAATAGACCAAGAAAAGAGGATGTCATCCTGACAGCCTCAAGTCTTCACTTGAGGTTAAAAGGTAAAAAAAAAAAAAAAAAAAAAAAAAAAAGAGCCTCAGCATAAAATTTCCAGACTGCCTACCCAACCTTTACTCAGCAACAAAACAAAGCTAATGTTTCACTTTTAATTCTCAACTTGCTACCAAGTATTTTTAACAGGAGCTGTAGTTCTGTTAAGAGGTCAGGTAATCAAACCCCATGTGACTCTTATTAACTAATAAGAACGCGAAGCAAAGTTTAATACTTAACTAGTAACTGCAGTGTGAAATTTCAAAAGCAACTTGGTTTTCCCAAAACCCCCAAAGCAATCCCTTTGCCAACAAACAAACCTCAAGAACGTATGCCTAAGCAGTTCTGACCTCTTCGGCCCCCAATTCCATCACCAAGGGACGTTTTGCCCCGACCCTGACCGCAGAAGCCTTCCTTGAACCAGGTCCCACACACCAAGCAACCTACAGAGCTGAGTGTTCCCCCTAAAGCGCTCGCTGCCCAACCGGCTGCATTCCAGCGTTTCACACACCCAGCAGGGAGGCTCACCACCGCCAGGCTCTAGGCATGCCCCTAGTCACCTCCACCATCAAAGGCCTGGGACAGGGGAGAATCTGAGGAAAGCAGGGGCCTCTCAGCAAGGCCAAAATTGGAGGACATCTTAGTCTTCACCCGATTCTGCCAATTCTCTGTGACCTTGGGCGTGTCGCTGAAGCCTTGGGGATCGCATTCTCTCACCTTTAAAGTGAGGACCGCACCCTGACCGCTCCACAGAAGGATTAACTCAGACCTAGATAACGCTCAATGGAAGGTATCTGGCCCCAGTAAGGAGACCCACTCCCAATCTGCAACGCCGCGATTCCCCCATCCTTCCCACGCTTCAGGGCCCCTCGGACTGGGCTACTCGCCCAATTCTGCAGACAAGCGAGCTGAGGGGTAGAGAAAAGACAGGGTGCTCTCAGGGACCCCCGCCAAGGCACACACCCCGCCCCGACCCACGCCCCGGCTGCTGCACGAGGTGCACCCCCTCCTCCCTCAGGCTCGCCCGCAGGCGCTCCACCTGCCACCGGCCTCCCGCCCACCCGTGCCGCTGCACTCACTCTTGACTTTGCCGAAGGTGCCGACGCCCAGGGTGTCCCCCAGCACGTAGTGTCCGATCTTCACCCGCCCGTCGTGCTTCTGCTTCTCAGCCATGTTCCGCGCGCAGGCTCCCTCGGCCGCGGGCTCGCAGCGCCGCCGCCGCCGCCGCCGCTGCCGCCACCGCCTACCCACAGTGCAGCGGGCCCGGGAGGCGGGACGGGGACGCCGGGGGCGCGGGGCGCGGGGCGCGGTGGACTTGGTGAAGCTTGGGGCGTGCGGACGTAGGCCTGCGGCGCAGGAAAGCCTACAGGGGTGAAGATGGGAGGGATGAATGTGAGCGTGACAGAGATGGAAAGAGAATCTGAAGAGAAGTGGGGTCGAGGGCTTGTAAGCAGTGAGTCGTGCCTCTGGGCAGGCAGGGGTAGACGCTGGGGAAGGTCTCCTACCCGGTGGGAAACCCCTTCCAGCCAAGGGGACGTTCTAATCCGTACCCTCTTCAGATGGAGTCCCATTATTTTATAGCTCACGCTTATTTGTAGTTCCTTTTCGTGTTATTGTTAGGTCCCAAACCTGAGACCTTTGGCTAACCTAGGTGCCTATTAACATATCAAAGGTGATGCTAGCCACCAGATTCTCCCAGCATCCCTCAGTTCTCACCTGTTGCAGGGTCCTCCTGGCTGGTATACCCCAACCCTTACCCCAAACTCTTCAGCACATAGCTCAGCCATTTTGGCTATGCCAATCTCTTGGCCAGGCCGACCCTCTCGGTCCAGGCGCCTCTCTTGCTCTCTCTCTCCTCCCTACATGGCTTAGCTCCGTCTGGCCAAGTGCACTCTGGAGTCTCCCAGATGTCTCTGCCTCTGTTTCTGCCTGTGTTGTTCATTTTTCTAAAATAAGCCTTCTCCACTGTCTTAGTTAGGGTTTTTATTGTTGTGATAAAACGTCATAACCAAAAAGCAAGTTGCGAAGGAAAGGGTTTATTCTGTTTACACTTACTTCCACTGCACTGTTCAGCATTGAAAGAAGTCAGGGCAGGAACTCAACCAGGGCAGGTACCAGGAGGCAGGAACTGATGCAGAGGCCATGGAGGGGTGCTGCTCACTGGCTTGCTCGGCAGAGGTGGTTCAGCTTGTTTCCTTTTTCTTTTCTTTTCTTTTCTTTTTTCTTTCTTTTCCTTTTTTCCTCCCAATGATTTTTTTCAAGACAGGGTTTTTCTTGTAGTGCTAGCTGTCCTCCACTTGCTTTGCAGACCAGGCTGGCCTCGAACTCACAGACATCCCCCTCCCACTGCCTCCCAAGTGCTGGGATTAAAGGCATGCGCCACCACACCCAGCTCCTCAGCCTATTTTCTTACGGAACCCAAGACCCCCAGCCCCGAGATGGCACCACCTACAATGGGCTGGGCCTTCCCCCATCAGTCACTAATTAAGAAAATGCCTTATAGCCGGATCTTATGGGGGCGTTTTCTCAGTTGAGGTTCCCTCCTTTCAGATAATTCTAGTCTATGTGTCAAGTTGACATAAGACAAGCCAGCACGTTCACCATACCCGGAAGCAGCCATGCCCTCCCTTTTATTTATTTTCTTCACTTGGTTATATAAACAATCATGTCATATAAATAAAAGACACTCACTCCAGGTCTCTCAATTTTAACTAATTTAATCAAAATTCCCCAATAAATCACAGGCATGATATATATATCGGTTTTTCAAAAACAGGGTTTCTCTGTGTAACAGCCCTGGCTGTCCTGGACTTACTTTGTAGACCAGGATGGCCTCGAACTCAGAGATCCACCTGCCTCTGCCTCCCAAGTGCTGGAAATAAAGTCATGCGCCACCACGCACAGCAATCCTAAGTATATTTTAGTACCTGCAATGTGTGTGTATATCTATATACATATATATCATATATATATATATATAACATATATATGCTATGTCTGCAGGTAAATGCAAAGCACAGAGGAATAAATGAATTGTGGCAAACAAAAATGATGTAAAAGCACAAATTACAGAAATAAGTGTACTGAAGATGGAAGTGAAAAAATAGTGAAAGGACACCCAAAGCAGAATGACCAAGGCATCTCTTCCTTCCTGCCTCCACCTCCCCCTTCTCTCCTTGCTCTGACACCCCCTCCCCCCATTATTTAGTGTTGGCTTGTCTTTCTATACCTGAAGATTACTTGCTCCCTGTTGCAGAAATCTGAAGCTCCACCCTTACATTGGCACCATCTAGCCATTCCCCAAACACACCCATGTGTGTTTCAAACCACTATGAATATTTGCAGGTTTTCCCATGAAAAAATAATTTTAAAAACACACGGGGGGGGGGGGAGCGCGGAAAGGGGGTTATTTGCTATTTGGCGAGTCAAGCATCTTTGACATTGTACATGCCAAGAAAGTTTCATAGTCACAATCTTCAAAACATGAAGTCCTGAATCATACTGCTCAGATGTGAAGATTGCATCAAGAAATGGGGAAAACCAAAAAAAGGGAAAAAAAGAAAAAAAGAAAGAAAGAAAGAAATGGGAGAAACAAAACGTCCGTCTTCTGGAAACTACTAAACATACAGTTGGCAGACTCTTTCTTGTGGGTACACCACGGCAGTCTGATGAGACACGATCTCAACTTATAAATTATAGACACCACAGCTGTTGAACAGGGGCTATTTTTGTTCATTCTTCAGATCGCCTTTCTTGCTGACAAGAAGTCTCACTTACAAATCTCAACCTGGCTGGCAAAATTTGAGAAAACTTCCCTGCTATTTTTAAGGTTGAACTTTCGTTTGGTTAAAGGCTATCCCTTTGCTGGTCATTCAAGTGAGGAAGGACACGGTACAGCTGTCCTGCTTGAGAGTCACACGGGTATGTCTGTGTCATCCTAATAACCCAGCAAGTGGTGGTGAAGGGTCTCTAAGGTGTGACGCTCCAGGAAGGAAAGCTATAAGCCGAGCTCTTAAAATGTGGTGAATTGTCTAGTCAGTTAAAGTTTCCATGTTATTACACTAACCTTGGAGTTTTATGCTAAAGATAAGTAAGACTTACTTGATTAAGAAGTTCATAAAAACACAATTTTTTGCCATCAAGGAAGGTTATTGTCCCCATTTTATAGATGATAAAGCTCAGTTTTCCCTCTGTTATTTTCCCAAGGCTATAAAGCTAGTGGCAGAGCCAGCGAGACTCAGACCCAGACTGTCCTTCCTTTTCATCACAGCTGGGATTATGTGGTACTTAAAGAGTCCGGTCTGTTCAGAGCCAGCGGCCTGTTCTCACATTCTTATTCTGGTTGGTTAGTTGGTTGGTTGGTTGGTTTTGGTTTTTTGAGACAGGGTCTCTCTGTGTAGCTTTGGCTGTCCTGGGACTCACTTTGTATACCAGGCTGGCCTCGAACTCACAGTGATCCACCTGCCTCTGCCTCCCGAGTGCTGGGATTAAAGGTGTGCGCCACCACACCCGGCCACATTTTTATATGTCACATTTTTATTCTTAAAGCAGCTGTATTTTCAATCCTGCTGATGCTTTATTTAGTGGAAAAATGGAAAGATCGTTATTAGCAATACAGTCTTCTGTTGCCCTGTATATTTCACATATGATTCTATGATTGTTTCGCCCTGTTCAGCAATACAACACTCTATAGCTAAGCGGCCATATCTTTCTTGTACCCCTAGAATATCTCTCCGGAGACTATTACAAATGCAATATATCCTATTATGTTATTTTACAGTAATGTTTTAGTATGGTATTGTTTGGTGTCAATAGCTAAGATTCATATCCCAGGAAAGTGTTCAGTTCTGACCATTGGTCTAGCTGTTGCTCCTTTAACTCTCTACAGTTGAACATTGGCCAGTATTTCCTTCAAAGACTTTAAAGCAGGACCTGAATGGGTGGATGGAATACTCCTAGACCTGTGGTTCTTCTTTTGTTTTGGTTTGGTTTGGTTTTGGTTTTTTTTTCAAGACAAGGTTTCTCTGTGTAGCCTTGGCTTCCTGGACTCACTTTGTAGACCAGGCTGGCCTCGAACTCACATCAAACTGCCTGCCTCTGCCTCCGGAGTGTTGGGATTAAAGGTGTGAGCCACCACACCCAGCTTGACCAGTGGTTCTTAGCCTTCCTAATGCTGAGCCCCTTTAAAACAGTTCCTAGGGGTGGAGAGATGGCTCAGAAGTTAAGAGCACTGTCTATTCTTCCAAAGATCCTGAGTTCCGTTCCCAGCAACCACATGGTGACTCACAATCATCTATAGTGAGATCTGGTGCCCTCTTCTGACATGCAGGCACACATGCAGATAGAATACTGTACACATGATAAATAAATCATATATATATATATATATATATATATATATATATATATATATATATATATATATATATATATATATGCTCATGCTGTGGTGACTCCAACCATAAAATCATTTTCATTGCTACCTCATAACTATAATTTTGCTACTGTTATGAATCATAATGTAAATATCTATGTTCCCCAATGGTCTTAAATGACCCCTGTGAAAGTGTTATTTCATCCCCCCAACACACACACAATGGGTTGAGAAACACTGTACTAGACTATATTATCACACCAGATTGTAGTGGTATCATCAAATACAGCAAACTATCTCCAAAAGTACAGGAAATTTTAAAAAATTAACTAACATACATCTATAATAATCACATTCTGCATTTTGTCTGTATTTTCTTTCCTTCTACATGTTTTATAATTTGTAGAGAGACTAGATAAGTTGGTGTGTGTGCAGATATGTGTGCTGGTGCCTATGTGTGCTTCAGCATTCGACGGCCAGCGGTCAAAGTTAGCAGCCGTCCTCAATCACTCTGCACCATAGTTTTGGAGATAGAGTCTCTCAGTGAACGTGGAGACCACTCATTCATCCAGACTGGCTGGCCAGAAAACGCAGGGATCTTTCCTGTCCCCGCCTCCACAGTGGTAGAATTACAGATGCCTGCTATTGCACCCGGGTTTTTCCTTGCCTGTCGGCTTGCGGTGCCCCAAGCTTAAAAACATTCTCTCCAACTTTGATCAAGCTTTTTTTTGTTTCTCTTTATGGGCCTCACTGCTCATTTTTCATATTGCTACTCCAGTAATTGTCAAGCCTATTGGAGCATAAATGTACAGTAATGTGTTACTGTACATAGCCTATTTGCTATGTCTTTGGTCTAACAGAATTTAATATATCTGCCTAGAAATTTCCATTTAAAAATAGAGGGAAAGGCACAGTTTCACTTTATGTCAATGCGTGATAGTTATTTTTGATTATCAATGTGCATGGATTGAAAAAAAGTCCCTCAGTGCATGTGCATGTGTAAAGGTGTTGGCTGGAGTATTTCTTTTTCTTTCTTTCTTTCTTTCTTTCTTTCCTTCCTTCCTTCTTTCTTTCTTGTTGTGTTTATTTGTTTGTTTTTTGAGACAGGGTTTTTTATGTGTAGGCCTGGCTGTCCTGCACCAGGCTGGCTTCAACCTCAGAGATGTGCTTGCCTCTGCCTCCCAAGTACTGGAAATAAAGGCCTGCACCACCACCACCCAGGTGTCAACATGAGAACCAAACAAGAGGGCGATGACCTATCCTGAATGTGGTAGTACCATCCCATAAGCTGAAGCCCAGGTGGAATAAAACAGGTGATAAAAGGAAGAGCCAACGGGTAGGAGCATTCTCTCTGCCTCCTGACAGACAAGACATGAGCTTCTGTGCCCCACTGTGGCCACCTCACCATGACAGACTATGATCTCCGAAACTAAACCTCTGTTCATTCATTCTGTCAGGCCTCTTGTAACAGCTTTGCAAAGTAGTAAGGTTCTCAGGTTAAATATAAGGCATAATTTTACATATCTCAGCATCTCAATCATTTGGGGGTTGGAGAGACGCATAAGCCAGAAGGTACCAAGTTTTATAGATTTGTGATAAGGCATTTTTATTATTCTTCAATTTAAAAATTAGAAAAATAGGCACTTGATGACCATGTTGTTAGTATCTTCTCTGTAATATAGGCTCAATAATTACACTCAAAACCCTGTCTATGAAAACTAAATTTAAAGATGGGCAATTTGGTACCTTCCTATACTACCAGCATGGATGAGGCCAGAGGGGGGAAGATCATGAGTCCAGGATAGCATACACTACATAGCAAGAAACCATAAAAAAAAAAAAAAAAAAGAAAGTTTCAAGTCAGGTGCAGTGGCGGACACCTGTAATCCCAGCACCCAGGAGGCAGAGACAGGCAGGTCTCAGAGAGTTCAAGGCCAGCCTGGTCTACAAAGCGACTATAGCACAGCCAAGGCTACACAGAGAAACCTTGTCTTGAAAAGCCAAAAAAGAAAGACAGAAAGAAAATTACAACATCACAGAAGTAGAGTATTACCCTAGACTGCCTGATTGCTAACATTGGTCACACTAACCTATTTCTCTGTTTTAATTTGTTTTTATTTTCTGGTGTATTTATTTTTTTAATAAATTTATGCTTTTTTTTTTTTACTAAGATTTATTTATTATGTATACAGTATCCTGCCTGCATGTACACCTGCATACCAGAAGAGGGCAGCAGATCTCATTATAGATGGTTGTGAGCCACCATGTGGTTGCTAGGAATTGAACTCAATACCTTTGGAAGAGCAGACGGTGCTCTTAACCTCTGAGCCATCTCTCCAGCCCTCTGGGATATTTAATAACAAATAACCAGATAGATTATCTCATTAGTAAATACTTCATTACATGGCTTTAACAGATTAGGCATTTAATTTAGAATAATTATACTGTGGTATCTGACAAAATTAACAATGATTTCTTAATCTTATAGAATGCTTTATATTCAATCTCTCTTAATTGCCCTCAGAATGTACTTTTACTTTTTGTTTATTCTGAGCAGACCCAAAAAAAAAATCATGCCAAGTATTTTGTTGAAATATCTCTTAGGTTTCTTGTCTATAATGTCACCTTTTTTTTTTTTTAGATGAAATTCGTTTTTTTTAATTATAGTTATTTTACATGCTAAAAGTACATTACATTTAGCCCAATAATTATTTATGATTATAAGATGTAGTAGAGAAACTGGGCACGATGGTGTGTGCCCTTAATCCCAGCACTCAGGAGGCAGAGGTAGGGGGATCTCTGTGAGTTCAAGGCCAGCCTGGTCTACAAAGTGAGTCCAAGGCTACAGAGAGACCCTGACTTAAAGAGGGGAGGGGTAGTAGAGAAAGCTTTGTGTTTAGAATAAAATAATCCTATGTGTATGTTTGAGCTTAGCCACTTGACAATATGTTCCTTTTTTTTTTTTTAATATTTACTTATTATGTATACAGTGGTCTACATGTACATCTACAGGCCAGAAGAGGGCATCAGATCACATTATAGATGGTTGTGAGGCACCATGTAGTTGCTGGGAATTGAACTCAGGACCTCTGGAAGAACAATCAATGCTCTTAACCTCTGAGCCATCTCTCCAGCCACAACAGGGTGCTCTTAAATTGATTGTCTCTCTTTCCATTGGTAAAACTAATGTTGGTCTAGAGTTCGCATACAGTTCATTTTCACTGTTAAGGAATTTCACCCCAAAAATCTCACTTTCATTTCCGAATGGAATTATTAAAAGAAAAAGATCAAGGCATGGAAGTACCAGACCTGTACCTCTAGCTACTTTGGAGGCTGAGGCAGGAGTATTATCAATGCCTGCTTGGATTACAGAGTGAGTTTGGGTCTAGCCTGAGCTACAAGTACATTCAGAAGTAGACTGGGAAAAGTTAGCAAGGCTGCCCAAAAAATAAAAAGGGCAAGGAAGACTGGATATCTAGCTCAGTGGTAAGTCACTTTCCTAGTACATGGAAAGTCCTAGATTCAGTCCCCAGTAATGCGAAAATGAATAGATGGTAGACAGACAGACAGACAGACAGACAGACAGACAGGAGGATGATAGGTAAAATAGGATTACTATAAAGTATAGCAAGCTGCAGCTCATGGTTTCTCAACAAATGCCTTAACCCTGACATATTATTTAAAATTTCTCTCTTTGACATTTATTATCACTGATTTTTAAGGTTGAAGAATAATACTTCCTCGGCCTAAACCCTTACGAGAAGCAGATACATGTAATAATACCAAAACTCTTTGAAGTATAATAACTTTGAGATGTTATTTTTAGCAAGAACCCTAGGAACAAATGCCATGCTTAACATAATCTATTTTCATTTTGTAGCTGCATACACTTTCTAAATTGCCTCAATATGAGTCAACATTATAATACCGAACATAGCTGAGGAAAAAAATGAACAGTTCGGATCAGGCTTTCTTCACAAGCAGATGTATTAATTGGAATAACAAAGGTTGTTTGCTTTGCTGTGTAAACATTATGGACCTTGGCAGTATTTGGGGGAGTCTTGCTTTCATGTGTGTGTTGACAGCTCATGTGAAAAAAAAAAAAAAGGGTCCAACGCCCTGTTGAGATCAGTTAAGTCACTACCCCCTCCATGGATTCTGACTATCTCTGTGAACGCCTTCAAACTGCTGAGGCTGTAGAAAGTGGACACCGCTGGTGAGTGCCGTCTCTGTCACAGCTGTCCTTCAGAACTAGAACAGCCCCTCACAAAACTAACAGTGTATGTATCATTTGAAGGTTTTTTCGAACACACATTTAATGACCTCAAATGGGTATTAATTCTTCGGCTATTAGCTCAGTCCTGTTAGCCTTAAGCACAAAGCTTCGACATGATTAATTAGTGCAAACAAGATAAATGAGGTGGTCCCAAATGTTTTTATAAATAACAAAATACTTCTCCATCAAAGAAAAAAGACTTTAAAGCCTTGCCAGAGAACTCAGATTTTAAAGTTGAACTATGGTGTTTGAAGGTTCTTAATTCTCAAGATTCAAACTATTTTAGTAGTTGTCTTAACGCTTTCACTAATGTATGCGGAATGCCCATTTAAAAAATAGTTTTATATTTAAAGTGATATGAAACCGTCAAACCCATTTAAAGTTCCCAGGTGACCTGGGTGCTCTGTTTCTTTGTTCTACGTGCATTCATTTTTTTTTTTTTGTGCGTTCATTTTTTAATGGGCAATGCTGAGCATCCAGAACTGGTGGCAGAATATGGAAGGAGAAAGCCAGGTGCAGCGCTTGTCTTCATTATCACTGAGAATGGTAGCATCTGCTGAAGAAAGCCCAGGCCTTTACCAGGGCAGTAAGGAACCTCTTGCTTTGTACTTTCCTAGTAGGTACAGGGAAGGTTTCAGTGAAGGGGAGTGGCAGATAATAGAGGGGACTCAACTCCAAACTTATACAAGAAAAACAAAAAGAGGGCATCTATCTAAACAGGTGGATGTCCTGTACTGTTGGATGGAATACTGCTAAGAGAGTAGGGAAATGTCCTGTTAAGCTGATTTACGAGTTTGTGCCGAAGGCATGTCATGTGACCAGCCGTTACCTGGAAGAGAGGAATTCGATTAGATGCCAGGGTTGAGAACTCTTGTTACAACACGCTCAAAGCCCAGCTAGACTCTGATAAGCTGTACTCCAGCTACATAAAGGAAGTCTTTGTCACATCCTAGCAGAAGAATCGGGTGAACACGGAAGACAACGTAGTACTAGTAGTGGGTGCTGCACGGAAACCCGAAGCCGAGTCAGGGAACACAGAGAGAAGACGAAGAGAATGAACAGGCCTTTGTACTTCGGTTGTCAGAGAAAGCCAGGGAGTGGAGCACGTGAGAGGCATATAAAGGAACAATGGAGGCACCTCTGAAATGTCACCCGTAAATCCATCCCGGACAGAAGGGACAGCAAGGGCTCCGTACACATGTTATACCAGAAGACTGGTGAGAAGGCACATCCAGAGTAGCTGCTACAAGAAAAAGGATGGAGGAGTTCACAGTTAGAAGTGATGCTTCGAGCCGGGCGGTGGTGGCGCACGCCTTTAATCCCAGCACTCAGGAGGCAGAGGCAGGCAGATAGACCACTGTGAGTTCGAGGCCAGCCTGGTCAACAAAGCGAGTCCAGGACAGCCAAGGCTACACAGAGAAACCCTGTCTCGAAGAAAGAAAGAAAGAAAGAAAGAAAGAAAGAAAGAAAGAAAGAAAGAAAGAAAGAAAGAAGGGAGGAGGAGGAAAAGAAGAGAAGAAGAAGAAGTGATGCTTCTACACCAACCAAGGACCATGCATGGATGCTCTAGTAAAGGGAGCGTGGGCTGTCTCTGATATGGACTCTATTGCCTGCTTTTTGATCACTACCCCCTGGGGGGGCTGCCTTGCCAGGCCACGTTGGAAGAGCATGCACTTGGTACTAATGCCATGTTGCATTGGTTGGAGGTGGGGTGGGTTGGCTGGAGGTGGGGTGGGTTGGTTGGAGGTGGGGTGGGTTGGCTGGAGGTGGGGTGGGTTGGCTGGAGGTGGACTCCCCTTTTTTTGAAGTGGGTAAGGGGAAGAGAGAAGGAGGAGAGGGGCGGGCCTATGATTGGGATATAAAGTGAATAAATAGTATTTTAAAAAATAAATAAAAGAAGCAATGCTTCTGGAGAGTTTTCAAACAGGAGCGTGATGTGATGAGAATCACCAGTGTAAAGGGTCTTTGGAAATGTTTATGGGGAAAGGAATCAAAGCAGGTGGGCAACAGTAGATGAATCAATGCAAACCTATTTGAATGCAAATGGAGAAAGGCATTAAAATACCTTAGTACCAAAAGGCTGCTGGCGGTTGGATGAAAACTATAAAGAACATAAAAAGGGGAACCAAAACTTAGATCTCAGGGGCTTGAACTTAAGGCCCTGTGCATACTAAGCACAAATTTTTAAATTTTAAAAAAAATATATATATATTAAAAATAAGGAGGGGGTGGAAATTGTTGGATGAGAGAGAGACAAACTTCTGCTTTGACTGTGCTAAGTATACAGTGCCTGATAGAATCCAGCATGCCTTGCCAACTGGGTGACTGACAACAAAGGGGCAAACTTGGGGCAAAGGTCTAGTCTCAAAGTGTAAGCGTATGAGTTACTTTTCTCATTGCTCTGACAAGATACCAGACCACAGAACGCTGAGGGAGGAGAGGTTTGTGTTGGCTCACAGTAGAGGATGTGGTCCCTTATTCTGCGGAAACACGAGGCAGCTCAGCACACTGCATCCACAGTCAGGAGGCGGAGGAGGGGGAATGCTACCCCCACGTTTTCCTTTATGTTTTTGGTCCAGGACACCCGTCCTTGGATGGTGCTACCCACATTAGGGTGTGTCTTAACACTTCCGTCAAGTTGATCTAGAAATTCCCTCACAAATAGCCCAGATGTTTGTCTCCTGGGGATTCTAGATGCTGTCAAATGGACACTATTTTTTTTTAAGATTTATTTATTATTATGTCTACAGTGCTCTGCTTGCAAGTACATCTGCACGCCAGAAGAGGGCACCAGATCTCATTATAGATGGTTGTGAGTCTCCATGTGCTTACTGGGAGTTGAACTTAGGACCTCCAGTACAGTCGGTGTGCTTAACCTCTGAGCCATCTCTCCAGCCCCAAATGGACACTATTAACCATCACAGTGTTTCAGAATCATCCAGGTCCATGTGCAGGGCCAGAGATCAGTCGTGGATTTACTCAGGAAGTGACGCTAGAGAGCAAAGAAGAAACAGCAGAGTTGTTTATTCCAGATTTAGAGATACATAAAAGGTCTCTAAGAAAGGGATACCCATTATGTTAGGTAGAAACTTAAGATGAATTGCCAGTTATTTCAAGACACTGTGAAGTATTTCATGGAACACAGCCAAGAGGTAAAAGTGAGAATGGAGAGCTGCTAATGGATTTGATAACTTTGATAAATGACTTTGAGTGGAGGGAGGAAGATAAAAATGTTTTTGGGAAAAAAAAGAGTGTAGAAGTGTATTAAGTTTGCTATGAAAGGGAGCAGAAACGTATGTGTATGTGTTATTTGTGTGCATGTGTGTGTGTATTTGTGTGTGTGTGTTTGTGTATGTATTTGTGTGTGTATGTGTGTGTGGTGTGCACATGCACGCGCATGTGTTTGTGTGTGTGTGTGTTTGTGTGTGTGTGTGTGTGTGTGTGTGTGTGTACTCTGCAGGCATTTGTGCATGTCATGGTGCATATGTGGAGATCAGAGGAATGGTAGGCCTTGCCCTCCATCTTGTTGGAGGCAAGGTGTCTTTGTTATTTTCCCACTACACATGCCAGGCTAACAGGTGGGTCAGCTTCTGTGGCCTCTCTTGCCTCTGCCTCTCATGTCCCAGTGGGAGTGCTGGGATTACAGATGTTTGTACTTTGCATCTGGCTTTGTTGTTGTCATTGTTGTTGTTGTTAAGGTAGAGTCTGAAGGTTTGGACATAGTCTTCAGGCTTATGCAGCAAGTACTGTTACCCAGCGAACCATCTCACCAGCGCCACATATTTGCATTTAGCCTATGGCGATAGTAGCAGTAGCAAATGGATAAATGCAGTCAAAGGTAGTTTTTGTTTGGCTTTGTTTTTCAGGAAGAAGAAAACATGAAAAAAAAAAAAGCACATTGGAATACTGATGGAAATGCCCAAGCAGAAAAGGGAAGCCTGATTTTACATATATATATATATATATATATATATATATATATATATATATATATATATATTTAACTGAAGACATGTAACAACCGTCTCAATCTGTCAGCCCCCCAGCACTTTGCCTATGTGCTTGCCAGAAAACAACAGTCCAGTAAAAACCATGTGTGTTTAGTAAATTTAAAAGCTGTGCACTGAGTGATATGAGGAGTCCGTGGGTAGGACTGAGCACACAGTGCGGAACAGGAAGGTGCAGCTCTTGCTTTTGATCGGGGATCAAATGCTAAAGACCCACACTGATGGAAACCGCAGTAAGGAAGGAGGAGGGGAAAAGGATGGAACTGAGAAGTAGAAAGAACAGACAGGATCCGATGACTACTCATCGGATAAGAGAAAGACGACTCTCTGGCACAACAGTGCAGACGGGTCACGTGAAGCACATTTTGTGGCTCATCACTCTCTTCCCCAACAGTGTTCCAAGACTTTACATTACCTAAAGCTTAAGGTGTAAAGTGAGGTAGCCCAGCCTAGGCACCTCTAAAAATCAGTGCTTTGGATGTGCTCTTAACTTTCTTGACACACTTCCTTAGAACTCAAAACCATAGTGGAGTCCAGCTTGAAAAAATAATCTCTACAAAATAATTTTCAGTGTTAAGTCTGAGTTTGTGGTTTCTCATGGTATGTGGTCCCTGCCAACCTAGACTCTTGCCTTATTTTTCCTACTCAGCAAACATGCTGTTTGAAAATTAATTACTGTGTCAAACTTCCTTTCACTCTGTGTATGTGTCATTTGAAGTCTGCCCTTCCGTGCTCTTGCTATCACTGTGGAATTCCCTTTGCCTTTGAAGCTCATTACAATCTATCCCATAAATATCTCTATCTCTTTCAAAACTCACCTCCCTCATGAGTCCTTTCCTCACCCTCCCACATACAACCAATCAGCCTGTCTTAAGCAACACCATCTGCCTTGGGTATTTTTAATTAAACCCACCATTCAGTCTGCCTGTTCCATGTCCAGTCGCCATCTGTGCGTCCCGTGAGAGCAAGCATGACAACCATAGTTAGTCCTTAATCCTCAGGAGTTGAATAAATGAAGGGCAAATGAAATCTCATCTCAAGTATAGCTTTACCTTCAATTCCCTGCCCCTTTCTTCTCTTTAATCTAGTGTCCCAGCAATAAATAGTGCTATAACATTATGTTTATTCTCTCACATTCTCTTCTTACTCTGTCCCCTTCCCCCTCCCTCGCTCCTCTGCCTTCTTCTTGTGAATGTGTTGTCTGCCCAAGATATTCAAGGTGACTTGCATCCTGGCTATTAATGTTCTGACAATGTGTTGTTTAATAATTAATAGGTGACTTTACCGTTTCAGACCATACATCATGCAGTCATGTCTGCCCATCTCTCGCTGTTACAGAAGGGCTGATATTAACCTTGATCCTGTGGAGAAACATCCATATGACTTTTGTTATGATCCTTTTCTAGACCAGTTTTTGATTAAGACTGATTATAAAAGCCTAACCACACACACACACACGCACACGCACACGCACACGCACACGCACACGCACATGCACACACCACCTTTTTTTCATCATATCCCTATGCATTTGGCACAATTCTACCCTCCTCCACTGACAGATTTCTATTTCTCAATTCAATATAATTTATTTTATTAAACCATGAATAAGCTATTGCATTTACATGACTGTTAGTATTTATATAACACCCTCTTGCCCTGCTGAGAATGATTATATTATAGTCATTCTTTAAATATTTGATAAATAAATAAGAGAAGGAATGTGATTTTTCACTGTCAAGAGAAAGGCTGTGCCTCTTATGCAAAATTAGTTCATTTATATTTATCACTGTTTATTGTAGAGGAATGTTAATTCAGAGCATGGCTGCTATGGCAAGAGATTACATCCAAAGACCTTCTAGGTCTATGTGATCCAGCTGGCGAGAGATTACATCCAAAGACTTTCTAGGTCTGTGTGATCCAGCTGGAATATAAACATGCCTTTAACCCAGGAGACAGAGGCAAGCAGATCTGAGTTCAAGGCCAGCCTGGTATAGAATAAGTATCAGGTAAAGAAAAGCTTAGGTCCAGGGGTGGTGGCACTGCCTTTAATCCCAAACAAAGGTAAAGTTAGTTCACTGAAGGAAGCACCTATGTTTGAAAGTGATGTCTAACTGAGTGACAGAAAAGGTGACAGATCAGAGAAGATTTGACAGAATAGGATATATCCAACTCTCATGAGAAAAGTAAAAAGGCAAGCCACTTAAGAGGCAGTTTTACAGAGAGAACAGTGTTCCACTAGGACAGTAATAGAGAGATGGGTTGCAGATATATATATATATATATATATATATATATATATAGAGAGAGAGAGAGAGAGAGAGAGAGAGAGAGAGAGAGAGAGAGTGCAGAGAGAGAGAGAGAGAGAGAGAGAGAGAGAGAGAGAGAGAGAACTCAGGTGAAGACAGAACGAGCCAGAGAATGAGAAGGAGCCAAAAGATTAGAGCAGATGACTGAGTTAGTTTGAGGCCAAGCAGAGCAATTCCAGACCAAGAAAGAAGCCAGATTAAATAAATCAGCTGGGAGAAGAGTTTAAGCCAGAACAGCTGAGTTCAACCAGCCAGCCCAGAGCTCAGAAAGAACAAGTAAGGGTGAGCTTACTCAGCAGTCTTAGAGGCTAAAAACATTCTGGGCCTAGGTTAGATTGTACAGAGACTAGCAGCTTCCAGGACTAGGCCTAGGTTAGCAGAAGGAAACAATAAGCCTCCTGGACAACACTTGAGGCAGGAGAATAAAAACTACTTTTACATATGGCGCCCAACATGGTTGGTGAGAAAACCCAACAGGAATGAAGAGGAAAGCCCACAAATGTTGCAGAAGCAGAGGACATCAGACAGACAGTGGCAGAGGAAAAATTCACCTGGGATCATCTCCATAGGAAGATCACATTCTTTGAGTTTGGCTCAATGCCCAGAGGGACCCAGGAGACCTCAGAGCAGTGGGAGCCTCAAGCCCAGAGCAAGGAATGATGCGAGAGCCTCTCAGACAGTGAATCACAGTAAGCCAACCCAAAAGACAACTTTAGTCATATAGAGAGCCTTTCCCTGCATTAAAAATGGGAAACGCCATTTCAGATCCCTTGAGAACAAGGGGAGAAGTTGAGGATTTAGAAACATTGCTTTAAAAAGCCGTTGCAGGGCTGGAGAGAGGGATCACAGGTTAAGAGCACTGGCTGTTCTTTTAAAGGTCCTGAGTTCAATTCCCAGTACCCACATGGTGGCTCACAACCATCTGTAAGGAGATCTAGTGACCTCTCCTACTGTGTAAGTGTTACATGCATGCAGAACACTGTACAATAATAATAAATAAATAAATAAAGCCATTGCCGTGCTTATAGCAATCGTGACCACTGGAGTAAACCCTCTCTACTGTCAAGAGCAATCTTTATATTTTTCCCTCTCAAAATAGATTGAAAAAAAATAGCTGTACAATAAAAAAAATCAGCTATGATAATACAAAGGCCCGAGAGACAAGGGACAGAGGAACTAAGAGAACAGAAAATGCTTAGTTATGAATCTATGGTACCTGATGAAACTGATGACAAAGGGAGACAGCCCATTGATAATGGGGAAGAAGCCTAGCTCATTGGCCTGGAGCTGGGCATCTGAGAGTGTCTAAATGTCCAGTTTATGTGTGGATTCATAAGGATCTAATTGTACCTTGAGAAACAAAAAGGGGGAATAAGATTAGCTAAAAGACTAAACTGGGTGTGGTGGTGCACACGCCTTTAATCTCAGCACTCAGGGAGGCAGAGGCAGGTGGATCTCTATGAATTAGAGGCCAGTCTGGTCTACAGAAAAAACCCTGTCTCAAAAGGGAGCAGAGGCTTCCAAATGAAAGTCACGACTCTGGGGAAGAGAAACAGACAGCAATGCAGATGAAGAAGAAAGCAGGTTCCCCCTGCATGGAGACAGCTGAGCAAACCAGCTGAAGATGGACAGATGGTCCATCAGGCCTGCTGCCTGGAAAACCTTGATGCTGAAATGGACTGTTGCTGAAGGACAGATGACCAGGCCTGCAGTTATGGAGGGTCAGTTTTACAGAGAAAGGAGGCAGGGTTTTTTTTGTTTTTGTTTTTTGTTGTTTTTTTTTTGTTTGTTTGTTTTTTTTAACCAGGACAGTAATAGAGAGATGGATTGCAGAGAGAGAACTCAGCTGAAGATGGAATGGGCCAGAAAACGAGAAGAAGCCAGAAGATTAAAACAGATTGCTGAACTAGTCTGAGGCCAAGCAGAGCAGTTCCAGGCCAAGAGAGAAGCCAGACTTTAAGTAAGTCAGCTGGGAGAAGAGTTTGAGGCAGAACAGCTGAGCTGAACCAGCCAGCCCAGAGCTCAGAAAGAACAAGTAAAGGTGAGCTTATTAAGCAGTAACTCTCAAAGGCTAAAACATTCTAGGCCTACGTTAGATTGTATAGGAGACAGAACCTTCCAGGACTAGGCCTAGGCCACCAGAAGGAGGCAGTAAGCCTTCTAGACAACTATTGAGACAGGAGGAAAAAATTGATTTTTACAGTTGGCATCCAAGAAAAAAAATTTTTATACAGACTGGAAGGTACTATCTTTCATGAACTAAATTCTAAGTAAAACGATAACTTTAGGTTTTAAATTACTCTTTTACCCAAAGCCTATGCTAGCTTTGGCAGCAAACAGAAAGGTGGCAGGAGCTGAGTTCCCCTGAAGTGTGAAGTTCTACCTTCTCTGTACCTTCTCCTTGGTGCCACTTGTCCATCTGGCGCCCTCCGCTGGCCTCATGAGCTTTAGTGGACTTGAAGTGTTTCATCCGCCTAGGGGCTGTCTGGTACAGTAACAATGAAAAAGGTCACTTTGTTCCTTTCTTTGACAGCCTCTTACAATGCAGAACTGAAAACAAAATGTCCACGCACTGGGTCAAGCAGCGCTCAAGAGGTCATTTCCGAGCAGCCTCGCCAGTCTCCTTGCAAGACGCAGTAGAGTGGCTCGAGCCTAGCGCATGGGCCTTCTCTTAGGGCCTACGTCATACTATTGTCCCTAGGGACTGGAGGGAGCTTTTCTTTCTCTCAATTTGTTTTTCACTGGTGCTCTGACCCCAGTGCCTCTGAAAGGCTATCCCATTGTGTGTGGGGGGGGAGTGGGGGGGGCAAAGATGGCGAGGTGGGAGGGGTTCCTCATGTGGATGCGACAGTTTGGTGCTCCAGCCCTAGTTCTCACTGAGAAATGTGGATGGCATTCATGTCGCAGTCCTGTTTGGTTTTGTTTTAAAGTATTTTTTCATTATTGAATCCACCTGATGAGTCCCAGAGAATATTTAACAATGAGAAACTTTCTGGCACACTAAATTAGAGGTAGAGGCCAGGAAATGCTAAAAATTACTGTATAACAAGAAACTTGCTGGGTGGTTGTGGCACATGCTTTTAATTCCGACACTCAGGAGTCAGAGGCCGGCGGGTCTCTGTGAGTTCAAGGCCAGCCTGGTCTACAGAGGGAGTTCCAGGACAGCCAGGGCTGTTACACAAAGAAACCCTGACACAGAAACAAAGAAGAAGACGAAGAAGAAGAGGAGGAGGAGGAGGAAAGTCATAGCTTCTTGAGCTTTCCCAAAATGAACAAGAGGTCAATGCTGCCTTCCACTGTACTCTCAAAACCATGCCTTTGACATTTCCTCATGAGGGATAGAGAGATCACTCTTAAATATTTTCATTCTGCTGTTGTTTTGGATTTTAGTGATTGGGGTAATTTTTCTTGCTTGTTTGTTTGTTTTTTTTTCTTTCTTTCTTTCCTTCTTTCTTTTTTAAAAAATATTTTATTTATTTTATGTATATGAGTGTTCCACTTGCATTACACCTGCAGGCCAGAAGAGGGCACCAGATCTCATTATAGATGGTTGTGAGCCACCATGTGGTTGCTGGGAATTGAACTCAGGACCTCCAAAAGAGCAGCCAGTGCTCTTAACCTCTGCACCATCTCTCCAGCCCTTGTTTTCTTTTTGAGACAAGATCTCTTTATCTTACGATGTATCCAGGATGGCCTGTAACTCACCGCCCTCCTGCCTTAGTACTGAGCCTCCCAAGTACTGGGATTACAGCCGTACGCTCTATGCTTGGACTTCCTTTGGTTTAAAATGTATAATGCATATTTAAAACCTTAAAATTTTTGTTTGGAAAATAGATTTGGAAGGTTCTTATTTTGTCTTCTGGTTTGTATTTGTTTTTGTGAAACTTAGGCCTCTGTCTTTTGATACAGGTAAAAATACACTTGTCCCATGACCCATATTCTCAGGGCATCTCCCAAAATAGGCATGTACCAGTGAAATAATTTTAAAACAAATTACTAACTCTATCCCTTTCAGCAAACCCTTTCTAGCTATCCAGAAAGATGGCTCTTGATTTTTGTTTTCAAGACTGTCCTAGATTCACTTTGTAGACCAGGCTGGCCTCAAACTCACAGTGATCCGCCTGCCTCTGCCTCTCGCTCGAGTGCTGGGATTAAAGGTGTGTGCCACCACGTCCAGCAATTTTCTTGATTTTTCACTTCCTAGTTTCCCTATATCTGATATAAATTCCCTTGATAAACAGGCTTGCAGGGAAAAAATGCTCATATATCATTCTGTTGGATACTTAAAATCTAATAGTAACTTCATAATACACACAGGACAATTGCTAATTGATGTCATTATTGCCCAATGAAATCAACCTGGAAGACAAAGACTGGCTTTTAGATAGGACTATCCACACCTGCCTTGAACAAAGGGTACATTTCTAACTGGTTCTGATTTCCAACACTGGACTGTGTTCTTCAAACTCAAGCTCACAGCTGGGCGTGGTAGCGCACGCCTTTAATCCCAGCACTTGGAAGGCAGAGGCAAGCGGATCACTGTGAGTTCGAGGCCAGCCTGGTTCACAAAGTGAGTCCAGGACAGCCAAGGCTATACAGAGAAACCCTGTCTTGAAAAACCAAACCAAACCAAACCTCAAGCTCACCTTCCACTCTGAGTGCTTGTCACAAGGGTCCTCTGTGTGTGTCTCTTCTTTATTCCTGGTGCCTTATTTGCCTCTTTCTTAACCACTGAAGTCTTTTCTGCATTTTTGAAGGCTGCCTATTTCCCACTAAATCTCTACCCAAAATCTTAAAAAAACAAAAAAACAAAACAAAACAAAACAAAAAAAAAAACAACTCTTGCTCATTTCACAAAATGTAAAATTCATTTTACAAAGTCTAGATTCATCTAGAAAACCCCAGGCTTTTCTCATGAAAGGGTTGCCAAAGTATCAAAGAAAAAGGGAACATGCCATGCCAGCAACTCCAACCATGGATAGCATTTTTTTCAACACTGAGGAAAGAGTGCTTTTTCCTTGCCATCATGAAAGAGGGTAGCATAGACATTTGTTTGTGGATTGACGTTCAAGAGTGGAAGATATCCAATGAGGAGATGTTTCCTCTGGCAGTGGAGAGAATGAGTTGCTTTTATGAATTGGAGAAATGAGTTCCTAGTGGCTAAAAGCACAGTCTGCACCTTGTTTCCTGTTCAATCAATGGGGCATGTTGGTGGAACTAAGCCAAAGCATTTTTATGAATAGCCCTTCACTTTTCCCCATCTGTTAGGAACATTTTCTTTTCAGATATAAATTAAAAATAAATCCCGTACAAAAATGTGTGTGTTTTCACTCTCCTGCTGGGAGCTCAGTGTTATAGCTTTTTTGTCACATGTCTTGGTTGAGTCTGTGTCTGCTAGAATTCTCCTAATAGAGACAGTCTGTAAACAAACGCAACTCGTTCTTGTTGTGTTACAAATATTCCTCAGATTTAAGCCAAGACTTCCAAGATTTCAGCTGTTTGCAATTGGGAAAAGATTGAGATAGGGTCTTCCTATATAGCCCTGGCTAGCCCAGAGCTCACTATGTAGCCCAGGCTGAACTTGACTTCCAAGCAATCCACCTGCCTTAGCTTATAGGCACATACCACCTTGCCTGCTATGTAAAGTTTTTTTTAATTACTATGTTTTCCTTATGGTATAGTTATGATCCTTAATTGAAATCATCTGGGCTGGCAGGGGATATCTCACTCAATCCAAAGAACCTCTGTGAAAAAGTGCTAGGGATGCAGGGTGATCTACAGTTATAATCCCAACGCTGGGAAGGCAGACGCAAGAGGATCCTGAAGTTTGATGGCCAGCCAGGCTAGGCTAAGTGATGAGCTCCAAGCCAAGAGAAACCTTGTCTCAGAAGAGGTAGATAGCATTCCTGAGGATGGTACCCAGGTTGTCTTCATGCCTCAACATGCATGCAAGCACAAGAACGCACATAGAGCACACACAACTCATACACACACACGCACACACATACTCACATCAAAATACTCATCACAAGTTCTCACTTCATGAGAAAAGCCACATGACTTTTGGATAAGTAACTTAGTCTACACTGTTAGAATAAACAGCAAGGTCACTTAAATCCTTGACTAAGAGATGACATTCATCTGAATCTTCAAAAGTTATCGTGAACAATTAAATTTATTGTATTAAGATGACACAGCATTTAAAAGTCATAAGCAAAATCTGTTTTCCTTGAGAGTAGCTACATTTAAACAAAAATTACTATATAGTCTATCTAAAACCAGCAGCAGAATTGTAAGCGTATGGCCTGGGAAAGCAAGGAGAGTTGTAAAGAAGATGCCTCAATATTATTTCTGGATGACTTGCAAAGATGCAATTTTGTATAAACTACTTCATTGCTTCACTGTGAAGTTTAAATCACGAAAATACACAATTGAGCCAAGTGATTTCAGTAATCACTTTATAGATATTGAAATGTTTATTATATATTGAATGGTAATAGAAACCAGTTGGCAGCCTACCATTTCCATTTTCATTTTTTTTTTTTTGGAATTATATCAGCTTTTTCATTCCTTTATATTATTATCTGCTCTTTATGATAAAGGCACTGCATTACACAACCTGTTTGAAATCTCTCTAACAGAGCTACTGGGATAACAGTTCTCCTGACAAGTTCATAAATACATAATGTCAATCTTCAAAGCTTTTCACAATAAACAAATCACAAAAGGTAGAAATATAAGAAGAATCTGTCTGAACAACTGATATTCATCAGTAGCGTAGTAAATGAATAGTGAGTATATATCCCTGAAGTATTTCCAAATGTAGAAAAACACTTTACACAGACCATGTGCTCTCTGTCTCTGCATTTTATCAGCAAGAAAATTGCATATATCAAAGTGTTTACCTTCATTTGTTTAAAATAAAATAGCTTCTCTGATCTTGTAAAGCTACTTAATAGTGAAGAAGCTTCCAGTTCAATACCAGCTTTATTTCTTTAAGTCCTGTTACCAAAGTATATGGTGTCATCAGCAATAGGGCCTTGTCATCAAGTTCCAACGGGTGACCACAGCCTGCTGTGTCCCCCCTGTGCCCAACCTACATCCGTTTGTTTGCTTGGTTGCTTTGGTTTGGTTTGGTTTGGTTTTCTGAGGCAGGGTTTCTCTGTGTAGCCTTGGCTGTCCTGGACTTACTATGTAGACCAGGCTGGCCTCGAACTCACAGAGATCTGCCTGCCTCTGTCTCCCGAGTGCTGGGATTAAAGTCGTATGCCACCACTGCCCAGATCCCAACCTACATCTTAAGGGCAGGTATCCCATACTTTTTTTCAAACATCTTTAGTGTTAGTTATCCCTCTCCTCGCTCTCTCCTCTTCCCTACCAAACTGCTTAAGAAAATCCATGAACAGTCTTATCTAGCCGTCTGGATGCTACAATAGCAACGAAATATTCTCATGGCTGCAATAGTAGCACAACTGTCATGGAGGTAACCAAATACTTTCTGATTGAATTTAAGGCCATCACCACAGGAGGAAACTAGTGCCTGGTACTGTGAATCTAGCTAAGATGGATCGGAAGATTTGGAAGACCGTGGTATTACTTTGCTAGACAGACATCAAACTCATTTGTAAATATGTATCTCTTCACTCGTAGATTAATGCAGCTCTCAGTCTTCATCAGAGAACTTTTGTTGAATATTTATTAATACTAAAGTCTCTGCTAACCCGGCTATCCCCCCTATAATTGAGACAGAGATATATAGATTTAAAAAAAAAACATATTTAGCACAATAACTAGGCAGATATAATTTAAGCTAATTTTTTGTGCTAGTCTGGCTGCCTCCCGTCAGCATTCCCCAAGTTATTTGCCAATCCTGTCTGGGCTGAATCTGATCCATCAGGCCTCAACCTCCATCTTTTTCTCCTTTCTCTTTTCTCCTCTGGGCCTCGTGATCCCTACCTGAGACACACACACACACACACACCCCTGACAGCCCTGGAACCGATACTTTGCCTACTTTTATTCTGTCCAGTAACTGACTATCAGCAACTTTATTAACCAACCAGAGATAATTGGGAAACAAAGTTTACAAAACATCATTTAGGGTACGTGAGATTATGCTCCTCTGGACTGCAACCAGATCTTGGAGGCCAGGAGTCAGCATTTGTATACACAGCACCAGACCAACCCTCAACAGAGAAGCATGGTAATTAACACAAAGGCTTACAACAGGTCAAAGTACAGAGGACAAGTGTCTGTGGGCTGCTCAGCCAATGAGACATCAATGTCACACCCACTCTGAGAACATTAGCAAATAGGGAAGCAGAAAGACTTTAAGAGTCAGAGATCAGAGAAAACTGAGGCGAAACAGCATCTTCTGGACATGCTAGGACTATCACACTCATGCACTTATAGCAAAAGACCTCCCCAAGATCAAGCCGTTCATGGCTCGGTCTTAAAGAGGAGAGGGACACAAGAGTAACAGCTGATAGCTGCCTCTGAGAGGGAGACTCAATTTTCTTTAGGAATGTGATCTCTGGTAGATTGATCATGCCCCAGTGGATGGTACATACATACATACATACATACATACATACATACATACATACTCAGTATATGTTACATATATATGTACTCAGCAAGTTATATAATAAATTAAAAGTGGTTTAAAAAAATTTCAAAACCATGAAGTTTAAAGGGGACGATAGGAGGGGGATTTGGGAGGCAGTAGAGGTAGGGAGTCAGGGAGGTTATAATCACAATATTATATGTATAAAATCACAAAATAACTGAGGGAGGCAAAAGAATGAAACGTATAAAGAAAATGGTAACTAAGTTAGCTTTCCTGTGTTACAGATTGTAAACATATTTTAAGTAAAATATTAATAATTATCACTAAAACATAGCACCATGTTTTGCACTAGCTATTCACGAGCTTATTGAACTGTTTAACAAGCAAGCACTGAGTGCCTCATCTGTGCCAGAGACTATCCTAGGTTCCAAGTAGATACTGATAAAAGAAAATACCTCTGTCTTTAAAAATAAATAACCAGAGGGGCTGGAGAGATGGCTCAGAGATTAAGAGCACTGTCGATTCTTCCAAAGGTCTTACGTTCAATTCCCAGCAACCACATGTTGGCTCACAAACATCTATAATAAGACTTGGTGCGCTCTTCTGGCGGGCAGAATACTGAACAAAGAGTAAATAAATAAATCTTTTTAAAAAATAGTAAATAAATAAACTAGAAAGAATAATAACAAATTACATGGTAGGAGTTAGCCAAGCAATGAAAGAAGACTCCCAAAAGATGAATATGCTTTTATTTTATGCTTTGTTAGGTATAAAATTAATGCATTCCATTTCTTTCGCTAAACTTCCAGTATGGTTGCCAAATTGTCATTTCCTTTATATGTTAATAAAGACTTTTTAAATTTTTTTCTTTTATATATATATATATATTTTTTTTTTTTTTCAAGGCGGAACAGACTTTATTAGTCCTCTTCGGTCACCTCTGGTAAAGCTTAGGAAGTGTTCTCTGGCACTCCCTGGTTATTTTGTTTTTTGGCAGCAGCTGCAACAGCTTTTAACACCCTTCTGTGCTGCTTTAGCTTTTGCATCTCCTGGAAAACCCGAAAGCACAGAGCCTTCTTGGCCGGGAAGCGGCGGTGGACCTTTTGGAAATGCAGAGGAGGTAAGGTATATTCCACGCCCAGTTCCCGGCTCGTCTTTTCAAAGACATCATAGTTGGTCTGACGGAGGATTCTGAGCATCGTTTTCCTCCGGTCAATGCTCATAAGTAGATGGCGTTTGTGATCTTTGTCCTTTCGATGTTTTGGCGTATGTTTTTCATAATTGCGGATGCTGACAGCGTTTCCACAATCTTGTTCATCAGCTGTTCTTGCTTGACTTTTTAGTTTCTCTTTCTTGTTGACCATTTCCAAAGACAAGATTCTTTTCATATCACCAACCTTCTCCGTGTTGGGGGATGATGTTCTTGTATTCTTTGATGAATATGGAAGGGGGTGGCGCATCATCTCGGCTGGGCTGGTTTCTGGCTGGCATATGCACGGGCCATGTGCAGGATGGATACACGGAGGCTGGGGTTTGTGCCACTATCTGGGCTCAGCTCTCGCCGTGCAGCCCGCAGCATGGTTGGCTCCTGTCCCCACAGGACCGCCCTGCCTCAGTCCCCTCCGCAGTGGCTCCAGGTTACTCCAAATTTATATATAAATTATATATTTATTATATATTATATTATATATGTTATACTTATATATAATAAAAAATTATATTTTTATTATTTTATTATTCTTGTTAGCTTGGAATCTTTTTTTTTTTCCGCTACTATTTAGTCTCCTAACCTTTTCCCCACAGCATTTGAGAAATATATTACCACATTAAAGAAAGGCTTGTCTTTGGCCAATGGAATGCCAATGGAACTTTATACGGATTTTAATATGTGTCCTTGATTTGACTTGACCTACAACCACAGACCTTTGCCCAAAGGAGAGTTTTCTCCAGCCATCTCTTCGTCTGTCTGTTCTGCTATGCCCACCACACAGTATATAGAGCAGATATCTGGCTCTCTCAGTGAAGAATCCCTGCTCTAGAACTGACTATATAATGTTGGAGGTTTGTACGAGTGCCTAAAATACAACCATGCAAACACCCGTAATATCATTTCCCGTGGGAGCATGTTTGTGTACTCTAATTTACACAGCCGTGGGAATCTGCTGTAAGTTTAGTTGTAAGTTATAAGCATCAGTGCAACAGGAACTTCCCTTCCCAAAGACGCAATCTTTACTCATACGCCAGCTACCTGGTGCGCGTCATTTAAGTCAGCGTTGGTTTTACAACTAATTCCTCTAATAGTTTTTTTTTTTACTGTGCCCTGCAGATGTATTAATGTGTTTTTATTAAGTCGGCAATTTATCATAAACAAGCCTATTTCATGTCAAACCTACTACATTTCCCCCATAAGAGGAAATGGGGATTAATTTCAATCAAAGGAAACATATGTAACAGCCCCTGCAGGAGACCCTACAGATCTTTACTAACCTGAGCCTGGGAGTCCTGGTGGTGGCAAGAACGAATCTTCTAAAATACAAACAAAAATATCTTCACAAAGTTTTCTGAATAGAAAAAGAAAAAGATGTTTGGGATACACGCGGCAGAAGTTTTGGGGGTTGGGGGTTGCTTTTTTGTTTTTTGTTTGTTTGTTTGTTTGTTTTTTAATTCTGTGGCCTATTCCAAGAAAACCCACAGCCAAACAAAGGCAATTGATGAACAGGCGGCTGGAGACTCATTGCTGCTTTGTTTATAAAAACCGAAAGCACAGGTGAGTGGAGCAGTGGGTCTGAGTTTGCACTTACTGTAAACAGGTAACGGGGTTGCTTCCTGCGCCCTCTCTAGGCACGGAATAGAAGCACTATCATGACTCCGGCAAACCTTGAAAGCCTGAGGCTGGAGCACCGAGGCTGGAATGCAGCTCGGAAAGGTCATTTTCCACCCATGCCTTGGTCCGTTCTTTTGCCCTTTCCTTCCTTTATTTGTTTACTCAGTTAACGATAAATATTTCTTGAGCTCCTCTTGGGAAACAGTCGCTGGGCTGAGTTCTAGGAGTGCAGGCGTAGCTAAACAGACACAGGAGGAGCTCCAAACGCAAGCCCAGATCGCCTTAAATCCACTCATGCACTTATTCGTGTTTATCCCCAATACACAGTACACTGAACAGACGCCGCCAACAGACCCGGCCTTAACTCCTCCTTAGCAGCTGAGTGGTCTGGGGCCAGTGGCTTTAATCCTCTGAGCCTCGGTTTTCCCATTCCCTCTCTGTCTCAGATTGATAGGGAAGCCTAGAGTATAGAGTGAGGAGGAGACACTGCATAGCATTCTATTTAGTTGAGACTAAGACTGTACAGAAGAAGAAAATGTTTACGAGGCATGAATTATATTGATCCTTTCTGCTCGTGAGGAAATGGATACAGAAGACTGAGTAAGTTTGCCAAAGCCAGTGAAAATAGTGAGCAACAAGGTAGAAATCAACTCCACTGTCGTATAAAAATTAACCGTGCGTGTGTATTTGTGTGTATGTGTATACTGTGTGTGTGTGTGGTGTATGTGTGTTGTGTGTATGTGAGTGTGGTGTGTGTGTGTATGTAAGTGGGGTGTGTGTGAGGGGTGTATGTGGTATGTGTGTGAATGAATGTGTGTGTGGTGTGTGTATGTGTGTAGTAGGTGTAGGTGTGTGTGTAGTGTGTATGTGTGTGTGGTTTGTGTGTGTGTATGTGATATGTGTGTGTGAATGTGTGGGTGGCATGTATGTATTGTAGGGTATGTGTGTGTGTAAAGGTCAGGGGACAACTCAATGGAGTCAGTTTTTTTCCTTCCACGTAGATGTGGGTTCCATGTCCACATGTCATCAAGATTATGCGGTCCTGACGCTGTGATTTTAACCACTATGCTATACTGCCTCTCAAAAGAATCTACTACATGAAAAAAAAATGCTAAAGAAAGGTTTTTACATGTATACATAACAAGATGCATATTCACATTTTAAAGTCATCTCGATGCTATAAAAATTATGTAAGATAACATATGGAAGTATTCAAGAAGGTTTTAAGCTGTATATATACTTTTTGTTTGTTTGTTTGTTTTGTTTTTCAAGGGTTTCTCTGTAGAGCTATGGCTGTCCAGGACTCATTTTGTAGACCAGGCTGGCCTCGAACTCATAGAGATCCTCCTGCCTCTGTTGTCCTGAGTGCTGGGATTACAGCCATGTGCCACCAGGCCTGGCTTGTATACACTATCTCAACTTGATTATCTTAGCCCGATGGCCCAGTTCCTCGTGCACAGCATTCTCTGTGTGGCAGCCCTACAAATGCTACCTCATCAGATTCTAGTCTTCCAAGATGAAGAGTTCCAGTTTGTATAAAATTCCCTACTCTGTGCTGAACTGGTGGTGGCACACACCCTTAATCCCAGCACTCAGGAGGCAGAGGCAGGTAGATCTCTGTGAGTTCAAGGTCAGTCTGGTCTACAAAGCAAGTTCCAGGACAGCCACAGCTGGCAGAGAAACCCCATCTTGAAAAACAACATTCTTTCCTCTGGTCTCCTTCTAGTTCCTTTTTTTTTTTTTTTTTTTTAATTTTTTATTTTTCGGTTTGTTTTTTTTTCCAGACGGGGTTTCTCTGTGTATCCCTGGGTGTCCTGGACTCACTTTGTAGACCAGGCTGCCCTTGAACTCACAGTAATCCACCTGCCTCTGCCTCCATGAGTGCTGAGATTACAGGGGTGCGCCGCCACCCCACCCCACCCCCAATCCAGGCTCCTTCTGGTTTGTTTTTTTTTTTTATGATCCCGGCACGATGCACGATTTTTCTCTCTATAGTTTGTCTTTTCTAAGCTGGCAAGCTTCCACCGGAAGCTCATTTTATGAAATGTATTTTCTGGGAGAAAATGGATTCTGTACAAACTGTCATATAAAAAATCACTAGCTGTTCTAACGTTACCTACCTAAAGACACACTGGGGAAAGAGGCAAGGCTTTAAAAAAGACCTTGAGGTGTCTGTCCTGTGACCTGCCACTAAAGGTTCCCTTCACCTGTTTCCCGTGTGTTAGCAGGAGTGAGACATTAGCTGCCCTGCAGCGGCTGCGTGTGAAAATGTGCAGGAAGGTGTAGAGGAAGAGCGTAGAACACCCTGGAACGCCGGGTCAGTTCTGCGTATCTAAACCACCATCTTGCTGTCAGGAACCAGGTAAAGCACCCTTCTCAAAATAAACTATGGGACACAAGGTATCGGGACATGGCGCTTTGTGATACATTATCTGTTTTTTAAATATGAAGTCAGCATTCAGAATCCATGAGACTCCTTTGGCCCAATCTAACTTCAAATTTGTTTCCTGCAGAAACCTCAACTATTGCTTTGGGCCTGGGGGTGCATGTGACAAAAGTAGCTTCTTAGCCTGGGCAGGAGGGGGCAAGGTGAGTGAGGGCAGATGTCAGGGCCCCACAGTCCTCCTCAAGGGCGGATTTCCGGCCTTTCATAGGCATTGCTGTGTAACCCGTCCTACCGCCCTGCGCTAGAGGGCCCTGTCCATCCCTTGTCCCGGATGCCCTGACGAAGCTCAGACTTCTGCTTTGAAATCGTTTCACCTCCGACCTCTCCTTCCACCGTCTCCTCCATCCCGAGGTCAGATCTGTGACACAGCCCCTCTAACCCGACTAGCTGTTGACCCTAAGTCATGTCCAAGCGGGAAGCACACGGGGGTCAACAAATGATATTGCTTGTGTCTTTGTTTTGTTTGTGAAGCAGGGCCCCAGTATGGTACCCAGGCTGGCCTGGAACTTGCTCAACACACAGGCCACCTAACTTAAGTCTCCAGGGCCACAGCGGCCAGTCACTCCATGAGCTGGTAGATAGGGAATAAAGCCTTCACTTCCGCCCTTAAGGGAATAGTCCGGAGGTGCAATGTGCTCTGATGATTGGAAACACCACATTCGGCTGGAGCCCTGTGTCGTGTCACGTGACAGCAGCTCCCTCAGGCTCTCGGCCAATCATCCTCACTGAGCCTTGGCTCTCCTTTCCTGGAAGTACACTCTCTAGTAAAAAGGCACAGGCTGTCAGCTCTGCTTCCGGGAGATCCAGCCCCAGGAACAAAGGAAGCGAGAGCTTCTATCTCTTTCAGAGATCAATTCAGATTGACTTACAACAGGAAGTTAAGTCAGAGCAGTCATACGGCCACCTGGCCCTTCTCCTATAGCTCACCTCCCTCCTCTGAGCTATTGATTCCACAGAGTCTCTCTTTCCTCACACTTCCCCTCCCCCATCCCTTTCAAGTTCAAAGACTGCCTCTCTTCAAATTGAATTGAAAAAGAAGCCAGCAGGTGGGCCTTCCCTCACAATCTCCAGCATCTCCAGATCAAGAGACTACCTGCACCTGCTGGCTCCCACACGCTCCTGTTTCACCTGACAGGCGCCCTTGCTTATTTATTTATTTTTGTGAGTCCCTTTTACTGCTGCCTGCCTGTTTCTGTAACAGGTAGAAGTCGTGAAAATGCTTTCCCAGGGATGGAGAGATATAGTTCGGCTGATAAGAGCCTTTGCTACTCTTTCAGGCGATCCAAGTTCAGTTCCCAGAACCCAGCATCACTTGGCTAACACCTGTCTGCAATTAGTTTCAGGCGGCCTTGTCGCCTTCCCCCAGTCTCCTTAGGCAAGCACATACATATGTGCCGGACATTCGCACAGACATACGCATACGTAAAAATAACAGCAATTTTTAAAAAATCAAAATGCTTTTTATGAGCCAAACAGTTCTACCTATCTGTGCTCGATGGAGGAGTCTGCCAGAGCATCACTGGAGAAGAACACCCCTAGAGGGGACAGTCCCCAGCCAGCTTGGGGACAGCTGCTCTCCATTAGACCCTCCACACAGGCTGCTCTGAACTCCTTTCCTCGACACATTATTATTATTATTATTATCATTATCATTATTATTATTATTATTATTATTATTATTATTATTATGTGTTTATTTTTCATGTATTGTGATTGTGTGTGTGCATGTGCATATGTGAGCCACAGTGGTGCTTGTGTAAAGGTCAAAGCACAACTTGTAGGAGTTAGTTTTCTCAGGTCTGCCGGGCTGGCCAGCGCCTTTGCCTGCTGAGCTACTCTTGTCCCCAGAAACACTACTTCCTGAAGACCGGCGTGGGTGGCGCTAAGCTTTGGTGACTCCACACTGAGCCACTGGAGTGGGCCAGGAAGGCACACTGAGGATCTGTGGGGGACTGAGCATTCAGTCCGATAGATTCCTCAAGTCATCGAAGACGATGAAATCCGTGACTCAGTGGAAGCCAAGGGGTGGAAGTCTGGAGGCTTCAAAACCACTGGCGGCTGTTGGGACTTCCGGCTCTACCTTACGTTACCAGGCTGTCACTAGTGTGTCCAGGAGCATACGCTCCAGGTCCGCTTCTTATATCTGACAGCGAGGAAACAAGCCGGAAGTCAGCCAGGCTCTGCAGCAAGTCTGTGTTGCCGCTGGGTAGCCCCTACATCAGCACCGCCACCAGGGACTCAAGGGCAGGCTCTTGTGGGGAACCCTCCAGAGTATACGAACAGGAAATTGTGCTTGGTCTGCTCCAGTGTCACCAGGAAGATGTTGCCTGGAGTTGGCTGCTGGGGGCAGCTTGGGAAGAGCCAGAGAGGGCTAAGGACATTTACTGGAAGGTTACTAAGCTGCCTTCTGTTCTTGGCCTCTTCTCCAGGGCACCAGTAGATCGTGACAGAGATGATGAAAGTGAGCTTGAAGCTGACAGAAGAAGGTCCGCATCCATTGCTTTTGGATCCCTGAGCAGCTGCAGCAACAAGCAGTCCAGGGCCTTGGATGTGCCTGGCCTCTTGTCTCTCATCATAGATAGCATAAGCTACCAATGGGAACTGGCTTCTGTACAAGAGAAGAGCATCAGCATTCAGGAAGACTAAAAGACTGTAGGCATTCTGGATGCTCAAGAAAGGGGGTTGGAGATGGCTCAGTGGTTATGAGCACTGTCTGCTCTTCCAGAAGTCCTGAGTTCAATTCCCAGTAACCACATGGTGGCTCACAACCATCCATTTATACTTGGATCTGAGACCCTCTTTTGACATGCAGGTGTACAAACAGATAGAACACTCATATACATGTAAAATAAATAAATCAGTCTTTAAGAAATATACTAGGAAAGTGGGTCAGAGGGGAGGACATCCTATTGGGACTTTAGGTAAGAGAAGCATGGGAGAATGGGGAACTAGAAGGATCCAGAGGGTCCTATAAACCTACAAGAAGAACATTATGACAGGCAGATCTGGGCCCAGGGGTCCTGCTCAAACTATGACACCAGCCAAGGACAATATGGGAAGTAAACTTCGAACCCCTACCTAGATCTAGCCGAGGGACAGGACATTCTCTACCATTGAGTGGAGAGTGGGGACTGACTTTCACATGAACCCCATATTTGACCACGTCCCCTTGATGGGGAGGCCCGGTGGCACTCAGAGGAAGGATAGCAGGCTACCAAGAAGAGACTTGATACCCTATGAGCATATACAGGGGGTGGAGGTCCCCTCTCAGTCAAAGACATAGGGGAGGAGAGTAGGGGGAAAGAGGGAGGGAGGGGGGAATGGGAGGATACAAGGGATGGGCTAACAATTTAGATGTAATATGAATAAATTAATAAAATATTTTTAAAAATAAAAAAAATTAAAAAAAAAAGAAATATACTTCCAGCCTGGCGTGTATCCCTCCTCCTGTATCATGTCTCTTCGTCCTCAGTGCTAGCATGCATTGCTGTGCCCGGTTTTATTTTTAAATGTGGATCCGAGGCCTCAAGCACAGGTCCTTTGTACTTGCCAGACAGGCGCTTCCCGGCTTACACCTGCCTACCCAACAGCTTCCGGCTCTAGATGCGTCTGCTTTAAACCGTCCTACCCAAGGTCAAGGTATAAGGGACTGACAGAGACCCCGGTCCTTAGTCCCGTCCATATACTGTCAGTGACGGGAACTTTAGAAACCATCTGCTGTAAATTCCTCAGATTATGGGTTCGACTCCGTTTAGTCTCTTGGCCAACATTTTTTATAAATGTAGCTCAGTTGGGAGAGTGCTTACTTACCTGCACAAAGCACGCGCTCAGTCCCCAGCACCACGGAAAACAAGACCCACAGTCCTAACACCTGAGAGAGAGGCGGAGCGATGAGACCTGGTGCCAGCTCCTGAAAGGACGGCGTTACACAAGCCGGGCCGCATGCTGGATACCTGGCTCCAGGTGTATGGGGTTCTGAGTTCCAAAACTTTTTCCCAGAGATGAGGGGTCTCCTGCCCCCTGGGCTCTCACTGCTCCTCTTGATGCCCATGGGGCCAGTCCCTAGGAATGTTTCTTAGGGCTAACAGTGGACTGAGGGAACTCTGTGCTAAGGGTGGGGCCATGCGATCCTCGGGGAGGCACAGGGACCCCACAACTCTGCTAAGCTGGGATGGAAACCTGACATAAGTCACTGAGTTCTGAGCCTTGTTCTTCCCATATGCAAGACAGGAACGTTGGAGCCGGGCGTGGTGGCGCATGCCTTTAATCCCAGCACTTGGGAGGCAGAAGCAAGCAGATCTCTGTGAGTTCGAGGCCAGCCTGGTCTACAAGTGAGTCCAGGACAGCCAAGGCTACACAGAGAAACCCTGTCCCAAAACAAAACAAAACAAAAAAGACAGGAACTTTGGAACCCACTGAAGGGTGCAGGCGGCACTCATGCCTTTTTTTTTTTTCCCCATAGTGCTAAGGATGGAACCCAGAGTCTCACCCATGTTAGGCAAGTATTCTACCACTGAGCTACAGCACCATTAGGTACCTTTTTTCTTTCTTTTTTTCTTTCTCTCTCTCTCTTTTTCTTTCTTTCTTTCTCTCTTTCTTTTTTAAATCTTTTTTAAAAATGTATTTATTTATTATTTATACAGTGTTCTGCTTGCATGTACACCTGCACACTAGAAGAGTGCACCAGATCTCATTATAGATGGTTGTGAACCACCATGTGGTTGGTGGGAATTGAACTCAGGACCTTTGAAAGAGCAGACAGTGCTCTTAACCTCTGAGCCATCTCTCCAGCCCTTTTTTTTTTTTTTTTTTTTTTAAATCTTGAGACAGGTTCTCGTAAGTTGCCAGCCTAGCCTCAAACTTACTACATCTTCCAGGCTGGTCTTGACCTTATGATCACCCCGGTTCAACTTCCCAAAAGTTGGGAATCATAGGTATGTACCACCGGGTTTGCTGAATTAATGTATTTACTCATTCAATAAATATTTGGTCCCCTAATCAATAGAGAGCAGGTTACTTTGTCAGTATTTCACACATACCAACTTGTCCATCCCTCTCAAATACTCTGTGGGGGTTAAGGCTCACTCCTGTGTCATACACAAGCAGAACTCGCACAGACTACACACAGCAGGGGCGGGGGTAAGGAAGAGCTGTGCTCTTCACGTGGACTCTACCCTGGGAGGGAGCTGCTGGCACCAAGGTCCCTGGAGCATTGGAGGAACTTACTGCCATGACCAGAAAGACAGCTGCTATGAGTAAGAGTTCCAGGCTCTAGTCCCTCCTTGCCTCCTGTGTGTTCCAGGCTGCACTTGCACCCCTCTGGTCCTTGGCCATCCCAGTGGACAGTTGCCTCGTTTCGACTTTAGGGGGTCAAGGAACTAGGCACCGCTAGGCACTACGGGAACTTGAGAACTGTTTTTCCTCCCAGGACAGCTGGAGCAGGTGTCCTACAGCGAGCAGACTACACCTTGAGCTGGCTCGCTCAACGGCTCCCCCAGGCTAAAGGGCAAAAGACCAGCCTGGATAGCACATGGCAGAGACGTGTGATCCAGGCACCCAGGAATCCCCAAGGGACGTGTGATGGCTCAGCAGCCAGCCCTCTGTGCCAACAAGAGTCTTTCTTTCCTGCTCAGGCCTGCCCGGCCCTGCTGAGAATCATGCCAGGGGAGCAAAGGTGGAGTTTATGGTCTGTGCTTGTGGCTGGAACTTCTCACACCTAATGTCAGTAAACCAGGAAGCAGAAAAGGGCCCCCGCCAGCATTCTATGCTCTTGTTTTTGTCCAGAGCCAACTCTTCCACACAGATCCGACTCTCCCAGGCCTTCTCAGGCTGAGCGACTTGTCCTTCCTCTCTCTCAGCTACGATGTCTCCCTCTTAGCCAGCACGTCACCTGATGGGAAATAGTCTTCTGTCTTTAAAAGGCCTTAGCCTCTTCTCATCCTCCAGAGAGTTCCTCACCCCTGACTTCCCTTTCCAGTCACTGTTCTCTGAGGAGGAAGCCGTCCTAACTTTCTCCACTACTGTCTACTCAGCTCATTAAACTTGGGTTCTGGCCTCCACTGCTTCACTCAATCTTCCCTGACTGAAGACGATTGCAATCTTACATCAACTTGACATGCAAATGGGACATATCTGAAAGGAGGAGACGTCAGTTGAGAAAATGCCCCTACAAGATCTGGATGCAAAGCATTTTCTCTTTTCTTTCTTTTTGTTTTGTGTGTTGTTGTGTGTGTGTGTGTGTGTGTTTCCCAAAACAGGGTGTCTCTGTGTCACCTTGGCCATCCTGGAACTCTCTCTCTGTAGACTGGGCTGTCCTCAAACCCACGGAGATCTGCCTGTTTCTGATCCCCAACCCCCTCCCCAGTGCTGGGATTAAAGGTGTGCTCCACCACTGCCCCCACATAAAACATTTTTATAATTGGTGATTGATAGGAGACAGCCAGGCCATCGTGGGTTGTGCCATCCCTGGGCTGTAGTCCTGGGTTCTGTAAGAAAGCAAGCCAATGAGTTAGAAAGATGGTTCAGAGGCTATGAGCACTGAGTGCTCTTTCCAAAGGTCCCGAGTTCAATTCCCAGCAACCACATGGTGACTCACAACCATCTATAATGTGATCTGATGCCCTCTTCTGGCCTGCAGGTGTATATGCAGGCAGAACACTGCATACGAAACAATTAATAAATAAATCTTTTTTTAAAAAGAGAAAGAAAGCCAAGTAAGCCATGATGAGCAAGACAGTAAGCAGCACCCCTCCATGGCCTCTGCATCAGCTCCAGCCTCCAAGTTCCTGCCCTGTTTGAATCCTGCCCTGACTTTCTTGGATGAGGAACAGCAATGTGGACGTGTAGGCCAAATAAATGTTTTCCTCTCCAATTCGTTTTTGTGCAGCAATCGAAACCCTAGCTAGGGCACATAGTCTAATAGTCATTTTTTTGGCTTCCTTTGAGGTCAATCTCAGGTAGCAACAAACACAAGGAGATAGCTTTTCCTCCCTTCCTTACCGTCCCCTTTTAGCTCCGCCTTTTAGCTCCGCCTTTCAGCTCCGCCTTTCAGCTCCGCCTGGAGCCTGCTACCTCTGCGGTTCTGCACAGCCCTCTCTTCAGGATGTCAACTTTCAGGGTCAAGGCTAGATAGACTTCCCCTCCCCTTGCTACATCGTGAGGCATTCTCATCCCTGCCCACGGATTCAAATTAAACCACTTGCAGGTGACTCACAACTGCCTGCCATCAACAGACGCCTCTTCCCTGCCCTTGTTTTCCATCTGGTACTAACTTATCTTAGGATTTCAATTATACCCGTGTCTTAGCCTGACCCCCAAATCACCACACTGTTTCCACTCACTCCTCCGTACTCCTGAACCTGTTGCTTTCTGCGTTTCCTGTTCTGTAATATTGTAATAACGCCCATCGGCCATCGCTCACAGAAGCAGAAGGAGGGGAATGGGAGCACCCCTGTAATGGCCACTTCATTAAGTGCTATTCTTTTTTCCTTTTTCTTTTTTTCCCCGTAAGTGCTATTCTAAATATTTAAAAATATTTAAGTGTACTAATTTTTTCCAATAATTTTCTTAGCATCTATTTCATTATGGAAGATGAATTTCATAACTTAATAGTAAAGCTCTCTGAGGACGTGTCTTCAGGCTGGCTGCTTTGCCACACCACTGTTGCTAGAGTGCGTCAGTCTCCATAGCCATTGGGCGGCTCATACTTTTGTTCACACTACAGCTATTTCCCTTCCCCAAGTCGGCTTGTATTACCTTGTTGCTTAAATTCTTCCAGTGGACTGTATATATTAGAACAGGATGCTCAACCTCGCCTGCAAACCCTGCACATTTTAGACTCTTCCTACCAAAACTACTCTTTGCTGTGATAGAATATCTGACAGAAACAACTAAATGGGAGAAAGATTTATCCTTCCGGTTCAGGCTTCAGGAGGGATTGTCTGGTCCGGGCAGCAGGAACTGAGGCAGCTGGTTGTATTCTGTGGGCAGCAGCCAGGAAACAGAGAGGTCAGGCCAAAACAAAAGAAGCTGCAACCTGCCAGAGCAGCTCTGTGGAGACCCATTTCCTTCAGCGAGGCCCCACCTCTGAAAAGTCACACAGCCTCCCCAAACAGCGCCACCGCCTGGGGACCAATGGTTGGAGCACCCGGGGCCAATAGGGGGCATTTCACACCTGGCCAGCAACACCTCTGGGATTAGGTTTCTTTTCCCTGGGGTCCTTCCATGCCACTGAGTTTTTGTTTTGGGTTGTGTTGTGTTGTTTAAGTTTCATCCATTCTTCCCACATATTCACATAAGGATTCACTTTAGGATATCTTTGCCTCTCAGGTACAAAATTCTTGATCGAGTTAATGTGTTCTCAGCCCTCAGAGACAAACTTAGAAATCTTTTTTTTTTCAGGAATTTCCAAGGCAATCAAATTCCTATTTCATATTCTCTCCTGTGCACTAAGATATTGATAAAAAAGTGTAAAAAGGGACATCCAAAAGTGGCTCCAAGGTTGTGACTTAATGTAGTGATTGTAGGGATTAAAAGTCACAAGTCAACTTGAAAAATAATTAGGAGATAAATGTAATTATGAGATAAGGATATTTTAATTTTGTCTGCACCAGTGGTGGCAGAGAATACAAAAAGAGTTGGAGGAAAAAAATTTTTTTTTGGTTTTTTTGAGACAGGGTTTCTCTGTGTAGTACTGGGATCAAAGGCATACGCCACCACCGCCCAGGAAGTTGGAGAAATTCTTAAATGTTTCACTTGTTTGACTGGATAGACAGCTGTCCACAGAGGAAGGTAACAAATTAAAGAAAAGAAATACATTCAATCCTAGTTAACATTTACAAAAGTTGCCAAGTTTGACTTAACAACTATGTATTTAAAATTACCTTAAAATAAATGAGGAGACAGAAAAAGAAAAGAGCCCAGTGTCTCTAACAGCGAAGTAGGTGGACAGGTCATGCTGGTGTATAGTTAGTTAACACAACGTCAGGCAGAGGGAGAAGGAGGAGGATTTGTTGGAGAGATGATTTAGCTGGTTAGACGTTTGCTACTCTTGCAGAAGACGTGGATTCACAGCCAGCCATCTGTGTCTCCTGTTTCGGAGGATCTAATGTCCTCTTCTAACCGCTATGGGATGCATGTGGTGCACATATATACCTACAGACAAAACTTTAATTGTTGTGTAACAGTTTTCTTTGAGATTGAAACATTCTATTCAGAAGAAAAACTTCAGTAGGAAGGCAAATGTGACACCTGCGCCACCAAGGTACAGAGTCAAGGGCGAGGGATTGTGGATTTAACTCATGCACGCACACACACACACACACACACACACACACACACACGCACGCACGCACACACACACGCGCACGCACACACACACAATAACACAGCAGGTCTTTCATGCTAAGAGAGCAGCAGCTGCAGCAGCAGCAGCCATGGCAGCGGTTTATTAATCGTTTCCAGAGTTCCAAAGAGCCTTCTTATAGGTAGCAAAACAGGCATCCTCCTCCCAGGTGAAATCCCTCAAGAGGTAATCACACACAGGAGGAAAAGTCTCGAGGAAGGGAGGGGTGCGTTCTCAGAGCAGTAAACATGACTAGCTAACCAAGATAAACACAGACGTGGAAGCTGCTAGAAACAGGACATGAAACAGCAAGACAGGCAGACAGCCCCTGGTTCCTACAGGCAAACAACTCAAAATAGCTTTAGGAAGTCCCTGAAACCAATCAGATTAACTAGGCCCCTCCCTGAGTAAACAATAAAAAACTTGAGAGTCTGTCTCAGGTGGAAGGAAGCTGAACTTCAGAGAAGATTCTAAGAGGAGAAACGCTGCAAAGAAGACCCCCAGCCACTGCCTGAGAGAAGAAGGAACCAGCCAAGCTGCCTGGAAGAGGTTTAGACAACTGATGCACCTGGCAAGAATACCTCCCCACCTGAGGGGCTGCCTGTAGGCTGTGCAGTGTGCTCCAGGTTTCCAGCTCTGTGATCTGTCACCCATGCTAGGGTAGGCTTTGGTGGTGCAGCCGTCTTTGAGTCATTGCTGTTCCTGTAGGTAACCTCAAGAAAACTCACTGGCTCACCAGGTTGGACTTTGATGGTGTCTGTACTTTGGTCTGTTGTGTGGTTTCTATCTGGGGTGATTAGAGGTGTGTGTGCGTTGCATCTCCCCAGGAGAAGCTGTATCACATAACACTTCTACACATAAAATAAATAAATAAAATTTAAAAGAACAAAAATGTCTGCAAATTACCATGAAGTATATATTATTTGGTATACATTAAGTGTGAAAAGTGAAGTATTGAGTGGGTGTATATTACACTAATGTATATCGAAGAGAGGTGACGATTCAAATACATATTACTGTGTATATTTTATAAGTGAGTTTACTTCCCACTCAGCCAAACAAATAACAATGACAAGAACAATCTGAGCAACAAACCCAACCCACTGAATAACAAACCATCAGTATTTGTAAGAGATATTGACAGAGAGGGCTTAAAATGATAGGCTAAGTCGGATGTGGTGGTGCACGCCTGTAATCCCAGCATTCAGAGACATAGAGGCAAGCAGCTATTTGTCAGTTTGAGGCCAGCCTACAAAGTGAGAAGAGGCCAGCCAAGGCTACACAGAGAAACCCTGTCTCAAAATCAATCAATCAAACAAACAAACAAACAAAAAAAGCCCAGGAGCAAAGATTAAAACTCCCAATTGGGCAAAAGTAACCAGACTATAGTATACTGCATTAGTCTGCTCAGGTTAAGGTCCCTTATGAATTTTCAGGACAGGGCATCAACATATTAACTAGCACCACAACATTCATTGTGGTTAGTGACTGGTTTGAGTTCGTCTCGAAAAGGCAAAGCCTCAGTTGTAGAACCCAAGTTAACTCTCAAAAAGCTGGAAAAGACTCTCAGTTGACTTTCCTCTTTGTAACTACAGCCGAACCCCACGTTCTTTCTTGAGAGGTGCAGAGGTCCATCTCTGCAGCCTCTACACTGTGTGCTTGCTTTGTGCAGTTCGTGTCTCCCTAGGAGTATTTCCTCCCGGGTTTAGCGACATGGCTCAAGATACCTAACCATGCAACTTCCCACGTGTAGGCATAATGTTATTGCATAATTTAAACTCTGATTTCCTGTCCAACTGTTGTGTAAACTCGGCTCCCCAACTGTCACCCTGATATGCCAATGAAGCAGCTTACAGCCAATCGACGAGCAGGGGACAGAATGGGCTGGACTTCCTGCCAGCCAGGGGAGGAGGAGTTAGAGGAGGAAGCAGGGGATTCAGCCATAGGTAGGGGACCAAGGAAGATCAGGAGGAAGGAGCTGGAGCAGAAGAAAGCTACAAAGTGCAAGTATCACTAGGATATTTGCTGGGAGTAAGACAAAAGAGCACACACAGGGTTAAAAACAGAGTTAAACTGCTCAAAATTGAGTTGCAAAGCCTTATAGTATAAAGGAGTCTCAATTACTTGTGTGATAGCTGGGTTAAGAAATAAGCTAAAAGAAACAAACACAATTTTATAAAAATAGCTTCAACATTTGTATCTCTGTTTTTGCTGCTGCTTAATCTTATGTACAACATTTTCATCTCAGGATGAACTTGTACTAGAGATTCCAGGTTTCTGACTTGATGGGACTAACGCAGACCAGGTCATGATGGACTTCTTGTTGTTAAGTTACATTTACTTATTATTTTATGGGGTGGGGGGTGGGGGGGTTCATGCCACAGCATGCACATGGAGGTCAGAGGACAACCTGTGTGACTGGATTCTCTCCTTCTGCCATGTAGGTCCTGGGGATAGAATTCAGGTTGTCAGGCTGGAGAGATGGCTCCGCCGTTAAAGGCTAGGCTCACAACCAAAAATATAAGAATTCAGGTCGTCGGTCTCTATAGGAGTTCATCATGGTGCCAGTGAGTTGGTTCAACAGATAAAGTTGTTGCTGTTGGTGTAACAGGCGACTCAGCTGGCCTGCCTTCAGGGACCTAGCAATGTCTAAGGTCATCACCTGTGACACTGCTAGGTGTGCTGCCAGTAAAAAGGACTGGCCCATCACCACAAGCTCTCTTACTCTTGTGCTCTCTCTCTCTCTCTCTCTCTCTCTCTCTCTCTCTCTCTCTCTCTCTCTCTCTGTTTCTCTTGGTCTGTCTCTCAGTCTTTCTTGCTGTGTCTTTTTGTCTCTACCCCCATGGCACACTCAGGCTCTCGCTCCTCTCCTTTTCCCCTCCCCTCACATAAACCTCCTTGTAGCAGACCTGTTTCATGGCACATAATTCTTCACATTCTTTTTCTTTTTCCTTTTCACATTTATTATAATATTGCGGCTGGTCTGCAAGAAGCCAAGCACAAACTCATTCTCTCTCTCTCTCTCTCTCTCTCTCTCTCTCTCTCTCTCTGTCTCCCTCTCTCTTCCTCTCTTCCTCCCTCTCTCCATTCAATGGACTCAGATTTTATTAGAAAAACCTGGTCCCAAAATATTAAAAAGAGAGACATAAAAAATCAAAACAAAACTAAACTAAAACAAAAACCTGGTCCTATTCAAAGCCCAAAAAATTGGCATACCAAATTCCCAATTTCTCATTGCCACAGACAAATGATCCCCAAATATGTTCTTTATAAACTCGCTCTGCTCAAATCTCTCAAAGTCTTAACCCTAATAATCTACCTCCCACTCTTAAAAAATCTTTTATCTCTGATTTCTTTACACTCTGCTCTCAAAAGATAGTATCTTAAGCTTACTCTGTAAACTCTTATCTAAGGATTTATATAATTTGCTCATTGTGTCTGCTCATTGGGTATAATGTTTAAATTTTAAGCTCAAACTCTTGCTTAGAACATACATAAGTGTGCATATGTGTTTGTACCATCTATAGAAATACATGGTTGCAACCTGCCATGAAACTCCACCATCCTAAGATAATCATTCGGTATAAAGCACCAATTATAAAGCCTCTTAGTCCTAATGAACTCTCTACTTCCTATTTTATCTCCTTTTAGACTAAGAAAGTAGCCAGTTGTAGTGGCACACTGTTGTAACCCCAGCACTCAGGGAGGCAAGTGGCTCTCTATGAGTTTGAGGCCAACCTGGTCTACAAGGCGAGTCCAGGACAGCCAAGGCTGTCCCGTCCAGCAGGACCAGTAATTACGGGGTCGCGAGGGGAGCCATACCTGAAAAGATGGGACGAGAAAGAAGGAGACAAGACCAAGTAGAACTCCTATCAAGGTCTTTTTATTGAATCAAAAGCAAAAGCTTATATGGGGTGGAAGCAGGAGCCAAGCAGTAGGGGAGGGGTCTAAGAATGCCTCCAGGTGATCTCAGCAGGGGAACATCCTGTGGTTCATAGCTAACTATCTCTTGGAAAGTCCCGAGCTAACCCGGCTAAACAACATCTGCAGAGGTCGAAAGGAGGAGGTTATGCAGAGGTCAAAAGGAGGAGGTTATGCAGAGGCTGAAATGAGGAAGTTATGCAGAGGCTGAAATAAGGAAGTTTAGCTTTGGAATGGGGCATCAGAATTTTGCCTCAGCCAGTAGCTTCTTTTAGCCTTGAATGACCCTGGGCTGGCTCCGGACACAAGGCTACACAGAGAAACCCTGTCTTGAAAAACCAAAAATAAATAAATAAATAGACTAAGAAAGCAACAGATCTCATTTTAAAATGGTATGGATTTTTATAGAAATTCAAAGTTATACTTCACAACATAACGTATATGTGATTCAACCCTGGTTCAAAATGGTTACATGATGGTGAGCTTTGAACACTATAGAAGTCTACTCAGATTAAAAAGCTAATTTCAAATGTATGTCTAACTACTTACATCTGTGCTAGTTGTTGGACATACAAAGAATGTTGTTTCTTTCTCCTGCCTCTAGCTCAGGGTTCACCTCTAGGCTTTCTGGCCAATGGATTTGGTATAAGAAATTCAAATGTAATTTTAAAGTTGTTTTATACTATGCTACTGTGTTGCTGACTCTCTAAATAGGTTATTGTTCACCACTTCTCAGACCCAGACATGTTTTTAAAGTCTAGGGGACAAAACAGGATATGGATAAATACATAACTTGGGGTTACTAGTTAAAATTTCATGCTTAAATAATATTAAACCATGTGATATGATTCCAAAAATACTTTTAAGTTGGAATATATTGATTTTTAGAGACATTTAATTGTTCACAATGCTAGAACATGGTTATTATGTTCTATCTTAAATTCTCAAAAGGTAAAAATCACTGCCTCAAAAGCATGTTGTTTTACTAATGTTACTAAACTATAATATGGCTTTAGATTTATATAAGCTATAGACCTTTTATAAACTAAGTCATACAAGAAACTGTCATCCTCTCTTTATGGACTATGTTTATGATTTTTAAGGCTCCAACATCACAGGGATGAAACCTAAAGTCCTAATAATGATTATTAAGAAATGAAACTTAATAGTCATAAATTATCAAGTCCTTTAACATGTCCAGAAATATCTTTATAGTCATGCTAAGAGCCAATGTGATTTATTGCAGGATTAAGTTTTATTTAGCATCCTGTACATATTTTCAAAGTTAAGCAGAAGTAACTAGAAATGAGCAAAGCTTGTCTATTTAGACATCCTTTTCTATGTTTTCAAGGTGTGGTTTAAAGCAGATACTAAAAACAGACAAAGCATTCTCTCTCTCTCTCTCTCTCTCTCTCTCTCTCTCTCTCTCTCTCTCTCTCTCTCTCCCTCCCTCCCATTACAGGGTTTCTCTGTGTAGCCTTGGCTGTCCTAGACTTGCTTTGTAGAGCAGGCTGGCCTTGAACTCACAGCGATCTGCCTGCCTCTGCCTCCTGAGTGGTAGCATTAAAGGCATGTACCACCACATCCCGCCGACAAAGCGTTCTTAACTCAAATATGCTAACTCTCAAATCTGTCAGAGACCTGCTGAATATGGCGTTAAATATGTTTAAGTTTATTATGACTGACAGAGGCTCCCAAATTCTAAGAGTAACTCCCAAGGTCTCTGAGAAGCCTTGGGCACAGTGACAGATGACTTCAACTCTGGATTGTAGTATGCTGACCACTGGGCAGACTGCACCAATGCCTCACCTGCTGCTAGGGCTTGGCCTGTACTATGGACAAACTGGACACCTGAGGAGTTATTGTCTCATGTTGCTGAAAACAAGGTGAGGTCAGTCTCCCCCATGTTCTTCCTCTACAGGAAAAGCCTTTCATCTTCCATGCTTGATGGCCAGGCTACCTCTGCCCACGTTGTCATGGGGACCCCAGGAACCTGGGCCAATCTTCTAGGCCACGGACTATGGATGGACTAGTCATCTCTGTCATTTTGAATGATACATAGATTCATTTAGGTTACAATGTATCCTTCTCAGGCCCCTGATCACATGGATGGCTAAGCTAATGGTAGCTTCACAGCTAGAGAATGGACAATTAGCTCTTTATCCCAAGGTCATGCACCATGATAGCTTATTAGTCAATTCATTAGCAGTTAAAACAACTAACTAAGGCCATGTGTGGTGGCGCATGCCCTTAATCCCAGCACTTGGCAGGCAGATCAATGTGAGTTCTTCAAGGCTAGCCTGGTCTATGATGTGAGTCCAGGATAGCCAAGGCTACACAGAGAAACCCTGTCTTGAAAAAAACAAAAACAACCAAAAAAAAAAAAATCCACAAACAACCCGCTCCAAAACCAAAAAACCCTACCAACTACTATATCTCTTTCTTAAAAGGAAAACAAGTTTTCCTTACTTATGGTCTTCATGTTAAAAGATAAACAGGCTCCAGATGCCTTCTCAGTCTTCCTAGAGATGCTACCACTACCTCTAGACACAGTATACTGTAAAAGTAACTATTATTCGCCTGCTTTAATTGTTGTCCTAGAAGTTTATTACCTCCTTCTGCTAACCAAGGCCTAGTCCTGGAAGCTTCTACCCTCAATACAATCTAATCTAGGCCTAGAATGTTTTTCAGCCTCTGAGACTTACTGCTTAATGAACTCTCCCTTACTTATTCTCTCTAAGCTCTGGGCTGGCTGGTTCAACTCAGCTGTTCTGACTCACTCAAACTCTTCTCCCAGCTGACTTGTTTAATCTGGCTTCTTTCTTGGCCTGGAATTGCTCCGCTTGGCCACAAACTAACTCACCAACCTTCCCTAATCTTCTGGCTTCTTCTCATTTTCTGGCTCATTCCATCCTGAGTTCTCTCTCTGGAACCCATCTCTCTATTACTGTCCTAGTAAAACTGCCTGCTCTCTCTCTATAAAACTGCCCCTTAGCCGGGCGGTGGTGGCGCACGCCTTTAATCCCAGCACTCGGGAGGCAGAGGCAGGCGGATCGCTGTGAGTTCAAGGCTACCCTGGTCTACAAAGTTAGTCCAGGACAGGCAAGGCTACACAAAGAAACCTTGTCTCAAAAAACCAAAAACAAAAAAACAAAAAAACAAACAAACAAAAAAAAACCTGCCCCTTAAGTAGCTTCCCTTTCCTCTCTTTTCTTGTGAGAGTTGAGTGTATCCTTTTCTGTCAAATCTTCTCTGATTTGTCACCTTTCCTGCCACTCAATTAGACATCATTTTCAAACATGGGTGCTTCCTTCTATAAACTAACGTTACCTTTGTTTTGGATTAAAGGCATATATCACCACACATGAATCTATGCTTTTCTTACCTGATACTTGCTCTATACCAGGCTGGTCTTGAACTCAGATCTGTTTGCCTCTGTCTCCTGGATTAAAGGCATGTTTGTATTCCAGCTGGATCACACAGACCTAAAAGATCGTTGGCTGTGATATCTTGCCATAATAGCCATGTTCTGAATTAACATTCTTCTGCAGTCTACCTTGTGATATTCACACTTTTCAGAGCTTCGACATTAATCACTGAAGCTCTGATTTATTAATCTAGCTATGGTTTAAAAAAAAAAGAAAAAAAAATCCAGCTTGGAGGAGTGGTGCATGCCTTTAATCCCAGTACTTAGGAGGAAGAGGCAGGAGGATCTCTGTCAGTTCAAGGCCAGCCTGGTCTACAAGATGAATCCAAGATAGCCAAGGCTACACAAAGAAAACCTGACCAAACCAAATAAAATAAAACAAAAGCAAAAACAGACTGAGCTGGTCTGCCTGCAGGGCCCTTCAGGAGCCTGGCAACGTCTAATGCACCAGTGGCCACCAGCAGGTGCACTGCCAGCATAAAGGACCTGCCTGTCAATCCCAGCACTTGGGAGGCAGAGGCAGGCGGATTGCTGTGAGTTCGAGGCCAGCCTGGTCAACAAAGCAAGTCCAGGACAGCCGAGGCTACACAGAGAAACCCTGTCTGGGGGAGAGGGGGGGCTGGGGGGGGAGGGCCTGCCTGCCTGTCACCACGTGCTCTCTTTTTCTTGGTCTTGTTCTGTCTCTATCTGTTTCTCTTGGTCTCTGTCCTCATGGCTCACTCAGGCTCTAGCTCCTGTTGCCTCCCCTCCCCTCAAATAAGCCTCCTTGTACAAGACCTGTTGCATGTCATGTAATTCCTCATATATAAGTTACTACCAAGCCTGATGACCTTTCTCACAGTAATAGAAAGCAAACTAGAACACAGAGGGGTTTCCATGACACAGACTTCAACATATCTGTGTCAAATTCTCAAGAAAAACAATACCGACAGGATATGTGCTTGGTGTGTGTGTGTGTGCTTGCATGCGTGTGTGTATGTGTATGTGTATGTATGTGTGTGTGTGTGTGTGTGTGTGTGTGTGTGTGTGTGTATGTGTAGAGACAGTCTGGCAATTACAGTGACATGGTGTAAAATTCAAGTCCACAGGCAATCTGAGGATCTATCTTTTATATTAAATCCTTCCAGGCTGGAAAGATGGCTAAGAGCATTGTCTGTTCTTCCAAAGGTCCTTAGTTCTGTTTCCAACAAGCACATGGTGGCTCATAACCATCTATAATGAGATCTGGTGCCCTCTTCTGGCATGCAGGCATACAAGCAAGCATAATATTGTATAAGTAAAAACAAAAACAAAAAACAAAAAACAAAAACAAAACCTTCCATTAATGAGGCCTATTCATTAAGGAGGGTAATTTGCTTCATCAAATGTCTACGCATTCTAATTTAGTTGTATCTAAACTGCTTTAACAGAGGCGTCTGGATTGTGGTTTGATCATACACCCAACACACTGTAACCTGACCAAACTGTCACAAAGCTAACCATCAAAGTACAAATGTCAAATGTCAGATTCTGTTCTAAGAGTTTTAAAAGTGTATTTGTATTTTCCTTTCCCAGTAGGTAGTTACCCAAGTAAATGGTCTCTTTGGGAAATAACTGAAAAAAAAATCTGAGTGTTTTTGCTGTGTTATTTCAGCTTCCCCTTTCCAGAGGAAAGACTGCCTCTTTCTCCAGTCACATGCTACTAATGAGTTTGTTACCTTTCAGCTCCAAATACATCTTGGAATACTTGCTGCATGCTGACGCATGGAATTTCGTAACCTCTTCCCATAGTGAGAAAATACTGAGCTTTCCCAGCAGGGGATGCTAAAAGAACGATCTAAGAGAAAGAAAGCCTTTCTATTCCATGGAGCTGTGCTGTTGCTCAGCAACATATTCCAATTGTGTTTCACCCTAGTTCAGCCTGATAACCATCACCCAAAGACCTTTCAGTGCAGGACCGGTGCCCTTTGGGCCTCTTGTCCATGCCGTATCAGCACATTTCTCTACTCTCTGCCACGAGGTCTGAGCCCTAGCCTTCAGGAGATAATGCCTTCTTTACAAATTTGTCTTTCCTTGGGGACTCCCTCACTGCTAGTGTAGCTTGTATTTTATAATAACTTTTTTTTTTGTTTGTTTTTTTTTTTTGTTTTTCGAGACAGGGTCTCTCTGTGTAGCCTTGGTTGTCCTGGACTCGCTTTGTAGACCAGGCTGGCCTCGAACTCACAGCGATCCGCCTGCCTCTGCCTCCCGAGTGCTGGGATTAAAGGCGTGCGCCACCACACCCGGCTATAATAACTCTTTATGATAGCTTAATTATTCTTTATATTGAGCGCCCCATTTGTATGTCCTTATATGGTTTTTTGTTTTGTTTTGTTTTGTTTTGTTTTTATTTATGTGCCTTGGTGTTTTGTCCATATGCAAGTGTGTGTGAGAGTGTCGGATCCTCCCCCCCCCCCCCCCCCCCCCCCCCGGGCATAGAGTTACAGACAATTGTGAGCTGTTATGTCGGTGCCGGGAATTGAACCTAGGTCCTCTAGAACTGCAGCTCGTGTTCTTAACCACTGAGCAATCTCTCTAACCCCCTTGCATGGTTTCAATGGCCTTATTGGATCTGAACTGATAGAGAATTGGAATGGTCCCTGTTGTAGTTTACATGAGAACGTCATAGGCTTGGTCCCAGTTGGAGGCACTGTTGGGGTGGGAGCTATGAAACTTTTAAGAGGTACAGCCTTGCTGGAAGAAGGTTGTCCATAGGAACATGTGTTGAGAGTTTCCAGTCTCACCCTGCTTCCTGTTCTTTCCCTCTGCTTCCTGTGTGTGGATGAAATGTAACCAGCCAGCTTCCTGCTCATACCAACATGCCTCCCACACAAGTATGGACTCTAACCCTCTGGAATCATAAACTAAATAAACTCTTTCTTCCTTAAGTTGCTTTTGGTCATGGTATTTTATGATCTACAGGAAAATACATTTCAAGCCCAGAAAGTCATGATTTAGTGTGGAAGGAATAAGACCTTGTCTTAGACTGGGCCCAAGGTGAAAGCAATCTTGGTTGGCTTGACCCCCCATTGAGACCCCACTGAGATAAACATCTGTGATAGACAGAGAGGAGGCATATGGGCTATGGGAAAAGGTGGGGGCAGGGATGAGGGGGGGCAGGATTGAGGAGCAAGTGGCAAGCAAGTGGCTATAGGTTCTATCCATGAGCAGTGTGGCTTCTTCTGTCCAGTAGAGGATCTGCTAGATTCCCAGAGAATTACACCAAGGGATTTGCCAAGGGACTTGCCCCCTGGGAACTGATACCCAGAAGGATTCATTCTTGTTCTCCTTAATCTCCTTTCCCTCCTGTTTAGGAGAGCCGGGTTGTAAGGGAGATACATTTTGGTTAATAAATTCATAATAAAGTTCAATTATGAAGGAAGCAGAGCCAACCATTTAGGGATTAGCTTGGCCACACCTGTGGGCCTGTATGCAGCGCTTGCTGATGGGTACTAGGATGCTAGCAACCTGTGGCATGTGATGGCATCACAACTAGCCAATTTGTGGTTGACTATGATAAAGCACAAGATGAAATCCACGTCTTAGGAGCTCAGGTGGCTGCCGCATCTGGCCAGTATGACATCAGGAATAAAGTAAGAAAGTGAAAATTTCCATAACTTTCAGCTTTCTTCTCTGTGAAAGTAGCGTTCTCTTATACCCATACTTAGCTGTTGGCTGTGCCTGGCCTGGTCCCTGATAATTGCTTCCTTCTTGCCCAGTGGCTGTGAGCCATCTCTGTCCTGGACAGCAGAGTCTCTCTGATCATCCAGTGGACTCGGCTGTGAGAGGGCTGCAACCCACTTGCTGATCCTTCAGGAGTGCTTTTACATAGCCCACACACTCACCTCTTTCTCTGCTCAGATCATTGGTAATTCTATATACTGAACTTTTCTGTCTAAATTACTGTGTGCATTCTTGGTCCTGGTTAGATTCAGGCTGGAACAAAATCTAGACCTGACATTTGGGACAGGGAGGTGGTTATGAAAAGTATACAGCAATGAGAGATGTGGTACTTATGTTAAATGAAAAAAATCAGAATATATACATATATGTGTGTGTATACATACATAGATATATAATTAAAAGATATTAGAAGGTAATGCATAAAATATACAATTGAGCTAATATACAATGCTATAGGAAATGAACAAATGACTCCTCTTTTATATCCCACATAATTTGTACATACATACTTATTTAATTAAAAAATGGTTTTAAGAAATATGCTAATAGCCCATTACCTTAGTTTCCTACTCTGCAAAATGAAAATTTTTATATCACCTGTCTTTATTGTTAGAACAAAATAATATGCTACATAATTAAGTCTTTATAAAAACAATGTCTGGACTGTGGTCAAGTATGTCAGTCATTTTCCTAAAGGACCAATTATGCACTATCATTTGTTATACTATGTTATACGACATCGCTGTGCTCTATCAATCCCTAGTCACAGCGAGTGACCACACACACATAAAACCAAACAGACATTTACAAATTTTTGCGTTGAAAACCACATGGAAAGATTAGAGAGACCTGGAGTGGGCATTTGAATGCCAGCTTCCTCTTTCCTCATCTTTTTGTTGAAGCAGGGTCTTCACATTGTTATAATGTAGGTGAGCAATTGTGCACCACATAACAGGTCTGATACAAGGAAGTTTATTTGAGGGAATGGAAGAGGAGAGAGTTAATGCCTGAGTGAGCCATGAGGGGAGGGAGGGAGAGGGAAAGGGGGAGAGAGAGAGAGAGAGAGAGAGAGAGAGAGAGAGAGAGAGAGAAGAGAGAGGAGAGAGAAGAGAGAGAGAAAGAGAAGAAGAGAAGAGGAGAGAGGAGAGAGGAGAGAGGAGAGAGGAGAGAGAGAGAGAGAGAGAGAGAGAGAGAGAGAGAGAGAGAGAGGAGAGAGAGAGAGAGGAGAGAGGAGAGAGGAGAGAGGAGAGAGAGAGAGAGAGAGAAGAGAGAGAGAGAGGGAGAGAGGGAGAGAGGGAGAGAGAGAGGGGAGAGGGGAGAGGGGAGAGGGGAGAGGGGAGAGGGGAGAGAGAGAGAGAGAGAGAGAGACAGAGAGAGACAGAGAGAGACAGAGAGAGAGAACAGAATGGGGGGGCACACACCTGTTGTACCTGGCTGCGGCAGGTGAGGATGCCAGAGGTTGCTAGGTCTCTAGGGGAGAGCCAGTAGGGCTGCCTGTGTGCCAGCATTCCTCCCTTTTTGTTTAATAATTTTTAAAAAAATGAGGAACTAGGAAGAGGTGGTGAATCGGGAGTGAGGATGTTGTGTCCAAAAAAGCTGCTTCCTGCTGACTTGGGTGGTACAATGCTATCTTTGAGGACCTTAAAAGAAGAGGGGACGTGCTGTGGAAGTCCTGGGAGAGCCAGCCGTTCTGCTGCTGTCCAGGATCTGTGAGAACACCTGCAGCTAGGAAAGAAGATGCAGGCCCAGCTGATGCCATCTGTGAGGTTGGACTGGAACACCTGAGGGAAGCTGCTTCTCATCTGTCCTGGATGTAGGGAGCACCTGGCCCTGACAGTTCGTAACGTGTGTGTTCGCTGAAACAAAACTGAAAATGTGGTGTGCTGGAAAGTGGACCGGACTGGAAATAGTGAGTTTAGATTTTTTTCCCCCCTACTTTAATCAAACTCCTCAGTTTCTCTGGACTGATTTCATGCTTATAAAATGAGGAGATAGTCTAAGATGACATCACAGTCTTGCCAGTTCTAATACTTGGTGGGGTTTGTGCATTACAGGAATGTAGGAGAGATAATTTTTGTGTTGATCTCAAGTATGGGATGGGGAACAGAGAGCAGGATGTTTTCTCACATAGAAGTCGAACCACTTCGTGGGGAAGCTTGGATGCTGGCAGCTGTAGAGACTCTGAGAGGAGATATATATATACACACATTCACAAACAAGAGGCTTTAGAGAGGACTTGGTATTGTTTTGGCTGTTCATCACCACTTCAAGAGACACTCCTAAACATAACTGCTCCAGGGAAGGCTTCAAGGCTTTTGGGCTCCAGTGTCCCAGGTTCCAGCAGCAACCTTGGTTGAACTGTGGGTTTCCTGAGGTCCTGTTGACTACGCCAGGAGAATTGTTCCTCGGGACTGATGTCCTTAAGGTTTCATCATTGTGTTTTTAAATCTCCTTTTCCTATTGTTTGTGTTAGTCGGGTAGTAAGTGAGGTAAGCTCTGTTAGTGAGTTCATAATAAAGTATAATTGTTAAGAAAATTGAGCCAACAAAGGAATAGTTGGGGGTGGGGCGGGGGCTGGAGAGATGGTTCAGCTTTTATAGGCTAGGCTCACAACCAGAGACAAACACAAGGTATAGTCAAAAGCACTGGCTGCTCTACCAGAGGACCCTAGTTCAGTTCCTACCACCCATCTGGCCGGCTCACAGCCATCTGTGAGTCCAGCCCCCAGGAGGCTGATGCCTCAGTGGGCACTAGTCACAGCGATGGTACACATGCATACATGCAGGCAAAATACTCAGACACATAAAACATTTTAAATTTAAGGGAATCATTTTGCTGAGATGCCTCCTTTCAGTGCCCAAAGTGGTCCCTCAGACTGTTCAGTCTGTGAGTTACAGGAAGTTCAGGCGCTATTTCCTGTCCGCCAGCTGTAGAGGTAATCAAGTCATCAGGGTAACAAAGCCAGAAGCAATGTAGAGACACAGCATCTCTGGCTTTTCAAATGGAGATCACTTGATGTTGTTGTTCCTTGCCCTGAATTCTCAATCACACTTGAAACTCTGGGCTTTTGTTATGCATGTGATTACCTAATTTGAAATACCATTGCCTGCCTTCCCTCTTTTGTCTGTATCTTAGGAATCTGAGCTTTCTAATTACCAACCATTAAGTTCCATTGTGATACTGAATTGGAGAGTGTTTGCCACTAGTAGGGATGCCGGCACTGAGGAGCCTCATTAAGAGGTAGAAATCGGCAGGAACAGGGAGGTGACTTAACCTGGCTATGATTACAGCTCTGAGCAAGGTGGGAAGTCTGCACCATGAAGGTGAAATCAAATCAGTGGTTTAGTTAGCCTGAGGGCTTGAGGGCACGCACCATCTTCCAATGAGAACTGAGAATCGTGCCCATTAAAAGCTAAGGGGTTTCTCCTCAAACACTGTCCTTGGAATTGTTTTCCTCCGATTTCTGTCATAAATTACAGAAAGTGAACCAAGTATTGGAACCTTTATAATTACTGTTTATTCCTGAAGAACAATCTAGAATGTTCTAGGGCAGAACTGAACATTTTTATATAACTTTGGAAAATATATTTTCACTTCCATGACAGTCTACAGGTGAGAGGATTAGACAAAATATTTCCCCCATATTCAATTATAAAATAGCTACACATTGCAGTAATCCATAACCAATAAATGAAAAAAATGAATTTACATATTTATTGTAATAAAGAATTTTTTCTGTAAAGGATAAATCAGCTTTTTATTCCTCTAAGAGACTGAAGGACACCTGGGTCAGTGTGTGTGTGTGTGTGTGTGTGTGTGTGTGTGTGTGTGTGTGTGTGTTTTAATTTCTGCCTTTAATGCTATGGGTCCTTCTCATCAGGCTATCCATGTGCAGGTCTTCCCCATCAGGTCCTGAGTGGAGTTTCTTTCCCATCTGTGTTTCTCCGTGTGATTCTTGCCTCTATGCTCTTGCTGGCCTCTTCTGTGCCTTGTACCTCAGTCATGTCTGAGGTCTTCTCCTTTCAACTCTCATAACTTTTTTTTTTTTCAACAGGGTTTCTCGGTGTAGCCCTGGCTGTCCTGGATTTTTTTGCTCTGAAGACCAGGCTGTCCTCGAACTTACAGATCCACCTGCCTCTGCCTCTTGAGTGCTCTGATGAAAGACTTGGGCTAGGGCCACCACCATCTGGCTTGTTTTCAGTTTCTTCACCCGGCAAGAATAAAACACATTTGGTAGGGACTCGGTGTCCTGCTTACAACAGTTCCTGTCAGATGATCCCCCTTAGGTTAGAAGCTGACTCAGCTGCTGGCTCATCTTTTCCCTCCAGGTGAAAATGGCCCTTTGCCTACCGCCTCTTTGGTTTCAACACCCTTCTGCTCCTGCGTAGTCCCATTTAAAACTGAATTCCTGTTTTGCCTACAGCACTAAGACCCATAATGAATATCAATGAGTCTTTCACAGGACAAATTTTTGTTCATAAACTTAACATAGAACACATGTTCAATAGGTAATTATACAAATGAGTGGCTATATCAAGGAAACACAGTTTGAAAGAATGAGTTGTGTCTGGGCTGGGCCTGGCACATGGCTGCAATCCCAGCTACTAGGGTGGCTTAGGAAGCAGGATGACAAGTTAAAGACCAGCCTTACCAATTTAGGAACACTTATCTCAAAATTAAAGATTAAAAGAGGACAAGAAATATCACTTAATGGTAGAGTGCTTTAGTACCATAAAAATGCACAGTAAGCACCTCATATTAATAAAGTGTAGACTATCCACATATTTGAATACATTAATGTAAATATTTGCATCTTACTTTAGTTAGACATTATGAGTTATTTGTAGTGATGTGTCATTTTCACTTTGTCTGTTTTTTTTTTTTAGTTTTTTCTGAGACAGAGTTTCTCTGTGTAACAACCTTGGCTGTCCTAGACTTTCTTTGTAGACCAGGCTGGCCTGGAACTCACAGCGATCCACCTGCCTCTGCCTCCCAAGTGCTGGGATTAAAGGCGAGAGCAACCACAGGCAGCTCACTTTGTCTGTTTTAAACCCTTGGGTTAAGGTTAGGTTCTGAGATGTCTGTTATTGACAATGCACTGACCTGAATTCTTAGAACATTTAAATGTGTGTTTGAGGCCATCCCTGCCCTCAGGAAAACACAACCTCAGAGTTCACGCATGACCACAGCGAGCAGACAGAACATGAGAAACACCACGTCAGGTGTGGATGACCCATTATGTACGGCTAGGAGAGAAACACAGTGGCAACATAATATAAACTTTTGTTTACCTTGAATATTCCTTATGGAATAAGAGGATAAATAATTGCTTATTGTTTAAAGGAAAGAAGTTGTTAAACTCCTGGTACCGAAGACACCCTAGGAAAGGGGCCATGGAGGATCGGGGATATGTAGCACACTGCCTGTTTTGTTGCTTGGTGAATAAAGAGAAAGAGAAGAGTCTACTTAAGCCTAGGAAAGGACCAAGGAAACTGGGAAACGCAGGTTTCATTGCAATAAGCAATTAGGAGGATATTCAAGACTGTGGGAAGATGTCAGTTACCAGCTTGCATGACACCCACTTTAAAGCTGAAGAACCTGGCCGGGTGTGGTGGCACACGCCTTTAATCCCAGCACTCGGGAGGCAGAGGAAGGTGGATCGCTGTGAGTTCGAGGCCAGCCTGGTCTACAAAGTGAGTCCAGGACAGTCAAGGCTACACAGGGAAACCCCGTCTTGGAAAACAACAACAACAACAACAACAACAACAACAAAGCTGAAGAACCTGAGGCAGAGATGGGCAGTGTGTGATGCATGCCGAACCTCACATTATCAGTGGAACGTGGAACAGACACAGGGCAGTAGGCCTCCAGAGCCTACACAGCTTTATCTGACAAGCAGCAACACACAGAACTCGGTCTAGGGCAAAGATTACACTGTTTTATGAAATACCTACAATAGCGCCTTATACATAATACATTAATTATTCACTAAATGGATTTTAAAAATACACTAGTAAAACTAGCTGTTTGATGTTATCAAGAAAAATTAAGTGGTATCTGTAATATAACTTTAGTCATCTACTTGGCATCTTCCCACTCAGCTGTCTGAGAGGTTATTCTAAATTTACCATGTCCAGACTGTTTCAGCTTTCCCCTACCCAGATCAGCTTCATGTCAAAGGAATTTTTCTCCTTCTTGTTGATGGCAGCTCCATCATCACTCCCGTTACTCGTGATAAAATCCTGGGAATCGGGCTGGGCATGGTGGTGCATGCCTTTAAACCTAGCACAGAGGCTGACAGATCTCTGTGAGTTCGAGGCCAGCACCTGCTACAAAGTGAGTCAAAGACAGCCAGGACTGTTACACAGATAAACCCTGACTCAAAAAATGCAAAACCAAACAAACAAAATGCCAAAACCAACCAATCAAAACAAAACTGGGCATTACCTTTGATGGTTCCTGTTGGTTCTAGTTGCAAAACACATCCCCAAACCAACTACCCTCCCAAACGTCTCTCCCTGCTTAACTCAATTCATAGCCATCTTTCTCTTCATCAGTCCTAGCCTCCAGAGCCCTATTTTTACCTAGGATTATAGCCAGTATACTCTTGAGAAACAGAATAAAGAGCAATTCTTTCAAAGCAAGTCAGAAAGAGCATTCTTTTGACCCATCTGAAGCAGACTCACTTCCATTTGCTTGGAGAAAGGGCTAACAGCATCGTTCATAACACTCAAGAAGCAGAAAGGATCTAAAAATCTCCATATGAATGTCTAAACAAAGACATAATGTATTTGTTTGGTTGACTAATATATAGCAATAAGAAAAGATAAGGTACTGACAGGTGCTACTCTTGGATGGCTCTTGAAAGCATTATAAATGAAAAGAGATGATGGCAATGGACCACAAAGGATGTAACTCAGTTATAGGAGGTCCAGCACAGGCAACTCCACACAGAAAGCTCATTAGAGACTACCGAGGGCTGGAGGGAAAGCAGGAGTAACAGCTAGGTAGCCCAAGCATTAGTTAGAGATAATATAACTATCCTAAAATTGACTATGGTATGGTACACCTCTCTGTGAGTACACTAAAGCCAATCAATTATATGCCCTAGAGAAAGATAATATAAAAGGCCTTAGCTTTGAAAGGGTTTGTTTGTTTGTTTTGCTTTGTTTGTTTGTTTTGGTTTTTCAAGACAGGGTTTCTCTGTGTAGCTGTGGCTGTCTTGTGTCACTTTGTAGACCAGGCTGTTTTCAAACTCACTGAGATCCAACTGCCTCTGCCTCCCAGGGGCTGGCATTAAAGGTGTGCACCACCACCATCTGGCTTGGGAAAGAACTTTAAATAAATTTTATGTGCACTAATGTTTTACCTACATGTATGTCTGTGTGAGGGCATCAGATCCCCTGGAACCAGAGTCACAGACAGTTGAGAGCTGCCGTGTGGGTGCTGGGAATTTGAACCTGGGTCCTGAAAGAGCAGCCAGTGCTCTTAACTACTGAGCCGTCTCTCCAGCTCCAGGAATTTTTTTTAGTGATTTATTTATTTTTATTTTATATGTACTGGTGTTTTGCCTGCATGGTTTGTCTGTGTTAGGTATCAGAGCCCATGGAACTGGACTCACAGGCAGTTGTGAACTGCCATGTGTGTGCTGGGAACTGAACCCTGGTCCCCTGGAAGAGCAACCAGTGCTTTTAACCACTGAGCCATCTCTCCAGCTCCATGGGAAGGAATTTAATATGTAGAAGAACAGGGGGGTAGAAAAAAAAAAAAAAAGAAGACCAACAGCTCTAGAACATTTGAGTAAGGTGAGGAATAGATGAGGTAAAACCATGCTATGAAGGGTCTTTAACTTCATCATGTTTCACAGACAGAGACTGGGAGGGACGTGAGCAAGTAAGTGAAATAATAAAAGCCCCGTTTCAAGGCCCCTCTACCTGCCTGGGGTATGGCGAGTGAGTTGCAGGTAAGTCCGGATGCAGGAAAACAGCTAAGAGCAGATGGCAGCGGATGGGGAGGGAAGGGTAGCTGAGTGTACGATGGAGCTAGAGATGGGCTTTGGGGTCCATTGGATAGAAATCAATGAAGCTGGTGATTTGAGGAGACGCAAACCATGAAGAGTCTGAGAGCCTGAGTGCTGACACAGTTGAGCTTTGTGTACTTCTGAATTTGCCGCATTTGAGTTGTGTTTGAAAACAGGTGCATACATAGAAAAGCAGCTTGAAAAACTGACTCTATTATAGTCTAGTCATAGGATATTAAAGCATATTCTTTTTTTTCCTGGCTCCTTCAATTGCAAAATAGAGGTGACAGATATGTTTTAAACCCCCAGTTGCTGTATTTGAATCCTGTTTTCCACGTGTAGCTGTATTTTATGACCTTGAGAATACTACTTCCTTGCGTCTCATTTTCACAACTTCCAACTAGAGATAAATCAATACAGACCTCATAGAGTCATTAAATACTGCAGCCATCAGATGATACAGGCAAAATTCATAGGGTTGGCACAGAGTTAGCAGCTACTGTGGGAGCTAATACTATTGTCTCACAGATTTGGTACAAAGAGATGAAATAATATACATAGAAACAACCGCACATTAGGATGTTTAAGAATGTTACTGAAGCTTATTTCCTTGTTTTTCTGTGTAAATATAGTCTCAACCAAGCTTTTTATTCATGTTAGGTTAACCTCCATACTGTCCACGAAATTGACAATTAGAGATGGGAGATAAAGGTCAGTAAACATTGCTTGAGCAGGGGGAAAAGGAGGAAACAATGCAGAGAGAAGAGGCGAGGTGAGGAGGGGCAGGGGGAGAGACGGGGGGGGGGGGGGGGGGCGGGAAACCCATAGAACAGAAGATGTGGAACTTTGTGTTGACACAGGGCAAAGAGCATAGCCCTTAGGGAAATGAACTGTTCTGGAACATACTTTGCTGTGAGGTGAATCCCCCAGCCCATGGCTGTGCTTTTTAATCTAATGAACAATGAAGAAACGGGTTTTCTTACATGAAGACATTCATTTGGCAGTATCAAAGGTACCATGAGTTCTCCCTGAAGTTTTTGTGCATGGGACAGAGGTTTTTCACATATTATACATTTGTTTCTCCTCTAATTTATTTCACATTTACTGAGTACTAGGTATGAAAAGGAGATAAGGAAGAAGAAGAAGAAGAAGAAGAAGAAGAAGAAGAAGAAGAAGAAGAAGAAGAAGAAGAAAATCTCCATCCTAGCAGAGTTTGCTGTCTAGTGGAGGAAGAAGACAGATTGAAACAACAACAACAACACAATGGGCACTCAAGGCAGAGGCCCACTTTAGGTCATCCAAGATTTAAGGGAGTAAGAGTGGACCGGGGGAGATAATTATGTGAGGCTCTCAGTGGCTTAGGCTCTAGGGTTGCTGCAACAGTGCCTTAGAACACGAGAAATGTGTGGCCACGCTGCTGTCTTAGGTTCCTTCAAGGGTCTTTTGGAAGATCCCATTGTTTATCTCTTCTAGCTTCTTGTAGTTGGGTCTATATTGCTGGCCATATTCCTTCCATCTCTGTGCCTTATTGTGAGCTTTCCTGTGTGCTATAGGCTTTGTTCTTTTGAAATCTTATTTTATTTGGGGTTCCTTAATGCCTCTAACTTGCCTTCCAACACACCGTCCTTAGATACGACAGAAAGAAGGTTAGTAGGGACAGGGGATATAAACCTTTTTAGACTCAGTTTCTTGGGGTGATTCTACTCTTTGTCATCAGGATTAAAGCAGTCCTGCTAAACAGCAAGCAGCTTCGACAAAGACAGCAGTAGGAACCAGCAGTGGTGGGAGCAACAGCAGGGACCAAGAGCAGCATCTTTTCTCAGAAATGTTTCTCTCTAGGAGCATCTTGAAGTGAAGTGATATGAAGCCAAGTGACGCGAAGTGATACAAAGTGATCTCTCTCTTTCTATCTCTGGGCTCTTATTTATTTTCTCTCAGAGTCTCTAACAAGTTTCAGCTGACACAACCCATGTTCCTGCATGAAGCAGTTCCCAGGTGACAGAGATCACTCACACCCTCTCACAAATCAGTTTCCAGCTGACAAATTTCATGTGCCCTCTCATGAGGCAGTTTCACAGCCCGCACTTGGGACCAAAACAAAAACATGTTTACATAACCAAAACTTCCACTTCAGTGTGCTTATGTCCTTACTTTGTTGCTGTACCAGGAGGATCAAACCCAGGGTCTTGTTCATCCTAGGTAAGGATGCCACTGCTGAGCTACACCCCCAGCTCTTCTTCTGTCCCTTGTAAGAAAACAGTCCTTGGATTTAAGGCCCATCTGAGACATGGAAAATAAATTTACCATAAGAAAATTGCACCTCCCGTCTTTTCCAAATAAGATCATCCACTGCTCTTGCAGAGAGTGTAGGTTCAATTTACAGTACCCACACGGCAGCTTGCACTTGTCCATAACTCTAATTTCAGGGGATTTGATGTTCTCCTCTGACTTCCAAGGCTACTGGGCACACACATGATGCACATATGCCCACACAGGCAAAACATTCAAATACATAAGATAAAAATAAATAATCTTTAAAAATATGACATTTTCTTTTACTTTCTCACACTCATATTTTTTCCTTCCAGGTTGGAAAAAAAAAAGATAGCCTCTCAGAAGTGTGTGTGTGTGTGTGTGCGTGCGTGCGTGCGTGTGTGAATTCAGGATCTATGTAGAACTAAATGAAGCAAATGAGTTACCTAAGATAGAAATGTTCATGTGACCATAACAGCTATTAATATGATCCAAGGCCATGGTTTGACTGATATTGGTTGTGGACTCTCAATGACAAACTAGGTTGATTGTCCAGAATAATTATTTTCTCTTGACCATACATGACGTTGGTAAATGTAGTCAATGTTAATACTCTGCAAAGTTTTCCACTTAGCCATTTCCCATACATGTCATGTATAGCAGTGTTGCACAATGAGGCTCCAGGACTAGCTGTTGAGTCAATGACTAGAAGAGATTTGAGTCAACACAGCAGCATGGGGAAAGGGTCAGAGCACACACGTGTCATAGTTACACAGGGTGTGAGATCACTCGACTGCATACGAACAAAAGTATTGACCTGTGATTCACTCAAAACTCAATTCCAGTGGCATTATAGACAGCAACAAGATGGATAAAATCCAGCCAGTAGGACAAACTGAGGGATGGAACACTGCAATAGGCAGAGATTTCTTATATAGGTACCAAACAATGGGAAAAGAGATGGATAAAGAATGAAGAACTTAACGTTTATAACATACACCAGAGTTTGCCAAGGTGGGGACCATCAGCCAAATCAAGCCTGCACATTCCATAAGCAGCTTGTGAAGTAAGAATAGCTTTTCTATTTTTATATAGGTGAAGAAATCACAAGATGGTACTTCATAATATGTGAGATATACATGATCTTCAATTTTAGTGTTCATAAATAAATTTGATTGGAACATAGCCAAATTCACTCATCAAGCTTACCCAATAGTAGCTCCTCTAGCTGCTGTAGAATTGACTAGTTGCCATGGAGATCACACACCCTACAAAGCCTAAAGTAGCTACTATTTGGCCCTGCCTAGAAAATTCTGCTAACTTCTAAAAAGTAGAAGCAAGAAAGGACAAAAGTAAGTTACAGACAAAGAAAATATATTCTCCATAGAGAAGACATATAATTCCTATGAAAACATTTAAGGGAGGGACAAACACCTTGACCATGTATCTCACTAAGGAATACACACAAAGCTGCGTCTGGCGGAGCACACCTTTGATCCCATCATTCAGGAAGGCAGAGGTAGGCAGATTGCTCTACAAAGTGAGTGCGGGACAGCCAATACTACACAGAGAAACCCTGTCCCTAAAAACAAACAACAAACAAACAAGAATACACACAAATGTTTAGTAAGCACATGGCGCAATGCTCATTAGAGAAATGCCTACTAAAACCACAACGAAATACCCACATATGCCCACCGGAAGGCTCGACAGGCGTGGCTGTTCTGAAGCACTCCTGGATAGCACTTACCACATGGAAACAGAACCATCCTGTGAGGTATGCCTAATAGAAGGAGAGCAGCCGGCTGCAAGAGAAGGCTCATTAGCAGCCTTATCCACACAAGACCACAAAATACAAATAACACAATTTAGAACAACTAAGTTACGACCTATGAGGAACTGGGACGATACACGGCAAGTGAAAAGGAATGATGTAAGCTACACAAAAGAGCTTGGATGGTCCTTTCAGATGCCATATTGAATAAGGTAACACAGGGATGTTATCCTCACGCATACTGAATACTGGTTGTAAGAGGTTCAACAGTGAACAATTCAACTTTGGCCAACTTTGGTGAAAGATCATTAACTGGGCAGTGGCTAGGGAAGCCGTTAAGGCATTTGATTTGATGTCGTTTGTAGCCAAACATATATATTTGTATAAAACGTAATAGTGTAAGATTAACAAGTGAACTTAAAGATTGACAACCAATAACTCTCTTCCAGTCATGGCTGCTGCTGCTTCCTTGTCATGTCACATGGTAGCACATACTTTGATTTTTGTTTGAGATTGTAGTCTTTCTGGCGGGAAAAGAAAGAAAGAAAGTAAAGGAAGGAAAAAACAAACAAAACCCAACTAATGCTCATGAAGAAAGTGATTCCAAGCTCCTATTTGGTCATCTCCTAGTCCTAGTGGAGAAATCCTAAGAGTATGGGTGCTCAGAAAAGCCTGGTGCGTGAGTAAATAGCAAATAAACACATGGATGCATACAGCAAGTAATTATGCATACAGAAATGCCTTGAGTGTGTATGCAGGACACATATATTTGTGAATTTGTTGAACATATGGGTGCATGCGCACATGCAATCACCCACCACTTCCTCTCAGACAAACATAAATAAGCAGCCACTTCAGAAACCTTTGTCTTCCATCGTATAAATCAGACAGAGGGCAGAGTGTATCCAGTGTTGATTAATGATTACAATCCTCTCTTCCTGGGTTCGAGTCTGGGACTTAGTCATGGGCAGCCAATCACCTTGCAACCAGTTTCTTCACCTCCCTGTGCTTAGCAACCTCATCTTTAATTTATCTTTTTTTTTTTTTAAGATTGATTGATTGATTGATCGGTTGATTTTATGAATGCTTTACCTGCTTGGTGTACACATGCATGCCAGAAGAGGGCATTGGATCCCAGTATTGCTGGTCACGAGCCACCATGCATAACTCAGGACCTCTGGGACAGTAAACAGTGCTCTTAACCACTGAGCCATCTCTCCAGCCCTTAAAAAAAAAATCTGTCTGTCTGTCTGTCTGTCTGTCTGTCTGTCTTTAATTCTTATGGTTGTTTAGAATTCAAGGTGAGTTGATGGATATAACTGGATGCTTAAAGGGGAGGGGGCAAAGAGGGAAGAGGGTAAGAGGATGGGACCAGAGGAGAGGAAAGAGGGGGTGCGTTAGGGATATAAAGTAAACAATCATATAAACAAATAAGTGGATGCTTAAAGGCTCCATGAGGGAAAGAGTTAGCATGTTCATTTGCTTGTTTAGTCTGTCTGACTTACCACAACACCTCTAGTTCCTAGAAGTGTTAGGCACATACATAGTAGGCATCCATTAAATATCTACCAAATAAGTGACCAGTATCCCTTCTTCAAAATCTGCCCACTCTCGCCTGCCTATTGTTTATTCATCACATAACAGCTCCAGCCAGTCCTCAGCCTCCAGCTACATTTTCCCTCCCGTAGCCTGAGCAATTTTCTGAGGCGTCACAAGATGGCAGCATGAGTCTCCTTTTGAGTGAGCGGAGGGCTCTTCTCCACCTTGTCTAGAGCTCTGCAGTATCTCCAGTTGCTGGTTTTCCAAGCCGGCCTACACCCCGGGCTTTTGTTTTGCCCCATCCGTATTAACTGCATGAAGTGTCTGCAGCGTTCACGCTTTGCACCCCTAACTTTGAGCTAGTTAAAGAAAAGAGTACTTACTGCTTGTGAAGAGGGAAAAATGTTGATGTGATTCCAAGATAGCCTTACAGCAAGCCTGTTTGGTGTTCCTAAAGCTCTGTTTCTCTAACAACTTGCTTGACAAATGACAACCCCAAATCTCCTGTCTCAGAAACATGATGTCAAACGACATTGTGATCTTACCATCTTGTAAGAAACAGCAAAACAATTAAAGCCTCATTTCCTAACAAAAACAAAGAAAGGCCAGTTCTGCAAGGCAGCGCGCAAGGCCATCTGGGAACTGCTGGGCAGAAGTGGAACCCTCTGAACATCTTCCTGAATAAGGAAGGCCTTGTAGGATGAAGACAGTCTTGATTTAGAAATGAACAAACCTGAGGTGGGCACAGTGGCTCACACCGGTAATCCCAGCACTCTCTGTGAGTTCGAGGCCAGCCTGGTCTACAAAGTGAGTCCAGGACAGCCAAGGCTACTCAGAGAAACCCTGTCTCAAAATAACCAACCAAACAACAACAGCAATAACAACAACAACACAAAACGAAGAAAGAAATGAACAAATCTGGTTTCTAGTGGGTTTTCAGGAATCTCTTTACCTCCAACCTAAGCCAAGCTCTTGCCTTCCAGGTTTCTGCCTTTCCGAAGAAAGCATAACATTATCTCTCCTGCATTCAGAGGAACGGGAGAAATCATTCTATAAGTTGTACAACTTGGCTGATTTCGCATGGCATGAGCTAATGTGAGAATTGCTTTCACTTCATCTGCAAGAAAACTGGTTCCATCCAGTTGAATAGGCTTGCCCAGATTTTCTCATCAGTAAAATGGGACTAATGAATACTGAAGTCATGTGTGTTGTAGAAATAGTATTTATTTAATGCATTGTTTATTTTAACTTTTGCAGTGCTGGTGACCAAACTCAAGGCTTTTCAACATTCACCTGTCTGTTTACATACCAGGTGGTTTCAGGTGTATTCTTTCATTAAAAAAAAATTTTTTTTTTGAGTCTTCCAAGGAAGAAAAAAAAAAATGCCAGCCTCACTTAAAAGTTTTGAGGAAAGTGAAGGCTGGCCTGGTTCCTCAGTTTGCATCAGGTGAAACAGCAGAGACAAGATTTTCTGACCTACATCCCTGCTCTGTCCTGCTTTGACCAAGGAGCATAAGTGTGGAGATACTCAAGATATCAAATTCAGTGTTCACGGAAGCCAGCCAGGTCGCTTTGATTAGTACGGAGCAGAGGAGGAGCGGGTCAGCATTGAGGAACCTGGATACATGGGCACTTTCTAGCCAAACTGATGTCTTCTTCATTTTCACAACTTAAACCACGGGGATCTCGCTTTTTGAGAACACAACTTTGTGCAGAGGGACTCTGCCATTTTTCCTTCAAACATTTCCAGGGCCAATTCATACCTGTTTTTTGAAATAAATAAACAATTCAAGATAGATAGATAGATAGATAGATAGATAGATAGATAGATAGGATTGTTTTGATATCAAGGGCTAAAATGATTAAGTAGATTTTAGGGATTAAAGAGGGGGGAAAGAAGAGGGAGACAGACAGAGAGAAAGTTATGAGGTAACCAGAGATTTAGAAATGAAGGCGATTAAAACTCCTGGGAGGGATCGGGTATTTGAGAATGACGCGCTGTTGTTGCCACACGCAGTAAGTCACTCTTATAAAGGCATTTATCCCTGCTGATGTGATAGTTTTTACACAGCCATGCTAGTGAACTGGCTGTCATTTTAATGCGTAAGTTTGGGTAAGCTATGTTTACCAGGAATTTTAATTACTTAATGACTTTGAGATGACACCACTGTGAGCTATCATCCTGCTGGCTTCGCTGCATTTTATTTGCTGGTGAGATGGCTCAACTGTCAGGTGTAAAGCTGAGGAGAGGGAGGACGAGGGGGGATGAAGTGGGATGAAGAAAAAGTAAACTCTCGAGGCCTTCAGACTTATATATTTATATATGTTGAGGCTGACTTTGCATCTGCTTACCTAAAGAATTAGGTCGATACTGCATGTTATGTCTCATTCAGGTCAATTTTAACAAATAGTTCAAATATTCTGTTCCCTTGAGAGCTATCCAAATATAATCTTGTTTGCATAGAGCTGCACGTATCAATTAACACCATGATCTTCTAGCTAGGAAAGCCCTGCAAATGGAAATAGAAAGCTGTTATTTAAGCATTCATTTATCATCATTTTTTTAATCTGCTTTTGGAATAACATATTTTTATCTTTATTATAATAAGTAATTGAGTTTAAGCCAGAGAACCTTAACATAAAATAGCTTCCTTGAACTGAAGGGCTCAGGGTAGCAACTCAGGAATTTGTTAAGAACAGCAAGGATGGCTTAGCTACTATGCTGTTGAACAATAAGGGAAGTTTGGCTTTTAAAATTGTGTTTATTCTCAATGTAACTCATCTTCCCGATGAGGAGGCGCAGGTGGAAGTACAGCAGGAGATCGTTGAACTTCACTTGGCTGTTTCTTGGGCAGTCGCTTTCACCACTGCTCTTTCAGACCTCCAAGGCAGGCCTTGGAGAAGCAAGTCATGGTCACTTGTGAAAAGGAAAACAGGATAGAAATGGAGGTGCAGATGCTTGGGGGACCCAAGGTTTCGGGAGGAAAGGCTAGAGGAGGCTGCAGTTTCCAAAATCTGCCTTTCTTTTCAGAGTGGAATTCTGAAGGTTTGGCAACTGTGAATTTCAAGGGAAGGGTTATGGTTGTGAAGATGGTTGTGGGCCGGGAAATGACGCTGGTACCCAGACTTCCTTCTAGAATACAGTTAATTACGACATTAGCTTCACATTTTTGCTGTTGTTTTAACAAGTGAGGCTGTGCTGTTTTTCCTGAAGGGGAATTGAAAGGAGCATTTCTTAAATGCCAGGGGGTCTTACCTGCTCTCCTTTGAGTGTGTGTGTGTGGGGTGTGTGCCACCTCTGATTGGCAGCTGACCTGTCCACTCCCAAGATTCCTTGGAGGCATCTTGCTTTTAAAAGACAGGATTTTTTTTTTTTTTTTTTTTTTTGCCTTTCCTTGCCAGTCTCACTGTCAATCAGCTCCAATTTGAGCATAATTAATTCAGCACACTTCAAACCTTGAGCACCAAAAAGACTCAGCAAGGATAATAATTTCTACAAACAATTTTTGTTGTTTGTTTGTTTGTTTGTTTTGCTAGTAACTCACACCAAATTAGACTGGGGTGAGTATTACAAGGGTGACCTAAACAAAAGATTGAAGGTGAAATTAATTCTGTGCAAGAATCAAGCAAGGGCACAGAGAGGAAGAGAAGCAGTTGGCTTAACTGGGGGAGGAAGGGCCTACAGCGTAGGCAGAGAAGCAGGAAACCACGGGAGTGCAATTCAAGAGGCCCGTGGGTGGGATACAGGGTCATAGAACATTCCAACAAGGCAGTCAGATACGATCTGTACTACGTATCTAAAAGCTGGGACCCAGAGCTGGAGAAATGGCTCAGTGATTAAGAGCGATTTGTCCTCTTACAGAGGGCCCAAGCTGGGTTCCCAGCTCCCACACAGTGGCTCACACCATCTGCAACTCCAGTCCTAGGGATGTGACACCTCTTATGGTCTCTGTGGCACTGTATGCATTTGGTGCACAGACATGCATGCAGGCAAAACACTAATACATATAGAATAAATAACTTTTTTTTATAATACTAGAGCCAGTTGGGTATAGTTGCCTTTAATTCCAGTTCTTGGGAGGCAGAGGCACGCAGATCGCTGTGAGTTTGAGGCCATCCTGGTCTATAAAGTAAGTTCCAGGACAGAGATATAGAGCGACATTGTCTTAAAAAAAAAAAAACACTAGGAAAGAAAGAAAAAAATTAAAAAGAAAGAAAAGAAAAAAAAAGCTAGAACTATTTTTCCATCTCTGTATTATGGAAAAGACCCTTGAAAGAAATGTATGTTGTACACTGTGTGCTATGGTCCATGCTTGGTAAAATATGGAAGATGTAAGGGAGGGTCCTGGCCCTACAAGTTCATTCTCCGTCCCAAAGTGGGGAGGGGAGAAAAAACTCACACAAAAATAATCAACATTATGAGAGAATTCAAGGGAAAACAGATTCCTTGAACGTCAAGGCCAGTACCACTCTTGCTGCTCTGGACTTCCCAGGGTGGCACAGGTACGCTGGAGGCCAGCTGGGCTAGCAAAGGAGTGGACAGACCAGACTTTGGAATTCTCACATTCAGAAATAGAAGTATTGCCTCAACTTACGGAGCTCTTCTGATGTACAAGCTCTAGAAGCTTCCACCAAGTAACCGATTATATCCCCATCATGACTGCTCGGAGAGAAATACTTAGTGTCTGCCGTTTACTCATGGGGAAACTGAGGTACAGAGACATAGCCAGGATTCTAGAGCAGGGGGTTTGGCTCCGGAGTCTTTTACCCCATAGTATTTTCTGAATCTAGCACAACTAACCGGTGGTGAGTGTTAAAACTAAAACAGCAACAAACTCACCTTTCCTTTAAAATTGTATCTTTAGGATAATCCAATTCAAGGCTGAAATTTGTAAGTTAAAAAAAAAAATCATTTTGGTATCAAAGACCTCCTCTCACGCCCTCTCCTCATTCCTAATCCAAGGCCAGCAAGAAACTGTTTCGTTTTATTTATATGTATTTTTCCTTTTGTGACACTTTGGAGTTTCTGAACGCTAGGGGCTCCCGGATTCTCTAGTTTGAGAGCAACTTTTCCTTTTAGGATTTTTTTTTTTAAGGGGGTGGGGGAAATGTGGCCTTAATTATCCTACGTTTTAGGCAGCTTAAGGAAGGGGCTGTGCTTTCAGAATCCTGTCGGAGCCAAGTAAGGAGGTCTTTCTCCTCCCTCCCCCTCGCTTTTTAAAGGAGCTCGTGAAATATAAGCTCAGAAAACAAACCGAGCGATCACAGCGGCAGCCCGGGCGGCAGCAGCAGCAGCAGGAGGAGGAGGAGCAGGAGGAGGAGGAGGAGGCAGAGTTGGAGTTGGGCAGACGCGGCGGAGAGCTGCAGGACGCCGCGGAGTTGCAGGGCTCCGCGCTGCTCCATTCATTAAGTCGCTGCGGAGGACCGTGGCGGGACGCCCACCGCTGCCCACTCGCAAACTCCAGCACGCAAACGCACGCCAGCCGGCCGCGTCCCAGGCAGCACAGCTCTGCAAAAGTTCCTGCTCGGGATTTGGCTCTCTTCCCCTTGGACTAGCGAACAGTTTGGGGTTGAGAGGAAAGCAGAGGCGCCCAGAGGGGAAACCGATCCGCGTCTGCAGTTGGAACTACTCGGCCGGGCTGCATTCGGCGCTGCCGCGTCCCTAACCCGCAGACCCGCTCCAGAGCAGGGGCAGCCCGCAGCGCCCGGGGAGGCTTCCCGTAGCCAGCGCCATGCAGAGCTACAAGTACGACAAGGCGATCGTCCCGGAGAGTAAGAACGGCGGCAGCCCGGCGCTCAACAACAACCCGAGGAAGGGCGGCAGCAAGCGGGTGCTGCTCATCTGCCTCGACCTCTTCTGCCTCTTCATGGGTGAGTGAAGCCCCACGGGACCCACACCACCTCCCTCTGGGCCTCAGACTCCGGGCTCCGCCTCGGTGTCAGCCTCTGGGGCCATCCCCACCAAGCGCCGTGCTGGCCGCGAGCTCCCCGTGCTCTCGGACCCCCAATCCCTGGCCTGCGAATTCAAGTTGGGGCGTGCTTGTGCGTTCGCGGCAGCTGGAACCAGCTCCCTAGTGGTGATTTCCAGTTGGGAGCCCTGCTCAGCACCCTGGAAGGTGTGGGCTCGAGCTCCAGGATCTGGAGGCATCGTGTGGCCCTCCGTCCTGCATCTGAGTCTGATGTGAGACCCATCTCGGTCTCCGGGCGAGCCAGGCTTCTACCGGAGTGGCGCTGCTGGTCCCGCCTGCATGTAAACATCCACCCTTTCCGTCGCGCTGCCTTGCAAGGCCAGTCGCGCAAGCTGGCCTTGTCACTCGCTCCTCGCGCGGCTGAAAGCCCCCAGAGGGTGGAACGGGGCTCTCCTTGGCCAGGTGCTGGGCACGGAGGAGCGCATCACTTGTTGAGCGCCTACTGTGTGCCAGGTGGTAGGAGGCTTTGCGGGCAGAAGTTTTAAATCAGCTCACTCCTTGATTTCGTGCCGGGAGGCCACTGAAGGGAAGCCAGCCACAGTCTTGCTTGGGGACCACGGTGGAGCTGCACACCCTCAAAGTCGAGGTGCTAGCTCACGTCTGCGTTTGCAGGACAGATTCATGCTTCAGCTGGGAGGGCGGTGGGAGTCAAAGAAAGTGGAATGGGAGGGGGGGATTCCTTGAATCAGGCTAGGGGAGTGAGAAGTAACTGACGCGAACCCACCATAGTTCTAAGGTTGAAGTAAAAATCGAACTTTTACCTTTTAAGCGAATTTTGATGTAAATCAAAGTATGCAAAACGTGTCACCAGAGCACTGCCCCTCTGCCATTAGCTGGCTGTGCTACCTAACTGCCCTCTTGGCCTCAGTTTCCTCCTCAGTTGACCGAGTGGGTTCAAGTAGATGGTCTGAGAGGCCCCTCCCTGCATTAAAGAACTCGGATGCCTTCCAGGAGCTGCTCTGCCAGCGCTGCTAACTGAAGAAACATCTGTGTTCCCAGTTCAGTTCCCCCCCAAAATAGAACGGCAGCACGGAGGCTTCAGCCCTCTTGGAAGGGATTAGTCCGTGCAGATTGTACCGACCTAGGTCAGCTTCCCTTGTGTGAGGATTCACACAGTCCAACCACCCTCAGAGAAAGCTGTGAGCCGGTGGCTTCCTTAGAATGTGAAATGGGTTCTTTAGGACGGCTCTCTTCAGGTAGAGACAGTTGGAGGTGAGACTGGTCTGTGAAAGGGAAGGGAGTTCTTATGTGGACCCCTTTCTCTGCTCAGTTCGGTCGCTCAGCATTAGGATGCTGTGTAGAGGTCTGTCGCTGGGGGGCCTACCTTCCTGGTGGCGGCGGGCTTGTTTCATGCATAGTATACTAGATGAGTGCTTAAAATCAAGCTGTTGATTTTTTTTTTTTAAAGACCCTCGAAGGTCCTGGGGTGAGAGGGGTATGGGGAGCACGCTGTAAACAGGTCGAAGCTGTGTGCAGCTAACTTGGCTGAGGCCTCCCCTGGGTTTGAGTGTGTCCTTAGTGGGTGGGATCAGCGCTTTCTCTGCTGCCTGTGCAGGCGAACTTTGTCGTTAGAAAAGCAGAGCAGGACTTCCCCGGCCGCCTTTGCACTCACTGCTCTTGTTTCTAGACCCTCTTCAGATTGGGGGTGGGGGGAGGGAGAGGTGCTCTCAAAGATGGTGCATCCTTATTAAAAGGAAACAGTGTTAGCAGTGGGCAGGGTCATACCTGTCAACTGTGTTTTGCTGGATGTTCGGGCGTGACTTTCAGCGCTTTATTTGCAGCAAGTGTCTCCCCAGAGTGAAAATTCTAAACCAGCTCTAAAACTTAAGCATAAGCACAAACTATAGCACAGTATTACTGGCTAAATACCTTCTAACACCTCTAATTGGAAGAACTATCTGGAAGATTAACATGTATCTTGAGGTGGTTACGCAACCTAACTCTATTTGGCTTCCAAAAGAAGATTTAATAATACAACATGTGATTTTAATATTCTACACACTGCAGTCCTTAAAAAAATGTTTCTACTTGGTTCAGTTTTTGCCTAAGACTGTCAGTATGATTTAATTTTTCTACAGTTTATTGATCATATGGTCTGCATTACAGGGTACTAATATATTAGGAAGAGAGACAGTTTTCTGTTTATTCTCCCATAGGAATATAGACCAAGCTTCATCCCCTAGTATTGGAAAAACTAAAAGCTGATGTGCTGTGTGCCTGTTATGTAAGTGGAAATATGCGAGTGCTTTAATTTGCCTCATATACCTCTCCAGAATGTTAAATTCTCGGTGAAGAACAAGAAGCCCACTCTTGTTTGAAGGCGAAAAGAATCCGGTGTCAGAGAACCCTGCTGGGAGTTTACCGCCCTTCAACAGTTACTTCTGCCCACTGATTGCTTTTAAATACAATGGCAAATCTTTGCATGGATTCTCTGAAATCCTTTTTGGTTTTGTTTCAACTAAATACTCCTGATCACCTTTCCCCTCTTCCCATTAGTTCTGGTGTATGGCGTTCCCTGAGAACCACAGAAGTTTCCTATTAGTCTCTTTTAAAAATATAAATCAATTAATATACTTACTACTGTACCACCTATAAAGCTGTCTCTGTGGTATAGATCAGAAAAAGCTCCTCTTAGGAAGGAAGAACAGATTCTTTTTTTATATATATATATATTTTAAGATTTATTTATTTATTTTACATATATGAGTACTCTGTCTTTATGCACACCAGAAGAGGGATTCAGATTCCATTACAGGTGGTTGTGAGCCACCGTGTGGTTGCTGGGAATTGAACCCAGGACCTTTGGAAGAGCAGACAGTGCTCTTAATCTCTGAGCTATCTCTCCAGCCCGAAGAGCAGATTCTTAAGGATGTCAACTTTAGCTCTTCTCTGGTTCTCAGTATAAGCGAAGTCTTTTATCTTATTTGGAGACTTCTGAAATTCGGACTTCATGAAAAGTCCTCCAGCTCAGCTGCAGAGCTACCTGCCTCATCACATGCCCCAGGTATCCATTTGGATGGAAGGTGGAGAATCAGCAAGTTCTAACTCTTCTATCAGCAGTACAGAATACAGGTGGCTACCAGCCACACCATTCTTCTTCTTCCTCCTCCTCCTCTTCCTCCTCCTCTTCTTCTTCTAAGATTTTTATTTATTATGTATACAGTATTCTGCCTGCATGTACACCTGCAGGCCAGAAGAGGGCATTAGATCACATTATGGATGGTTGTGAGCCACCATGTGGTTGCTGGGAATTGAACTCCGGACCTCTGGAAGAGCAGTCAGTACTCTTAACCTCTGAGCCATCTCTCCAGCAGCACACCCCCCCCCGCCCCCGAACCCCGATTCAGTTATTCTAAAATGTTGACAGTTTTTATTTGCGATTAAATAGTCATGATAAGACCTGGTTAGACCTGGTTCCATATGCGGTATACATAGTGTCATTGTCACTGTTCATCTGCTTTTCTTCATTACTATTGTACTGTTTGATGATGAGAGGGGCAGTAGGGCAGAGAGAACAGAAGGGAACCCTTACACGTGGGAACTAGGGCTCCTCACACGGTGGCTGGCTGACTCCAAATCTACGTCCATGTTGTAAACACATTGATTTTTTTTCCATTGCAAAATGGCTTCTTGAATAATTGTGTCTAAAATCCCAGAGTGCCACTGAATACTCTGGGATGCAGATCTCACAGAGAGGATTTCTGCATTTGTCTAGGAGCTATGGCAAAAACGGGGAGCCCAGAGGTGTGAGTTCTGATCTTGTATTGACTTATCACTGTGTGATTTGGACAAACTCACTTTCTGGACACCGGTTTTTTATTATGGCAGCAAAAGAGAGAGAGAGACTAGTCTAGAACTCCTAGCTCTGCACAGTTTTGTGAATATGCTGCCAGATGTGTTGTACACACTCAGATTTGACCAAAGAAATAATGATGAAGCTGGGTATGCTGGCACGTGTGTAATCCCAGCGCTGGAGGCAGAGGCAGGAGGATCTTTGTAAGTTCGAGGCCAGCCTGGTCTACAAAGCAAGTCCATAACAGCCGAGGCTACACAGAGAAACCCTGTCTCGAAAAATCAAAATAATAAATAAATAAATAAATAAATCGAAGGAAGGAAGGAAGGAAGAAAAAGAAATAATGATGAAAATTGGCCTAAATTGGTGTTAACTGGTTAGGCCCCCACCTTTTTCCCGGATGTGTCCTTTATCCTTTCTCTCTGAAATTTATAGTAATCAAAAGCAAACAACGACACAAGCCCTTCAGGTGCCTTCCATGTTCCTGTTGCTCAGTGATTGCATCTCCTGTGTGTTTTAAGTAATGTAGCTAAGCACTATTGGTCTTGATAACATAATGTACCACTGAGCCCCAGAATATAGGAACAGATTTTCATGAATCCCGCTGTTGAACCACAGTGCCAACTCTCCTGCATACATTAGAAGGAACACGAAAGGGGCATGCACTTGGTAAACTGCTGGCCTTTTTTCTAGGGTGGTAGAAAATTGCTGCCCCTCTCACCCATTTTCTTTCTCTTCTTTATTTTCTTAAAAATGTCTTAAGGGGTATCTTGGAGGTAACTGGCTGGGTGGGAGGATGGGAAAACTAGAGTTGGGGGGGGGTGGCCCTTCCATTTTTAGCCCTGTGAGTGCCTGTCGCTGTGAGATTCTTTGCCCCTTCCTGTGCAGTTGTTCTGGGCTGGCAAAGCCCAGCCGGTCACAGCATGATGCCAATTAGGCCGTTAGTCAGGGGCTTCTTCCTTGTGTAGGCAGCAATATTTTTGGAGAAACCCCACCTCGTGTGTCAGTTCAGTTCTATACACTACTGGGGGAGTATTCTTTAAAGTGGGGAGTGCCTGTTATGCCCGTGTCTAATAAACTCACCTGAAGAGAACTGTCTGGCGTGGAATACAAATTCTGAGTTTCCCCCAGGGGTTTTGGGCAGGACCTGGGATTATGTATTTTTATAAAACCTTTGCCTGATTTTTCTCAGGTCTGTTGTAGAATCACTATATTGTGTCGCGCTTGATGTCTTAAGGGCAATTGAATTATGTAGTGGGCTTTTTGTCTGGGTACTGACTGTTCCGGCACTTGCTGTATTGTGAGGTTCTAAGTGTTTCTGGCTTGTTGCTGGCCGTGTATCTGTCTTTTCCTGAGCTGTGAAGTTTGTGTGAGTGAGAGGTGAAACAGGAATACACTGGATCCCTAAGTGGAGGCTTGAGGAGATCAAAGTTAGCTTGACACAGAGTCTTGGGAAAACAACACAGGTTGTGGAGTCTCTCCTGTTGGGACTGCAGGGGACATAAAGCTAACACCCATAGGTGTGATTTGAACAAATGTCATTTGCTCTCTCCTGGGCTTCAGCTTCCTCATTTGTAAAACCAGGGAAGTTGTGACAGGCTGTGTAGGTTGTGCCCTGCAGCTGAGGTGCGAGGTTGAATGTGCAAAGTTCAGGAGTGCGTTCTGATCAGCAGAAGCAGGAGCTGCCATTGTCTTTAGTAGTAAAGGTAGCATCCTTCACCTTCCTTATCCCTCCAGGGTTCTGTGACAGAGCCCTTCTTTTTCCTTTCTTCCTCCTTTTCCTTTTACCCCAACGTCTCCTGAAACTTATTAAAGGGAAAACGTCCGAGGAAGAAAAGTTTGCAGAGTGGACACGAACGGTTTCCATCAGCTGAAGAAACAGTGACAGATCTCTGACCTGTCTGAGAAGGTCAGAGGGCGTGGGGGGGGTACCTCCATCACCTGTGGTGGCAGATGCTCTTGTCCTTTGGAAAAGAGATGACGGTCCATGTCATCTGAGGCAAAACCCACAGCTGTCTGAGGAAGGTGGAGAGAATTTGGACAGGTGACCCATCTTAGGTCTTCCACTTGTTTTTGTCCTGTGACGGTGCATGGGATGCCTGACTGGACAGAGGGAAGTGCTTCTGCTTCTTTCCTGGGGTGCTCTTTGTTTGTTCAGGAAGGGGGTACCGTGCAAACCTGGGCCAATCATGTGGGTTAGACAATGGGGAAGTTGCAGCCCAGAGCAGTACCTGTTGCTCACCGCGCTTTCCCGGGGCAATTCATCCTCCCTCACTGGCCACTGCCCAGTGCAGTCCAAGGATGAAGTGCTCCTTCAGTTCCATTTCACTTGCTTCAATTTTATTAAGGTCCAAATATGTGTGGTTTGCTTGCTTTATGGGGCGTAGGGGCCGTAAAGACCATTACTTGACAGTAGACTTGGAAGTTGTGCCTAACTGCTGTCTATCAGTTTAAGGTGGGCTCTGCCTCTCCATGGATGGTTCGTAATAAGCCATTGGGACAACTCTTCATTGCCTAGAATCACAGACTCTCTTTAGAGTTTTGTTGTCAGCCATGCCAAGCTTACTAATATTTTCTTATCTCAATCAGAAAAACAAGTCTTTCTGAAGGGGTGAGTGAATGGTGGAAAGCCTGAGAAGAAAAGGCTTTACAGTGAGAGGCTGGTACGCACGCTCTCTCTTCTCCCTCTCTCCCTCCCTCCCTCTCTCTCTCTCTCTCTCTCTTTTCTCTCTCTTCTCTCTCTCTCCCCTCTCTTTTCTCTCTCTCTCTCTCTCTCTCTCTCTCTCTCTGAGCTCCAGCATTATGTGACATGACCTAACCCCATCGAGGCCTCTTTCCTCATCTGTAACAATGGGATAGTGTGGGCATGGGAGCACAAATGTCCCTGCTCACCTGTGCACACAGGGGCCTGGCCTGGCTAGTAATTGCCAAGGGGTTGTGGCACAGCTCTGAGAGAGCCGTCTATTATTTCCCTTGTCTATGTCAGTCCAAAGAGGCACAACACTAACAGGTTTCATTTTTCGTTCCCATCGCTGTGTGAGGCCAGAGACTCATGGTGTGAGTTTGGAGGACTAGGCAGTTTTGATATATTCTTTTCTTCAGACTGGTACTGGATCTAGAAGGTGCGCCTTAGCCTCCACTCACTGCTGAGGAGGGATTTGTGTTTCAACAGACCCCACCTTTTATAACACATCCCAGGAGAAAAGAAAAGGAACTCACATTTTTAAAGCTTGGGCTCTTAAAAATGCCTCTGAACAACTCTTGAGGTAGGAATTATTCTCATCAGCTCATGGGGGAAGCAGAGTCTGGGACTAACTGATTTTCAGAAGATTGTACATTGATGGAAATGCTAACACTCGGAGCCATGGGAGGCCCTATCATCAAATGCCTACTATTCTTCATGTAGGTCCAGATAAATTTATAAGTGTGCATCTGCACTAAAAGTAAAACACACCAAACCATGCAGGTGAGAGCAGTGTGCTCACAGTCAAGCCTTTGAAAGATGCAGTTGATTTTTGTGTGCTTTCAAAGTCCGTCTTGTGCTCTGGGTATTGATGGTGTGTCTTTGAGGTTTGTCACAAATTAACAAAATTATAAGCCTGGAGAGTTTTTTTTTTTTTTTTGCAGAGAAATGCAAATCAGCAGAGGTGCCTTGTCATAATAAGCAATGTGTGCTGGCCCCTGTGCGTGTCCCTAAAGTGCACAATACACAATTACAGTGACATGAGCAAAGCCATTCTTGTTGAGGTCGTCTTCATACCTGCCCCACCACAATTAGTTTGCAGAGTAAATCTGTGTAATTTCCAGCGAGCGGATCTGATCAAGTCCACGTTTGCACCTGCCTTTCAAGTCTTGTCTTCTATAGAGGTTCCTGGAGCACAGGCAATGGGCAAGGTGCCCTACGTTTACCGGAAAGGAATTCCCAGGCTGGTGAAATGAAAACAGCCTCTGGTTAATGATGACACATGGTGGGGGGGGGGGGCGGGGCCTTAAAGGAGGGCCTTATGTAAACACAGTGCGGAGTGATGGAGGTGGCCCATGAAACTGGGTCCTAGGGGAGAAACAGTAGCCCAGAAACCAAGAAAGGAGACCACGGTTTGGAGAGAGGAGGGAACCACAGGTTCTAAAGCCAGGGAAGTGGGAATGTAGTTGGGAAGGTCCTTTGGTAGAGTCTGGGCTCTAATGTGCTCCATTTGCAATGTGAGGGCCAGGGAGAGAGGAGGCCAGAGATGAGGCTGGAAAACAGGATTAATACCTGGGCCTTTAAGGAGGCAGAGACAGGCAGATCGCTGTGAGTTCGAGGCCAGCCTGGTTTGCATAGTGAGTCCAGGACAGCTAGGGCTACACAGAGAAACCCTGTCTTGAAAAAAATCAAAAAAGGAAAAAAGAAAAAAAAATCAAAATAGGAAGAAAGAAAAATACCAGACTGAGAAAAGGGGCTGATAATGGCAGGCAACTTGGACATTGTTTTAGAGGAGCAAGAGAACAAAGAGAACTTTATCTTTGCTTTCTCTTTTTAATGGAAATTTTCATATAGTTAGCAACCATAAGCTTGAGGAACTGCTAGGTTTTTTAGTAACTCCAAATTTGGGGGAAAGAATTTCTACTTTGGTGGCTACACTGTTTTACAAATGTAAATTTCCTTTACAGTGGAAGAAAAAAAGTTAGAAGAGTTCAACAAAGATCTTTGAAATCAGTGTAATTAGCCGAGTGTGGTGGCGCACGCCTTTAATGGAAGCAGAGGCTGGCAAAGTCACTGAGAGTTCGAGGCCAGCCTGGTCTACAAAGCGAGTCCAGGACAGCCAAGGCTACACAGAAAGACCCTGTCTCAACCCCCTCCCCCCCAAAAAAGTGGGATTGCTCGATCATTTTATCAAATGTTGACGTTTTTGAGGAATTGCAAAATTATTTCCATCACATCTGTGCCACTTTAGGTCAATTAAAGCATATGAGAAAAAAAAAAGTCAAAAGTTTTAGGAATTAAGATATTCCTGAAATGACTGCAGCATCATTTTGTTAGTCAGGGCATTTCCCACAAAGAAACAGATTTTTAATCCTTTAAGTGGTGTCACCAGGTTTAAGGTGAGTGAACAGAGAACAGTATTGGAAAAAAGAAGCTGCACGGTTGGCTAGACGCTCCTCCCCTGCTGGGTAATAACCTGCAAAAGTTAGGTGGAGCTTACAGACTGGGAACTTTCCAAGTGGGGGAGGAGGGAAGCATTTCCAGGTATCTTAAAAACTGTTTAGAAGTACAGATATTAAAACCTGTATGTTCCTGGAACCTAGTTACTACTACTTTAAGGCCACACAATATATAAATCTCTCTGTTCCGTTCCTGGTAAATTTATTCTTTCACTCCCCTTCCCCACTGAATAGGCGGCTGTATCTAATCACCATCTCAGAATTAAGATGATTTCCCATCACTTAGACTCACATGCTGGATGTCAGGAGATACTAAAATTAAAGAAGCTAAGACCATAACAAGGCTTTACGGATTAAATGGCACATCACGGTAAAATGCGCTCAGCGGCAAGTGATTAATATGTAGGACATGAAAAAGCACAGATGTTTTAAGAGAGCGAAGGAGAGATAATCTTCATTTCTCTTAGCCGCTTTCCACGACGCCTCCGTGTTTCCAGAAACAGAATGAAGCCAATGCAGATCGCTGGCTCCTCAGCTCAAAACGGGGAAAGTGGCTCCCACTCAGCTAATATGTCCGGTGATCTGGAGGAAGCCCGATTACATCACGGCAGTCGCTTACATGTTATTGGGTGTTAGCTGTGGGCTTCTTACCAGGTTAAGCGCTGTACATACACTCTGATTTAGTTCTCCAAGTAGCTGGTAGAGCGCCATTCACTTTTATCTCCACTTTCAGAGCGGTCGAAAATCACTCCTGCGCGGTAAGAGTGTTCCGGAATGGGATGAGCAGTCTGCTGGGGAGGCGAGGTTTCTCTGCTCATCGTTCCCAAGTGTTTGTGAAGGCCTGTCTTTCCCCCGCCCCTCCCGCCCCCCCTTCCGCCTCAAGTCTGTTCTTCTATCAGTAAGTTGTCTAAAGCGAGGTAGATTCTCCCCCTGGGTTCCCTTAAAGAACCCTTTTCTGGACCTCTTAAGGTCAGTTATGGCAACCATGGTACAATCTACGGCTGTGTGGACACCTCAGATATACTTAATGTATACTCTACTTTTACTAACAACTTGCAAAGACCAACTTAAAGCACCAGCATCTGAGGGTATTGGTTAAGAGCACTGGCTGCTCTTGCCGAGAACCTAGGTGCAATTCCTAGTACCCACGCGGCTCACTGTCTGCAACTCCAGTCCTGGGGAGCGGGGTGTCGTAGAGTAGCGCCCTCTTTTGGCCTCTGTGAGCATTGCAAACACATGGTGCACAGACATACATGCAGGTAAAACATCTGGAAGCGTTAAAAAAAATACGGTTTTTTTTTTTGTTCTTTGTCTTTGTTTTTGTTTGTTTTTTGTTTTTGTTTTTGTTTTGAGCCTCAGCATCTAGCTTGCCTCAGCACTCTGAATTGGTGATTTCAGTGACACCTGTCAGTTCACTACTGTCTTCCTCCTTATTTTCCTCCATTAGAAGATGCATGCAGTTGGTGTTCTCCATGCTTTGCCTAACAAAAGTAGGAATTGATTAAGAGTATTCCTAGAAGTAATAGGGGAGAGGGCAGAAGGAAGCTTCAGGATTCTCCAGTGCTGACAGTTCTATACCTTGAAAGGAGCAAAGGCCGGGAACTGAGAAGGGAGAGTCGGGCATCCTGGGGTACTATGGGAAGGCTTAGTAAGGGGTGGGCGGGCCTTGAACTAGAGCCCCTTTGTGGCTCACACCAGGCAGCAATAATGGGTCACTCTGTTAGTGACCCTTTCTGTGCCACGGGTTCAATCTGCCATAGTGGTAAATTTTGAGCTTCTCTGGTTAGTGTCTGCGGACGCAGCTCGTTCATTAAACATAGTAAATAGAACTGCTCGGCTCGGCCTCTTCCCCACAAATGACCCACATTGTTACAAAGTTAGCAACCGCCGACAGGAAGTGGCAGAAATGTTTCTCCACCACACAGCCCATTTCATTAGACACTTGCCCAAAGGGGCTGTTTTGGTCGATTTGGCCTCTGTAGGCTTCCAGCCTAAACGCATCACTTCTCATCCTAGCGTTTGCTGACGTCTTGCCCTCAGCGGCCGTTTTGATTAAATGCGTAATGCTTTGTTCTGCAGCAACTACACGCACTGGGCTCAGGAGGAGGAGGAGGAACTTCTAGAAAGCTGAGATTTTAAAGATATTTCCAAAGGTGTTACCAGCTTACCAGAGAGTCTTTTGTTCAGGGCTTTCTCATTGGAATCTATTTAGAGAGCAATTCCACCAGCGTGGCAGGGGGGCTGGTGAACCCCTAGCACCTTTGTGAAGGATTGCTTTGAAAGGCCTGAACTTGAAGCATTGTATGAGTGCGGAGCTCCTAGGGACTGGCTGGGAAAATAAAATATACATCTTGGGTCAAAGCATGCAAAGGACAGGGCTTTCCATCCCTGGGGGGAAATAAGCTGTCATGAGTTTTAGATTTAATTTTCCTAAGTCCATTGATGGAGCTGAGAACCTCCATTATTCGTTTGCCTTAAACTGATTGTTTACAGTTGTGCTCTTTGCAACTGCGACACCAAGGATTTATTATCAATGAGCGATCCTTCACTGAAGAAATCTGCCAACTGACAGTGTACAGTCTGAGAGTCTGTATTTAGGTATTGGGCCTTGCTTTGATTAGTTTTTCCTCACTGTAGGCCTCTCTAGCTCCCCACCATCAGTCAGCCCCCCAAAGCAAACAAGAACAACAAAACCCAACCATGAAGCCTGGAGTAGAGCCGTCTTCAGCCAGCTGGAAGAGATTGGAACACGGATATTTTTGAACACATACTCTCCGACCAGGCACATCACCATCCCATCAGATCTTAACAGCCCTGAAGGAGGCACAGTCCTCTAATTGACACTGTGGATGAGGTAGCTGCTGTTCGGAGAGACTGAGTGACGGGCTCAATCCCTCAGGATAGAAAATGGTGGCGCTCACTCTCACCCATGACCCGACCAACACCTGCACTCCTTTCTCCAAGACTGAAACTGGCATTTGGAGTTTTCACTAACAAGAATATGAATAAAGTGAGCCAGTCAGAATGTCTTCAAATTATCAGGCCCTAGAAAGTATTTAAGTTTGATTTGAGGTTTAAAGCCCTCTGCCCATGTCAGTATTTCCTGTTCCTGTGTAAATTCTTAAGAGACTAGAGGCAAGACTCTGAACCCCCAGGCTGGAAGGGCATGCACTTCACTGAATCCTCATTATGTGGCAAGCTGTGCGCTAAGGCACTTCATGCATTATTAACTTACTTGAGTTTCACAACAACCCTGCAAAGGGAGAGTCTGGCACTCACTTCAGGCTTTTTTTTTTCCCCTCCCTTTCAGAAAGCTGGTCAGCAGGGCCAGTCTCAACTCTTATTGGTGGCTGGTGACACACTGCATTAATAATTCAACCAGTTAATCTCTAGCAGAGATCATTTACTAAGATTCCCAGGAAAGCGCAGTTTTAGAATCTCCCTTGAGCTGGTCACTGGACCCTGCGTCCACTTCCATCGCACATAGACCGGAGAGCGTGAAGTAGGAGCGTTGCAGCTTCAGATGGGGCCATGCTGCCTCCAAAGAAACCCGGAGAAGCCAGCGAGCGTCATGCGGAAGTGGGCTGACTTTTTCTGCAGAGGAATAGCAGCTTCTGATTCTCCTTCTTGTCCACTTTCTCCAAAGGAGTTAGAAAGCCAGGGAGTGACATGCTTTGACTGGAGCAGCCTGCGCTTTGGAAAGACCACCGAGTGTTTCCCAGGCTATTGTAGGGCTCCTATTCAGCTGGGATTTCAATGGTGCTCTCTGATTAGCATGAGACCAAGTGCATAAAGTAGGTCTCTTTAGCCTCTCTAAAAGAAGTTTTGTGGCATTTCTTTCTGAGGGGGTTGGCACAGAGCTTTGACAAACACAGACCCATGGAAAAGTTAAATAGGGCTGCGAGCAGGCCCGTTTGCACATACCCTTCACACTTAGAATGCAGAGTAGCATCGCTGGCTGCCCGTGGGCTCCTGAGGAATCACAGCAGGGTTCTTCTGCATCCCTTGTGGACAAACACGAAATAAGCCCAAGGCGACTGGGGAAGGGACTCCCGGGCTTGTCCTCCGCTCTCCCACTGTCAGAAAGCCTCCACAGAGAACGGTCCTCAGTTTGTCTGGCTATCTTCTCTTTTCCCTTCCTTTATTGAGACAAATACAATGTGCCTTTGTACATGTAGACATGTAGAGATGATGTAGAGAAATATCCTGAGGGGGCGGAGCCTGGCTTGAAGGACGAGCGAGAAGAGAGCCGCACGGCAGTGGATGGAGAAGCAGGGTCAGGCGTTTTGATCTGATACTTTAATGGAATTATAAAAATAAGAAGTCTGGGAGGCAGCTTGTTGGCTGTCCGGGCACAATGTTTGTGGTATTTTATATGGCAGCGTGGACAAATTGCTATCACGTGGTGACGGTAAAATGAGGACGAATGGCTGAGACAGGCCGATGGTGTGCCGCATGAGCAGGAAGCACTTTGAAACTTTTAATTCGTATCTGTGTGACGTGAGCGCGGTTTTCTCTGAAATGCGCTCTCTTCTCCCTACTGTGCCGATTCCTGAAGCTCTGCACTGAGTACATGCTGTTACCACATATGGAAAAATGTCCTTGCAGATCGTATTTCTAGGCGGCAATCCGTAGGTGTCCTTGGGCGGTATGTTCCCAAGAGTTCTTCTGAATGGCAGCTCTGAGCATGCAAGCCCTTCTCCTCAGAGCGCCATCCCATGTCTGCAGAGTGTAGATCGAAGCATGCTTGAGAACCCTCAGAACTTGGTTCCGCCGTGTCCTCTGTCTTCCTCCCTTCCTATTCCCACTGACTTCCTTCCCAGCTCTGACCTCGTTCGTTGCACACTTGGGCCTCAGACATGCACATCTGATGACCTTCCCAGCCGTCCCCAGCCTGTGTCATTCTTTCTCCTCTTTAGGAATAGGCTACCTAGTTCTTGGTAGTCAAAATCTCAAGTGCTTCCTGATTTCCTCTAGGCCGAGTTCGCTTTTCTGCGGGTCCCATGCCATTTTGTGTTGGTCTTTATACTGTTAAAACAAAATTTAAAAAAAAAAATTATTTGGGAGGATACAAGGGATGGGATAACCATTGAGATGTAACAATAATAAATCAATAAAAAATTAAAAATAAATAAATAAATCAGACCCTGCAAAAAAATTATTCGCCTTGTATTATGGAGTATAATTAGAGAAAAATCGGCCCTCTTCCTTCTTATGTGTGTAAGTCTCTCATTGTTTTAATAGAACACTTTCCCAGAGGAAGTACCCAGATTTGGAAGAGGAACTTCTGGACACCTCACACAGTCAGTCACAGCAAGGGAAAGTTACTTGGTCAAGGGCTCCCAGAAAGTTAGCCACAGCCAGGACATAAATGGAAATAACTGTTGTCTCCCCGCTTGGATATCATAAAAGAAACTCCTAATTTAGAGTTTCTTTTATAAAACATCTCTCAAAGTTTATTGAAAAATATATAAATAAAAAATATTTTAGGTTGGGCAGTAGTGGCGTGCATCTTTATTCCCAGTAGAGACAAGCGTGTCTCTGTGAGTTCGAGGCCAGCCCGGTCACAGAGTGAGTCCAGGACAGAGAAACCTTGTCTTGAAAAACTAAAAGAAAAGAAAATTTAGACCATAAAGACAAAGACAAAGAGGACAATACGATTTTTGTTTTGTATAGCTCCATAATCTCAAGGTAGCCACTGACACAATAGATTTTTTCTATAAATAGCTGCATTATTAAATGTAATTATAAAACTAAGAACTGCTTAATGTCTACTCCCTGAAAGTCATTATGATGAAATGGAAAAAAGTCACTGGCTAGAGTCAGTAACAGCCCATGATAGTCTAAAAGAACTTGAGAGATTGGGAGTGTGCACATAATTTGAGACAATTTAGGCTTCTTAAAAAATTTAGCCTTTATGTTATTTAATGACGGGGTAAATTTGGTCAACAAAAATGAATTCGTGCTAACCATGATTGCTTCTTTAAAAAAAAAAACAAAAAAACGTTTAATTTACCTCATTTTAGCCTTACCTTCCAGAAGGCTTTGAACAGGAAGAAGAAAATAAAAACAAAAGGCAAAACACGAGAGAATGCATAGGTGAATGATCTTCTTGTATTGCAGGATTTGAACTCAGGGCCTCATATGTGATGGGCAAGCCCTCTGCCTTGAGTTGTATAAGTGGTTGCAAAAAAACACCATTAGAGAAGCGATACCCAAGCTGGGAGACAACAGTTATCTCCGTGTATGTCCTGAGTGTGGCTTAACTCACTGGGACCCCCTCACCAAATTTTCCCTTGCTGTGACTGACAGTGTGAGGCGTCCAGAAGTTCCTTTTCTGCATCTGGCTACTTCCTCTGGGAAACTGTACTCTTAAACAATGCGAGACCAGAACACATAAGAAGGAAGAGGGTCGATTTTTCACTTCAACCTTTTTAGCTTGGCTGTGTGGTGACGCTCAGTTCTGTTACTTCAAACGATGTCTGGTCCCTTGCTTTTTTTGCCCATTGGGAAGCCATTACAATGACTGAGAGTTCAAGGCCAGCCTGAGCTACATTGAGAGACCCTGGGTCAAAGAAGCAAAAACACCACCATTACCAAGTGACCTCTGTAGGTGAACCTTTGTCACCCTTGCCTTTGAGCTATTTATCTGTATCTATCTGGTGTCTCGTGGTTCTGAGGGCCTGAGACAGGAACAACCAAAATGTCTGATTCAGAGAAAGGAAAAAGCAAACACTACAGAGCACGCATTTCCTTCCCAGGGTTTGCCTCATCTGTTCAGGTACATGGAATCCACGAGGAAAGGATCCATCTCTCCAGCTTTACAAATGGTAAGACTGAAGCATAGGAGGCAAGGAATTAGAAACTAACCTTGCGTGTGTGTGTGTGTGTGTGTGTGTGTGTGTGTGTGCACGCGTGTGTGCGCGCACGTTTTCAAGACAAGATTTCTCTGTATAGCCTTGACTGTTCTGGAACTCACTCTGTAGACCAGGCTGGCCTCGAACTCAGTGAGCCACCTGCCTCTGCCTCCCAAGTGCTGGGATTAAAGGTGTGCGCCACCACCACCCGGCTGTTGTGCTTCTTATTTCAAAGCTATCATTCAGTTAGTCCTCCCGCTCCTGCATCACCTACAGCCCCTCTAGTTCCCTATTAACATCAAACTTTCTGCTCAAAAAGATCATGTTGATAGAACATCAGCCTTCTTATCCTTTTAGCCCAGTACCACCTATTTGGTACAGTGTAGGCAAGTAATAGTTACTACCAGATTAATGAGCATAGCAATCTGTTCATAATTTTCAGTACGTGTGTAACTAGTGGTGATAAGTTCTCTTAGTGGATATGCCTGGAACCACAGGAGCTTGGGAGATTTCAGACTCAACAGTGAATGGGATGGAGTCCTGCCCTTGTATCTTCTAGAACAAACGCTGGGCAGGTGGGGTAACAGGAGTACACCATGCCCCATGCCTTCTGTGCAGAAGGTGTTATTAATCCTATGTTAGGAAGGGGGCCGGAGGAAGAATGCTAAACACAGTACATAACATAGCCATGGCTAGTCAAGGAGGGGACCACACTGATGAAGCCATTTTAGCACAGTGCTGCTTCTGACCAGCTTAGTACCAACGTTTCGGATAATCCCAGACCATCTCATGTAGAGGACGCAAGCATCAAGAATTCCTCCCTCCCCACCCTTATTTTACGGATGGGAAAACTACACTCAGGAGACTCCAGAGGGAAGAAAACTCTCACACAATTGGATTCAAAGTCAAATCCAGAAGGGAAAGCACAGCTTTAAACTCTAGATTTGGCGGTAATGTAAGTTAGATATTGTTCCCATGTGTCAGTGGCTTACAAAGCCCTGGACAGCTTAGTATAGCATCCCAACTCACAGCAATAATGTTGAGGAAATCCCCAACTCAAAGGGGAGTGGCCTTCCTTCACCATCTCTTCACACCTTGCTCCCCAGACACACCTGGCCAGCCTTTTGGAGTCCACAGGTGTTGTAGTTGATGGCTGCCTTCGCGTGCTGGTTTTATTTCTGCTAAAGAAACACCATGCAGTGCCCTACTACATCTGACCTTTCCCCCATGCTTTTTACTTTGCATCAGGCTGCAGAAGGGGAACCGGTTCCGGAAGCCAGTTTCTGCCCACACCCGACTCCATCACCGCTCAACCCAGGCACTTAAGCATCACGGCTTCAGTTTACGCCAGCCCTGGTGCTAGTTAGTGGCCTTAAACAAATCCGTTTGTCTCTAGTACCTGTAGAAGTCCTTAGGGGTAAAGAGGCTTGAACCCCCGAGACACTGGAGGTCTTGATGGTTTAATCTCTAGATGGTGTCACTGAGGAAGACAGATGACACACTTTCCCATCATAATTCCCATTGTCAGGAAGTTGTAAACCTTAATTAAGAGGCAGTGTGCCACAATAGAAAGATGAGTCTTAAAGTCAGGCTGTTTTGGATTCAAATCTTAGATCTGCCGTTTGCCAGCTTACAGCCGACCTTCTCCAAACTTCTGTTGCCATCTGTGAAATGCGGATGGTAATTTTCTACTCCGTAGGGCTGTCAAGAGATTGGAAGGTGCCTAGCGACAGTAGCTTCTTTTGATATTATGGTGCCCTGTCCCTGGAAGTGTTTGGGAACTGCTAGGTGTCATAAATGATTGGCAAGCGTTACGAGAAGTCAAGATGGAGAAGAGTGCCCGCTGAATCTGCAGTGTGTGTACTCGGAGTGTCCATTGGGTTCAGCGTGTCTGACCTTTGAAAAGTGTTCTGCAGCCGCCCAGAGAGTTGAATGAAGTGGCAGCCAATGCAGATGCAGGCCCCTTCCATCTGTTCGCTGAAGGTGTTTTCCAGGTGGGGAGACCATGTTGGAAATTTGTCTTTAATGCATTCCAGTGTTCTGATGCAAAACCTGCCTGAGAGATTGAGCAGAGCATATTAACCAATATCATTTAAAGTTGATTAAAACTATCATCTTAATTAAGTATGAGAGAACAAGAAGTTCTCAGTCTTCTGGTAGCAATTAAAGACTAAAGAGTCGATTTGAAGTTGTTTTTGCAACTCTTAAAATAATACTCCCTCCCCGCCCTCCTGTGAAAAGCGTTTCTTAGCTAGAGACATTCCCTCACATTGAGGTTTGGGAGAGCTGTTAAGGACCACAAACCTGCTGGCAAGTCCTCTACTGCCAAGGCTTCGGAGTTCTCAAAAGCTAGGGGTTCAAGCTCAGGATACGCTGATTGGGAAAGAGAGCCCAAACAAAGGGCCCTTTGAGGCAGGAAACTGGGCCTTGGCTTCGGCACAGAGCACTGTGGGATTGGAAGAGTGCCCTGGGACTTGCCGAGAAGAGGGACTCAGGCGATCGAGAGAGGAAGTATAAAGTTTCCCCCATACAGTTAGGGCTCTGCTGAAACCCTGGAAGGTTGGTTTCAGAGCCTACCTGTCATCTGCCAGCCAAGTCTGGACAGTCTGCAGACCCTCGGCTTGACAGCACCCTCTGTCTTTGACCAGGAAGGGGAGCGATCCGTAAAGGCCCGTGGACGTTGCCTTTTTAGTAAGGGTATCTCACTGGAAGATCAAAGTTTCCCCACGAGGCCCAAAGCCATTGCTGTAATCAATGCATCCATCCTGCCACTGTATCAGGCAGTATTTATTGACTGCCTGCTTTATGCTAGGCTGATGTGATTGCAAAATATCCAAGACACAGTTCCCCACTCAGAAGCTCAGGCTCTCAGTGAGTGGGGGTGGGGTGGGGTAGGGGGCGGGTGAGGACTGGAAGGTATAGAGACAAGATTTCTGGAAGAGCACGCCCCGCTGCAAGTCTTCACACCCAGCCAGCCAGCTGCTGCATCCTAACTGGATTTTGCATTTGGTCTTCCAGTGCTTCTGATGCTCATCCCCATGTGCATCCTCAAGGGCAGCAAGCCATCAGGTGGCAGGGACAGCTGGCCGAGATAAGGACCATTAACATAGGAGAAAACTCCACGAGAAGCTCTCTCCTTCTCTCCTTCCCTCCCTCTCTCCCTCTCTCCCTCTCTCCCCCCCTCCCCCCTCCCCCTCCCCTCCCTCTCTCCGTCTCTCCCCTTTTCCCCTCTCCCTCCCCCTCCCCTCCCCCTCCCTCTCTCCCTCCCTCCCCTCTCCCCTTCCCCTCCCCTCTCGCTCTCCCCCTCCCCCTGTGTGTGTGTGTGTGTGTATGAATGAACTTTACTTATGCAGCAGACGCTTCCTTGACCAGAAAAGACCCACTTCCTGTCAACTCTGTGTAAGATGCGGTGAAGGGAACAAACAGTAAGGACACCTAAGGAAATAACTAAGGGTGGGTGTGTCAGGAGCACGGACAACAAGGGCTCGCTGGGAGGATCTGGCTCAACCTCTCCAAAGAGGAGAGCAGTGGCTTCCTTTGGTTACACATTTGAAAACTAATTGTGGCCGGTCATGGTGGCGTATGCCTTCAATCCCAACAGAGGCAGGCGTTGCCTCTGAGTTCGAGGCCAGCCTGGTCTGTAAAGTGAGTCCAGGTCAGCTAGGGCTGTTATACAGAGAAACCCTATCTTGAAAAACCAAAACAAGAACAACAACAAACGCAAACAAACAAACAACAAACAAACAAACAAAAAGGAAAGTCTGCCGAACAGATGGAGCCCAGGCAAGAAGGTACAAATTTTCATAAATGAAGAATTGTTATGTTTCCTTCATTCTTCATTCTCCAAATGTGTCTCAGTGATCCGAGCAAATATGTATTAGTGATGCAAGAGTAAAGCCATCCTAGTTTGATGGGTGTTGCCAGGAGACACAGGAATGCATTGTTCCCCGGTGTGGAGGGGTACCACAGGAAGCACTCTGACAGTTGTACCTGACCAGAGGCTGCACAGCAGCTGACTGCTGGACTGAGGGACATTCAATGGAGGGTCTTCTACTGTGTGCTTAGAGGTACGCACAGAAATTAACTACGGCGTGTGTGTGACAGTAAAAGTCAGTGAATGCTATATTTCTATGTGTAAATAGAGAGGCATTCATAAGAAACATAGGTTTCTGTGGAGCCCTGACAGGGAAATCTAAAGGAGGCAACTCTTCTACCACCAAGTTCCTAATACAAGCCTTGTATATAATACGAGTTGCTCAATAAAAATTGAACAAAATTGGAACTAGCTGCATTTTTTTCTGCCACTAATGTATTTTTAGCTTTATGTTTAAATTTACTTTCCATTATTGACGCTTTAAATTACATCAGCCAAGCGTAGGAAAAGAAAAAAAAATCACACATAATCTGCCATTTGGTACATTACTGGCATTTTGGCATATTTTCTATTTATTTAATTTCTTTTCAATTAATTAAGCACACGTGCATTTGTTTTTCCTCTGTGGATGATTAAAATGATCTTTACTTCGTCAAATCACTTGGCAGCACTGAACTTGAGCCTCACCGCTAACTGCACACAGGTCTCTCCCCCGCTGTGTTCAGTGTAGCTGCCTATACTCCTCAGGCCACCGGGGCAGATTCTTGGCTTCCGCTGTCCTAAGGAACCAATCGGGCAGCTTCAGCGACAGACACCTGTTGTCTCACCGCTCTGGGTGCTGAGGGAAGGTTCAAAATGGTTCATTCTGAGCCTGTGAGGGAAGAGTCCATCTCTGCATTTCCATTTCCTGTGATCCCTCCTTGTGTGGCCTGACCGCGTGCCCCTGTGTGCTCTGTTCTCGTTTCTAAGGACACCGATTTTTACTGGACTAGGACTCACCCCAGTGATGTCTGTTTAACTAGACTTTCTAGAGAGACTGAATTAGCTCACACATTATGCACCTCAGCACTGGAATTCTGGGTGGGGATACACTTCAGCCTACGCCCTCCCCTCATATATGTGTAAGGAAGTTGGGGCCGGAGGAATAGCATGTGATTTGACTTTAGGCGTGTCTGCCTCTGAAATGGTACATTTTCATCACATCCTGTTTCCTACTCGTGAATGGAAAAGGCCACAAGCAAGGGGAAACTAATGTCCCTTTTGATTCTAATTTGATTGATGTGAGACAGTGTTTGATGGTTATTAATTTAAATGTAACTGATTTTGACCTGCCCTGTGATGCTATTTAAAAAAACAGATTAAATGCAGTGTAGTTGGCATAGCTGTAACGTAATTTCAGGCATGCGTTTATGAAACCTGTTGGTGAGCTAGGCCCATTCCTTTGAAAGTTCCGGTGACTACAGAGACCTGTAGACTAATTGGCATCCTAATAATTGCCTGGCGACTGACCCATATTCCAAAGAAAAACTGATATTAGGTATCGGTCCTTACTCTTTCCTTCCCACCCCTCCTCCCCTTTTCCTCCTCCCCACTTCTTTTTCTTCATCTAGTTTTTCCTGAATAATCAACTTTAGTAGACTATATACATACCGCGAATCTACACAGGTGTGCCCCAGCAGTCCAAGGGAAGGCTTGGAAGCAGTATAGGGACCAGCAATGGATGTTCCCAGCCTTCTCTGGTCCTAAGGGTGTCCAGGTCTCACGGCGGTGGAAACTCCTCCCAGAGCTGTTGAGCAAAAGGTGCTCGCCATGCCTGCTCAGCCAGCTAGCTCCCTCCTGCAGGAGTGGCACTGACACCATCTTAGTTTCAGCCCCAGCTGAAGCTGCAGCCTAGGAGTGGTGTCTCCCAGAGTTGCCCAGAGCTTAGACACCTATGCCGTGTTCCATTGGCAGCTCTCAGGGAAATCACTACTCCCTAATTTATCACATGAATAAAAAAAACAAAAAAAACAAACAACAACAACAAAAAAACGAAGGGCCTGAAATAGGGTTCCTGTGATCCCCTTGTGCTTTGTTCAGTGTAAGTGCTTAGTGTTTATTAGACGTAAGTGACTGGGCCAGAAATGGGGCTACCACTGAAGCAATCTGGGGAGTTTCTAAAGACATTCCACTCAAACCAGGACCAAGCGCTGAGAAACAACCCCCTTCGCTTAGCATTGAAATGAGCATTGAAAGCCGGTATGTTTTGTTTAATAGTTTTGTAAATACTATGCTTGCTTTAAAGATTCTATTCAACTCATAGGGACAAGGAGCCACTTCAGCCATCTTTGATCCTCCTGATGTATTTTGAAGGGAAAAACATGAGAAACAACAGTTGCTGCCATGGATTAAGGGCGTGCCCGCACCCACACGCACACCTTGCACACACCTTAGCTTGTTAGGAATCTATAACAGTCACATTGTCCCCATTTTGCAGAGGGTCCAGAGGGTTTTGCAGCTCACTAAATGGCAGATCAAAACACCAAACTCGAATTGATTTTACCCCAAAGCCTATGTTCTGTTTAGACATCTTCAATCACTCAAATTGCATGAAAAAGAAAGAAAGAAAGAAAGAAAGAAAGAAAGAAAGAAAGAAAGAAAGAAAGAATGACCAAAAAGCTTGTGGGCTTCATTATGCATTTTTAGTATCTACATTTGTAATAAATAATGGAACCCTCCTATACTAAATAGCGTTTGTTCGTCTCCGTCTTATGAAAGGTACACTACCTCCACATGCGCAGAAGTAACAGTTCCTGAGCCTTCTGTGTGCCAGGTTGTCAGAGCCTCCACACACACTCCCTTCTTCCCCCCACATCATTGGGGGGGGCACAGACCTGTTAAAGGTGAAGGCCAGACCCTAGGTGTGTGACTCCAGAATCCACCCCCTCACATGGACACTGTGCCAGCGTTTGCCTTTCTGCATTCCTTGGCAACAGATCGATTTGTCTGTTATCTGGTCAGTTCTAATCTAGACTCAGGTGCACTGGGGAAGGAATCGTGCTGTGAGTTAAGGTCACCCGAAGGAGTCTACGTAAGGGATGCGAGCAGTCAGTTTAGAGAGGTGTGTGAAGGAAGGCGCTGGCTTCGGAGCCCCTGGAGAGTGGGCTGTGTTGCCTAGGATCGGGAGTGGCAACACAGTGACAGAGGCCTTAACACATCTCATTCAGGGTGGGTAGGGATGTGTGTCAAACGGCCACGCTATTCATGGATGGTTAGTCACACCTCTCTGGGCTGGAGCTAGCTGACACTATGTCCCTTGCGTACAGCCACCAGAGCAACCTTTCCAAACACAGCCTGCCCAACTGCTCCCTTCTTTAGATGTGTCTGCTGAGCATCCAGCATTGTAGAAAAGACACATATTGTAGAGAAGAAAGGCGGGCCTCTGGGAGAAAAACTTAGTCTTGTTTGAAAGCTGCATGACTCCAACAGTTTTGACTGATTGGAGATGACCGAGTAAGTCCAGCAGTGGAGTATCTCCAAACAGCTCATAGTCTTCTGCATGATGTAATGAAACTGAGCTTCACTGAATGCTCTAGGTAACGGGGCTGCTGTTGAGCTTGGTTGGGGATGACCAGCTGGTCTAGCTTCCTCTCTTCCCTAGATAGACACTCAAAGAGAGAAGGGGAGTTTCTTAAACCACCAAGGACTTCGGGTCCCCAAGCCCTGGCTCTGGCTCTCCTTGCCACAGAGACCTTCTGGCTCTCTATGCCACACCCTCCGTCTGGAGAGCAGGCCATACATGGTACGTCGTGCTTTTTCTTGTGTCTTACAGGCACGCGGTTCTCGGTTTTTTTTTCCTTCTCTTCTAAACAAGCCTCTGGTTTCTGGCTCCCGGAATGATCCTCTTTGTTCCTCGAAGATATTTAGGCAACGTGTTGGAAAACTTAGTTCCTACCTAGGCAGAAGAGAGAGGGATGGGGAAACTGGGAACTGCAGGTTTGAGTGTCCATGGGGTCCTTGGCAGGTAATCTGCTAGGGAAGGCAGGTCTTCAAGTCTAGAGCCTTGCTTTAACTCCTCAGTATTTCCCGGCTCCAGCACACAACAGCTGCTCATTAAATATTTGCTATTTAAAACAGTTTAAAATTGTGTGTAGTGTATGCATACGTGAATCGCGTTAAATATAAAATGTATACATACGCACATATATCTACATATATATATATATATAGTGTGTGTGTGTGTGTGTGTGTGTGTGTGTGTGTGTATACCTTTTCTAGCCAAGGGTGACATTTTATATTTTAGAAGCAGCAATTGCTAAGTCACTTTGAGATAGAATCTCACTAGAAATAAGATTTTTTTTTTTAAATGTGTGTTGGTGTTTTGTCTGCATATGTGTCTGTGGGTGTCAGGTCTTGGAGCTACAGACAGTTGTAAGCTGCCATGTGGGTGCTGGGAATTGAGCCCGTGTCCTCTGGAAGAGCAATCAGTGCTCTTAACCTCTGAGCCATCTGTCCGGCCCCTGGAAATAAGAATTCTTAGTCTAGGGATGTAGCTCATTGGTAGAGCGCTTGCTCACCTGGATTTGTTCCCGAGCACGAAGAGGGTTGGAGGAAGGTAGGGTGAGAAGAAGGAAGAGAAGAGGAGAAAGGAGAGAGAGAGGATGTTAATTCATTCTTATTTCCTTGATGTTATGTTGATTTAATGCTTAAGTAGGTCTAGGCAGAGCCTAGAGTCTTACTATTATTTTTTAATAAGTTGCCTTTGCTGGCAATTTTCTGGGTCTGAGAATAACTACCTGGTTATAGCCTTGCTTAATCCCACCTTTGCCATCTTGTGCAGACAGGAACAGGAGCGCTGGCTTTCAGGTCTTGAATCTCAACACTGACGAAAGCCAGTGTGCACGGGGATACAGAAAGGTTCTATCTAGAACAATTGGCCAGTATACCTTGTGTCGGATGGCGAGAGGCAATGGAGAGAAATGATTTGCAAGCCTAATTAGGCCCACTCCCCTGTTCTCAACGCTACAACTCTAAGCCCCCTGCTAATTGGCAGTCCCTTAATAGATTAGGACTTGGCACCAGGCTTGCATGTTATTATAAGCCACACACAGAAAAACCCAGTGGCTGAGGAACTCCTGCCAAGGCCAGGCCTGGGTTTCTGTGAGGTTTTTTTTTTTTGAAGTGTACTGGACTTTCAGTATTTTGTATAGTCAGTGTACTGAAAGGAATCAAACCATTCCTTTGGACTGGATTTGTGAAGGGCGAGAGCTTGTTGAATAATTAATTCCCTGAGACCCATTCTGTCATTCTGACAGACAAGCGGCAGCCCACATATGCAGCTTGTTCTCAGCAGATTATTTCTCACGGACCTGCCCCCTTCCTAGGCATAGCTCCTTTTGTGCTTTGAGGGGAGGGGTAGGAAGATGCCTCTGCCGGCACCTGCTCCATAGCTGGCAGCTCAGCACAGCATCTCAGGAAATCCCCGCTATGGTCTCTCAAGACTGCAGGACCAGTTTTGCAGCTGAGGACACTGAGGTCCAGAGAATTCACCAGTCTGGTGTCACATTGCCTTGACTTGGCCAAGTGGAGAGGGTTGTCCGTGAGTGTGCTATCTCTGCAAGCACAAAACCAAATGACATCCCCGCCCCAAGACCATTTTTCATCTTTTTCCAGTGACTTGTTGTGACTGTGATATGTGTTACAGTATTCTCTGATTGGGTGATGCAAACGGGCTATCCTTTGTATTATAAGCCCTCTCTCTCTCCCAGTTCACAAGCTGGGCTCTACCCATGGAAGGCAGTGCAACATTGGGCTGGAGGGGGATGGGGGGGCACAGAGAGAGGCTGGAGTTAGCAGCTTTGCAGGCATTTACATAGGCATGTTGTCTCCCAGAAACACCGTCCAGTAGCCCACCAGTCCCTCTCCCAGAGCCTTGTAGTCTCCGCTTGTCTCACCAATTAGATTCCACTTGGGGCTCCTTCCCTTTCTTTTCAAGTCCATTTCCACAACAGGAGGAGCAGGAGTGGAGGGGGATGCGACCTCTACAAAAAAAAAAAGAAAACCCTTCCATTTCTCCCGCAAACATACCAGGCGGGGCTCATGGCAATACCATGGTGCAGGGGAATAATGTTATTTGGCAGTTTGCCCTTCGAAAAAGTGTATGTGTGTTTGGGGCGGGAGCTTTGGCGGGAGGAGAAAGATAGGCTGAAGGAACAGTGGGGGCTTTGTAACTTACTTCAGCAGAGGGGTCAGGTGGGCAGGGTCATGAGGGAGGAGGCTGTTAGGGAGGCCTGGAACCTTCCCTCCCCTGGGCTTTGCTATCCCCCCCTTCTGCCCCTCTTTGCTTGAGAGAGGTTGTAAAGGAGAAAGGGAGGGTTTTCTGTTTTGATTTGCAAGAAGGGCTCTAGACATTATTGTGTCCCCCCCCCTGGGGGACGCTGGCTCCATGCTGCTTGCCTAGGATTAAGGACCTGGCTTCCAGAACCACCGAAGAAACATCCCAGGAAGAACCTTTTCTCTCCACAGCTGAAAAATGCATCACAGGGCCTTGGCTCCCTGTAGAGTCTTGGCTGGGGAAGCGGTCCCTGGAACAATGAGGTTCCTATAGCAAGCCACCTAGGAGTTAGTGACCACAGCCAGCTCTCCCCAGGGTGTGGAAATGCCTACATTTTGTTGTCCCCATGCTAGAGGGGGTGGGGACAGGCCGCCGAGGGCAGCCCAGAGCACCTGGATTTCTATTTATCAGAGACAAACTTGACAGCTGTCCAGTTGTGAAGAAAGTCGGGCGACGCTGGCCATCCCTTGTTGCGTTGCTCTGGGATCTTGCCTCTGAGTATCAGTTCCAGCCTTGTGAGAAGGATTATTTGGAGAGAGAAAGGATACAGCTAAAAAGTACCCCCACCTGGCTTGACTGAGCCAGGAGCTGCCAACACTAGGTGTACTCTTTATCTGAGTGTTTGCAGAGCTGGGCGTGCTTTCAAATACATACATACATACTTACTTACTTCTGAAGCTGTTCTCAAAATAAAAAAAAAAAAGAAAGAAATTAGTCACTTTGATTCTGAAACCTCTGCCTGCCGTCTGTCTACCTTCACAAGCTAAAGAGCAGTGGGCAGCTCCGTTGCCTCAGCTGAGCCTGGAGTCATCAGTGAAGCCCCCGTGTCCTGCAGCGGGACCCTGGAGACAACGCTTTCTTGTCTGGAAAAGACTCCCTTCCTTAATCCTTAAACTCAGATAGGTGATGAGCCCCTTAGGCCAAACCATGCTACGCATGCTGCACAGGAAGAAAAGGGACCAGAGGACAGAGTGAAAACCAGGTCCAGCCACTATACTCTCAGGTCCCTGAAGACCCAAGACTGAGAAAGACAGGTGTCAATGACCATTATCTACTCAGGATTTTAAAGCATCATATTGGCAACAAAAACTTAGCTAACCGTCCGAAACTCACTTGTTGCACCTTAGGGATACCAGGTATTTCTGGGCCAAACACTAGCAGTGAATTATTTTGCCCTTTAGATTGGCCCAGAGCGCCCCCCCCTCCCCAAAGGTGGCAAAATATTGACTAATTTGCTTAGAGCAGACGCAGAGCAAACGAATGTCTTCAATTGGATTTCAACTTAGTTCATTGGGTAGTAATCCCAGGAGTGATCCAACTAGAAACCTTTTCCCCAAGTAAGATCATCTCCTTGTGAGCAGAATCTTTTCAACATCTAGGTTTTAGGAAGCGATAGGCTCCCCTCGAACTTCTTTCCTCATGTTTTTTTCAGGACCAAAGTTGGAAAGTGGATGGGCACGCACCAGCAATTTGTATTTCTTCTTCTTCTTCTTCTTCTTCTTCTTCTTCTTCTTCTTCTTCTTCTTCTTCTTCTTCTTCTTCTTCTTCTTCTCCTCCTCCTCCTCCTCCTCCTCCTCCTCCTCCTCCTCCTCCTCCTTCTGTACTTTTGTTTGTTTTAGTGCAGTCTTGAATACATCATTAGTATTTAAATGATGACAAGGAGTCTTTGATGTAGCTTTTGGGGAGCTGGTCAGTAAACAAGAGTTGCATGCCTCCTGTCTGCAGGCATGTGCTGACAGGTGACCTCATGCCTCCATTTTAGCAGTGCCACCATGAGTGTTTCTGTCACTGGTTACTAACACATTCTTACAAAGCAGGGACCACATCTTATTAATTGCTGTGCCCTCTAATTTTCTCTGTAAGGAATTCCCTTCCACAAAGTGGATTTTTTTTCTCTCTCTCTCCTCTGTTTCTTAGCCTACCCGGTGCCATTCTGCAGACTCACCAAGGCATGGACCAAACCTTAGATGCCTGGGGAAGAAGTTGGGGGTTGTAGTTTAATCAGGTGTTTCGATGCTCTGAACTCCCTGAAGACTTCTAAGGTGACACTATCACCTGTAAAGACAGCACACAGAGAGGAAATCAACTGCAAATTAAAAAGTGATTAGTGAACATTTAGGCAGAAGGGTCAACGTGATTATTTTGGACTTCAAACTTTTTGCTTTTCAGGGCCTGTATTCAGTTACAAAATTACATCCCTGATTTATTTGTGCAGGTGGCAGCTGTCAGGTTTGAAGGTTTCTGCCTTTTACAAAAGGAACATTGACAGGCCTGGGAACGGGAGTTTGCTCCTTATCCACAGCTCCCTGGAACTGCTCCAGTCTTGCTCAATGCAAGTTGCAGTCTCAGTCTGAGGTGACAGAGCCTGTCCTGGTTACTACAGCTGCCCTAGTGAGCAAACAACTCAACCTAGTTGACTAGCATCTTATAAAGAAGGCTAGGAGGTTTTCAGGCACCGGAGCCAAGAGGACTGGTTGTTCAATGTCCACCATACCCACATTTCCTCCTCAGGGCTCCTCAGCTGGTTGGGGTTGGCATCCTCCTTTTAGTGGGGATGCTGGGAGTTCAGCAGCTTGATGTAGATCACGTGGTTTGGGCTACCATCCGGGGATTGCATGAGCTTCCTCTCACCTGATTCCCCAAGAGGATCTTAGGGGAGTGCTGAAGTTGATCCCTTAGCCCTTGGGATCTCTGCGGTGGGGTGGGGTGGGGTGGGGTGGGATGGGGTGGGGCATGATAGCTGAGTCACCCGGGAATCCTCAGCCTTCCCCTAAGAGCTCAGAAAGTAGTTAGAGTACTTTCACTTTGTGGGAAAGCCTGAAGAACTGAAGATCAGGGAGTTAAAGTGATGCTGCCTTCAACCATCCACCCCAAACCCGAAACTGGTTCAGTTCCTCATGAATAATTCTTAATGGAACTGGGTTTCTTCTTCATTGTGGAAATGTGTTGTTCAGAGTAAAGGGGTTCAGAGAACAGGGTTTGGCTGTGAGCGCTGTGAGGTTAAGAGTTCGGAAGGAAGGGAAAAGGTCCTCAGGTCACAGGGCGCATTCGGTGAAGAGTCAGCTCGCCCAAAGTTTGGTTAGCTTCAGCTAAGTGCTGAGGATTGCTCTTCGTTCCAAGGGATACTACTGAAACGGATTCTTTTTTTTTTTTAATTTATTTTTTATTTAAGTAATTTATTCAGATTACATCTCAGTTGCTGTCCCCTCACTTGTATCTTCCCATTCCCCCCTCCTTCCCTCTCTCGCCCGGCCCCAAGATCTGTGACAGAAGGGGACCTCCTCCCCCAACCATATGACCACAGCCTAGCAGGTCTCATTCTGGTAGCCTGCCTACCCTTTCTCTGAGCACCACCAGGCCTCCCCATCAAGGGGAAGTGGTCAAATAGGGGGCACCAGAGTTCATGTCAGAGTCAGTCCCCGCTCTCCACACAACTGCGGAGAATGTGCTGTCCATTGGCTAGATCTGGATAGGGGGAAACAGATTATTTTCTGAAGTGACTCTTGGGCTGTATAGGAGAATAATTACTGTGTCAGAACGGTGGGTCTCAGCCTTCCCACCTGGGAAACAGGAATAACGATTTGTAAGATCGCTGTGGCTTTCGAATTCTGTTGTATTAATGGTATATGTCTAACTGCATTTTAAGCAACATTGGTGATGCCTACACATCTTACAGGCATTTATTCATAAGTCCCTTCTCATCTGGCCTTTACTCTTTAAGGCTGGTGAGCTTCTGTCATATGAAGGCTGGTTTTGTTGTCATTTCAGGTAACTACTGCCTTTAAAAATAGAACTCGGTGATGACAGCACTTAGGATCACCTAGGCAGGTATAGGTTAGGTTAGCTCACAGCCTCTGCCGCATAGCCATGTAATTTATTATGACACACCGTGTTTAGCTGGCTAATAAGGGAGGTGCTCCTACAGGCTACACCACGAGACTTGGGGAGGAAAGTTGCTGATGGCTTCAGAGTTCAGAGAGGCTTGTCTTTCACTGGACCTCAGTCTGCTTGCATCTAAGATACAAAATTACCTGCCTTGCGCTGTGCTTTACGTAACGTGTGAAGAGGGCAACTGAAACACAGGAAGCTCGTCTTGGTTTAAGACCGAGATATATACACACACGTACCAGTTATTAACACACCTTTGCATGTCTGCAGTGGCCAGAGCTTACTGTGGAAGACATTGTGGAGATACCTCCATTCTTTAATGCAGAGATAGGAAAGGCGGGTGTCTACAGAGCCAGGCAATTAACTTCAATCACCAACGAGACCTCCGGAAGCGTAAGAAAGTCCACAGCACAAATGGCATGAGTATTGGCCATGAATACATGGCCTGACTGTCAGGGACATGGTGAGGACCAGTGGACCCCTGGAGAATACAGGCGTATCCGGATGGAGCATCCCTGCCAGGCAGATTTGGTATGGACTGCCAGAGTGTAACCTTGACCTTAAATTTAAACCTTGAGGCACCTGGGAGTCCACTGCTGCCTCGGATTGCCGACCAGCACAGTTTGGCTCCCACAGGCCTCCAAGTGGTGTTTTGGTCCTTAGCTTCTCCCTTCACATCGGCCTGTGGGCTTGCCTCCTGACTATCGAACTCTCTTCAGGTGTGTCTGATGCCCTGCCAGCCCACACTGTTTATCTTAGCGCCACGTGAACATGGTGTTTTTGTACACCTGGGCAGCGGTGCTTGGCTGGACGTACACATGCTGACAAGGGCATGTTTCAACACTGGATAAATAAGAAGCCGCGTTTTCTCTTCACTTTTATTTCGGGTTTGCTGCCCTGGAGCCTTGTGTGATCTTTGGAGAATGTATGGCAGGCCGCCAGCAGTGGCCCTGACATCAAGGGAGCAGGTCCTGCTAGCCACTGTCAACAGCCCATGTGTTTACCCACTTTTGAGCAGTCCCTAGAATGTTAGGGTTTTACAAACAGGTCTTTCTTTCTCTTGGGATCAGACTGCCATTGGCAAGTGGCTGGACGAGGCCACGGATGCTTCAGGAGAATCTGGACGGAACTGGGATCACCTCTTACTCCTCCTTACAGGGGTACCCCCACTAAGGCTTTGTGTTGGTTGGCTCCCTGGCACATGCAGGAGTAAGAACTTAAGTCACTGAGTTGGGCGATGACGATACACTTTATAAATGGCATTTCAGCCCTCACACTTCCGTATGTTAAGAACCACTGTACAAAGTCCTGTTGTATGATGTTAAAAATGAAAAGAGGAGCCAGGCGTGGTGGTGGCTCACACCTTTGATCCCAGCACGGGGATCTCTGAGTTCGAGGCCAGCCTGGTCTGCAAAGAGAGTTCCAGGACAACCAGAACCATTACACAGAGAAACCCTGTATCAGGGGCGGGGGTGGTTGGGGGCGGGGGCCATGAATCGAGAGAGGTAAAAAGTGATGTACCCAGGGTCAGACCCAGTTCTGACAGGTGGTGAGAGATGAAATCCTCCAGACCGGTGTTCATCAGTGGGGACTGGAGATGGCTCAGTAGTTAAGAGAGTACTGACTACTCTTCCCAAGGATTAGGGTTCTGTCCCCAGTGCCCACGGTCTGGCTCAAAGCAGACTGTAACTATAGTCCCAGGGGATCCAATACTCTCTTCTGACACATTGTGCACAGATATTAATGCAGGCAAAACGTGTATACACTAGATAACCACCAAATTGAAAAACTGTACACGGCTACTTCATGAATAGATTGGGAAAAGAAATAACTGATCTCCGGTGGGGTTTTAACTACAGGAGCTTAAAACGGGACCTCTCTTTGAGTTATCTGGAGATCAGATGGGGCACGAGGGCTGACGCACGGCATGGTACCTTAGCTCCAGCAGCCAAACTGTTGAAGCATACTAGAGACCTGAGGCTGGACCTTCATAGGACCAGGGAGGGTCCCAGGTTTTGTCCTTATTCAGGCCAAATGCACACTCAACAGCCTTGTAGTTGACTTTCTAGTGCACAAATGGCTACCTAGACATTATTTGTGTTGTACTTAGCAGGCGAGTCTATCTGGCCCCATCTACAAATGGACTTTGGGCTGGTAGTTCTGTTTTGTGTCCCGGTTATTGCGCTCACCAGCCAAGTGGACACAGACAGACTGTAGCCTCTCTGACTCTTGACGATGACTATGTGCTAGCGATGGACATGATCGTTTTGAAGCTTAAATCTGCTGTCTATCTTGAAACTTGAATCTGTTACCTATCCAAAGCTCCTGGAACATAGCAGGTGCCCAGTGAATGCAGATTCATTCTCGTCCCTATTTTTAAAAAGGGACTTAAAAGGGAAGAAAGAGGTCTTGGGAAGTGACTATGTTTCACCCAAGGGGAACAGATGGTAAGACTTATATAGGCTCTGGCTGTTGAGGTTTAGTAGCGAGAAGCCCTCGTTTGTACAGTATATGATGTTGGCAGACGCTCTCCAGCTCTTTCAATGAAAGATGCAAGCTATGGGCCACACTAGTCTGTTTTATTTCTGGGTGAACGTGGTGACTTCTCGAAGGGGGCTCCTGAGATAGCTCCATGACCTATAGTGAAAGGAGGGGACCGATTCGTGAAATTTGTTCTCTGACATGTACGCTTGTTGCATGTGCGAAAGACACACTAAAATAATAAATAATTTTTTTGCAGAGATTCCAACCAGAAAGGCCAAACAGCCGGAGTTGATTTAAAGACTGATATGAATTATTCTATGGTGGTAGGCTTGTAGCTTAGCAGCGACTGCTTGCTTAGCAGGTTTAGGGGCCCCGAGTTCCATCTGGAGCACTGAAAACTAGTCATGTTTTTACTGTCAGCACTTTCGAATAAGGGCACCCAAAGTTCTTTTTAATACCCAAGATTAGACCCACAGGCAGGTTTCTCTTTGCTGGGGAACCCCTAGACTTCTGAGAATGGGAAACTGAAACACAGTGTAAGCCCTTACACACACAACCCCCGGCACCTCACACAGTGCCCAATTCTCGGGGAACTGTCCGTTCTTGTTTGTTTGCCTAATCAAGAGACCTTGGACTTGAGCTGAGGAAACCCCGAGCAGCAGGGCTCCATCTGCCATGTGTTTCTCCATGTAGGCTTGAACTCTCTAGCCCTGAAGAGTGAGCATTTGTCAAGGAAAGTCTCTGAGCCCAGAGTTGCCTCTTCACTCAGGCCAACTGCAACGTGTTTTTCACGGAGCTGGTTTCAAAGCTGAAGAAACGCCTTCATAGTAAACTTAGATTCTGCTCATCTGGATTGTGTCCAGTCTGAAAATCTGGCAAAGATTATAAACCAAAGAAAGTTTGCGCGCTTCTAAGACCAGTAGCAATTAATTACTTTAAATAGAAATACTGTCACTTACCGGCAACATAAATATTTGTGTTTTGAACCTCTAAGTAGCCGTTGGGTCGACGGTTCTGACCTTAAGTGATTTTACTTAGTCATATTTTAACAAGGAGGACATTTATAAAGAAGGGTCAGGTCACAGGAAGAAAATGTGAACCGAAAGAGAGAGAGCTGGGTTCTAATCCCCGGAGCCCACTGATAACACCCAGAGACCTGGGGGAAAAGAAAACGTTTGTCTCCAATTTTCTGTTGTAGTAACAAAAGAAAATAACAATGACAACACACACACACACACACACACACACACACACACATATTTTCAGTTATTGTAGATGTTAAATAAATAAATAAATAAATTGCAAAGTGGACTCTAAGCCCCCTCAAGGGCAACTCAGTGTCTTCTGACTGTAATTTTGCTCTGCTCTTAGGTGAGCTCACTCGACTTTTTTGATCCTTGGTGTGTTTATGTGTCACAGGCTTGAAGAGCACCTACTCCCAGTTCTATCACATGATAAGGTTCACGAAGCTCCCACCAGGAAGTCCTGGTAACTGCCCGGCCTCAACAGCTGTGCTTTGCCAATGCCTGTGCGTGTATGTGTGTCCTGTGTCACTTTGTTGGTAAGCAGAGAGGTGCTTGGTGGTTGTTGCTTTAATTGTTACTCCCACAGATCCTAGATTCTTGCTTTTTTGAAGATATAACTCCAAACGCTGCTTCTCAGCCTTTTGCGTAAGATCTAGTAAAGAGAAGTACAGATTGGTCCAAATGGGAAATTGGGAGAGTCTCCGCAGAGGCATCTCTCAAGGGCTTGTGTCCAGGACAGATGAGAAGTGCCCTCCCTCTCCGATGCTCTGATTTCTAGTCATGCAGAGAAGCACAGTCGCTTCACCTTCCTGCCTCCTGCTCCGCTCACCCTACCTCACTAAGGGCTTCTAAAAAGCACTTTGATTTAATTTTGTGCAGATATGAAGCCACGGCTGCCGGGAGTTGGCTTTGGGGCTGGGTCACTCTGGTAACACTTCCCACATGACTTGATCAATGGGTGGGCCATGAAAACTTACCCTGTGTTTTTACACCCCACCCCCAAACCACCCAACCTGCCCCGAGTGTTAGTTTTTTCAAAGCCAGCAAAGTTTCAAAGGCCTGAACTCAACACAGCAGCCGTTCTTCATGCTTTCATTTTCTGCCCATTAAGTGTTTGTCACTGAGTTCGGATTTCGCCGCCTCTGCAGCCTACACATCCCACGAAGCCCCTAGAGCTGTAGGAAGTTAATTGATCCTTGATTAAAAGACGGAGAGAGGCCTGAGCCTGGGCCTAGACACTCTAGATTCTTCTCCCTCTTCTGGCTCTGATTTGAAGGGAGCTCATACTACACATTTTATTATCAATAAATCTAAACACTAGGGTATTGGCTTCAGATCTTTGATTGAATTAGACACGTGTGTATCTAATTAGTATGTGTGTGGCATGTGGTAGATTCTCAGTGAACATTAGTTGAAGGCTGCCTTAACTGTTCTCTTTCTTTCTTTCTTTCTTTCTTTCTTTCTTTCTTTCTTTCTTTCTCGCCCCTGCAGTGGCATGCGCCTTACAGGGGGAGCCTCAGCTCATTTATTCATGCTGATGGGTGCTTCTGTGTTAAGTGACTCACTCGAGAAAGCACCCAAGATTTAGTCAGGTCATTTGAACCCCGTCCAGCTTCACCATTAACTGACAGAGTGGCTCTGCTAAATCACTTTAATCTCTGTGAACCATAGGGTGGCTGTATGCGCTGGTTCCCTTTGATTGGCCTTTGGGCCCCTTGGGGGTTGGGACTTAGCTTCTTTCATCTCCATAGCCCTGTCAGTCAGTAACTAGGCTGTTAGACCACAACAGTGTGTGTGGGACTCAAGTGTGGGCACATAGTGCTTGCTCAGTAAATGTTAGCTGTCATTATTAGTCTTTGTGCTGCATTCCTATTTCTTCTGTTCATTGTTTGCCTATCTTTCCCTGGCGATAGTCAAGGTTGCAGCTGTATTCCATAGGAGTTGTTATTTTGTCATTGCCAGGACTGGAATCCTTAATTTGCACTGCACCTTTTCATGGGTGTACATGGTCCATGGGATCCAGAAACTTATCCTACTCATGCAAGGGTCAACGTAAGTCTCCATCCCTCCTGGGACACTTCTAGTGCCCTGGTAGAATTTTTTTGCTCTCCCAATACCTTTCTACGCAAGCATTAGTCGTTGACACTGGTAATATTTTGGCACTCTTGGGGTTGTGACTCCTTAACAACCACAGCCTCTCCAGGGCGTCTCACGCTCTGGTGTTGGGAAGTTTGTTTGTTTGTTTGTTTGTTTGTTTGTTTGAAGCTAAATGAAGACAATTGAAGATAATTAAAAAAAAATGGTGGCAGTTATGAGAACGGAGACCCTGCCTCAGAGAGGACACCTCCTTCTCTTCCCCTTGTTGCTGTCCTGTAGCAAAGCGTGGTCTCTGTCTGGAGAACTAGCTGTCTAGTTGGGGGAGTGTTTATTCAGTTTCTGTCAACTCTTTCTGGAGCAGAGTCAACATTTGCCTGGCATCACCCTCAGTAAATACCACAAGTTTGTAAGGCAGATAGAGAAGGCCATTGGGCTTTCTAAATGATATCTCCATGCCTTTCAAGAAAATAAACAGATTCTATTTAGACCCAGCTCCTTGTCTGTTTGTATTCATCACCCGTATAATCAGAACCGGAAACCCGCCCCAAGCCACTGGCAAATAAAGTGTCTATGTGTGTTCTTCCCAGCCAAAGAGATGGCAAAAGAACTAAGCAGATGGTTTGACTTTCTGGGCCATCTCCTTGTCCCTTCTCGTCCCTTTGACATTGATCAAGTGTCTGCAGTGTGCCTTACACTCTGTGCTGTTACTGCCCAGTGCATTGCTTTGAAGTTCTTTTAGCCAAAGCTTCCAGACTGATGTGTTCTCTCTCTCTCTCTCTCTCTCTCTCTCTCTCTCTCTCTCTCTCTCTCTCTCTCTCTCTCTCTGTGTGTGTGTGTGTGTGTGTGTGTGTGCGCGCGCATGCTCCCTGACTGAATTGGAAACTCCCTGAGGGCAGTGCCTTAGGTTATTTTGCATTTGTGTGCTGACCAAACAAAGTTTGACCAAACAAAGCAATAGACCCTTGTTGAGAGGATGAAAACACATCCATTCATTCCACCACCATCCCAGGAAGACTGAAGTTAGAGGTCACTCTTCTCACTTAGCAGATGAAAGAGCTGTGAAGATGTGAGCTAGCCTGCTCAAATGGACCAGCAACCCGGGATCACTGGCCTAGCTCTAACTCCTGAACTCCTTTATGCAGGTCTATTGTCCTCAGAAACATATGGTTTACAGGCCTATCATGTGAAAACTATTGACTGTAGATGCTGGAGGTCTAAGTGTGAGCCACAGATGTCAGGTACCCAGGGTCTGTCCCTATCCTGGGGGTGGGGGTGGGCTTCTTAGCAACATTTTGGCTTCTGAGCATCTCAGAGGCCGCAGCTCAGCTAAGGCGCCATCTCATTATCACAACACAGGGAGCTCTAAAATGATGCTGTAATATCAGTTTCTGGCTTCTCAGCCCCTCTTCATAGCCAACGTGGTCCCATTTCAAAATAGCTAGGCCATAGATTAAAGATGGGCCAAGCCCTTACGATATCCCTCCCAGGCGCCCAACCCCAGAACATCAGCTGACTTCTGTCACTACTAAGCCAGCACGTTTATCCACAGCTTCCCCACCCCCTCTACTCCAGGGCAGAGAGAGAGAGTTTCAAAAGTTAATGGTTATTGCCTTTCAGGGCCCCTCTGTGTTTACTTTGAGAAGGTCAGGCCCGATACTGTGGTGTGGTGTTGTTCTTCTTTTCAAAGCACTAGTATGAATTTGATAAAGTAAATTGTTGTTCTAGCAGGAAGCAGTTAGGGGTCACAAAATAAATAGCCGTAGAATTCAAATAAATCCAAAGAATAAAACCAAATAAATCCATGTGTGCATGCACTGTGATACATAAATACACTTTTTTTTTTTTTTGAAAGCTAGTGTTTTTTATCGCCGCTGGTCTGGACCAAAGTAATTGAAAAATTGTGCAGTTCATGGTCCTTTTTTCCCCCCTAGAGGCTGTCTGGAACTTTAAGAAACGTGACATGAATATAATTTTTAAAAAATAAAAAGAGAATTTTATCTTTTGAACAACTGCTTAGCTTGGGTTCCCCCACCTCCACTAATGAATTTCACATTTTGATGAAACCAATTTGCAAACTTAAATTAGGGATTTAGGCACTCAGAGGGATAGACTTCAAGCCCTAAAGGAGTTCAAGGTTCCAAGTCTCTTGCTCTTCCCCTTGAAGGGAGAGAGTAGTGCTGAAATGAATCTGCAAGGAGGCCAGTCCAGTTTATTATAAAGTTCAGTACACAAACACAGAAAAGATCCTTGGCATTGGTTAGTCTTGGGGACAGTGTGAGCCAGACCCTGTACCTGTTTCCTTGGTGTCCAGAGGAGGACTGGCAGAGCCAGAGGCTGGAGGAGAGAGGTTCTGGTCCCAGGCATGCCTTGGGTCAGGGTCAGAGACTTTCTGTTACTCATGCAATGAAGAGCCATTTGTGGCGCTTTAGCAAGGCAGTAACGTCATGGTGAGGGCCTTTTAGGAAGTAAATCAGCCAGGTATGATGGTGCATGATCTCAGCACTTGGGAGGCAGAGGCAGGTGGAGCTCTGAGTTCCAGGCTAGCCTAGGCTACTTAGTGAGTCCCTGTCTCGATGACTAGCACCCTAGAGGGAAGTGACTGTAGCATCCGTGCAAGACTCACAGTGGATATTTGCTTTGTGCTTCCAGGCCTTGGGGGAAACTTCTGGGCAGGTGGTAAAATCTAATAGCAGTGGGAGAATAGAACTAGCCACTGATAATCAGTCACCACTTTAAGATCCCAGCACTCGGGAGGCAGAGCCACGTGGATCGCTGTGAGTTCGAGGCCAGCCTGGTCTACAAAGCAAGTCCAGGACAGCCAAGGCTACACAGAGAAACCCTGTCTCAAAATAAACAAACAAAACAAAAACAGCCTGGTACTTCCTGTGCCTTTGGGCTCCTGCCTGGCAGATCAGATGGAAGGGCTAAGCTCAACTCTAATGTGGACTCTGAATAGGGAAGGAAAAGACTTGGAAATGGCATCTATTGAGCCAGACCCTTTGCCAGAGCTTGTACGCACAGGAAAGTTCTGCTCAATCCACGCATTTACTGTGAGGGGACGGAGGTGAAGGGGAAGTTGGGCTGAGAACAGGACCCCCCCACCCTCCATGGCTAGGAGCTGATGGATCTGGGATTCGATTCCAAGTTGTCGGACTCTGATTGATGCCTGCACAGCTGCACGGGGCATGGCCTTCAGATGAGCTTCTCAGTGGAGAGACGGTTAGAGCTGGGGAGTGGTCACCCTGGACGTCTAACTGAACGTCGTTACCCTAGGGCTGCGTTAGTCATTCATAAAAATATAGCTTTAATTTTTATCAGGGTTCGGTGGAGCAATGGAAGACCCTCTTCCCTACTCTTGCACTGCTTGTTTGAGTGCTTTGGGAGAGAAAGAAATGCCATTCTTTTTTTTTTTCTGGGTTGATAAAGGGGAGGAGGACACACAGGTAAGTGAAAGCACCACAGAGACTGCAGGATACCGCAAATGTAGTAACTACGTTAGTATTTCTGTCTGATAACTGGGGTAACCTCTGCTGTAAGGTACTTCCTCTTCTGCTCCTTTGCGCTGATGTTTTGTCTTTTCTCTTCTCTTCCCCCTCAGCGTCTCTGCCCTTCCTCATCATCGAGACAAGCACCATTAAGCCTTACCGTCGAGGGTTTTACTGCAATGACGAGAGCATCAAGTACCCCCTGAAAGTCAGTGAGACTATAAACGATGCTGTGCTCTGCGCGGTGGGGATTGTCATCGCCATCCTGGCGGTAAGTGCCCTGCCACTGTCATGCTGATCCGACTTCCTCCTGCACGCTATACAGCATAGCCAGCGAATGCTCGCAACCAGCCGAAAGACACTGCCACCAAAGAGAGCTACGTTCAGAATTATTTTGTCTTTTGCAGTTAAACTACTCTTTTTCTTTCTTTTCTTCTTCTTTTTTTTTTTTTTCAGTTAAGCTATTTCTAAAAGCCAACATTTACTGAAGGGTAAACATTAAAACATTTAGAAACACCTTCCTATACTATTTTATGTGCACTGTCCGCTGGGCGTGGTGGTGCGCGCCTTTAATCCCAGCACTCGGGAGGCAGAGGCAGGTGGATCGCTGTGAGTTTGAGGCCAGCCTGGTCTACAAAGTGAGAGTCTAGGGCAGCCAAGGCAACAGAGAAACTCTGTCTCGAAAAACCAAACCAAACCAAACCAAACCAACCAACCAAACAAACAAAAAACTCCCCAAAACAAAAAAACAAACATGCACTGTCTTCGGAACAATCTAATGGATTTAAATATTATTTTTGTTTTCATACTTATCTAATGTCCATAGAGTAAGAGTTAATAAGTTATAGAGTTGAGCTCAGAACCAAGACATCTCTTACACTAGGGTCTCATCTCTGAGCGGCTGTAAGGCTGAGTCCTGTCTCTGTCAGCTAGTCAGGGTGTTTTCTGTGGTCTTGTTCGCCTTTGCTGGGCTGCAGTAGTGGTGACTATGTCCTTGCAGTTTTCCAGCCCTACTGTTTAGGTTTCCTGCCCCATGGCTGTGGTGGTAAGATAAATAGAACGTGGAATTCAGAGCACTTGACCCAGACCCCACCCACTACCAGCAAGCCTTGTGTCTTAAAGACTCAGGAGGGGTGGGGCTGGGTGTGGGGGATGCAGCACTTGGGAGTTAGAGGCAGGCCTGAGCTCTGTGAGTTCGAGGCCATCCTGGTGTACAAATCGAATCCAGGACAGCCAAGGCTACACAGACAAACCCTGTCTCAAAAAACGAACAAACAAAACCAAGGACGGGTGCGTTTCTTCATTTTCACTTTAAAGTATAAAAGCTCATGAGGGTCTTAGAGTGTCTATTGCTGGGCTAAACACTGTGACCAAAAGCAGCTTCAGGAGGAAAGGGTTGATTTCCGTTCACAGTTCCAGGTAGCAGTCCCACACTGAAGGAAGTCAGGGCAGAAACCTGCAGGCAGAAGCCGTGGAGGAGTGTTACCTGCTGGGCATGCTTTCTTATAACACCCAGGACCACTGGCCCAGGGGTGGCACTGACCGCAGTGAGCGGAGCCCCCCTCTTACACACATCATTAATCAGGAAAATACTCCACAGGCATGCCCGTCTTCTCAGTAGCAGTTTCCTTTTCCCAAATGACTCTAGCTTGTGTCAAGTTAACACACAGCCAGCAGTGCAATGAATAGTAAAATACTCTGCAAACTCTTTTTGTTGTTGTTTGGTTTGGTCTTTTTTAAAATATTTATTTATTATTATGTATACAGTGTCCTGCCTGCATGTACACCTTCACTCCAGATGTGGATGCCATGTCTCATTATAGATGGTTGTGAGCCACCAGGTGGTTGCTGGGAATTGAACTCAGGACCTTTGGAAGAGCGGCCAATGCTCTTAAACTTTGAGCCATCTCTTCAGCCCCAATTTTGCAAAGTCTTTTTGGGGGGGTGTGGTTCAAGACGGGGTTTCTCTATGCTATCATGGCTATCCTGGACTTGCTTTGTAGACCAGGCTGGCCTCGAACTCACAGGGATCCACCCTCTCTGCCTCCCGAGTGCTGGGATTAAAGGCATGTGCTGCCAGTTACTGGAATGTAAAAGTCCAGCCTGATGCGTGTTTCCCTTAAAGGATGGAGCCCTCATGAACAGCACTGCGGAAATGTGCCACACATGGGCTGTGACAAGGTCCAGATGTCTTTTGAGCAGTACAGCTTGTGGGAACTTGGGTGTGGTCCACCTGGGCCTTAGCAGCTTTTAGCATGCCCATTGGAAACAGGAGACAGGGAGGGGGCATTCTTTGAAAGCCAGTGGTATGGTTTGTGAGGTTTACATGTTTACAGCTGTCTACTCCTCCAGCGTTTTCTGCATTTGTACTCTGCCCTTGAACTCTGGCCATGTGGGTGACAAGGAGAGGCAACACACCCGTAGGACCCATACATCCTGGAGGTATTTGGATTGCTCTGCTGTGGAGCTCAACTTCAAGACGGAGCTTTGTGCTGCCGCCCCATTCTGCGGATGGAAAACCTATAGCCCAGAGGGGTTTGATAAAAGACAAAACCTACAGCTAGTAAAACCTGGGGTTCAAGCCTAAGCCTGGCTGGTTTCAAAGTCCCTTTCTCATCTTTCACACACACACACACACACACACACACACACACATTCAAGATTAACCTTTGCTGACAAACTGCTCCGGGGCATAGGCAGTTAGCTTTATCTGGCCTGGTCTGGCTTGTGGCAGGTAAGCTGCTGGTAACACAAGTTTTTCTTGTGACTTGCTACGCTAGGTCTAAACCCTGAGACCACCTCCTCCCCCTCTCCCCCGCCCTTTTTGTTTGTTTGTTTGTTTTTTGTTTTCTAACAACAGAAGCCAGACACACAATCAGAGATTTGAATTTGGGCAATGGGAGGGGGAGCATGGAGTGTTCTTTCTAATCTCTGAAAGGAAAACAGTCCGTCCGGCAGCAGTGGCAGCTTGGGAAGGTGCACCCAGGACCTCCGTTCAAACGCTGAAAAATGAAAGGTCCAATTTACTATTGCTCCAAATTGATGACTGTGGGAACGAGCTCCCCAGGAACAGTAGCTTTTTTCTGAAAAGGGCATTTGTTGTGGAAGGCAGATAATTATAGGGTATCTCTTGCCGAGGTTTGAACAGGTGTTCCTGACAGCAAAGGATTAGCTAATTGAACGCTTTAAGAGCGCACATTATAATCTAGGAGTCTTGTGATAAGAACAGATCCAGGACAGGGACATCACATGCTGTTCAGGTGCTCTACCAGGTGTTATTCCCAGCATGCCACTGGGGGGTGGGGTGGGGTAGGGGGGGTGACATGGCATGGCTCGCAGGCACATAGTAGTAGAAAGTGAATTAGACACCTTTCCTAATGTGAATCGAGTGAAAGATTGGTGTCCATAAAACTCAGTTTCTTCATCTATACAATTAAAGCAGCGTTCACAGTCCCTCAAGAGGATTGCCATTAGAGGCAAGCACGGTGGCCCTACAGTCATTCTGTAAAGTTTGCTCGATAAAGTGGGCACAGTTTTGTACATAGGCACAGCCCTTGGTTTCTCCCAGGCCCCAGGATGGACAAAGGAAGTGTTAAAGTGGATTCTCTAAGCTGGGCATGGTGGCGCTCGCCTTTAATCCCAGAACATGGTTGGCAGAGGCAGGCAGATCTCTGTGGGTTTGAGGCCAGCCTGTTCTACAAAGCGAGTCCAGGACAGCCAGGGTGACACAGAGGAAACCCTGCCGAAAGAAAGAAAGAAAGAAAGAAAGAAAGAAAGAAAGAAAGAAAGAAAGAAAAAAGCGACTTCTCTGGGGCCTCTTTTCTCCTTCCTGACTTTCTTTTCCCAGGCAAAAGGCCTGATCAGCCACTCTGCTCCCCGCTGCATGCCTCCTCCTGAGATTCCAACAGTCCTAGCTCCTGTTCACACCTGCTCTTGGTGCTTATGGCCCTGTCCTGTCACCAGTGTCACATTGATGGCTTCCCTGGTTGTCCAGGTTTCCCTGAAACAGTCCTGTGCAGGACCCTTCAATATAGGGTAGGCAGCCATGTCGGTACAATAGGTTTCACTAAAGGCATTCTGTAGTTCACAGAGACACCAGGCAAGATGCCCCGCACACAGCAGGGTCGGTGAGATGACTCAGCAGACACAAGGGCTTGGTGTGCGTTTCATTCCTGGAACCTACCTAAAGATGGGAGGAGAGAGTGAACCCCCAAAAGTTTTCCTTCAGCCTGACCTCCACATGGTCAATATGGCACGTGTGCCTCCCACCCCCGCCCCACTCCCGTTGTCAATAGTAAAAAAATAAAATAAAATAAAATCTAGGGGGAAAGTACACAGCAATTACTGCTGTCCTAGTCAAGTGCTACTGTGTGTCAGAGAAACATGGAAACTGTGTTGATCAATTTCACCCTCAAGGAAACACCAAGATGGTTCTTCTCATCTGAGCTCCTCAGCTGTGGGGCAGGCTGCAAGTTAATTGAGCCTGATGAGCCTCGGTAGAGTCATCTAAGTGGATAGAGTATGTAAGTATACATGTTTGCTAAAGTTTTGAAATGAGATCAGCATACACACACACACACACACACACACACAGAGAGGGAGGGGGGACTCTCAATGCAGGTAGAGTAAAGTTTACCCAATAAATGTTAGCTGTCTATATTACAAATGAGAACACAGCCAGGCATGGTGGCACACACCTTTAATCCCAGCACTCAGGGAGGCAGAGGCAGGCGGATTGCTGTGAGTTCAAGGCCAGCCTGGTCTACAAAGGGAGTCCAGGACAGCCAAGGCTAGCAGAGAGAGACCTTGTCTTGGTAGAAAAAGAACAAAATAAATAAATAAATAAATAAATAAATAAATAAATAAATAAAATAAAGAAAGAAAGAAAAAAGAAAAGAAAAAAGAAAAGAAAAGGAGAAAAAGAAACAAACAAATGAGGACACAGTGACAGGACTTAGCCAAGACTATATATATGTCTAATTAAAATGGAGGCTGGAAAGGAATCCCCACATTCAACCGTGGCTCTGCCACTCTTTTCACGTCATTAATTATTAGACCCTAGGTCTCCCGCTTCGCTTCTTATGCCTCTTTGCAGTAAGACTTCCGCCTCCTGCTCCAACTGCCAGTGCGGTTCAGCCAGAGGCACAGGTGACATGTGTGCTCCTCTCACCTAGTGAGGTCTCCTAGCCTGCTTGCTTTCCATAATGCCAAGAGTGCAGTGAAGACCTCAGAGGCAGATGAGTGCTTCACTTCGGTATGCACAGCTCTGGAAAAGCTATCCAAGCGAGGGCCCACAGGAGCGGGACACACTGCCCACCCTCCCCGCCTGACTGACTGCTCCGTGAGCTTGGCTGCCTTCGCCCAGAATCAGGCTTCTGACCAGAGAGCCTGAGGCGCAGTCAGGCAAGGGAGCAGGTTGCAGAACTGGAAATCTAATCAACTTGCTACTTACTGCCCCTGGACCTTCTGCGCAACGGCAGGTTTGCAGCAAACAGTGAGAGGGAAAAAAGCCTTGACTGACTTGGATGCTTTTTACCCAGTTTGCCCAATCACCGCAGCAAAGGGACGGAGTGATGGTGGAAGAGATCAGGAAGGTCTCGAGGTGCAAATCATCAGGGGCTATCGAGAAAGCAGACACCTTTCTGAGGCAGCAGCTATGGAAAAAATCTCATCATTTTGACCTCTTTTTCAGCCGTGTCTCAGGCTCTGGAATTATACCATAATAAGAATTCCTTCCAGGTCCACACAGCGTGGTCCCTCCCCTGCCTTGAAAAGGCTTAATGACTCTAGCAGCAGCCAGGGTAGGAGCAACCAATAAAATCCCACGTCTTCTCTAGCTTTCCTTCGGTGGTGCCTTGCATTGCCTCATCAGAAATATAATGGGCAAAGGTCTTAATATAGCCCTTAAGTGCTCTTTATTCTGTTCAGTAAACACGGGCTCAAGGCTTGCCAAGTTCAGACCCCAAGACGGATTCACATAGATTTTTTTTTTTAAATCTAGGAACTGATGTGTGGGTATATCATAGGTCAGTCTCCCTCTGTACTGGCCCATAAGCACGCTGCTTCCTCTTGAAGATCCAAAAATATTCCTACTAAAGAAACTCGGACTCTGGCACCATCTGACTGTAAAGGTGCGATGATCAGTCACTAAGTCCCTAGGCTTATTTCAGCCTTTAAATCAAGGGCTCTTCCATGTGTGACCGGGTGAGATCCATGCTTCCTTTTCTGAGGTGACGCCTTGTTTGTGGAGCAGCTTTTCTGTGCATACTCGCTTACTGGCCCCTGGCCATCCTTCTGGAAGAACGAATGTTAACAGCTGAGTCAACTGAGGCGCAGGGATAATCAGAGACTTTCATATATAACTGGCAAAGTCGGAGCAACAGCCTTGATTGTACAGCCAAGGCTTTTAAGGTCAGAACACCTCCCTTGCTCTCTGCAGGCTGCCTCTCCCCTTCCCCAGCTGTTTTGCAGGCCTCTAAAGTACCAGGTGTGGGCCACAGGGCGGTGAGATGCCCACTGTTTCATGGCACAGCCAGCAAGTGCCCCATCTCAAACTAGCCTTCACTATTCATTGCCTCGTCGTAGGGTTTCTGTCTAGATTTGGTCCCTCCGCCAGATGACAGGTAGCTGGGAGACAGAGGCCAGGTCTTCTCCTCTGATGGGACACAATAGGCACTGAGTAAACACCAAGCAGGCATCTCCAAGAATTCTTTTGACTAATCCCCCCCCATTACCCCCCACCCCCCGACCCCCGTTCCAAAACTCCCTGGGAACTCTGACCCTGCCTCCCTGTAGCCCTATAGTTACAGTGTGATTTCTCTTGTCTGTTTACAAGTTTGTGTCCTATTAGCTGCGAGGGGTGGGGATTGATCCAGTATAGACTAATATTGTTAGTTCAAGATGCAGCCTATGGTACTTGATATTATATAAGTGTATGAAAAATCACCAAGGATGCTTTTAATCATGGGCAGAAAATCAAAAGCCGCGGGCCAGAGATGCCAGAGGAACTTGGTTGTTTCCCCTAGCGTCTTAAAAACGCTCTGTGTGCAACACAGGGGCATGCTCTGCGCCACATGCAAATTTCTTATTGGAGAGACAAGAAGAAGAGCTTAATACCTCAGGACTTGTTTATTCAGGATCAAGCTTCAGTTGGCCCACATCTGGACTTCATTAGTTTCCCACCCCCATCTCCCTTTATCTGTGAGAGTTCTGCCAAGAAAACAAGGTTCCCCAACATTGCTCCTCATTAAAGCTTAGGTTGAGTTTTGAACTGAGGGGAAAAAAAAAAAAGAGGTGAAGCTGTGCTGGCCCAGCAGTGAGTTAGTGGGGGACCCAGTCCCCCAGTTTACAATCCCCTCCATCTGTGCAATTATCAAGACCACCGACAGAGAGAGGCCACATTAATCCTTCAGCTATGCTGTCCCCTGATCAGATGGCTGCAGAGTTCTTCAGAGACCCTCTTGTCCCTGGGGGCTGGTGGGAGGGGGCATCTATTTGTGATTTAACAAACATGGGCACTTACTGGCTCTGTCTAGGGTTTCCTTTGGTCTCTTTCCACCGTCTACACTCACTCTGCTGCCTGGAAAGAAATGAAGCTGGCAGCAGCTCCTTTCTAGTTATGCACAGACCTTGAGGGGTTCAGGACTATTTGAAAACAGTATCTAATCTGAAGGTGACAATAATCTGTTTTAAGCAACAGTGCTTATGAGTCTGAGGGATAGAGTCCGTGTGTGTTAGCGTGTAGTGGGAACGGAGAGTCAGATCCTTTTATGAGCTATCTGAGGGCTAGGTAGAGGGTTCTTTGCCTTTCTTTAGTCAGCTATGAAAGGTTTTAAGTTTTGGTCTTGGCAAGCTATGTGTATGAAGCCAAAATCTTGAGACCACCAGGCACGTGACCACTGGTGGCAGGTTAAGTGCAAGGTCCTAGACTCAATCCCCAGTATTGGAGAGGAAGAGGAGGAAGAGGCGGAGGACTATAATGACCACCACCTCCTGTGTGGCAGGTGGGTCCTTTGTCATACCATATAGTCATTGTGGTAGACACTGTGGCCCATAAGATGCGGTTTAAGGGGGGATGCAAGGCGAGTACTAAACCAGCTGTGGTATTAATGCTTAAGGAGGGAAAAAGAATTAGAGAGAGAGAAAAAAAAATCAAAGTAGTGGGTCCTCGGGATGAAAGCACTTTAGTGACGATGGATGTCAACATTTCCTTTTTTCTTGGTACTGAGAAATAAACTCAGAAAATTTTATTATTCTCTCTTGCTTCAAGGTCACCAAATGTAGACGGTGTGAGGTGTAGAGTCCCTGGGAGTTCGGGGAAAGAGGACTTGGGGGTATTTTCACACACAAAGTGTTAATCATAGTTTCTAATGAGCACATGTCTTATCTAATGACCAGAAAACTCAAGCTGCTGAGACTAGCACCACCCTCGTGTTTGTGGCTGAGGAGGAGCCAGGTTTAGCATGCCTAGTTACTCCAGGTGCAGAGGTGAAAAAGCTTGCACTTGGTGCCAAGACCAGCGGCACCTGAGCTCTTTCTTTGAAGGGGAAGGATGGGATTTTTCATCAGAGATCTTGACTTGCAGGGAGAAGGGAATTTCTGTAACAATGCAGGAGATTTTGCAACTCGAGTGCACTTGCAGGAACTGCAGAGCAGACCTGTTTGTCTGGAGAAACAGGCACAAGGGCGCTGGCAAAGTTCAGGTTCAAAGAAGACTTGGGCAAGATTGTCAAGGTCTCTGACTCTCAGGAATTTTCACAGGCAAAAAAATTAATTGCTAGAGATTGGAAAGAATATTGTTGGAAATTAGCTTGGGTCACTTTTTTCTATCCATGGTAAGAATGAAACCTGGGCCATTGTGGCGACAATACAAGAGGAGCAGGGGGTGGGGCGTGGGGCGGAAGATGATGCCAGGGACGTTGTAATAGCATGATAAATAAAAGTTGATGGCAGTGGGATAAGAGAAAGGGAGGAGTCTTAAGATTCTCGATCTTGCCCAGGTGTGGTGCGCACGTCTTTAATCCCAGCACTTGGGAGGCAGAGGCAGGTGGATCACTGTGAGTTTGAAGCCAGCCTGGTTACAAAGTGAGTCCAGAATAGTCAAGACTACACAGAGAAACCCTGTCTCAGAAAACCACACACACACACACACACACACACACACACACACACACACACACATACACACACACACACACACACACACAAGATTCTGGATCTTTGTTGTTAGGTTTAGGGATACAGAAAACAGGGGTGAGGTGACGGTGGTACAGGATAGAGCTGGGTTTAACCTTAAACTTGGTTAGAGTTTGGCATGAGTTTGTGTCCTTTGACCTGCTGGCGTGAGTTTGTGTCCTCTTGGATGGATTAGCAGGAGACGGGAATAGGATGGAGCTGGGAGGCCTTTAGGAGAGATCACCTTCACAGAGCTGTTGAAGCAGCTAATGTCACAGCAGAGAGCTGGGGCTACAACTCTACTGAAGACTCAAATCTACTGAGTAGAAGCCAGATGCAGAAACACTGGAAACAGAGGAAGGAGCTTAGAAATAGGAGGAAATGCACAGTGGTACACTATTAAGGAAACCTGACAAATCCAACATGAAAAGGGAGGGCGAAGCTGGCAGTGCACAGCACTTTAGAGAGAGCGGCCAGGAGACTCCTGCATGGACTGGCAAACTGTCTCTTCAAGGAAGTCTTTGCTGTGAGATCCTGCCATTTGGGGAAACTAATGGCACTTCAAACTGTGGACTTCGTAGCCAGGCGTGTTGGCACAGGCCTTTAATCCCAGTACTCAGGGAGGCAGAGGCAGGTGGATCTCTGTAGGTTTGAGGCCAGCCTGGTCTACAAAGCAAGTCCAAGACAGCCAAGGCTAACACAGAAACCCTGTCTCAAAAATCAAAACCAGACCATAACAAAACAAAACAAAAAACCCATCGTTAATCATATAGTGACCCACAGGGTTCTGTGAGAGACAGAAAAGGTGGAGGGAAAAGTGCTTTGTAAGGTGTAAAATGCTGTGGAAATACTATTACAACAGAGCAGAATACAGTTGGCCCTTCAGAGTCACTGGGGCAAGAGCTCTCAGTTTCTAGAGAAGGAATTGTTAGGTAGGATATACTGTGTAAAAATATTGCTTTTCTTGGGGGTGATTTATAAATAGAACAAAATGTTTAAAATAACACCGAGCAGCTGAGAGGGATGGGGGTGGGGTCCTTTCGCAATGGGTTTCATTTCTTCTGTTTTGTTGATGCTGAAACCAGCAGCATCCTAACACACATATTTTCTGCTCCTGCCCTGGCAGGTAATGGCTCTCACGTCCAGTTTGAAACATTCTTTTCCAAGGCATTCTTGGAAATAAATAGTGCTTTGATTCCTCCTCCCACACACACACACAACCCCTCCTAATCATGTAAGAAGGAGGAGGAAAACCCAAAGCCAAAATGAACCTTTGGATGTGCCAGGCATTTGACATGTCGCCTATTGAATTCCCCACCAGGCCCGCCAGGTGGATGTTGTGAATGCTATTTTCTAGAAGGGGACACCTGAGCCCAGACAGGTGAAGTCATCTGGCTGAGAGCTAATAGATGGGATCAGACTGAGCCTTACAGCGCTCCCAGGTTGGTGCCCCTTTCTCAGCACCATGTCCCGTCTCTTCCCACAAAGGCTGGCCCAATGTCCCTCTCCCAGTTCCCCTCCAGAACAGTTAATATCTGTAAAGATGCGGATAGCTGAGCCCTTTGTCACCACGAAAGGCAGGAAGAGGCTCTCTCATAGTTGGAGACAATTTCCCAACCGCTGGCTTGCTGGCCAGGACCTGGTCCCTTTCTGTCCCCTTGGAGCTTAATTGCTTTGCTTTCCTCTCTGAGTTTCCAGAGTCTGCGCCAAGTGCCTTAAAAGGCAGGTAGGGGAGAGTCCTCTGCCGGCCTGGCAGCCAGCCATCACCCCCAGATCTGCCACTCCACGCTTCAGAGAGAGATCCACATACAAGGCGTTTTTTTTTTCCCCCTCCAAAGTGAATTTTACATATCAGAACCTTGCTGACTGAGGCAGGAATGAAGGCCCTCGGGGGGTGGGGGACCAAGGCTTGGGGCGGGGGTGCTCATTTTATGACCCAGAAATGAAAACACTGTGAATAATGAATAAAGTCCGAAAGCTGTAAATCTGAAACTCCAGAGTAGGCGGGTAGCATGTCAGGGAGCCGCTGCCCTCCCCCCACCCCCCACCCCCCACCCCCATCTCTCTCATGCAGAGGTGCAGCCCAAGTTTCATTAAATAGCCTTTAAGGGTTAGGATTACAAGAAGCTAAGTCCCCCTGGTTCATAATGATGATTTATGGCCGTGTTGTCGACTCCTCGACCCTTCTGTACGAGGGGATGAAGAAAATACATAATTTGCTGCTCATTAACTGTACAATCTGTCAGGGCGGCTCCAGAAGCCATGTGGTCCCGGGGCCTTGTGTCTGCTAAGCCGGCTTCAGCTGGGCTGTCCTGAAGACACACAGCTGACTGATCCTCCACCTTAGAGATTGGTTTCCATAACCGTAAACAGGGTAGCCTGCCCGGTGTTGGAACTGAAAGCCAGTGAGTGGACTTCATCCCTCGGCCATTTCCCAGACCCCATCGTTCAGAGCCCCAGAATCCCTGTCTGTCCAATGGGCTTGCTGTGTGGACAGAGTTGTGGAGCAAATGTGAGGAACTAAGAACTGGCTGTTGTTCGTCGTCAGGAGTTCTGGATAGCACACACTCTTTCTCTCTCAATCTTCCCTCACTCTCAGGATTGTCACTCATAGCTCTCTGAGCTGGCCGCACCAGAGGAGTTTCAGAATGCTGGGAGGTTAAGGCTAAAGAAAGTCCGAGAATTGTAATAAAACCCTTTCTCCCTAAGGTGTTCTAAACAGAAGTGATTCTTGCCGAAGTTTGATAAGACCAGGTAAAAGATGCTAATTTACAGTCAAAACCTCACCTGTTCTTCCTCACCACAAGCAGAAAAATCACACCCAATGTTGTCTGAGCCAGGATTTCTTTGTCTAAATCAGTGGCCTGATCTTGGAAAAACCCCGAAGCAATCCAAGAGGCAGGCATTGTGTGGTGTGGCACTTGGATCTGTGCCTTGTTTATAGGTGTTTTTCACAAGTAACCTCCCTCTACTGTTGTCTGTGACCTGTTGCCTCTGCTTGCTTAGAAGCTAGCTCAGAAGCTTGAGAGTAAATGTCATTGCTATTATGGGGTAATAAAGCATGACATCTTGCAAATAGAGATGCTGCCCTTTTCCAAATTAGCCCGGTGAGTGAGGATCCAACCATGGCCATCCCCCTGCATGTAAACACACCTGAGTGTGCTGTAGAAAGAAAGAGTCAGAAGGAGTCAGCAAGCGAGATTGTGCTAATGGACATCTGGAACACCTTAGCCCGGGAAGGAAGATTCCATAGGGTAAACGTGTGAACAGGTTGGAAGAGGGAAGCGGATCAAGATTGGAAGGGAGGGGGCTGGAGAGATGGCTCAGGAGATAAGAACACTGTCTACTCTTCCAGAGGTCCTGAGTTCAATTCCCAGCAACCACATGGTGGCTCACAACCATCTATACTGGAATCTGATCTCCTTTTCTGGCCTGCAGATATATATGTAGATAGAGCACTCATACATAAGATAAATAAATAAAATCTTAAAAAAAAAGAATGGAAGGGAAGAGCCTTAGACAGAGAGTGAGTATGTACGCCTGGGTCCACTCTTTGGGCCCCAGTCTCTTCAGCATAGAACTTTGCTTGCCTTCCTTTGGGGCTTGTCGTGCCGCTCAGACTGAGTCTCTGTGGCAAGTTATCAGAAGGACCTTGGTGACGATCAGGGGACAGTTCCAGTTGCGCATCTCCAAGGATTGACTCCTCCCCTGACATTCGTCTGTTCCCTCAGCGACCGGTTCCGATCACCTATGAGGAGTTAAACATTAGTTCTGCTCTGTCAGGGACTCGCTGGGCAAGGACGCTGACTGGGCCCACCTTTGACCATCCCGGTCCTATAGAATGAAGCTGAACGTGATTGGGGAAAATGCCACACTTAACGAGTACAGCACATTTGTCAAGCAGGGCTCTCGTGTCAGCATTGTTCCCCACTCCGGCACCTGCTTGTCCCTGGGCCCAGCTGGTGTGTTTATCATACCACCTCCTTCCCCCACACTTTGGGGCCTTTGAGGACCTGGATTGGACTCATGCCTTGAGTCCAATTCTTCAAAAGAATAGCGGAACGGCTGCAGAGCAGTGCCCCAGATGTGCCAATCTATTGCTTCCCCTGCGGTTGTGAACATATCTTCTCACTGAAAGGACAAGTGTGGTTCAGCATCCGTCGTGGGAGGAAGTGTGAAGGGGACTTTTGTGGTGAGTGATGAGCTGACCATCGCTGCCTCTGGCCTTGTAGCCAGGAAGTGGCCACAGCTGTGCTGTGGAGTTAAGATGAGGCTGCGTGGTTGTGCATCACCCAAGGTAGTTTGGTCCAGTGACAAAGAGGCACTATCCACACGTGCATCACCAAAGGCAATCTGGTCTAGTGACAAAAAGACGCTGTCCACAGTCACCTTACAGAGCGACAGCTGGCCCATGCTTCCTGGAAAGCTGGGCAGTTTCAGCAGTGGAGGGATAGTTTGTTGTAGGGAGACCGATGCATCCAGCCTCATTCTCGGACTTTCAAACCTAAGGATTAGACACAGCCTGACTGAGAAATTCAGACACCCAAAGGCAATATATTATATGTTTCTTAGCTTTTATTTCAATGTTATTTTGTTTATGTTTGTTTTTTGGGACAGAGTCCAAGACTGGTCTTGAACCCTTGACCTTACCTCCTTTGCCTCCCAGTGCTGGGGACTCTAGGTATGGTGCCGCTGTGCCTAGGCTAGACCAGTGTTTTGTTTTTTATCATTCTATGTATGGAAAAGAAAAAACAGGGCTAGAGATGTAACTCAGTGTGGGGCCTTAGGTTCAGCCCTCAGTATAGAATATTAAATAATCAATGATAAATAAAAAAGGCTCTCTTTCCATGACTGAGCACATTTCCCGTCCCGTCAATGTTATCTCTCATATAAAGTGCCTCTGCAAAGGCGAGCAGCCTCCATTTATGGGGAAGGATTGACTGACTGGGGTATTGACTGTGGCCGCATATGCCCATGAGTGCTCGCACCGAGGCAGGACCCTCACCAGAGTCAGCCTGGTAGAACTTATCTTTCACCACACTCCATGACACCTTCACTACCCTTCCGCAGGGTCTCCTGACATGGAACCACCCTTACCTTAATCACTGACGTCTGTATCTTTGGTTTTTCTGGAGCTGAGTCCTTTTTTGATGTACATCTATCCACATATTACTGGTCTCGTACACATGTATATACATATATTTATCACTTGGTGGGCTTTAGTGTTGTTCTGGAGGTACTATGGCAATGTAAGAATCCTTTTAAAGAAGAAAATGAGCTGGGAGTGGTGGCACACGCCTGTAATCGCAACACCCGAGGCAGAGGGAGGTGGATCACTGTGGGTTCGCACCAGGCCAGCCTGGTCTACAAATCAAATCCAGGACAGCCAATACGACACAGAGAGACCCTGTCTTGAAAAAGCCCAAATAAATAAATATATAAATAAATAAATAAAATGACAGCCATGTTTGCATTTTGATTGTTTTCTCTTGTGCTTATTTAAATATTCATACTTTAAATAGAAAATTGGGATTCTTTTTTTTTTTTAGATTGCACCTGTTAGTTAATTATTGAATAGATTCATGTATATGTATGTATGTTATGTGTATGTATATTATATACATAAGCTTCGGGAGGCTTTATTATCTGACTTTTTTTTTTTTTTAACTTATGTGTGGTCTATGGCATCAGCTTGGAGGGTAGCTCAGCCCTCCCTAACTCCCTTCTCCGTTTCATTTCAGATCATCACAGGGGAGTTCTACCGGATCTATTACCTCAAGGAGAAGTCCCGATCCACCATTCAGAACCCTTACGTGGCCGCTCTCTATAAGCAAGTGGGCTGCTTCCTCTTTGGCTGTGCCATCAGCCAGTCCTTCACAGACATCGCCAAAGTGTCCATCGGTCGCCTGAGGCCTCACTTCCTGAGCGTCTGTGACCCTGATTTCAGTCAGATCAATTGCTCCGAGGGCTACATCCATAACTACAGGTGCAGAGGAGAAGAGAGCAAAGTACAGGAGGCCAGGTAGGACACCACCACCACACAGACAACAGCACGCACCTCGACACAGTGCACTCCGGAGGATGCCCACTGAACACCCTTGGGGCCGGGCCCTGGTTTAGACGAGGGGAGAAGGCACAGTACCCACTCTTGAAGAACTCCTAGCCAAATGATTGCGCCAGATGTGTAAATTAGTCACTATGTTATAGCAATGGCAAACCCATTCATTCATTCATTCATTCTCTTGTTTATTTATGTGCGCCTCCTGCATTCCAGGCATGTATCCAAAACACTAGGGAGGATGCAAAAAAAAAAAAATGAACAAGATTCAGTGTCTGCTGTCAAGGTCACAGTCTAGGAAGGGAAGACAGACGAGCGAACGCTGGGGGCGTGAGTGCACGTGAATGCGGTCCTTTCATGGCCCTTTCTTCTTCTTGCAGGAAGTCCTTCTTCTCAGGCCACGCCTCCTTCTCCATGTTCACGATGCTGTATCTGGTGGTAAGTTTCTGTCCTCTAACAGAGGCAGAGCGCGGCACTTGCTTCTTACCCCTTAGCATCACTGAGGACAGAGTTCATGTGGAGTCTTTAGGGGTGAAAAGGGATGAGCCGAGGACATTAGGTCTCATCGGAGCCCGACACTAACTTAGCAGAACTCCCACTACTTTCTAGGCTTTTTCCGTTTCGCAGAAAACAATACTGTTCACCCTGCTGCGAGGTAGGGACCGAAGTCAGAGTGGGAGAAGGTATTTGTGCAGTAGTTTATAGTACAAGCGCTGCTTTCTGGACAGCGGACTCCTTTAGTCTAGAGTAGCCTAATGTTACAGATGATACTCGGTAATGGGAAAAAGCTATTATCGACCCAGTGAATCCAAGTGAATTGTCAAGTTTACAAAAGCAGGCGCCAGTGTCCTTCACACGCAAGGCTTCTGATCCGGTTCCTCGCATTGTTCACTCTGCCTTTGTTTTCACACTATATTGTATGAATATTATATTCATGTATATGTATGTGTATAATATACATAAGCTTCGGGAGGCTTTATTATCTGACTTTTTTTTTAAACTTATCTATACGTGAGGGGGCACGCACATGCCATGGCATGCCTGTGCAGGTCAGAGTCAGTTCTCTCTTCCACTCTCAGCTGGCTTCCAGGAACTGAGCTCAGGGCATCAGATTTGCTTGCATTGTCAAGTAGCAAGCGCCTTTACCCTCTGAGCCATCTCACTGCCCTTTATTATCTCAGCTTGCTGAGACAGTAGTTTGGGTTCCACCAAGTGTGTCAATGTCCAGACGGACACGTGTGAAGGGCAAAATACATATTCTTATTTCCTGGATCCAGAGAGGGCAAGAAGCGTATCTGAGTTCATTGGCCTTGGGGGTGGGGGTGGGGATGGGACTTGGATTTGCGTTGCCCTGTCCTGCCTGGCTTCCTCAGACATGCTCGGACAGTGCAGTGCAGGTGGACAGCTTTCCTCCACTCTAGCTGCCCCAGGCAGACAACAGGCTGCTTGGCTTTCCGGTGTCAGCTAAACCTGATCTTCCCCGCCTTTCCTCGCTCGCTCCTTCTTGACTGAGCTGCCGAGCCACAGCACTTCCTGCCTTCAGCTGCTCCAGTGGAGCTCAGAGGGAGAAGGTGCAAGGAGGCCAGTCAGAGCTCTGAGGAGTGCAAGCTGTTTGGGAAAAAGAACATTTTGATTTCCACGTATTTTAAAAACATAATTAAGAATTGGGGGGAAAAACCCAACAACAACAGAGTTTGGTTTGTTTTGCTTTCCCCACCCCGCCTCCCCTTTCCAAGTTCAGAGGCCTCTGGCTTTCCAGTTACCCAGGGTGCAGTGCTAAAAGGTAGGCCCCTACCTATAAAAAACATTCCGTTTGGGCCTTATTTAGCCATGAACAGCACTCCCCTCCGTTCTTCACTTGCTTGTTTTTGTTTTGCTCTTAAAAAGGATAATTTAGCAGATATTTAGGTTTCTGTTCCATGTGTGTATTTTACCAGGGCTGGAAGCAATTTTACAAATGTAATTTCAGTATTTTGTAAAAATGCTTAGGAGAGTTGATTGTGTCCATTTGCCCCCACTCCCCCCCCCCCCCGCCCCCGCCCGCCCTTGTCCCTTCATTTTATTCCAAGAGAAAAATACGGAATTCTTTTGAAGCCAGTCCTGAGAGGGATGTCCTTTGCAGCTGCCCAGAAGGTGTATGCTGACATGTTTGGGGTGCAGGTTGGGGGTTCCTGCTGTGTGCCAGGCCCTGTGTCTACAAACACAATGAAACATTTGCTTCTTTTGTAGCTTATGGGCTTGGCTTTGATTATCTTGTTTGTGGAAACAGACTTGAATCTGAGAGGTTAATAACAACAATGTACAGCCAGTAAAATACAGAAATGGCACTTGAAGGGTGGTCTTCTCCAGGGCCACTCTCGCCTCTTCTCCACTGTGTTGGCTACAAAAGTTGAAAAACAAACCTTTCCAAAAAACAAAGCACAAAACATGCAAGCTCTTGACCTAATTTCAATCCCACCTGTAGGAGGTGTTCCCACACTCTTCCCTGGCCTTGGCTCTCTCCACTCCGTGGCCCCTCGCTAGCTGTGGCACTGAGGGAAGTCTGTGCAAAGGATGACCGAGTGGGCGAGGAATGGTAGTGCCTTCATATTGCTGAAGAAAGAAAGGAGAGAAACTGAAAAAGAGAGATGGAGTGGGGATTGATGCTAAGCCCTTGTCTCCTGGTATATCCCCATCGACACACACAGACACACACAGACATACAGACACACACAGACACACACATACACACACACACACACACACACACACAGGCATGCATGCCCACACCATACTGCACCTGATTACATACACACCATAGGATCTTAGGAGCTTGTGCAAGAATGCACAGTCAGTGGTCTTTCCTTGAAGACACCCACACAAACAGATCCATCCCACACAGCTCTCTCCCCGCCCCCTCCCCCCAAGGTCACGTGCCTTAAAACAACCTCAGAAGCAAAAGGCTTTAAACGAGGACCAGTGCGTTTTCCAGAACTTGGTTGTGTGTGATATTTCACAGAAATCTCAGTCTTCCTGTATCCCACGTGCCATGCAAAGCTTTTCTTTTCCCTAGAAAGGGTGGAAATCTGGTGATTAGTCAGACAAGCTCTTCAGCTCTCCCCTAGTGCTTTTATGTTGGGCTTCAGGAAGTGTGAGAGTTGGGCATGGATCTGGGCCTACCCCCATATACCCCGAGCTTTTCTAACAGCCTATGATCCGTGGCTTCCCTGAAGCCCTGGGGAGAGTCATATGTGAACCAGCTGAGCACAGCGCTTGGACTGCTTTTGCCTCTAGAATCAGACAGATGTGGACAGTACTCTGGCTTGCCTATTACTGGTTGTGAACTGTGAGCGAGATACAGCCTCGGTGTGTACTCATCTGTAAAATGGAGACTGTCACCCCTAATGGAAGAGTTGCCACTTTTCTGATCTGGCCCTTTCTGTCAGACAAAACAAAACAAAGCAAACAAAGTGGGGATTGGTGCTATTTACCATTCAGTCTACCTGTTTTTACTTTAAAGAAATTTAAAGTCTTCTGTGTGATGAAAAAGTGGAAGGGAAGTCACGAGGTCCAAACTTCAGTCCATGTACCAACTGTGACCTTCAAAGATAGAGGCTGACTAGAAACACTAGGCACCCCCACTGCAGGCCTGGCAGCAGCAGCAGCAGCAGCCTCCATGGCTTTGAAGGGCACTCCAGATTGGCTTTGGCTTTGCAAAATGGGTGGCTTGGAAAAACCATGGCCCAAACCCCAAATTATCTCGGGGCATGGAAGCTCACGGACAAGGTTAAGGTTGGTTAGAGACTGATGTGGATTCTAATAAAACAAACAAAGTGAAACAACAGCGCGTAAGAAGCATGCAGGATGTTTCCTACCTCTGGGCCTTGGCCTGTAGCCCAAAGGACCACATCTAGATTGGCCTCTTGCCTCTGTGGCCAGGCTATGAGGACAACGTAGTTGTCTGGATAAAACCCCAACACCAGGGCAGACACCAGTGTATGTAGCACACCTCGCGTCTCCACTGTAGTACCGGATTCTTTGATACCCTCTGGGGCTTCTGGCATGCATCAGACCTGGGCCTCACCTATTCGGTGTTTGGCAAATATTTAGTGGGTGACTGTTATACACCAAGCGCCGTGACAGGAGTGGGAAGATGGGATTTGGTAAGGCTTGGTTCCACAGTTCAGACAGAGGCTCGGGAAGACTGTGAGGCTAGCATGGTACCTCGTGCACAAGGCCTGGGAAGGCGAGTGGGTTCTTATGGCCATGTGGAATTGTGGTATGCTGGAGCAGACAGATGACGACAAAGCCAGGGAAGACTTCCGGTGGGGTTGGTCCTGTGAAAATGAGAGGAGCTGGAGAAAACCCACAGTATGTAGAAGCATCCAGAGAGCCAGGTGTCCCCGCTCCGTGGCAGCTGCGGAAGGTTTATATCCAGGCTCTGCCCTGGAGAGCAGCACCTTTCCCTTTCAGGGCACCCACATTCTCAGAGAAGCCCTCCCCCTCTTTGCCCTGTTTAAAATAGATAGCCTTACCCACCATTACCGGCCGTCCCTGCCTGGCTTCACATTCTTACCAAGTGCCCAGTGAATCTTTGATGAATGAATATTGGGTGACTCTGAGGTCATCTGACAGTCCTAGTTTGATGAGGGATTCCATTCCATTCCAGTGCCTCCTGCTTCTGAACTTGTTAGGTTACAAGGAGGCCGTGGGATCTAGGGACAAGGCTTCAACCTTTTTTTTTTTTCTCTCTCTCTGAACCCTTTACCCACTGGCTTTTTCCATGCTGCCCCACGAGAGCCTTTTTTTTTTTTTTTTTTTTTTATGTCACAGGATTTGCTGGGTACCAAGGAAACAGGGAAGTGGCTGGCCTCTGATGGCCACATTCTCTGGGCTGTGGCTGTTAGTCATTGAGGTTTGGTTCAGTGTTTGAAATCGCAGAGCACAGGGTCTGGGGTGCCCATGAGGCATTCCCACAGGTCCTGGGAGAACACGTTCTGACCTCTCATTGGAACATGGTTGCTGTTTCTTGGGGGAAAGGGGGAGGGAAGGGGCGCATAAACCACTGCGCCAGATGTTTTTCCTCTCTGCTTCATTCCTTCTGTCCATTCCTCCATCCCGTCTGTGAGCGAGAACCTATTTGAGCACCTGGAAACACCAAAAATGTAAATAATTTTGTAGCGAAAACCATAAAAGCATATAGTTGTGGCTGAGTCAGGGCCGCTCCTGGGTTCGGGTTGGGAGTGGATGGAGCACAGAGGAAAGGGTTGTTAGATCTTCTGGTCGCATCCCTCCGAGAAGTCCCAGGCCAGCGCCTTCCCCTCGCTTTTATAGGCTGTGTGTCTGCCATTGAGATGTGGGTGTTTTAGAAGCACATGAGACAGATGCAGTAGAGGAGCCCGAAGCTCCAAATATCCCAGAGCTTGTCCCAGATAACAAGTGCATCCTTCCTTGGGATGGCTTCTTTCCTCCAAAGACTGAAGAGAGAAGCACAGAAAAACCAAGGCTTGATATGAAGCAGTAGCTATAGAGACCAGGGCTCCTGAGTTAGATCATAGGCTCAGATAGGCAATGTGCCAGCTAATCCAGGGTTCCCTGATGCCTGGACCAACATAGCCTCTTCTGCCTCCATCTCTTCACCTGTGCCATGGGTACCCGGGTGTCATCCTGTCATGCGTTTGTAGCCATCCCAGGTAATTAAGCATCCAGCCCAGTGTCTAACTCAGTCCTTGGCAGAATGGTCACTTCCTTTCCTTCTCCTGAGAGTGGTGGAAAATAAGATTTGATTTTCTGGAAAGGAAGAAAGTGTCTTTTTTTTTTTTTAATCTTTTGTCTTCTAAGCAGTTAAATCACTCATACAGAGGGAAACCAGTTTACATCATGTGGCCTTCTGCCAAGCACGTGAGCACATGAGCCAAGGAGGAGACTGGAGGGTGAGAATGTCACTCACTCTGGGTGTGGCTGACCTATCCGGCCTCCCAGAAAGAGTCAAGGACCCAAGGAGGACAAAAGCAACCTTTTCACTCCTAACTCAGCTGTTCTGAGAGCAAGGGAAATGAAGGAGAGGACTGCATGGACCTGTTTCTCCAGTATGCAAATCGCAGCATGAAACACAAATGACTTAGCAAGAATCAGCCGCCCTAGGAGGAGGCTCACACTGCCAAGACAGCACCAGGCTAAGGAGGCTTTTTTGGGGATTCAAATTCTGCAGGATCCCAGTTTTGAAGCTCGGACCAGGGAGATAATTCCATTTTTGGAGTGTGCTGTGGATGCCAAGGTTCCATATGTGTTCCTTTGAGGAGGGGAGGCAGAGGCACACCTTGCACCTCTTAATGTAATCCTCACATCCCCAACTAGCAGCTCCGAGTGCAATCAGCACCAGCAAGGAAAACTGTTAAGGCGCAGGGACGGGTACTCTGATTACTATTATTTTTGATAGGTAGTCTCTACTAAAGAAATGAGCCAAGTCAAGCCAAATTAAAGTACACAAAGGCAGGTTTATTGGGGGAAGCTTTGGGGGCGGGCTCACCAGTCCCAAAGGAACAGGGTCAGGGCAGTTGCCATGCAGAGGGAGATAGAAAAGCGGGGGTGGGGGTGTGGGGGTGTGGGATGGGGGTCAATGTCTGGATTATGCAATGAGGAGCCTCTGGGGGAGAGGAGGCCCAGACCCTGGGCTGGAAAGTTCAGGTAGGAACTGAGGGATGCTGGGAGAACGTGCAGGCAGGTCCACTCTGGTATGTTAAATAGGCCCCTCAGCCACTTGTCCAGGGTCCGAATCCCAACAGAATGCCACCCAATACACGCTTGCAGCGTTTTAAAAAATGAACACATCTCAAGCCATACAGGAGAAATGGGACTTCGGAAAAGCAGAGTGATTCAGCCGGGGCTCACATGTGGAATCTAGTTATTCTCACTGCCGAGCTCAGCTCTTGAACAGTGTCCCAGTAATGCTTAGCCAGTGGGCTCTGAGCACCAGTTCTTCAGCCTGGAGTCCTTCATGTGGAGAAAAAAACACAGGCAGGACTGAGTGTCAGGAGCAGATTGGATGTGGTCAGAGTAACTAACTGTTTTTGTCTAGTTCTCCTCATTCCTTTCCTAAGCATCAATTAATAATAATAATAATAATAATAATAATAATAATAATAATAATAATAAATTGATGTTATTGTTGTTGTTATTATTATTGTTATTAGTAGTAGTAGTAGCAGCAGCAGTAGCAGTACTGTTATTATTATTGAGTGCTGAGAACCTTGCTGAAGCTCCTGCAGGCTCTCTCTGATGCTGAGTCTGTTTTGGTTCAGGATAAGAGGCATGCATAGCCACGCCGAGGTCAGTGTGGTTTAATGTCTTCTTCTTGGGTCACTTGAGCCTGTACCATGAACTGGAGTTGAGTGAAGCCTCCAGAGTTACTTATGGCCCCTAGGTTCCGGAATATACATGGAGAAACTCTTCAGGCCAGATCCACAGTCCCGAGTCAGCTCTTGTGACCTGGCCTAGGCCCCAGGAGGATCCCACCCATTTAGCGGTGGCCCTGGTAGGTGTGGTGGGACCCTACAAAGCCCACTGCCACTGCCTGCCTAACTTCAGATCAAAGGCAGCCGCTGGGCAGTGGGAGGTCACTGCACATGATCTTTTCTTTGGTAAATTATTGGTTTTGGAAAGATTGTCCCAGTCGTTGAGTAACTCATATGTGAAGGCAAAGGGGTGTCTCCATTATGGACGTCAGGGTCACCCCTGACCTTGAGGCTATTGCTCCATGATATTCCAATTCCTGATGGATATGAAGGCAATGCTAGCTGTTGCCTCTGCTGGCTGTCCCCGCCAGGCCCTGCGAGAAAACCTTTTCCCATGGCCCGTGCTCCTGGTCTCATTCACAAGCGCTCCCTCCCTCTCTTCCTGGAGCTATTCTGATGCCTGTCTCCTCCCCAAGTTCCGCTCCTGGATGAGATTTTTTTCTTCTCTGGAGCCCCAGCCTGAAGCCTGTGAGTCAGTGGCAGGGGAGATGCAGCCTTGTCCGGTTGGGAAGCCCACCCTTCCTCTGCCCCACCCTGCCTTCCAAGATTTGTGACCTAAGTCTGCAGGCAGCATGCAAGGGAAGGGTGGGATTCTGCACAAGTGCCTTCCGAGAGGCCTGTGGGCTTTTTCAGGGGGAGGAAACTGCAAAGTCTTAGAGCTGCTTAGAGAATGAAGTCTCGGTACTCACTGAGCTGTACGCTGTGCAGCGCCCTCTATCTGTGCAGCCCATCAACTACACCACAGCCTCTAAGACAGTGGTCGGTACTCTTCTGCACCTGAGAGGAAATTGAGGCTCCCTGACTAAAAGCCTGTGCTCTTTCACTTAGCCACCCTTCTCCTGTCCATCGCCAAGAGTAGCTGGAGGAAAGGAAACCCGAGTGGGCATGTCGAATGTCCCTTCTTCCTTAAACATGTTTTGGGTTATAGAGAGACCAGCATAATTTCACCTGCCCTCCCCTAGGGAGACACTGTGTAGTCCAGGCAGGTCTCAAACTCCCAATCTGTTTGCCTGGGCTTTTTCCTTGGATTACAGGCACCATGCTGAGCTAAAGGCAGGGTCTTTTGGTTCATGGTGTCAGAAAGTAGCGGACTACAGCCTAAGTTACTATGACATTTGTGTTGCCTATGGGAACCCAGCCCTGCCTATAGTCCTTACAAAGCATCTGGAATATTTTCAGTCAGACTTGGTGCCTTGCCTAAAACCTGTTTTCATAATTTCCAATGCTCCCCCCCCCCCCCGCCCCGCCAGTAGGTAGAGATTCTCTAAAATAAGTAAGGTCAGACTAAGTGCGTCTTTTCCCATGAAGGATTCAAGGCCTTTGATAATCTTATAATTAAGAGGTTAGTGTAAGCATTTGCCAATCTTGTAAGACCTTTAGCCTTCCCAGAATACAGGTTGAGAGAAATTGTTCTGCCCATAAAAGGGCAGGTTCCATTTGACCCCGCCCCACCGCCACCCCCGAGGCCTTCTGCAACTTTCTCTCTCCTTATACTTCACATACTCTCACTGTTATTGGAAGTACTGCGCTTGCGGCCCTCAATAGTCTCCTTGAATTTCCACCAAAGAGTCTTCTATCTTGATGGTTCAAGTCCAGCATCCTTGGTGTCTGCAAGGGAGGCACATTGGCACAGTTACTGCGCCCATCACTGGGTGCGCAGTGAAGATTTCTTCCCTTTCCTTTGTCCTTAGCACCTGTCGTAGCATCCATCAGCCCATGATTCTGTCCTTTGGGATTTTTCTTGAGGATGAGATTTCCAGATTTATTCTCCCAGGTGTTCTAAATTCTAATGGAATCTATAACCTCATAGTTCTTATGAATGAAGATTCTAGCTGCCTGTTCAAAGTTTCCTCTATGCCCCTTACTTCTAATATCTCTTTGTGTGGAAGCGGTGGTCGAGACACCTGCTGTTTTCCATGGGGTGGCTTTGTGTTTTCCAAGCAGTTGACGATTCTATCCCAAGTGCCTCTGGGACCTTCCATTCTCTGTCCCCTCAGCCTGGCCTCCTGGCTCTTGGCATGCCCCCCTTCCTGACCACCAAAAGGAAAGTGTCTTATTGTCTCAGGAAGGGAGGTCCGGCTTCTGCCCCTGCCTCAAATCTGCCTTGTGGCCAGCAGCCTCTCCCTCTGTCCTTCCCTCCCCTGGCCTCTCCCCGCCTTTGATTTGTAGTCGGAAGTTCCTCCTTGTTCCTCTTGCTTCTTCCCCCTCATTTCCCAAGTTCCCACAGGAACCTGGGAAGTAGGTTGTGCCCAGAGGTTAAAGCGGAAACTCTAGCAAGATAACTCCGGAGGGGGACAATACCCAGTTGACGTCATTTCAACTTTTCTTGGGTCAGAGGTGGTGTTTGGGGTGGGGTTTTTTTTTTCCCCTCTCCCTTGTCATTTTCTTCCATTTTTCTTCAGGTTCATACTCTTCTGCCACACCCAGTGTGGAGTCTGTCAACCTCCCCTTTCAAGTTCTCTGCCATTGTCTGCCTGGTTTATGTTTCCTCCTTTGATAATTCAAAATCCAGGTTCCTAACTGGTGACTTGGAAACTTCTCTTGGATAGAGTTGCTTTCTTTCAAAGCGGCAACGTCCCCTTGCTGGGAGTGTCAAACAACGTACCCAAGGCCTCATCGGTATTTCATGGTTGTGGCGTTGATTGCTCGACCCTAGGGACCTGGGCAGCTGTAATTCCTGAGAAAACTCACTAATGTGTTCGGTAAATTGTTATCCGTTCCGCAACAAAGCCTTTGCGGGCCTCCGTTACTGTTCTCTAAGTAGTGTAGATAAAGAGGAAAGTCACGGTGAGTAAATGCTTGCTGTGCACTTTAGCAGTACGTAAGAACCAGTCACACGGACGATCTCACTGCGGTCTCTTTAGCTTATCCCTCTAAATAAATTCAAACTTTTTGTGCTATAAAAGCTAAAGATCAGTGTTTACTTGGGTGAGGGGCATCGCGTCCCAAGTTACGGACTCGTATCCATGGTATATCACACCACGTCAACATGGTTCCATTTAGCAAAAGCGTAGAGCATGCTGGCCCAGGGTCTAGGAATGAGATGTCACTCAGCATCTTTTCTCTCTGTCCTTTAGCTATACCTACAGGCCCGCTTCACCTGGCGAGGGGCCCGCCTGCTCCGGCCCCTGCTGCAGTTCACATTGCTCATGATGGCCTTCTACACGGGACTGTCACGTGTCTCTGACTACAAACACCACCCCAGCGATGTCCTGGCCGGATTCGTCCAAGGAGCCCTGGTGGCCTGCTGCATAGTAAGTAGCGCTTTGTCCTTACCACGCCTACGGAGCCCTAAACTGAAGCGTGTTAAGCGTTTCCGGCTCAGTGACGAAAGCCGTGGAGTCTTCCTTCCTAGTTCCTTCTTCATGTCCTCAGGCGCAGGGTCTGTAAATCCTCTTCTTCTCCGAGATGACAAAGTTTTGGCTCGTACAATGCTACGATTAGAAGACGGCTTAGCTCTCATCCAGCTTAGTCTGGATATGACCATAGTAGACTAGAAAGTCGCACAGGCAGGCGCACATGTGAGTGACTGCCAGAAGAGCACGCTTGCTCGCGCACTGCTTTGGTGGACACTAGTCAGTCAGTGGCTGCTCTCGGCTTCTCGGGAAATCCCTACACCCTCCAGTGCTCTCCAGGGACCTTGGTCTGTGTTGACTTGACCTTTGTTGAGGGGAAAAGCTCTCCCCCTGGCTAAGGACCTTGCCTAGTATCCAAACTCGGTAGAGACTGAACTTAGGGTGGACCATATGTTGGTTCCCCCACCGCCCCCCCACCGCCAAAAACAGATGGATTGCTTTTTCACATGTTTCATTTTGATTCCCAGTGAAGGGGGAGTTGGGCTTTCCACCTCTATGAACCTCCACCTCCCTGCCTTTTCCCTCCTCTTTCTTGCTCACCCCAATGCCATAGAAAGTTCCAAGGGCAATGTAGGACTGCAATAGGCACAGGGATTGGGGGCAGGTCTCAGCAGGTCGTAAAGGGTTGGACACAGTGTGGTCAGCAACACAGAGACGGTGTGAGGGGGTCAGAGTGGACACTACAACGAAAGAAGGACCCTGACCTACCTGCCAGCATAGGTGTAGGAGCCTGGCTAGACTAGTGTCATCATGGCTGTCTTCAGTGCTCGTTTTCTCCTCCCCCCCTCTCCCCCCCCCACCTCTGTCTCCGTGTGTGTGTGTGTGTGTGTGTGTGTGTGTGTGTGTGTGTGTGTGTGTGTGTTTCTCTCTCTCCAGAAGAGAAAGCAAATTAGGAGAGCCAATTGTTACCCAGAGCAGCTGTCACCCTCCAGCTTGTCCCCCTGCTGCCTGGCCCTTTAATATGTGATGACAGTGGGGGATGGGTGTTCACAGGAAGGGTAACTCTTTGCTGCCTGCACCCTCCTGAGCTTTGCTCTCAGCAGGAGGGCAGCCCAAGGGGCCTACTGCTGGCCTTCTTGCGTGGGCACCCGTGTCCTAATTGGAGTCTCCCTTACCCCCAATTAAAAAAATTAAAAGGTGTGGGGATCATTCCTAGCCCTCCTCGCTTTTATACTTACGGCTGGCCATGAGCAATTAGGCAGAGTTCAGGAGAATGAAGGCTTATTTTCCAGAAGGAAATCTGGTAGTTTGCCTTTATCCTGTTTGGCGCTTGTTGACTGCCCCGTGGGCTGAGAATTTGAACCCGGAGACTGTAAAGCGCCTGCTGTTTGTTGGCACGTCTCTGGATACTTTGCCCTGTGACTTCTTTTAGGCACACGGGGCCACTGCACAGATGAGGCAACTCCATCTCTGAGGCTTGGAGAGATGACTTCCAGGTCACCCAAGGCCAAAGAGCTGCTCTGAGAATGACTCACAGCCGTGCCCTCTGTGCTTAGCAGTGGGGGAAGGGCACCAGACACCAGGCCAGCCAGATCAACCTCAGGCAGAAATTGTGTAGACAGCTGTTTACAGAGTGTCATTTAAGTGTGTTGTAGGGGCCTTCTCAAGCCTTGGGCTGATCCGGTTAGCCTTTTGAGTCTGGAAGTTTCTTTTTACCAAGTAGATAGACAGTTTGGGAAGAGGTGACAGGTCTCTTACCCGGCCTCTTGCCCTTTTACCTGTCAGCATAGGGTGGCAGGGACCTGGTCTCGTTGGCCGGTTTTCCTCTAGATACCTAACTCCACCTGGTACGTAGCCAGGACCTCCTGGTCCCACTAGCTTGGAAACACAACACTGAGTGATTTGTTTTGCTTAAACTGTCTGACAGGCCAGGGCAGAGAAATCTCTGGAAGCTGTAGCTGGCTGCTCAGCCATGAGAGTTTGGGAACACTCAGCTGGGAGAAAGGAAGCCAGCGTGGCCTTTCCCAATGAGAGATGCCGAGATGCCAGATTGTGTGGTCCTGGTTTTGATTACAAGGAAAGACAGCCCCAGCCCCAGCTGCTGCACTGAGTCAGAGACGCTGGCCCTCGATGGGGGGGTGTCTGATAGGGACACTGGGTATCCAGGCCAGGGGCCCGCCAGGACTGTGGACGGCCTTTATTTGCCTGGTACAGTTTCAGTTCCATCACCTCCATCAGCAATGAGCCCTAGAGTTCTAGGCTGTCGTCTCTGCCCTCTGCTCTGCTTATACATATGATAAGGTGTCCTTTAAGATTAGAGAATTCTGGAGGAAAGACTGCTCTCCTCACCTATGAAAGTGGTATATTTGTGATTTATTTAGTAGTAGTAGTAGTAGTAGTAGTAGTAGTAGTAGTAGTTGTTGTTGTTATTATTATTATTATTATTATTATTATTATTATTATTATTATTTTGAGACAGGATTCCACTATGTAACCCTGGCTGGCCTGGAACTCAGTATGTAGACCAAGCTGGCCTCAAAGCCATGGAGGGGCATGGAAATCCCCATGCCCCTTTCTCCTGAGTGCAGGTGTGTGCCACAATGTAGTCAAGATTCTTGACACTACAGGGACATCTTCCTGGGTCAGAATGTTCCAGAGAGATACAGCACAGGACACTTACACAGGCCACAAGGTGCCAAACTGCTCAGACTCCCATCCTCCCCCTCTACCAGAAAACCTACCAACAAGCCCCTCAGGCCTCTGGCTGCGCAGGCAGGTGTGGATTTGCCTGTGGAGTGCTCGCTGTTTGTGGCAATTGTTTTCCTTTAAGATGAGAACACAGGAGTCAGAAGGATTAAGGCACACAGAGAAGCCAGAGCTGACTCCTACAGACTGACACAAAGCCAGCACTTTTAAGACCTGATGTGCCCCACCCCCACATTCCCTCATCCCCAGGCATACCACATTTATTTTTATTTTTATTTATTTGTTTTATAATTTATTTAATTTGATTTTATTTTATGTGCATTGGTGTGAAGGTGTCAGGTCCCCTGGAACTGGAGCTACAGACAGTTGTGAGCTGCCGTGTGGGTGCTAGGAGTTGAACCCAGGTCCCCTCTGAAAGAGCAGCCTGTGCTCACTGAGCCCTTACCCTAGATAGCTTCCTGCTCCTTTTGATGCGGTGCAGTCCACGTCATCTCTGAAACCTCCTGTATGAGTCACCGGTAGCTTCTATAGCAAGTAAGCCCAGTCAGCAGCACAGATGTTTTCTTAAAGTCCTGGGAGTCAAGAATCAAGAGTGAATCTCACTAGGCTGTAATAACATGTGGAGGGGCTGGAGAGATGGCTCAGCAGTGAAGAGCACTGCCTGCTCTTCCAGAGGACCTGGGTTCAATTCCCAGCACCCACATGGCAGCTCACAACTGTCTGGGACTCCAAGATCTGACACCCACAGAACTATATGCAGGCAAAACACCAATGCACATAAAATAAAAATAAATAATGTAAAAAGGAAAAAAAAAGGTGTGGAAAGGCTGTGTTCCATGGAGAGGCCAAAGTCACTTTTCCTTGCCTTTTTGTTTGTTTGTCTACCTGTGTTCCTTGCTGTATGGCTACTTCCTCAGCCTGCCCTTCCTCAGGCTCTTGATGATATTGATCCTGTGTCTAATTCCACCACCTTAATCTCCTCAGCAAAGTCAGTTTAGTGAGGTGCAAAGTAATGATCTGGAGAGTGGGTTCTGGACACATTTGAGGGACCAGTGTTTAGCTTGCCACACCTTGCCCTGTCCCTGAAGGTAGAACTGCCCAGCTTTTAGTTTTCCCCCAAGCTCTGCCATAGCTTTGGCCTCTTCTGTCAGTGAACTGCTCATGTGTCTGTCTCCTTAACTAGATTGCCAATGCCTTAATAGCAGAATCCATGGCTGTTGTTGTTGTTGTTGTTGTTTGAGACAGGGTTTCTCTGTGTAGCCTTGGCTGTCCTAGACTTGATTTGTAGACCAGGCTGGTCTCGAACTCACAGAGATTCTCCTGTCTCTGCCTCCAGAGTTCTAGGATTGAAGGCGTGCGCCACCACGCCTGGCTGCTTAATCTTGTGGTTATTCTGAATACCTATATAGTAGCTGACACTAACAGGTGGCTTGATAGGCATTGGAGAATTATGTATGATGAATCAGGTGTGGCCTTAGATGGGCTTTCCTTTCTGAGCCTAGGTTCTTTATCTGTGACTTAAACTCAGAGGTCTGGCAGCTCTTCCATCCTTTTGCACAGAAACTATTCCGTGGGACAGTATCTGTGAAACTGAACTGGGCCTGCTCTGGTGGAGCAATCTCCCAGACCATGCCCTAAATTTGGGGATCACCATTAAAGCCCTCAAGTGGTTCAGTATGTTGCTCTAATCATAGTTAGCCTCTGCAAAGCCTCGGACACCAGGCTGACAGCCAGCACGTTCGCCCCAGTCCGTGGAGGTTGGTTTTGTCACAGTGAGCAGATTTGTCTGGACGAACGTGACATGCTCAAGAAGAGTGCCTTTAGTTTGCTTGCTAACTGAATGCCTTCTGGAAAGGGAAGACTATGGGATCTAATGAGACACAGTCGATCGACACAGTGCCTTGGAGTCCTCACCGATGCTAAATAGGACTCAGTCGGACAGGACCGCACACCAAGGCACACCATTACAGGATGCTGCCCAAGGAGCAAGGCAGGAGGCCACAGCCCATACACACTCAGAGCCCAGAAGAGGAGACATTCCCAGACAAACTCACACGTTATCTTTCTCATTTGCAGAAACTAGACCTCCAGGTGCTCAGAACAGACAGACAGACAGAGCCAAATGCTGGTACACTGACTGACTCCTGCTCTTCCTACCTGCACAGCCAGCTACAGCTCCCCCCCCCCCCCCCCCAAGGACTCAAACCCTATACCTGGATTCAACCATACAGGGGGAGGGAGGGGTGGACATCGGTTCATTTCCTGTCTGGTAACAACTCGAATATCTGGCCACCTCCTTACTGACCCTCTAACAGATGGTAAATTAGGGGGCCACTGGGAGGGGTCAGAGGAGGGCCAGGCCACCGTGGCCGTGCGTTCAGCGGAGGAAGCAGCTGCTAGCAAGTTTTATAAACACACAGCAGTCTTTCCTGGCGTTCTCTTCCTGGGGAGGGGGGGTGTGGCCCCCCACTAGCAGTTGCTCTTTTGTGCCTGCTATCTTCCTCCAGGATGCAGGGAAGGGTGATGGTGTTCTTTGTCACTGCCCCGAGTAGTGACCTTGGGAAGAGTGAGGGGGCAAGAATGCTCACGTGAGGTAAAGCTGAGCCATGACAGCCTTGTGAGCGGAAGCTCAGTGCGGAGAGCTCAGCACACACCCAAGTCCACAGAGGAGCAGAACCAGACCTAGCTCCCTTGTCTTGTTTCAGAGGCTAAAAGAGCACGGTACCAAGCGTGCGTTCTACACCGGTCATTTTTAGACTTCTCTCTCCTCTAGCAGGAGATTCCGACCCATCCCCTCTGGGTGTATCCCAGTGTTGCCTGACTCCAGAGAAATGGAAGAAGTGACACCCACATCCCCTGCGCTAGTGTGTCATTGCCCCACGCAAGTCCGACAGTAGTGCCACCTAGTCCCCCACTGTCAGCTAGGCTGTGCATGTGAAGACAAGCTATAAATCAATTTGAGCCTTCAGGAGGTGATAACAGTATTTTCACAACACACTCTACAGTTTGCAAAGTATGTTAAGAATCTCCTTCCTTCGCTCCTCTGCTGAGGGGGATGAGGTGGGCGATGAAGTCGCAACCTGGAAGAGGCAGTTGTGTCTTGCCGCTTTGTAATTGGCCTGTTGGCAAATCATGTCTAGCATTTTCTGCTTTGTCTTTTCACATGCTGGCGGTGATTTACCAATGGCTCTTGTGACTTTCTAATGGCTTGACAGTGGTGTGGTGGGAACAGGCATAGAAATGAGCAAGTACAGTAGACGGACACAGGTGTTGGCATGCCACCCAGTACTGTGGGCCAACCAGGGTTACACAGGTGAGGGTGTGAGAGGTCGTGAGGGTGTCGGGGGACTAGAAAGAACTCCTGAAGGCCGTGACTCCTGAAAGATGAGTGGCCGTTTCCTGTAAGCCTCAGCAGGTAAGGGTGAGGAACTCTATGCAGAAGGAATAAGCTAAGGCAAGGACGTGAGTAAGACAGAACGGTATGGCCTCTGACCCTGGAGTCACAAACCACAGAAACCTGTGGGATGGTGGGAGGGCTGAGTTTGGTGACTGTCACCTTGCTTCCTTTTGGTTTCAAAATCAGGGCCTTCCTGGGATAGGTGGCCCTGCCTTTGGCAGTTCTCTGCTCTCCAGGGGTACCCTGTTCCTGGGCTCCGGCTCCTGTTAGATCCAGCATCCATGCTGACTGACCTCTCTGGGTCCTTCCTCCTTACAAACTCCTGCTTCCTGGGAGGCTTCTCAGCACAGCAGAGCCAGGCTCTCCTTCAGAAGGCTCCCAGCTCACCAGACCCTCTCAACTCTTTTTGTGGGACTAATTTCCTTTGGGTTCTTGGTCCATAATCATCGTAACTGGGTCAGAGTTTGAATGGCTCATCACAGCTACAGGTGCTTTCACATTTCTTATGTCATTCAAGGCTCTGGGAAGGCAGCTCTTTAAGCTATGGGTGTGGGGGGAGGGGGTGTGCATGAGGATGCTGGTGGCAGAAAGCTGTTGGATCTCCCTGGAGGTGGAGTCACAGAGAGCTGTGAGTCACCAATGTAGGTGCCAGGAACCGAACTCTGGTCCTTTGCAAGAACAGCAAGTGCTCCTTTTTTTTTTTTTTTTTTTAATTTATTTTATGTGTATAAGGATTTTGCCTGCATGTACATTGTCTACCGCATGGGTACCTGGTACCCTGAGAGGCCAGATGAAGGTGTCAGATCCCCCAGGAACTGAAGGGCAGTTGTAGATGCTGAGCATTGAACCTGGGTCCTCAGAGGGCAGCAAGTGCTCTTAACTGCTGAGCCATCACTCCAGTCCTGGTGTGTGTGCGTGTGTGTGTGTGTGTGTGTGTGTGTGCGTGTGCGTGTGCGTGTGCGTGTGCGTGTGTGTGTGTGTGTGTGTGTGTTATATATTATAAGCAGTTGTACATAGATACAAGGCAAATAGGTGATCAGAAAACATCGTCATTCAATTCCAGGCTACACAGGAGTATGACATAGCCTTAGTCAACGGTGCAACAAGAGAAGCGTGGTTGTAGGTGCCCTGCTGTGTGACACACTCTCTACCACATCACGCTCTCTCTCGGTGCCATGGGGTAACACTCAACACCGACACTGGCAAGTTCATGATGCCAGCAGCCACAGAAAGCCTTTACTGAGGTCAAAACGGAATGACTACCATTGAGTAACTCCCCTGTAGTCAAAAGGCTAGGCTGCCAATGATAAGGGTTCCTCACACAGCACCTACTGTCCTAGGCCGTGAGGGTGACTCAGTTCCCCAGGGCTTTCTCTTCCAAAGAAAGTTCTCGACTCAATCTGAGAGACCGTTCTGTGTGCTCTACTAGAAACCTGAAAGGAAATCCCTAAGCCAAGGCACCCTTCTGCAAGTGTAAGAAGAGAGGCAGCCCGGACATCTACTCGCCTGGGAGGCTGCCAGCTTCTATTGAGGGCTGCAGGTTCTGGGCTCTGATGACTCAACACAATCCTTGCCCCAGAGTAGCAATGCAGTCTAGAAAGAGAGGCATGACAAAGCATTTAAAGGATCACATAGCAAAGCCTGTGTTGTAACAGCAAAATGGAAGGTCACTAACAGTGCAGTGTGAGAAACCAACGGAAGGCGGGCGCTGCGGCACATGTATAATCCCAGCACTTGGGAAGCAGAGGCAGATGGATCTCTGTGAGTTCGAGGCCAGCCTGGTTTACAAAGTGAGTCCAGAACAGCCAAGAATACACAAGATACACAAGAGAAACCCTGTCTCTAAAAACAGAGAGGGGGGGGGGGGCAGGGGGCGGGGGACAGCTCCATTGCAGAGGAATACAAGCCATGAGGCACTGAGCAGGAGGATGGCAGGTGGACGGTTTGAGCCCCTCCATTCCCCACCCATGGTGTCTACCTCTGTTCTCTTAAGCTGTAGTTTATACCACAGATCTCCACAGTGTTCTATAAAGCACACTCCAGGCCACACCCAGAAGATGCTCAGGTACTGCTCTCTTAAGGAGCTCCCAAGTGATTCTGAACTAAGGACTGCACTTGGCGAAACCCAGACCAGATAACTGTCAGTTTCCTCTGCATCTGAGATTCTAAAATTCTCTTGCTTTTGTTTGTTTTTAGGATTTATTTATTTATTGTGTATACTGTAATCTGTCTACATGTATGCCTGCATGCCAGAAGAGGGCATCAGATCACATTTATAGATGGTTGTGAGCCACCATGTGGTTGCTGGGAGTTGAACTCAGAACCTCTGGAAGATCAGACAGAGTGCTTTTAGCTGCTGTGTCATCTCTCCAGCCCCAGTTCTCTTGCTTTTATGTTATCTGACCCATGCTGGTACGGAGACCCAGTGGGGGCTTCTAAAGGCCTCTGTGTGTATGCCTGTGTGATTCCTATCTTCAATGAGCTCGCTTACATAGTCTCAGGAGCTGAAACCTAAGGATTCCTGAACACTGTCGCCTTGCGCTCCGAGCCAAATGCCTTTGCAAGGGTCGCTGACTCAGCCACCACTGCAGGGGGAAGGAGAAGCTGGGCTGATGACCCAGCTTGTGGTTTCTGGTCTGCATTGGTCTCAATGATCTGGTGCTGGGCAACATCCCAACAGGATGGGGGCTGTGTGTGCCCTAGGGGTGCCTGGTACCTCCAACAGCAGGTGAAGAGTCGTGATGAGACATCGCAAACAGGCTTTCGCCAGTATGTTGACTCACTCCTCAAAATAGCCCTAGAAATTGTAGGCCTTGGCAAAATAGATCCTAGTTATCTTATGGAACGCTCCCATCTACCCAGCTCTGTAGCCAGCTTGAGTCTGTCTCTGTATCACATGTGCATGCTCTCACTCTCTCTCATGTGAGTGTGTGTGTGTGTGTGTGTGTGTCTGCGCGCACGCGTCATTGTCTTATTACATATATAGCAGAAGTTGGCTTTAAATGTAATCCTCCGGCCTCAGTCTCTGAGTGTTGGGATTCTAGACATGCATCTCTATGCTTACGTTTCTTCTTTTTTAAATATAACTAGGCATTGACTACACCAGCCAGGGATGACAGTGGCCACGAGGCACTAGTCCACATTTGTAGCCTTTAGCCCTTCTAGTTAGGTGTTGTGTCCCCAATAATGGCAGGGCTTGGATTTGAAGAACAAGTCCATTTACTTTAAGGAGCAAAGCTTTTTACCTGTACTTCTGTGGTTGAAAAGAGGGGGGGGGGGGCAGCGGTGGGAGAGCAGTCCAGTGAGCAGGCATTTCAAGGGGCCTCGCACTGCGAGTTTATTATCTCGGCATCACGTGAGTGGGGTTCCTAGAGCCCCCTTGTTTGTGTGTCGGTCTTGCCGCTGGAGGAAGAGTGACATTGTCTAGGGTGTTTGCATAAGCAAACCATCTTCCGCCCTTGCATCCGAGATTGCTGAATGGCCAAACATTGGAACTCAGCAGTAGGTCAGAATCACTTCCCTAAGACAATACCTTAGGGAGCGGAGATATTAGAAGGCTGAAGAAAGCAGCCTGACAGAATCACCCCAATTTTAAGAGTTCTTGTGATAACCAATGCTAAGGTTTATGGATTTGCAATAGACCTAGAAGACAGCCACTGTTTCCTCTGAAGTCCACTCCCTCCCACATCTCTGTCAGCTGACATCCCAGCCTCAGTGTCTCAGAAGCCGTCTCCTTGTCTCCATGCCGTACTCTGGCTCCTTCTTAGATTAGGTGTGACATCTTAGATGCCTGTTCTTCCGATGTGATGCTTCACTTCACGGTTTCTGGGGTCAAAAGATGCTGCAATATGCCCCTTCCCTCCAGCCTCTCTGCCCTAGCCCTACTGAGCTTCCTTCAATTGCTGAGCGTGCTGTGCTTTCACCCATGAGCCTTTGCAGGCTGTGCTCTCTGCCTATAACCTCATTGCTGCCATTCACCCCCTCCCCAATGCCCCCCCCCCCCAGTCTTCAAAGGCGAACTCAAATATTCACCCTTGGGGCCAGCCTTCTAAGGCCCATTCTCAACTCTTCAGTCTAGGTTAAACGTCACATTCTCTCTGCTTCCTTCTATTATGGCCCTTAAAACTGAGCATTATTGGGGCCAGTGAGATCCTCAGCTGATAAAGGCACCTGCCATTTGGCCTGACTAGCTGAGTTTGATACCTGGGAGCCACACGGGAGAAGGAGAGAACCAATCAATCCTGCAAGTTGTCCTTTGGCCTTAACATAGATGCTGTAGTGTGCACATGCTCACACACAAGGACACAAAATAAACAAAGCATTATAAGGTTGGCTGTGTCCCTGGCTCTCTTCCCCCACTGATCTCTGAGGTCCTGCAGAGCGAAGAACTCTGTCTTATGTGCACTGCCTTTGATGCTCTGGGCCTGAACCCACTAGGAGTTTAATGGCAGTGGATTGCATTCATTATTTTCTCTCAAAATTGCTAGTTCAAAATTCCAAGAATCAGAATGAAATGGAAGGCCAGTGCTCCAGGTAGTGTCGTCTAGACCTCTTCTTTGGGGCATTGGCTAATTTGAGGGGAGGTCTCATTTTTCTCGTTTGTTGAGACTGTTTCTCATCCCTTCCCTCAGATAGCGGAGACGAACGGTGGAGCAGGGCTGTCAGTTGGAAGTGGGTTTTTCTTGTGGTCCCACCACAAGCTCTGAAGCTGGGCAAAGCCTCCCCAAGCTGGGCCTCTGGCTTCCCTTTCAGGGTATGGAATCATCTTTGATAGGAAATGGAACTGCTCCAAGCCGAGGCCTTTTTTTTTTCACTGGGTTCTGCTGTTCAGGCATCAGGAGGACTGAGCCCTGTTCGAGTCTTGACAAGATCATGTTTCCTGATTCCCAAAAAGTGTTTGTGTTGTAACCTCAAGCCATGTCAAAGGCAGTGTGCAGCTGTGGGCAGGATGCTGCTGGGTCTGGCTCAGGCTTTCACGGTGTCACTTGGCGGCATGTGGCACTTGAGTATGTGCCCCCCACTCTCCCACCTGCCACAGTGTTCAGTTGCGTATGCACTTTCGGTCCATAGCCACAATGTAGAGACCATCTGATAAATTCAACAAACACTTATGGAGTACCTGATCTGTACACAGACAAACTAAGTCCTGAAGGTAATGCAAGGAGCTGGAGGAACCTCAGGAAGCAAAAGCTTTGCGCGCGCGTGTACACACACACACACACACACACACACATACACACACACACACACTCGGTTGAGTTTGGGTCCCATTACTGCGCTCCAGTCTAGAACATGACAGGAAGACGGAACTCACTGATGTCTGTGCCAGACAGCACAGGTCTTCTGGAAACCATTCAGGAAACAGAATACCAATGTGTAGTGGATAGTAGCCCATCAGATGAGACTAGGCGGGGTTGAGTGTTTGTGAGGGGCGGAGGGCTGTTTTATTCTGTATTTGCCCAGGCTAGGTGCAAAACACAGGAAGGAGTCTGAAGAAGATCTCAGAAGTTAGGGCTTTGAGAATAATCTCACCGCATAAGTGGAGGTGAGAGCCAGCGACTGAGCCCAGAGCTAGGATGAAAGGGCCTAATTTTCAGGTAGAGAATTGGCTGCTGCCTCTGCACCTGCCAGGTGATGACATCACTCTAGGGCAGCATGAGATGCCGAGGAGTGGGGGAGGGGGGCTTGAGGTAAGAGATGAAAAGCCAAGGTATTGCAGGTTGAACTTCGGCCTCGTGCGTTAGCATGTACTAGGTGCACTTGCAGTCTCCTTCCCACATATGTAAAAGATCCCCAGGAGGGGAGCCTCAAGCCCTCAGCAGGTGGCAAGCAGGTGGATTTTAGTACCCAGCCCTCATACACACCAGTTTGACTCTGTCTAGAAGACAAAACTTTCTGTACCACAGCTTGGAAAAGGAAAGAGGGAAAAAAGGTTAGCTTTCCTTGGCTCGTTCAGTGGCACTCAAGCTGTCAATTAAGGGGGTAATATTTGAGGCTAATACTTCATTTTCTTCTAGTAGCATAGAAACAGCCCGCCCCCCCCCCCCCCGTGTGTGTGTGTGTGTGTGTGTGTGTGTGTGTGTGTGTGTGTGTGTGTGTGTTGCAGACCAGGCTATAAGGCTTTGTGCCAGCTAGGTAAACGCCACTGAGCTATGTCTCCAGCCAGGACCTTTATGTATTTTATTCCGGGTATGAACCCAATTGTGGACATCATTAAATCACATGACTGACAGCTGCCGATTACAATGGATCATTTGATATAAAGTCCCGTTTTCTCGGACTGGCTACCTGATGGGAAAGCCGCCTTTTCTTACTCCAGTAGCTCATCGCTCTCCTGACCCTTTCATCATATGCTCTCTCAGACAGCAGCCACGTCTGAGGCATCTTGCAAGTGTGTGTTTTGTAAATGTTTCCCAATCGTTGTGACAAAGACTCAGGAAGGTCACATGCTGGGGAGGAGGAAGAATGCTGGGAATGAGGGCAGGAGCTTTGTCTACTGACCTTTCTTCCCGGGAAGTTGCTGACTCTCAGTGTCAAGACCCAGGCTTCTTGACCCCGCCCTCAAATGGTTGATATCATGGGGCTATCAGGAATATGTGGCCACCACTAGTTCCTTGCTTCAGTTCCCGCTGGTCAGAGTTCTTACTGGCTGATATCTTTTGGTCCCAGTCTGGATGCCTTTGTAAGAAAAAGGAAAGTGAAAGCTGGGCATGGTGGTGCATGCCTTTAATCCCAGCACTTGGGAGCAGAGTCAGGCATATGGCTGTGAGTTCAAGGCCAGCCTGGTCTACAGAGTCCAGGACAGCCAAGACTACACAGAGAAAACCCTGTCTCAAAAAACAAAACAAAACAAAACAAAACAAAAAACAAAACAAAAGGAAAAGGAAAATAGATTACTAACTTACCTTCCATAACACATTTGCCTTGAGAAATCAGAAGTGTGAAGTTGCAGATTCAAAGCACTAAAAATTCATAAAAGTAAGCCCCTCAGGGTGGCGCACACCTTAATCGCAACACTCAGAAGGCAGAGGCAGGAGGATCGCTGTGAGTTTGAGGCCAGCTTGGTCTACAAAGCGAATCCAGGACAGCCAAGGCTACACAGAGAAATCCTGTCTCGGAAAAAACAAAAACCAAAAATAAAATAAAATAAAATAAAATAAAGTAAAATAAAAAGTTCATAAAAGTAGAGTTTACTCTTTCACAGCCCAGGCTGGTCATTGCCTCTGTTTCCTGGGCACAGTGCTTGCTGGAGGATATGACTTCTCCCACCACACCACCGGTTTAAAAACCTGTGATTTGGGCCCTCTTTCCCTACTCTCTGTGTTTCTTGCACACACACCGCCGCCCCCCACCACCTTTGCCTGTTCCCAGACCACTAGGCATTTACTGATTTGGATCTCTGATTTGTGCCCTAGGTGTTCTTCGTGTCTGACCTCTTCAAGACTAAGCCCACGCTCTCGCTTCCCGCCCCTGCCATCAGGAGGGAGATCCTGTCCCCTGTGGACATCATTGACAGGAACAATCACCACAACATGGTGTAGGTGCCTCGGGCCTCCGGAGCCGCTCCCCTGAAGTGACTGCTGGACAGCATGAACCTGCTGCTGCTCGCCAATCTCATCAGACAGTAGAATGTAGGGAAAAGCTTTTTGCCCAATGGGATTTGGAAAACATGTAAAGGAAGAAAGAAAAAAAAAAAAGCCTTATCTCGTGGCCTTCCAAAATAGGTTGTTAGCCTGTGTGGGGACAACACTTCCGGAGCCTTTGAGTTCTGGCTGTGCAGCTGGGTGAGTAGTGTTCATGTTCGAGTGAGCACCGCCTTGCCCAGGAGCAGAACACTAGAATCATTGAGCAGAGGCTGTCGTCACCTTTTGTGTGTGACGCAAGAAATCTCTGGCCAGCGAGAACAGCTGAAGCTCCTCTGTAGCTCGCAAGGCTCGAACCGGCACCGGTTCAGCCCCTCTGCCCGCCCCACTCTACTGTGACATTGGTTCAAGGAAGTTTTGTGTTTTGAAGTCCTGGCCATGAGCACATTTGCTTAATCAAATGGTCAGATTCTGAATCCGAGTCCCAAGCAAGCCCCAAGGCCTCTGGCATCTCCCCGTCCCCAGGCTACAGCCTCTCACCTTTTTAGAGATTAGGAGACCCTTTGTGGAAGAGCGAACTTCACAAATAGCACAATTTCAGAAGACACCAAGGGTGTCTTTTTTTCTAGCACACCACACTGTGACACGGGACTGCCACCGCAGGAGCAGTCACCGGCACTTGTATGTGTAGAAACACCGTAGACTTCGGTTACTGCTACTCTCCTTGAGGTCCTTGCTGGGCGCCTGCAGGGATTTTCATGTGAGGGCCAGGGTGAGCCCAGGTGTAGTTGGCCTTTTGCTCATCCGAAGAGCTTCAGTAAAGAGACAGGGAGGGAGGGAGAAGCAGAATGAAAAAAAAATGAACCAACTTTTTGTCTCCTTGGGATGGGAGAAAGCCAGAGTGGCAGTCTTGTGGCCGGAAGGCTACCCTTCAAGATAAGGGAGCCTGGAGGGTCTTTGCAGGAGTTGATCTTGCTGTGTCGAGCACTATTGTCTTAGGGTTGACCCCTGGGACGCGACTTGGTGAGTTCTGCTGGGCAAGAACTCATGGTTCAATCTGCCTAAGAGAGTTGTCCTCATCCTCCGTCCACAAGTGTCCTTCCAAGCGAGGTCCCACACAGACAGTAGACAGGGACCCTTCTACTGAGCCTCCAAGGAAAAGAAGAAGAAGAAGAAGGAAAAGTGCTTTTCAAATCTTTCAAAGGGCTACATGTAACCCATATGGGTCAACCACATGCACACCTTTCCACAGACTCTGTCCTTTCATTTCAACATATAGCAAGCTATGATTTTATATATAAATATTATATATAAATAATGTATAAAACATTAAAAGTTAACTATGTAAGATATTATTTCTGAACAATTTTAGACATATCCACTATGATCATAAACTGTGTCTCGACCTGTGTTATTTACTTTAGCTGCTTAAAGGAGCATTGAGGTTTTTTTGGGGGGGGGGGGTTGTTTTTATTTTTTGTTTTTAAATCTCAACTAAAAATATCATAGTTCTGTGGTAGCCATTGTTTTACAATGAGAGAAATAACTACAACTAGAGAAAAACTGTATAAAACATTAAATTGTCAGTATTTTTGTAAGGTTCCGTTTTGTAAAGAGAATAATATTCAAAGACTTTTGTGGCATACAAAGTGAAAACCGTGTATCTGCGAAACTAAACCTGTATTAAATGTGCTTTTAAAATAAAAGCTCATAACACGACTAAGCAAGGCATTGACGTCTGGACTGTTTAAGGGATGTTTGCTTGGGGTCTCTGGAAGGGAGGAAGAGGTCTTTGCGGGCGGGCCTGTGTGGGCTCACCTCAGTGGGGTACCAGCTCCTGGTTGTTTCAGTGGCCTCAGCAGAGGCAGGATGTAGAGGCCGCTCTTTCATCTCTGGAGCCTGTTTGCAGAGGGAGAACTGGGGCTGCCTCTTGTCTCCAGCTTTTCAAAAGGACTTTTGTGCTCTCGAGGGTTTTCATGTGGGGGATGGGAGCTGTGGGTCCCCCAAAGATAGATATGGAGACTTCCCTAGATAAGGTGGGCTTGGGGAGCTTAAGGGAGAGGCTTTCCCACAGCCCATATCAAAGGAAGAGTATGCTCTGGGTTCCTGCTCTCCTGCCTTGTATGACCCCCAATCTGGAAGGGAAAAGGGAAGCTGAAAACTCCCTCATGTGGTGCACCTGTGTGGGACGCAGGACTACCTGGCTGTTCCTTTACATCCCAAAGCAGGTCTTAGCCTGAGAAAGGAGGGATGCTGTGCAGGGCAGATGATGTAAGAGGTGGACAGTATGTTGCAGGACAGGCCTTGGCCTTAGTTTGTTTTTTTTTTTTCTTTTTCTTTTTCTTTCTTTCTTTCTTTCTTTTTTTTTTTTTTTTGTGGTTTTTCGAGACAAAGTTTCTCTGTGTAGCCTTGGCTGTCCTGGACTCACTTTGTAGACCAGGCTGGCCTTGAACTCACAGCGATACGCCTGCCTTTGCCTCCCGAGTGCTGGGATTAAAGGCGTGCGCCACCATGCCCAGCTCGGCCTTAGTTTGTTTTTGCTGCAGTAAAAACAATTACAAATTGCTACCGCCTGTAATGGAAACAACACAGATCAGTTACTTTCCTGGGCAGGAGGCTCTAAAGGGGCTCTTGCCTTTCCTAGGTTCTGGGCTCCTTCCTCCTCACTCTGCCTTCTCGTTCCCTTCTGTTTCTCCTCCATATGTAGCATCTTGGTGATTGCCTGAACCCTGGGATAATCTAAAGTCATCTCCCCGTGTTAAAATCAACTGATTAGAAAACAGTTCCGCCTGCTACTAACTAAACTCCCCTCTGCTATGTAACACAACGTTCAGATTCCGGGGACCTGCGCAATCTGTGACCCAATGAAACTCAAGCAATGTGCTCCCAAAACTCAGTGATGGGAACGGGCATAGGATAACCACACAGACATTTATATTAAAGGGGGGCTAGGGATGGCCTAGGGGTACACCACATATCTAGCATGCACAAAGCCTTGGGTTCAAACCCTAGTGTACACACACACACACACACACACACACACACACACACACACACACACAGCCCTCTACCTTGAAGCTCCTATCTTATTTTGCCTCTAAGATCAGTCTGCCATTTGCTTTCCTCGGCCACCACTGACTCCTGCCCCCCGCCCCCACCCCCCGCCCGCCAGCAGCCAGCATCATTTTGACATCCTTATATCCAGGATGCAGTCCAAATTTTTACTTCAAGTCTGAAGAACAGAGGTTTGGAGAGACAAGAGAACTCGTTGGCGTAGGGGAGGGGAAGAGCTAGTGCTTCCAGAATCTAAAGACACCTGAGGTGATAGTCTTTCATTTCTTCTCCAAAAGTCCCGAACTGCCCTCAAGAACTAGGCCCACTTCAGGGGTTTCGACTCTCGACTCTCGGAAGTGTGGTCCAGAGAACAGCAATATCTCTGCATCCCTGAGGGATGTGGTAGAGACAAGGAGGGAGAAGACCCTCGCCAACTGTAACCTACACAACACGGTCTCTTCCTATGGGTAAAATCCCCAGGGGACGCTACAATAAGCTTTGTCCCACGGGCCTACTGATTCCGCTGAGGGAGGTGTACACTGTCCCCGCTGTGTCTCTCTGAGGCTCACTTCAGTGCATGCCGGGTCAGCCATCAATAACCTCAAAGCTTTGTGAACCAGAATTACATGAGGGACTCTCTGTAGCAACTTTGAGATCCTTTGGGTCAAAAGCATGCCTCACCCTTCCTGTGTGTGACAACACAGTCTCTGTTGAAGCAGTGAAGGAACAACCAGGTAATAAAGCCACTTGACCATTGCTAACCACCAATTAAACAGGTTTCAGATTCAAAAAGCTTAAAACACCCAGCGAGGTTTAATCCCAGCACCTACTTGAGAGGCACCGGTAGACAGGTCTCTGTGAGTTCGAGGCCAGCCTGGACTACAAAAATTAGTCCAAGACATCCAAGGCTACATAGAGAAACCCTGTCTCAAAAAACAAAAACAAACAAAAAAAGGAATCTTTTCTTAGTTGACACCTCTAACATAGGATAAAACAGATTCGGAGTCAATTAGTCATTGGCTAAGTGTTTGCTAATTGCCTCCTGTGTCCTAGGTAAACACCTCAGGAGTAATAAAAACCCATTAGGGAAAACAAGTTCCTGCTGGTCAAGAGGATGAATTTCTGGCCTGAGTGGAGAACTGACTCTCCAAGCTACTCGAAACAGAAAACAGTTTTAATCCAGTTGGGCCGGTCAGTTACCTGGCTAAGGGACGGCCCTTAGGAAGGCAGGCTCACCTTAAACCTGGCTAAAGTGATGCCCGGGAATGGCTATCCCTTGACTGAGATGCTGCCTTTCTCCCTCCTAAATTCAAGCCCCCAGCACTATCCCAACCAGCCTTCCTAAGGCTCAGCTTGTTCTGGCTGCCTTTCTGTCCTTGACTCAGAAACACATTTTTCCCCCCTCTTTTCTTTGTCTTCTATGTCTCTTTCAGAGGACAGCCAGAACTGAGTTTTCAAGTTCTTTGGGCTTCCTGATTCCCTCTATAAAGCTCCCCTCCCTACCCATGGAGCAGCTGGTCCTCATATGGCTGGCCTCCATGCTGGCTCACCTTAAACTGCATGCCTCCTCCAGACAGGTGCCCTGGGGCTTTTCTTTTTAAACGACAATAAAACTGTCCCTTTCAAATACACTTTGGCTATGCTTGACTTTCAATTTTCAGATTCGTCCCCACCTTCGCTAGATGCTACAGGCTTAGGTGACTTTGCTGCCTCCTTAGTCTAAAGCTGACTTACCTATTTAGCATCTCACGTATTGGTGGTACGCTTCCTAGAGAGTGATGTCGGCCCTGTTTCTTAGGACAGAGCTGCAGTTGCTATGCGATGGACATTGATTAAATAAATGGAGGATGAGGGCATCCCTCCTCTGGTTGATGTGTTAATATGTGTATGTCATATATATGTATATCGGCTTATATTTTTTGACATCTATGAACGAGTGTGGGGTTGGATACGGCCATGTACATTCTAGCTCCCCTGAATGGGTGATACAAACCATTAGATGATGTTTGCAAAGATGCTATGATGTTCGCAGTTGAGAGTAGACAGGTGAGAGAAAGGACAAAAGAGCATTTTGATGGCCAAATTGTGGAGCATGTGGTCCAGGCAGCTCTCATTCAGAAGTTACTAGGGAAGGTGCCTGTTAGGGGAGGAAAGGGGGGAGGGCGGAGGAGGGAGGGGGTTAGAATCCATTGTATCAAAACAGTGAGTTGTAAGTTTCTTGTGGGTTCAAAGTGTTGGAGAAGGCAGAGAAGTCTGGCATTACTGGGGCCTCAGTAGGCAGTGGTTCCCATAGATAGGGCTTGCTTGCCAAGTGTCATGTTTCCTTGTCCTTGTCCTTGGGTTCTTCTCTCTCTCTCTCTCTCTTTCTCTCTCTCTCTCTCTCTCTCTCTCTCTCTCTCTCTCTCTCTCTCTCTCTCTCTCTCCCTCCCTCCCTCCCTCTCTTCCCCTCTCTCTCTCTCTGTCTCTCTTTTGCTTTTTTGAGACAGGGTTTCTCTGTATGATGGCTCTGGCTGTCCTGGACTCACTTTGTAGACCAGGCTGGCCTAGAACTCACAGTGCTTCGCCTGCCTCTGCCTCCCGAGTGCTGGGATTAAATGTGTGAGCCAGTTCTTTCTTTCCATCTCCTCAAGCATCTTGCTCTTGTTCTCCAGCACCGGTGGTCCAGCAGAAGCTCCCTCCTGGGCCTCTCAGTGATGCTCTCTTTGCACTTGCTTTGGGGGGATGCCATCTGGGGCCCAAGCTTATGGGTGGAGGGGTTTTGGGACTATGATGTCACCTGCTCAGCTGGGAGACCCCAGCATGAATCAAGACATCAGAGGAAATGAATGGCAGTCCCCAAGGAGACCGGCTTGTCATGTTATCACTGGTGACAGAAGAGGAAAGGAGGGAAAACCGAGGTCAGAGTTGGGAAAGTGTAACCAGCGCTTGCTTCGCCATTCACCAGCCAGCTGATTCATTTAAGTCTCTTATGCTGAGACTTAAACATAGCTCCACATTCAAGGAACTGAAGTTGAAACAGCAGACGGAGAAAGACAAAAGTCAAGATGTTTCAGGAAGCCCAAAGAGGAACCCAAATGGCCAGAAAGAAGAGTATATAGGAAGCAAATAATTCTGATAAGGAATGTGGGGCTGAGAGTGAAAACGAGACACAAAACACAACAGAAGCACTTTGGTCTTAAATCTACCCTGGGTCATGCGCCATGTAAGCTACTCACTGATTATTAGTTACTTCTTCAGCCAGGTATCAGATGTGGCATGTCTTACGCAGAGGCATTGTGATTAAAACGACATGCCAAGTCTGGCTCCCTTCAAGCACTTAAATGGAAAGCGTTATTATATTTTATACGAATGATGTTTATTGCTAAATTCCAAGGCAAACAGAGTCAGCTAGATTGTGGAAAAGGGATTTCTAGACAGACACGATCAGGCCCAAAGCTGTGGGCTTTTTATTTTATGTGGTTGAGGAAGGGGCCCAGAGGCAGGAAGAGGAGTCAAAATCAGGAAAGTAAACTGAGGACAAATCTGCAGAATACCTCACCTCAGGCATCTGAACTACTGTTCACAATTCATCTTTAGAGAATCTTTCAAAAATAATAATGTGATTTGATTAGTATTTTTAAGTAAGTAGCATTGATGCAACTTAGCAAATGTATCAGGAGTCCCATATAGTTGGAACTAATAATTTTTAAGTATATAATTTTTGTTTGTTCATTTGTTTGTTTGTTTGTTTTTGAGACAGGGTCTCTTTGTGTAGCCTTGGCTGTCCTAGACTCACTTTGTAGACCAGGATGGCCTCAAACTCACATCAATCCACCTGCCTCTGCCTCCTGAGTGCTGGGATTAAAGGCATGTGCTGCCATGCCTGGCTAAGTATAGAAAATTTTAAAGGAATAATCAGAGACAAAATTATGTATGTATAAGAATATACTCTGAAGTATGTTCATTATAACGAAATGACATGCTAAGTAATTAAAAATGATCATATAAGTTATGCTTAGCTGATAGATTCTAAAAGGAATGTGATCAATATGTTTAAAGATACAGGAAAGAACTAGGGAAATGGCTCCATCCTTCCTAGTGTTTGCTTTGCAAATCTGACTACCCAAGGTTAGTCCTAGAGCCCAGCAGACACATTGGTCCTCCTCTGCGACCCCAGCACTCTTAAAGTGGGATGAGAGACAGAGGCAGAAGCATTGCCCAGTTCATGGGCCAGCTAACCTGAAACCCACAGTCCTACTGTAGAAATGAGAAAGACACTGTTGCCTCAACCAAGGGAAAGAACCAACTCTCAAAAGTTGTCCTCTGACTTCTGCACACATGCTATGGCACCTCCCCTCCTCCCCACCCCCCGACCCTCCTCCCTCCCCCCCCCACCACACACACACCACAAACATTGTCTTTCAAAGTGTCTTTAAAGATAATACAAAAGCAGTCACGATGAGGTTCAATGGAAAAGAATTAAAGATGTAAATACAGTGATTTGCCTGGACATGGTGATGTGTGTCCACATCCCCAGGACTTGGGAGACGGCAGCTGGATGATCAAGGCCAGCCTTAACTATGTACTTGGAGGCCAGCACGGGCTGCATGAGGTTCTGTCTCAGGATTAAACAAACAAAAACAACAACACAGTCCATTGATTTTAAGAGTAAGGGAAAGCCAGGCATGGTGGCATAGGCATCAAGCCCAGCACTTGGGAAGCAGAGCCAGATGGATCTCCATGAGTTCTAGGCCAGCCTGCTCTACAAAGGGAGTCTAGGACAGCCAAGACTACACAGAGAAACCCTGTCTCCAAAAACAAAAACAAAAAAGGGAGGGAAAGGGAGAATTATGCAGACTAAATGGTAGGAGAACCCTGACCCCGCTCTACCCCAAACTCAAACTGTACTGTACTGATTTGCATAATGGACATTAGTAATTTTCTTTTTCTGTTTTTTGTTTATTTTTGTTTTTGTTTTGTTGTTTGTTTGTTTGTTTTTGTTTTTCAATACAGGGTTTCTCTGTGTAGCCTTGGCTATCCTGGAACTCACTTTGTAGACCAGGCTGGCCTGAAACTCACAGTGATCTGCCTGTCTCTGCCTCTTAAGTGCTAAGATTAAAGGTGTGTGTCACCACACCTGACCTCTATTTTTCTTTTTTTTAAATTAACTTATTTATTTTTATTTTATGTGCACTGGTGTTTTGCCTGCATGTATGTATGTCTGTGTGAGGGTGTCAGATCTTGGAGTCCTAGACAGTTGTGAGCCACCATGTGGTTGCTGGGAATTGAACCCAGGTCCTTTGGAAGAGCAGTCAGTGCTCTTAACCTCTGGGCCATCTCTCCAGCTGTGAATTCTCTATTTTTCAATGATACTGTAGTTTATTTGTAAATTTTACCATAGTTCTAGATGTGTGCTTTATTTTAACAAGCCTATTTTACTAAGTAATAGGAAAAACATGAGACAAAACCTAAAAACTAAAGTGTGTCAGCTAAAAGCTTTTCTCTTGTTGTTTTAGATTTGCTTTTTGTGTTTGAGACAGTGTTTCACATAGCCCCACCTGGCTTCAAACTTACCGTATTTTTTGGACCATAAGACCCACGTTTCCCCCCTAGAAGTGGGGGAAATTCGGGGGTGCCTTATGGTCCAATTGCTGTCCATCAGTCATCAACAAAGAGGTCACTTACTGATGTCTTCAGTGTGCCAGCTGAGGAACGCACAGAGTTCAGTGTGTCTGTGGCCGCAGGAAGAGGCATGGCGGTATCACCGAAATCCCTACTCACACAGAGCTTGGTCTCCGCCATCCCCCCCCATACCCCACCCCCGCTATCGCGCTGATCCGAGCTGAATGCTGATTTTAGCCTGCCAGGTAAGCAGGCTTGAGTCAGCTTGCTGCAGGGAGCAAGGCAGGGGGAGTGCCGTAAAATGTATAGCAATAAGGAAGCTCTAGCTACCATTTGTCCCTCCTTGACTCCAGTGGGGCCACATTGCTATGCAGAAGTCATTACTGGGCACGTGGGAGAAGACAGGATTGTTCATTCTGCATATGTGAGAAGACAGATGGATTGAAAAAGTGTGGTCCAAGCATCCTGGAGGGCTTCTGAAAAAAAAAAATCTGCTTTATTAGTGCTTTACCAGTTCAGTGAAACAACAAAAAACAGATGTAAAGAGGTGAATCTAGCTGTAATTCCTGGGGGGGTCTTACCAGCTAGTTGTAATGTCTTGATGTTTCAATCAACAAACCATTTAAAGTCTTTGTGAGGGAAGAGTGGAACAAATGGCTGGCTGCTGGGAATCATGATCTGACTCCCAACAGGATGGATGAAGAGGCCCACTGTCACTCAAGTGTGTGAATGGGTTAAAGTATCATGGCAGCCAGTGAAAGAGGAAATCATTGTACGATCATTCAAAAAATGTGGCATTAGCAATGCCTGAGATGGAACTGAAGATAATATCATATATGAAGTTAGCGAAGAAAGTGATAGAAGTGATTGTCAGCAACTGAGCTTCCTAAATTCTGACACTAGTGATGACGAGTGTTTGGGGTCTCCAGAAAACTAGAAAAATGCTTGAGTCTCTAAGCCTTTCCCGCTGTTGAGTTAACACTAGCGTATTTAATATTAGCGTATTTTGTTATATTTTAATAAATATTTTACTATACCAGTACTCATTTGGTTCAGAATTATTTTTCTTGTCTTACTGCCTTAAAAACTGGGAGTGTCTTATGGTCAGGTGCGTCTTATGGTCTGAAAAATACAATACGGCACTGCGTAGCTGAAGCAGGCTGGCCTTCTTTTTTTTTTTTTTTTTAAATTGTCTCCATAAATATAGAATGAGATCATAGCTGTGCTGGTTAGGTTTATGTCAACATGGCACAAGCCAGAATAATTTGAAAAGAGAGGATCTCAGTTGAGGAAAATACCTCCATGGGATCCACCTGTAGGGCATTTTCTTTTCTTTTCTTTTTTGGTTTTTGTTTTGTTTTGTTATTTTTTTATTGTTGTTTTTTGTTTTGTTTTTTAAGACATGGTTTCTCTATGTAATAGTCCTGGCTGTCTTCACTTTGTAGACCAGGCTGGCCTCAAACTCATAGTGATCCTCCTGCCTCTCCCTCTCCAGTGCTAGATTGAAAGCATGTGCTAGCATGCCCAGCACTAGGACATTTTCTTTTTTTGTTGTTTTTTGTTTTGTTTTGTTTTGAGACAGGATTTCTCTGTGTAACAGTCCTAGCTGTCCTGGACTCACTTTTGTAGACCAGGCTGGCCTTGAACTCACAGCAATCTGCCTACCTCTGCCTCCCGAGTGCTGGGATTAAAGGCATGTGCCACCATACCCGGCTGGCATTTTCTTAATTAGTGATTGATGAAAGATGTCCCAGCTCATAAGGCCATCCATGGGCTGGTGTCCTGGGTTCAGTAAGAAAGCAGGCTGAGGAGCCATGAGAGGCAAGCCAGTAAGCACCACCCTCCATGGCCTCTGCATCAGCTCCTGCCTCCAGGTTCCGGCCCTGCTTGAGTTCCTGTCTTGACTGCCTTCAGTGATGGACTACTTTGTGGAAGTAGAAGCCAAATAAATAAATCCTTTCCTCTCCAACTTGCTTGGGTCATGGTGTGTTATACGAGCGAAAGTAACCCCAACCAGGACAATAGCTTTGACAATTTAGAAACAACTTTTAAATGATCACTCTAGGAGGCATTGTGCAGAACAGATTGAAAAGAGGTTTAGGCCGGTCACGGTGGCACACGCCTTTAATCCCAGCACTCGGAAGGCAGAGGCAGGCGGATTGTTGTTGAGTGCGAGGCCAGCCTGGTCTACAAAGCGAGCCCGGCACAGCTACTGCTACACAGAGAGACCCTGTCTCAATAAAACAAAACAAAACAAACAAACAAAAAAAGAAAAGAAAAAAGGAAAAGAAAGAAAGAAAGAAAAGAGGCTTAGGTGGAAAAGAAATAAATGTGATGACTGCATGACCATTACCCAAAAGAAAGAAAAGAAAGGCGGCAAGATTTCAAGCACGATGCAGGACTGCAAAGTAGATATGGCATCTAGAGTGGGAAGAATTAGAATGGGGAAAACTTCTTCCTCTGTGGATATGGAAACCCACAGGCAAGCATGGTACCCACATTTCAGACCCTTTCACACCTCTAGCGTGTGTCCTGATCTCTGAGGGAGGGAACACAGTATGATGGCAGTTTGCAGAAGACACCATGGCTTCAGCTCTGCTTAGGGCATGAATCTGAGCAATTCATGGGATGCTAAGGCAGACAAGTCCAGTGAATGAAAGTTACATATGCGGTTGTGTAATTCACGGGTTCGGTACCTACTCATTGAACGTCTCTAGTCTTCTCCTAATCGTCTGGCTTGGGCACACAGCAATGTTTCCAACCTCGCAGAGCGTTTGTTCTGCTTTGGGGCTAGACACTAGACCACGGTACAGACATCTGGCCTGGAGGCAAACTTCCAGAGTCAGCAGGCAGAGGTGGTTACAATAGACATCTGTGCTGAGATAAACATTAGGACTCTGCACCTGGAGACGGTGGGCGGAAACCCTGGGAGATGTGGCTGAGACACACCAACCAGTAAGGCAGTGACCAGGGAGAAAAGTGGGCTGCTCTGGGTCCCTTTCATTAAGGCTACTGCTTTTCTTAGTTTGGAGGCCCTCACTGCCCTGATACTTGCCAGGAAATGACCTTACTTGTGTGATGACTACTTTCTTGCTCTGTTTCAACCCCCACCTAACCCCCTCCCTGGGAGGCTGACAAATCCCTGTGTCTCTCCAGGTCTGGATTTTCCAAAACAGTGATGGGGAAGCTTTAACCTGCTTTGATTTACCTTTCCTTCCTCAGGGCTTGGAATGTTCCTCTACTCCGAAGGCTCTTCCCGTTTCCTTCCAGCCCCGCTCCTCCTCTTCGTCATTAAGATCTCTGCTTACCTCATCCTTCTGCAGGAGGAACTCTTTGATCCCCTAGTATAAAGCACTGTCAGTTTTCCATCAACTTGACACCAGGTAGGGTCATCTGAGAAGCAGGAACTTCAATTGAGAAAATGCCTCCGTCAGATTATTCTGTAGGCAAATCTATGGGGGGCATTTTATCTTGATTAATGAATCATGGGGGGGAGTGCTATGTGGGCAGTGCCATTCCTGGCCAAATGATACTGGGTTGTGTAAGGAAGCAGGCTGAGCAAGTTATGGGGAGCAAGCCAGGAAATATGGTTCCTCCGTGCGGCATTTCCTTCAGTTCCTGCCCCCAGGCTGCTAGCCTGCTGGGACTCCTGCCTTGGCTTCTCCTGATGGTGGACAATAAAGCGGAAGTTGGTTTTGGTCACGATGTTTGTTTGTTTGTTTGTTTTGTTTTGAATCACAACAATAGAAAGAAAACTGGATGAAGCCTTGAGTTCGAACCTCCAATATTGACATACCAAGCTGGGTGCAGCAGTGTGCGCAGCCCCAGTGCTCAAGGGAGAGACTCCAAAAATAGCGCGGATTGCTACTGAAGATTGTGATTAATTAAAACACTGAGAACCTGGTCTCTACATGTAAGAGGACATACATACGTACATACCTGGTCTGGCATTAGCTCATAAGACCCTCCCTTCTCAATCTAGATCAGCTGTTCTTAATCTTTGGGACTTGACCCCTTTGGGGGTCGAGTGACCCTTTCATAGGTGTCGCCTAAGACCATCAGAAAACACAGATTGCTAACTGAATTCAGTGTGGCCCCTGTCTTCCAGCCTTCAAAGGCAGATCCCACATGTGGTGGGCTCAGTGTCTGCTTCCTGAAGCCCCAGTCCCAAGGCCAGGCTTCAGGACCTTCTGATGGAAAAGCTATGTATGGTCACCCTTGACACAGCCACCTCCTCTGCTTGGATTAACTCATCAGATGGCTCAGAGAGTTCGGAATAATAGCTCTCTCTGGACATGCCGCCCCTCCCCGAGCCTCCAGTGGTCAGCAATCTGAAGGCCCTCAGGGCATGTTACTAGGTTTGTTTTATGGAGGCTTTGTTGCACAGGCATGACAGAAGCAGAGATAGCCCTGTTCAGATGTGACTGGACACGAACACCATCTCAAAGTACAAATCGGAGGCAAGAGATCCAGCACAGCCTGGCTGCTTGAGCAATCCTCTGGGCCTCGAGCAGCATTCTTCCTTTGAGAGTACAGCACAGGATCCATCTAGGGCTGTGGTTCTCAGCCTTCCTGTTGCTGTGACCCTTTAAAATGGTTCCCTGGCACGGAGTGGTGGCGCACGCCTTCAATCCCAGCATTTGGGAGGCAGAGGCAGGCAGATCGCTGTGAGTTCGAGGCTACACAGAGAAACCCTGTCTCAAAAAACCAAAAACCAAAACAAACAACAACAACAAAATCAGTTCCCCATATTGTCATCCCCCAACCATAAAATAGTAATAGTAATAATAATAATAATAATAATAATAACAGTAATAGTAATAGTAACAGAAAACCGTCTAGAAAGTTAAACTATAAGGCAGCATGCAGATCCACTCCGCTGTGGTGTGGAGAATGTACTGATAATAACAAATCCACGTGCCTTCTGTCTCGCGTTATCCATCAGGTTCAGGTGAGGGTGGACAGAGGAACTGGACTGACCAGCTTTGAGTGGGACAGGTACATACGCCCATTGGATTGTGGGTGCAGGTGGACCTGAAGCTGCGAAAGAAGAGGGATGGAATGAGACGGTGACAGGGCGGCTTCTGAGGCCCTGGGGAGAGCACTGATTACTCTGTTGTCAATTTCAATAGACATCTATTCCCCGTAAGAGCATCTTCTAACTTTCCTTTTTCTCCTGCAACAGCCGTGGGTGGCACTTCTTACTGTGCCCGTCGCTTCGGGCAGTTCCTGACGCCTTGGCTTCCTGCGTGCTTCCACCAGGGGGGTTTACTTAGAGGACCCCACCTCACTTCCCTAGGGAAAGCTGCTGGGATCCTTGGGTGGCAGGGCCCCTCCCCTCGCCCCGAGTGCCTGTCTGTCCTAAGCCTGTGTCCCGCCAGACTGCCAGGTGGGCAGAGAGGCCTGCATTGTCCTCAGCAGCTTGGACCTCATTCTGAGCTTCTCAGTCCCGGCCGCGTGACTTTAGAATGCAAATGCAGACGGCTTTTGTGCCCGTGTCTTTGTCTGGGGTGCGATCACAGCTGAAGGGGTTCTGCATCGGAGCCCCACCTCCCCCTTCTCTGGGTTTGAGGAAGGCGGGCCGCGGAGACCGCCCACAGGCTCCGCCCAATGCTACGGGATCATCTATTGGCTCTCGGTCCGGGCTTCCAGGAGGGGCGGGCTCAATCTTAGTATCTTTGTTCCTGATAGTTTATCCGTGGGGCAGGCCTGGCGGGTGGAGTTTGGCTTTTCCAAACGGATCGACCCCATCGCATGCACTTCACCAACACTGTATTTCCTTCTTCCTTTCAGCCACACCTCACGTTTCCGGAAAGACAGGCAACTTCCAGCCCTTTCCGGTTTCTGTTCCAGCAGTTGGATGAATGTTCTTAGATGCCCGTGATTCAGATGTTGCTGTCTCTTTTTAGACGAAGCAATGGATACTTGGAGGCTTGAAACGGTTTATCCAACACCACCAAAATACTAGGGGGCCAAATGGGCCCCATCTGCTTTCCTGTCTCTTAACATTTGATATCAATTATTCCAGGCCATGCCCTCTAAAAATGCCCATTGCGGTGGGTAGGGAGGCAGCAAGACAAACGAAGGATAGCTCAAAGTCGGAAGGTGTGTGTCTGTATGATTCAGGGAAATCAGATTTTTCATGGCCATAGAAAATGAGGAGCCGGGCCGGGCGTGGTGGCAAAGAAAGGCCTTTAATCCCAACACTCGAGAGGCAGAGGCAGGCGGATCATTGTGAGTTCGAGGCCAGCCTAGTCTACACAGCAAGTTCAGAGCAGCCTTGTCTCAAAAAACAAAAAAACAAAAAAACAAACAAAAAACAAAAGAAAAGAAAAAGAAAAAAGAAAGAAAGAAAACGAGGAGCCACAGTGGTTTAGCCTCAGAAGGAGCAGGTGCAAAGGGGTAGAGGTCCTGGTACCCACGGAATGTAGGAACTAAGAGGTCCTTGGGGAGTGCGCACCCTTCATTTTACTAAGAAATAAGTGGAGACACAGTGAGCGTAACTAATTGAGATCACCACGAAAGAGCCTGAGACTGGTGCTGGAGCTCAGGTCTCAGGGGCACTGCCTGTTCTTTCATCTGAGCGCTGTCTGGGGTGGGGGTTTTGGTTTGGTTTTGGTTTTTTGATATTTCACTAAGACTTGACTTTTTAATATTTTTTTAAAAGTTGCTGTCACTTAGGTAAATAAACCCCTCCCACTCTGCAGGCAACCTTGATTAAGTGCAGTCACAGCCTCTTCCCTCCTTTTCCTCCTCTTCCCCCCCCCCCCCCCACCAAACTTGTTGAGAAGAAGTTTAGCAGGATTTAAGAGAAGGACAAGAGAGGAAAATGGGGGTGAATATGATCAAAGTACATTATACATACATACGTGTGAAATTGTGAAAGAATAGGGAATGTGGAAATTAATTTTTCTTTTATTCTTTCTTTCTTTCTTTCTTTCTTTTTTTTTTTTTGAGACAGGGTTTCTCTGTGTAGCCTTGGCTGTCCTGGACTCACTCTGTAGACCAGGCTGGCCTCGAACTCACAGTGATCCGCCTGCCTCTGCCTCCAGAGTGCTGGGATTACAGGTGTGTGCCATCCCCCTGCACTGGTTTCATTTTCTTACGAAAGTGAGCTCACTTTTGCTTAGCATCCAACAATGGGCTTTTTTAGTATTTTAGATTCTTTGCCCATTGTGGTAAGGAGATGACTACACAGCCACTGTCTACAGAGGAGAGGACAGACTGGAGAAGCAGCTTTCCTGAGATCAAGCTGCATGCTGGAGCCAAGAGCTGTGCTCTCCTGTTCTGCTACAGTGCTGAGGAGGGGAAGAAAGGAGGGGCCCGGGGGTGTTCAGGATTAAAGACAACAAAGTGAGGGATCGCTAAACACTCAGTACAGAAATCTGGATTCCAATATTCACCCGAGGAACTGGGTATAGATGCCCAGTGACAGCCAAAGACACAAACAGACACACTCAGACAGACAGCCTCCATTCAAGCACACACACACACACACACACACACACACACACACACAGATACCCCTATACAACCACAGAAACACGCACACCGGCACACACCATACCATACACATACAAAGACACACACATACAAAGACAGCCTCCATACACACACACACACACATACAGATACCCCTATACAACCACAGAAACACGCACACCAGCACACACCATACCATACACATACAAAGACACACACATACAAAGACAGCCTCCATACACACACACACACACACACACACACACACACACACACCACACACACACACACAAACATACACACACACACAGATACCCCTATACAACCACAGAAACACACACACCGGCACACACCATACACATACAAAGACAGCCTCCATACACACACACACACACACACACACACACACACATACACACACACACAGATACCCCTACACAACCACAAAAACACACACACCGGCATACACCACATACACACATACACACACACACAGACAGCCTCCATTCACACACACACACACACACACACACACACACACACACACATACACACAACCCTACAGCATGACAGAAACACACACCAGCAGACCACACACACACACACACACATACACAGAGTCACACATAGACAGCCTCCATTCACACACACATACACACACACACAGATACCCCCACACAACAACAGAAACACACACACCGGCACACATCATGCACATAAACACATACACACAGACAGCCTCTACCACCATCCCCACACCACCCCCAACACCACACATCACACTCCTTGATAGTCTTTCAAACAGCCAAACACAGCCCTGTCTTTGGGCTGCAGGCCAAGTCCAAGTGGGTCAGATCTCATTTCTTCAATGAGGAGTATCTGGCGTGTGCCTGCTTGAGTGCACGGCAAGGCAGGTATCAGAGTCGGGGTCTCCCTGTTGCGCATGTGGTCATTTCCTGTCCCTTCCCCCTCATGTTCTTCTGTGGAGCACGTCATGAAAGGACCCAGATATCCTCTCAAATGGCTGCAGTGTAAAATGCTTTAAAGAGAACCTGGTTGGTAAAGCCACTGTAGGTTTGCTCGGGCAGAACAAGGGGGGTGACCCTGGGTCAAGAGCTGTTGTGAAAATCTGGGCCTGCATGAACTTGGTTAACACGTCTTTACTCTGACACGAGTGGTGAGCAGGCAGAATTATGAATTGGAGTTGCAAAACTGAGTCTCCCCAAATATTTCTGTACCAGAAACCCCCCAGTGACCCTGCAAATAAGATGCAGGAGAGTGATCAACATTAATGAAATTCATCTGGCTTGTCTTCACTGCTGACAAGGTGTTTCTGGGGGTCTGGCTTCTAGAAGGCACATTCTAACACAGGATGGATGAGAGTCCATGAGGTCAGCGGTATGCGCCAGACTTGTCACTTACTGGCTATGTGACTCTGAAAAAAGTTAGTCCTCCCTAGGCCTTAGTCAATATCCACTCACTCTGTCACTCCATAAACATGTGTTAACTCCCTCTGGGAGTCTGAGGGGTGAGACACTCCTTACAACAGGGCGCCTGCTGTGGAAGAGCCCAGCCTCCACATGCAAGCAGTCTAACCAAAGGATTGTGTGTAGACACCAGGCTATGAGGGGATCTGAACACAGATGCCCTCACCAGGACCACAGTTAGCCCTTGCAGAGTCGTTATGAACACTTACAAAGTTACCCCTAGGTTGAGCACCATGATGTCCACCTTTAATCCTAGCACTCAGAATTCAGAAGCAGGAGGATCTCTGTGACCTTGAGGCCAACCAGAATTACATAACACGTTTCAGGCCAACCAGGAGATCCTGGCTTGAAGACCATGTTTAGAAAGAAAGAAAGAAAGAAACAAACAAACAAACAAACAAACCACTTCTTTTTCTGGACCAACTGCAGCCATTGATAAGCCACTTGGTAAGCTGAGCACAGTGGAATTACTTTCACTCCCAAGTTTTTCCTCTTGGCTACTTATTCCTGTCTACTGAGTAGACCGACCTGTAGCCCTAAATGTCAAGATTGAGGTGTAAAGGGCCAATACAAGGCCAAGGCAGAAGAATACATCCCTGGCAGCAGAAGGACAACGTACAAGCTTCACCTGGTTAGACAAAAGTTCCCTGCACTTCTTCCAGTGTGACCAGAAGCAGACTGAGGAGTGCATTAAGGACCTGAAAAATGATGATGCTCTGGTTTCAATGGATCCCACAAAGGTCCGTATGTTGAAAAAAAAAAAACCCGGGTTGGGGATTTAGCTCAGCGATAGAGTGCTTGCCTAGCAAGCACAAGGCCCTGGGTTCGATCCTCAGCTCTGGGGGGTGGGGGTGGGGGTGGGGTGAAAGAAAACAACTCTCAGCTTGGCTTTATGTGAATGGTATTAATAACTTTGTAAGAAGAGCCTGATCCAGCAGGCTCAACTTGTCTCACTGTGTGATGTCCTCCACCATGTTCAAAACGCAGCGTGGGACCCTGCCTCATCCCACCACCTGAGCCTCCCAGCTGCCGCCACCATGAGCCAAATCAGCTTTTGTTTTGTTTTGTTTTTTTGAGACAGGGTTTCTCTGTATAGCCTTGGCTGTCCAGGACTCAATTTGTAAACCAGGCTGGCCTCGAACTCACAGTGATCTGCCTGCCTCTGCCTCCCGAGTGCTGGGATTAAAGGCGTGCGCCACCACTCCTGACTCAACTTTTATTCTTTAGGAAGTCCACAGTCTGAGATATGTGATTGGTAGCAATCAAAACCAAGCCAAAACAGGAGAGAACAGGAAAGTTGGTAGACAACATTTCTTTTATTTATTTATTAATTTTTCTATTTTGTTTTTGTTTTGTTTTGTTTTGTTTCAAGACAAGGTTTCTTTGTGTAGCCTTGGCTGTCCTGGACTCTCTTTGTAGACCAGGCTGGCCTCAAACTCACAGTGATCTGCCTGCCTCTGCCTCCCAAGTGCTGGGATTACAGGTGTGTACCACCACGCCCGGCTTGGTAGACACCATTTCTTAGTCACTTATTAAGCGAGGATTTATTGGGCAGCATTCCAAGGGGAGTATTATAAATAACTTCGAGTTCCAGAGAACAAAACTAGTAAAATTCCCTTCTCTTGGAGAGGTCCCCCTCAACTGTGGCCCTGATGTGTCAACAGTATCATGTTGATCTACCAGAACAGCATGTTAATTCCATCCCGTTTTCTTTCTAACACCATGTGACAGCATGCGTTCAAAAGCCCCAGTGGAAATGGGGGAAAGCAAGTTTATTTGGATAATCACTTGAATTCTGAGTAAGTAGCCAACTCCAGTGTCCTGGAATTTGAATCCCATTCCTGTCACCAGACACCTGCCTGACCATTCTTGGTGATGCTTAAGGAGATGACGGCTTCAAGTTGGCTGAAAAGGGCTGTTGGGCCATGACTTCCAGGACCTGATCACAGTATCCCCAGGCCATGGTGTTGTTGTGGTCCAAGACTCCTCTGGCTGAAATGAGTGAATAGAGAGTTACCTAGAGCCATGAACAAAGGGCAAGCTCTTTCTAGAGGACAAAATCTCCCACAGCTCCAGCAGGATCTCTCAGGCGCCCCGCAGGCAGAAGCTGGGTTTGCCAGATCAGCAGGTCTGATGTGGTGACCGAAATCTCAGGGAACTTGTTACCCGTGGCTGTGTGACTCTGGATCACAGTTCCTTTCCCTGTTAACCAGAAGAGCAGGGCTATTCAGCGAGAACAACAGCGTTCTTCTCATGCCTCAACCCAAACTGTAAACTAGATCAAGATGGTGGAGACAAGATTGGGAGTGTGGGGTGTGGCTCATTCCATCTTTTTGTCCTTCCTCATTCTCTCTCTCGCCTTCTGACTCTGCTAGTGCTGCTCCCGATGCATGCGCCACACCACACAGCCATCTTCAGAGAAGTTAATCACCAGAAATGATCTGCCCTGACCAAAATTTTACTTCCTTTGAACATTTTGCATGTTTTAATCAAGAACTATAGAGTGCCTTGGATTTCCCCCTCTGACTCTCTCGGTGCTGGCCCCTGATGTGGCCACAATTCCCTTTTCTATCTGATTTCTGAAGGCGTTAATTATTTATACCCATCTCATGTGTGCTGTGGGTGTTTCCCCCTTTGCTTTTACAGCAGATTTCTACAGGTCCCTCGGGGATGGAGCAGCACATCTGTGCTGTGCATCAGGGTGGCTGAGAACTTGCTTAGTAATCTGCACTACCAAGCTCTGTGTCTCCAGAGAAGTCAATGGATTGGGGTACAACTGGAGAAAACCCCTGTTCCTCCATCTTTGTTTCATAGACAAGAAAATTCTTGATGCTTATTTGGAGATTAGTTTCCTATGTGCAAGATTCCTTTGCCATGTTTGTTTCTTTATAGTGCCAGAGTCCCTATTCAGGAAGGAAGGAAGGAAGGAGAGGAAGAAGGAAGGAAGGAAGGAGGCTTATTAAATGTTAAAAGTGGGTGTGGGATGTGATAGTGTACGCCTTTTATCAAAACAAACAAAAAACAAAACAAACAAAAATTAAAAGTAGAAACTTTGTGATGCACGGTGGCGCACGCCTTTAATCCCAGCACTAGGGAGGCAAAGGCAGGCAGATCTCTGGTAGTTTGAGACCAGCCTGGTCTACAAAGAGAATCCAGGACAGCCAGGGCTTTGTGTAACAGAGAAACCCTGTCTCAAAAAAACAAACAAACAAACAAAAACAAAAAGTGGCAACTTTAAGTTAGTGTGGTCTTACTTTGTCTTGGGCACACATAGGCATGTAAGTGCCATCGCTGTGTCACCTGAAGGGTAGAATTAAGTCACCAGTCACACAGCAGCTTTGAGATTGGCCAGGCTCCTGCCGAACCTCATCAGTCAACCACCAGCATGCTGTGGATGGGAATGCAGCACACTGTGTAGGAAGCCAGACCAGTGTAAGAGATTGTTCTCAACAGTGTAATAACAAAGTTAGGATGCTGAGGAAGATCCCTCTGAACTGTGCCTTCTTCATTAGTGATGGGTCTGCGGGTAGAGCTCCTTCTGGCCTTCCAGGGCTGTGATACAGCCCAACTCTGACTTCCACCGCCCCGGTGTGAGCCATTAAAACACGATCAATTCTTTCAAGAGGAGTGATGTTTCTTTAACTAGATTGCCAAGGTCAAGCCAAGCAAACTTATTTGGAGTTTGGGATGGGAGTGCTCTTAATTGATTGGGGTGAACAGTTCAAGCTACGCTGAAGGACTGGATTTTCAGCTTTAGGCTGGAAGGGATGGAAGCTTGACATGATTTGAGGTTGTTTGGTGACAGCACCATTCTTAAACAGTGGACCAGGGGCCCTGAGAGCCCAGCAGCTCCCGACTGAAGAGAAGAAGGAAGTGGCAAGCAGTAGACAAATGCATCGCCTGTGTCATTAGAAAGACCTCTCTCTTGTCTGGGGCTTTCCTGTGTCTGACTCTTCTGATTGCCAGGAGACATGGCTCCCTCCCTCTCCCTCCCTCTCCCTCCCTCTCCCTCCCTGTCCTTCCTCCCCTTTCTCTCTGTCTCTCTCTGTGTATTTCTCTTGTTGTTTAAAAAATATTTTATTATTCTTTACTTAAAATCGTTTAGGACCATAGAGGCAGGCGGATCTCTGTGAGTTCAAGGCCAGCCTGGTCTACAAAGCGAGTCCAGGACAGTCTACACAGAGAAAACCTGTCTCTCTTGAAAAAAACAAAACAAAACAAAACAAAACAAACAAAAACAAAAACAAAAACAACAAAACAAAAAAGAAAAAAGAAAAAAGAAAAGAAAGAAACAAAACAAAACAAACAAACAAACAAAAAGCAAAAAAACATTTAGGACCACAGGAAATTTTGAATTACTTTCCTCCTTGTGAGTTTAGCCAACAACTGTTTTTATTTCTTCTGACCTTTGCATTTCCTTTGCCCTCCTTAGGCTTTTGGCAAAGATTCACTAATAGCATAATGGTAATCAATGAATCACCATGCATGCCAGACACCATGTCTTCCACTTCTGGCAAGCACACATTTTAGAGCAGCAATAACAAGGCTCTAACCTGGCCACCAGGAAGTTAACAAGGTGAAGACTCCTTCTTTGCTAGGTTTTGATTGCTGTGGAGAAACAGGTAATAAACTAGCAAACGCATACTGGATATATTCCCAGGTCACCTGGTGACATGTTGAAACCAACCGCTACCCTGTAAGCAGGTAGCATGAGTCCAGAAATTCTGAAGTATGGCTATCAAAACTGTCTGCCCAAAGCAGCGTCACTTGCTCTCAGAGGAGGAATTGGCTCCACATCCGATCTGTAGATACATAATCTCCTTACAGTGCCATGTCTTCTTTGAACCTGTCACTGTGAAAGGTTGGGTTCCTCTGCTGCTGCCTGAAACCGGAGAGACTAAATGACAGGCGAAGAAAGAGCCAGAACAGCAGGGAGAGAGAGGCTGGCATCCCAGCTCCATCTTGCCAGGGGTCACAGCGCAAGGCTTATCTTGAGTTTATAGGGCACTGGATTTTAGCCATAGCCAGGTAGGTGGGCACTGGAATGGTCATTAATTCTTACAGGGATCCATTTTTTTTATGTGGTTTTCATGTTGCCCACTGGGCACAGGAGTCCTGGGGGGTCCTGATTGCCCTAAAGCCATGGCAGGATTGTTGATTAGCAGGGTACACTGCTAGTGTTGTTCCACAGTGTTTTCTTTTATTCTTCTTTTCAGGCAAGACCGACTTTGTTGCTTAATTACCTTGGGTGAACAGAAACAATGAGCTATTGGTGTTAGGAAGAATTAATGGTTCATCAGCTTGAAGCCAAGAGGCAGGACTCTGAGGATCCGAGACTGTGAAACTCTGGGGCCCTTTATTCTGCACAAGTCGCTTTTTCATGCTAATTTTTTCACTAATATTCATACTTATTATTTTTAAATAATTTTCTTAATGAGGGTCCACTGTACATTGCAACTTTGGGGGTGGGGTCTCCCAAAGCCTGGAGCAGCCTTTAGTGAACTTTGGGGTCAGAGATAGCTCAGGGCTTTCGGAAACTAGTGAGGAAAAAAAGATGTGAAAATGCATACTCTTAATACATAGAGTGAAGAGCTATCATAGAGCAGTTATGGCTTAAGATGTCCCCCACCACCACCACCCTCCCCCTCCCCCCTACCACCCTCCCCCCTGTATCCCTCCCCCGCCCCCAACACCACCTATCTCGGCCCCAGTTCATAATATAACTAACTGTACTTGGCAATAGAGGTTTTAGACAGTTAAAGTTAAATGACATTTGAAGTGTGAGCTTTAATCCCACTAAGAGAAAAAGGAAGACACCCAAAGATGTCGTCCTAGAGAGGAAAGAGCATGGAAGGATACAGAGGAGGCCGCTGCCTCAAGCTGGTAGAGGATGCTCACCGGAACCAGTCTTGCTCACACGGCGATCATAAACTTGTAGTCTCCACAACTTTGGGGAAATAAATGTCTGTTTTTAAACCATCCAGACTGGGGATTTGCCATGGCTGTCCCAGTAGACAAATGCAAGAAGGATGTACCTGGGGGATGGATTTGAGGATGGAGAAGCACTCCCAGGACCCAAAACAACCCTAGCAAGAGTGTGTGGGCCCGATGGGGTGCGATGCATTTGATGAACTGCAAATGATAGCAGTGAATTCTTGTGACCTGTGAGTGCCTGGGAGACGAGCAATGACAGAAAGTGGCAGAAAAGTAAAAATGGCATGGCAAGTCAAGGTGAAGATGTTAGGTAGCGCACGCCTTTAACCCCAGCACTTGGGAGGCAGAGGCAGGTGGATCAGTGTGAGTTCGAGGCAAGATTGGTCTACAAAGCGAGTCCAGGGGAGCCAAGGCTACACAGGGAAACCCTGTCTCGAAAAACAAAAACAAAAAACAAAAAGATAGCTGACCAATGCAGTAGCCAGATGAAGTGGAGAGGGACACGCCTTGTTTCTTTAGCTGGAGTGAGAGAAAGGCAGAAAGGGGCAGAAGACAGAGTTGTGCGTGTGGCTTGTTCACTTGAGTGCCGAAGGGGGGGGGGGTGCAGGGATGGGGCGGGGATGCTCTGAATATTTTGGCTATGTTTAAAGCTACTTGACTATGTCCAGGGGTTTAACCTGCTTGTGTTGAAGTGTGTAGACTGTCCCATACGCCCAGGCTTGTCAGCGGCATGCACTGGTTTGGTAGGCAGCCAATGGGAAACGGGACGGGCTCAGCCAGGGAAAGAAGCAAGGAAGGCGTCGCCAGCGTCATGCTCTACTGAAGGATGTTGACTCTGTCTCCTTCTTGCCTTTGCGACCACAGTGCCTCTGAGGGAGACATAGCCGCATTTGGTATCTGCTTGCTTGGGAGAAAGAACGCCTCTTTAACTTTTGGATACAGGGTCTTGCTGGCCTGGAAATTGCTATGTAGATCAGGCTGGCTTCGAACTCACAAAAATCCACTTGTCTCTGCCTCCCAAATGCTGACATTAAGGGTGTGTCCCATGCCTGTCAAGGGAAGAACATTTTACATTTTGGTCGTAACCCTAGTCTGGGTCCTCAGTTGACTTGCATATCTTTGAAGACATTGTTTGCTCTCTCTAGGCCTCAGATTCTGCTTCTGAAAATTGAATCACTTGACTTAGATAGTCCTTTTAATACTAACGTTTTGGGCTGGAGAGATGGCTCGGCCATTAAAGGCTAGGCTCACAACCAAAAATGCTAATGTTCTATGCATCGGTAATTAACCATCTTGTGTTTAAAAAAAAAGAAATCAAGCTGGCCGTGGTGGCTCACACCTGGCATGAGCTTCTTCCCTTGTCCTGGCCTGAGGGGATTCTCCTGAATCTTTATATAATAATAATAATAATAATAATAATGATAATATTATCATTATTATTATTATTATTTTTCGAGACAGAGTTTCTCTGTGTATACTTGACTGTCCTGGACTCGCTCTGTAGACCAGGTTGGCCCTCAAACTCACAGCAATCCACCTGCCTCTGCCTCCCGAGTGCTAGGATTAAAGGTGTGCGCCACCACTGCCCGCCTCTATTGAGTCTTTAAAACTGTGCAAATGCCATGCCTTTGGTCAGCTGCTCTTCCTTTTGTGCATGCCTCCAAGGCTATACATACAGACACACACACACACCATATCATATCACACATACATATCACACAGATATAGCATATCACAAAAGAATTCTTACCTCTATTATTAATCCAGTAAGAGTGGGGTCCATTTCTTCTTGACCTTTCTATACCTAGCATCCAGCACAGGTGCTCAATTAATGGTCACAGAATGAATTAAATGCAATGGCAGAATGAGTGACAGAATGAAAGCCATGTCCCGGAGAATACAGACTCAGATGCAAATGGCCTGGAAAGGCACATCCTGCGAGGTACGTGAGATGAGGCTTTCTCTCTCACTCGATTGCATCTTGGATTTAGAGGTCATTACCCTCACTCAGGACAACTCCCCTAAGCTTTGAGCAGGATATGCCTCAATATCAGGCCCAATGGCCTAGATTGAAGAATTAATGCTTTGGCCCATGACTCACCAAAATAGATTCCAGAAGGCACAGCGTGGGTGGCCTTCCTCTATCAGGCAATGGTTGGGCGCCCCTGCTTGTGACTGCCTTGCCTTCTTGCCACCCAAGCTTATAGGTCTCTCAGATGTAGCCTGTATGGAGACCTCTGGCCATCAGGCCCACGCAGTTTCTAACCACCCACCAGGGAACTCGGGAAGCATCTATAAAAACTTGCTTTTATGGCTCCTGACACCCCCTTGAATATGGTCATTTTGATTACTTAGCTTTTATGAGACACCCTTCGTGTAGTGAGGGCAAGGACGAAGGCAGTTTGGCAGCCTCAACCCAAACGGATGTTTCTTTGATACAACCTCACTCGGAAGTTGATCCCTCCCTCAGAGAATAGTTCACTTCCACCTCAATGAGGAGCTCACTTAGACAAGGAAAACAGTCCTTTCCACACCCCGTAGAATGTTCACGCAGGCACCGCCAAAGGAACCCCAACAAAAACCCAGGAGAAGGGAAACTTCCACTGACCTGTGTAGGATTTATTCTTGTGTTGATTCATACCCTGAGTGATAGCAGCATGCCAAGTCCTTCCCTTTCTTTGTCACTTAGTGACATATAATTTTTTTTTTTTTTGAGACAGGGTTTCTCTGTGACGTATACTGTTGACTTGATGCCAGACCTTGTGTCTGATCTTGACACTGCAGAGGTAAATAAACCAACCTGTGCCCAGAGAGCTCAGATTTGACCAGAAGGTAGGCCTGGGAATAAACGTATAATACAGACAAGCTCACCAAAGTGTGGATGGAGGCCTACTACGCAAGACAGGGTAGGAAGGTTTCCCAGCAGGGTGAGCTCTGGGTGTCAGAACAGGTAATGAGCGTGTTGTGGTGCCTGTGTGTGGACCTTCAAAGCAGATGGAGTGGCTGGGCAAAGGTCTGGGGAGGTGAAATGCTGTGGGATACGCAGCATCTTCTTGGTAGGTAGGGGCTAGGTGACAAATGGCCTTGCCCACTATCTCACAGGTACCTATGCCTGCCACTGTGGAGAGACCAGCTTCTCCTCTCAGAGTTTATTTTCCTTTGGTACAAGTGACACTGTCTGTGGAAGCTGTTCCTCTCTGTCACTCTCATGGAACTGTCACTCTGCCCAACATTTAATCCCAGGCTTTCCCTGCTATCCTGAGCTTTTTTCCCTAATTCTAGACTCCATATCTGATGTGTCCTTTTTTATTTGTTTGTTTGCTTTGTTTTGGGTTTTGGTTTGCTGCTGTTGTCATTTTGTTTTGTTTTGTTTTGTTTTGTTTTCCAGACAGGGTTTCTCTGTGTAGCCATGGCTGTCCTAGACTTGCTTTGTAGACCAGGCTGGCCTCGAACACACAGAGATCCACCCTGACCTTCTATTTCTAGCTAAACGATGGGTGATTATTATTAGCATTTACTGAGAACACAGTAGTGGAGGCAGGCTTAGGATGTACTTAAGCAAGTACCTTCCATTTGGGCAGTTTGGGTTGGTTTTGATTCCAGGCTGGTCTTGAACTCAGGATGAAGCCAAGGATGCTCTTGTTCTTCTGAGCCTTCTGCCTCCACTGCCCAAGTGCTGGGGTTACAGGTGTGTCCCACACCTGATTTCTTCCCCCCCCATTACAGGTGTGTCCCACACCTGATTTCTTCCTCCCCATTACAGGTGTGTCTCACACCTGATTTCTTGCCCCCCCCTCAGTTATTTAAATAAATTTTGAGACAGGGTCTCTCTGTGTTATCTTGGCTGTCCTGAATTCACTTTGTAGACCAGGATGGCCTTGAACTCACAGTGATCCCCCTGCCTCTGCCTCCCAAGTGCTGGGATTAAAGGCGTGCGCCGACCATGCTGTGAAGGATATTGAACTCTGGGCTTCGTGCTTGCTAGGCAAGCATTCTACCAGTGAACTGCACACCCGGCCTTTAGATCTATGTTGAGATACTGTACCCCAGAAATGACTTGTCAACATGATGGGTCTTGTGGGCACCGAGGCTGAGGATAGACCGGTGGCTCATTACAAAATGCGTGCTGTGGCACTAAAAGCCGGGAAAACACCAGATTATGGCTTCATCTCACAGGAGGCCTTTGTTATCTTTGCTGACCCGCATCTGCCAGCTGTAGTGGGACTTCTGCTGTCACCTCCCCCAAGGAATGCTGGGATGTTTGACATAAACCACAAATCCCATGTACCCCAGACGTGGGTGGGGCTTCCTGAACTCTGCCCACCCCACCCTCAGTCCCCTCCACCTCCACGTGTTTCTCATTAACGACTTGATGGAAGGGGCGGCTGTGCGCCATAGATTTATTATCATTCTGCCTTCTTCCAACACAGAAAAGATTGTGGTCTTAAAGGGCAAGTGGCTTTGACAAAGACAGTGCAGCTGCTCTCAGGGGAAACTGACTTTTAAGGCTATGTCTAGATCTTGATTACCTTAGGCTGCTGCTCTGGCTTATCAGTTTTGTTTTCAGTGGCCAGTGCACTCTATTCTGTGGGGACAGAGCAGCATCTAAAGCCTTTCTTTGGGGCAAATAAAATTGGGCATGGTTGGGGACAAGGATGATGACTTGAGGGTCTGAAACCATGAACAGACTCTCCCTTATCTGCAGAGACTGTTAGCATCTTTGGTTTTAATTTTTGACTCACTCTCAGTGGCAACATCAGTGCCTCTGTCAGCAGTTTGGACCGACCTCTCCTGTTTATGGTAGGCTGTGTGGACAATAGCTTGAGGCTCAGGTCTTCGTTTTTTGTTTGTTTGTTTGTTTGTTTGTTTTTCAAGAGAGACAGGGTTTCTCTGTGTAGCCTTGGCTGTCCTGGACTCCCTTTGTAGACCAGGCTGGCCTCGAACTCACAGAGATCCACTTGCCTCTGCCTCCATAGTGCTGGAATTAAAGGCGTGTGCCACCATGCCCGGCTGAGGCTCAGGTCTTATAGGCCTTCTAAGCTAGTCATTTTCCTTTTGTCTTCCCACAATAGATTGCCTTCTGCCCCATGATAAGCACTCTATCATTCATGAGTGAACTCAGTCATGGGACATGTTGGTGGAGGTTCCGGAATGTTCTGGTACATTTCCTTTAGGGTCATAACCACTGAGACATAATTTCTGATGAATCAACTCTTGTGATAAGGTATCAGTAAGATAACAGAACATAAATAGCAGAAGGAAACGAAGATTAATGTGGATATGTCCCTGAGATATCAAGGTAGGAAGGAGCCAACGGGGCTCCTTGGGGAAGGAACTGGAAGCCAGAGGTGATAAGCTCACAGTAGGTGAAAGGGGGGGCTCTGATGGTGCCGGCCTGACGCTAACCCAGCCTCTGTCACTAACCAGCTGTGGCATTTGAAGCAACTCATCTTCTCTCTGTGAATCCCGTTCTCCCCAGCTCAAAGGCTGCTGGGCATGGGGGGTGGTAAATGTGTGCCATGTTCCTGTAAACATGAGAGAGAATGCAGGGAGTTCAGCACAAAGCCTGGCATTTGGAAAAGCCCAGTGCGTGCCAATGCAGCAATAATAATAGCTCACAGAAGCTGCCTACTCACATGGGGGCAAGGATTATTTTAAGTGACTTAACCCATGAGGTCAGTATAAAACTCACTTTGAGTTGAAGAAACAATACAAAGTTACATAGCAACCAGTGGTAGTGCTGAAACTGCCCTAGATGCTCACAGCCTTCACTATTTCTATATGTAATTATATGCATAATTATAATGATACATATAAACAATAATACATAAACATAAAACAGCATAAATAAAAAACACAAAATAATAATAACAGGAGACAGGTACCAGGGGTCTGAACTTTTATGCTGAGACTTTTTAATAAATCCTTAACCTTTGGCTTGTGAAAAAAAATGTATTATAAAGCCGGGTGTGGTGGTGCACACCTTTAATCCTGGAACTCGGGAGGCAGAGGCAGGTGGATCTCTGTGAGTTCGAGGCCAGCCTGGTCTCCAAAGCGAGTCCAGGACAGTCAAGGCTACGCAGAAAAATGCTGTCTTGAAAAACCAAAAAATAAAAAATAAAATATATTATAAATCACTTGTATGTTAGGAGAAGGAAGCAACAGCTGCCTGCAGTAGTACGCAGCGTGCCCTTCTCCACATCTCACTGACTCTAAGAAATTCACTCAAGGTCAAGTTGTACAGGTCTCAAGATAAGCCACAGCGTCCGCCCTGGGAGGCATCTCCTAACTTGCGTCAAGGAAGAAGGGCACACAGATCTGTCAACAAGGCAGCGGGTCCAAAAGGTAAGATTCTCAAAGGAAGTCAAGAGGGCAGTAGGAAAAGTACCGCTGGACCCGATGGCCCGTGGCGTGCAGAGGAAATCAGGGAACACGGAAGATGGATAGGAGGGCCTATATTTAAAACTGGCTCAAGGTAGGGAAGGAAGCGAGAGGCTTAATTTTAGAAAGTCCCAGACATGAAGGCTCCCAGGGTAAGAGATGTGGAAACTCGGGTGAGGAATATTTATCATTCATCACCCACTGTTCTCCAGAGAAGGACCTGGGGCAGAGTCAGCTGGAAGACTTCCCCAGTAGAGAAAGATGAGGTCCCAAGTCAGACATGGAGGGCTCAGTGGCAGATTTCATCACCTTAGCCTCGACTTCCTCGCATATAAGACGAGACCATAGCATTTGCCGGCAGAGGCTTTTGTTAAAAAGTAAAGGTGAAAGGATGAAGCTGGTCCAGCGAACGGGAAGGCCTGTGTGGGTTCTTGTCTGGTTTTCATTGACTCTTCAGGACAAGAGGAGAAAATGTTTATAAAAGAAAGTTCCCAGGAAGTCGGCATGAGAGCACTTCAGTTTGCTCTAATTTTTTGAGGTCTAACTAGGGTCCTCATATGTAAGAGGCTGCCCTTTTCCTTATTCAGCACCGGCCATTCCCTGCTCTTTAAAACAGAGACGACTTTGTCTTGATTTTTCAGAAAATACAAGTTGGTTGAAAGTAACGTTTTTCCTTTCTCTTTGTTTCTCTCTTTTTCTTTCTCTTCACCTTCCTTCCCTCTCCCCCCTTTTTCCTTTATTCTTTCATTCTTTCTTTCTTCATTTCTTTCCAGAAGGGCTCTTCCTTTATAATAAGCCTGGCCTCAGACGCTGGATGGATCTTCCTGCCTCAGTCTCCCTAGTGCTGGGATTCTGTGCCACTGTACCCAGTTGTGATAGCTTTATTAGTTCACTACAATCTGAAGCAGAAAGTGAAAGAATGCACTCTATTTTCACTTTCTAGACATGACTATTTTTATGGGCACATGATTCTAAACCCTTCACTCATGTGAACAAATCTGTTGCACTCTTTTGGGTAGGTTTCATAAGTACATTGGGAGCCAGTTTCCAGGCATGAGGCGTCTTGTGAGACGTGTCTCAATGCCCATCGTCTGGATAAAGAAGCCGAAGCTTGCACTGTCCCCCTGACGTGCCCCGTGTCTCACCCAGCACATCCTCCTATGCTCCTGAGCAGACTCCAGTTTCACTTCTGCCCTGGCCACAACTGTGTGATGGCTGGGATTCCTTCGATAACTAGCGACAGACAACTTTAGATAGACCATGCATGCTCTCTGAAGGAATGAATCAGTTCCCACCGTTTCAGTGCCCTGGGGTAGGACTCAGGGGTGGTGGGTGGGGGCTGGTACTCAAATATGCCATCGGGCACTATAGCTGTCCCCACACAGGTCCCTTTCTTCCACTCTGGCTTCCTTCTCAATGTCCATAGTATGCCAAGATGGTACCCACTAGCTCTAGGCCTACGCTTTCCCAGCTCTCATCCAAAAGAAACAAACTATACATCTTCTCACTAGCTATCAACAAGACCTTTGATTAAATGAGCCAGTGGCATGCCAATCCTGAATGTGCCTTGCGTCTACTACGGATTCGTCATCTGAAATCTATTGGAAGCCCTTCCGGCAGCTTCCCCCTGTATTAGGAAAACAGACCCCAGGGAGTGAAGTCCCTTTTTAATCTTATGTTGTCCCTGGCAGGAGGCAGTGCAAAGTAACTTCCAGTAACACGTGTTGAGAGTTGTAATGTGCTAGGCCCCTTAGTTGTACGATACTCATTTTATGCCTAAGGAAACAAAGCCTTGGAGAAGGGAGGCAGCATTGAGCTCAAACAGTGTGTACGGGAGCCCAGCTATGACTCTGGGATTCCTTCACTATGGTGACGGAAACAACATTGTCTAGTCAAACAGCCTCATAGCCAGACTACGTGCCTCTCCCACAGGTGTGAGTTTACCTCACGATGCTGTTGTCAAATGGAATTGAGAACACTTGGTGGAGTGACACAACTCGCAAACACAGCTCATGGAAGCCCACCAGCTCACCAAACCCACCAAACATGCCTATGTCAAGCCCCCAAGGGAAAAGAGAAGGCTGGATTTGGCCAGGCCATTGTGAGGAAAACAGATTAAGTAATAAAACAGATTAAGTAATGAAAGAAGGGGACATGCAATTCTCTGTTCTATTTTTTTTTTCTTATTTCCACAGATGTGCTTTTGAAAGGAAAACTATAGTTATTTAGAATTTGTTTTAAATTTTATTCATTATTATTGTGTGTGCACGATGGTGGCTGTATGCGTGTGTGTGTGTGTGTGTGTGTGTGTATGTGTGTGTGTGTGTGTGTGTGTGTGTGTTCAGGCACACACATGTCGCAGCACATATGCGGAGGTCAGAGGACAACACCCGCGGAGTTGATGCTGTCCTTCGTACTTTGTGTAGGCTCCAGGGTTTGAACTCAAGTCACTAGGCTTTCACAACAGACATTTTAATTACTCGCCATCTCACTGGCCCCACTTGTTTGGAACTTTGAAAATAATATGAAACACTTTTGGAAAGCTATTTCGTCAGGACAAGTAAAGTGCAAAGTGTGCTGGAAAGAACCAAAACTCACTGGGCAGGCCTGGCTTCCAGCCTGTCTGTCGCGACCTCTGACCCTCCTGACTGTGCAGTGTGGAACAAGACTTGCTTTCTTCACAAGCCTCCTTTTCAAGGAATGGTTTTGAAAAGGTATTTCCCTTTGGGATGCGGATAGAAGTCAGTTGGAAGAGTTCCTTTCGAAGCATATAAAAGCCCAGCGCTTGGTCTGCAGTGCATGTAAACTGCACATGGTAGTCCACAGCTGTGAACCAGTACAGCAAGGGAGTGAGAAGGTTAAGGCCACTCTTACTTATTTAGTTAGTTTGACACTGCCTCCCCCACACTACATTTCTTACCCCAAACTATTTCTTAATCTGTAAATTAGATAGATAGATAGATAGATAGATAGATAGACAGACAGACAGATAAAGGTAGGGTTGGTTGGGAGGTGACAATGACTCTAGACTAGCCAGGGGTCATACTGAGGGTCTTGTGTGTGTGTGTGTGTGATGGGGAGGAGACAAGAGTTTTCATTGGCTTCAGAGCCAACTTCTTGTGGTTGAAGGGAGCTGGGGAATGGGACCCTTGGGGGCTTTCCTGCCTCTGGAAATGGGTTGGCTTTGCTTGTTTCCCAGCCAAGGCTTTGAGACTCTGATGAGAAGCTGCTTGCAATGTGGCTGAGCTCCAGTTTGGATTGGAAGAATATAGGTCAATAGCAAGGCGCATCAAGGAGCCGCGAACTGGCTTCCTGGAGGGGGAGTGCTCACCCCACTGTGGAGCTGGGCGCTGCATGAGAGAGGCTCAGCCTGTGGGCAGAGTTTGGTGGGCAAGACGGAGACTTGGGCTGTCAGGAGGTGGGCCCAGCTTGACTAGCTCCACGGTTTCTAGCCTCGCCTGGGTTTATGACAGACCACTGCTCCCTGGAGTTTAAAGCCAGGGCCGTATTGGATGTGTTTGGGGGCTTTCCAGTAGAGACAAAGAGCATCTGAGGAGCTTAAACCACACTGGGGCTGCCATCCAGCCCCAAGCTCACCGTCTTTGTGTTCTAAGGTCATGTACGTACTCTCTGAACCTCAGCTCTCTCCTTTGTAAAAAAGGGAGTGTTAATAGTCCTTACTCCGTTGGGCTTTGTTACAGCTCTGCAGAATGCATTATAATAGATCCTGGCCTGGGTGTCATGGTGAACACCTTTAATCCTAGCAGAGGCAGAGGCAGAACTCTCTGTGAGTTCGAGGCCAACCTGGTCTACAAAGTGTCCAGGACAGCCAAGACAGGACAGAGAAACTCTGTCTTGAAAAAACAAACACAAGATTAAAGAAGAAGAAGGAAGAGGAGGAGGAGAAGAAGAAGCAGCCTGGTGGCAAAGAGGAGAGGTGCTAAACACAAGGGGAGGAGAGTGGAGGTTGCTGGCTTCATGCACAGTGAAGATGAAGTTTGGAGCAGACGTGGCCTGGCAGACCTGGAAAGGCTTTCCTCTAGGGCTGAAGTGTGACCTTAAGAGGTCAAGAGTCAGCCAAACGTGGTGGCAAACACTTTTAATCCCAGCACTCTGGAAGTAGAGGCAAAGATGTGAGTTTGAGGCCAACCTGGGATACAAAGTGAGTCTAGGTTAGCCAAGGCTACACAGAGAAACTCTGTCTCAGAAAATTAAAAAAAAAAAAAAATCAAGAGTCAGAAGATAGGTTCTCAGTGATGTTGACTTTTAACAGGTGAAGCCCAATGCAAGGAAATTCAGTCCTTTGGGCTAAGAAGTTCATGCAGGACCTTGTAAGTTCTCACTTAGTTCTCAAGAAAGTTTTGTTATAAAAAGAACCAGACCTAGCCCTGCCCCAGTTCCTAAATTCCATTGTCACTTTTACATATGGCCCATCACAAAGCCATTCGCCAAGATGTGACACAGAGAAAACAGTTTTTCTCACAGCTAGTGCCACGCTATTTAGACTTTCAGCTTCCAACACTGTGAGCTACACAAACTGCTTTTCTTTACAAACTATGTCCAAACTCAGACATTTTGATACAGCAACAGAAAATGGCATAACACTGGCTGGGTTGCCTCCTCACTGTTGGGGCTTTGGACAAGTCACTGAATGATTTGACCTTCACATTGCTTCTAGGAAAGATAAAAATACAATGCTCAAGTTAGGGTTCCTGTTGCTATGGTGAAACACCATGACCAAAATCAAAAGCAAGGTGGGGAGGAAAGGGTTTACTTGGCTTATAGTTGCACATCGAAGTCCTCATTGAAGGAAGTCAGGACAGAAAGTCAAACAGAGCGGGAACCTAAAGGCAGGAGCTGATGCAGAGGCCATGGAGGGTGCTGCTTACTGGCTGGCTCAGCCTGCTTCCTTATAGAACCCAGGACCACCAGCCTAGGGATGATGGCACCACCCACAAAGGTCTGGGTTCGCCAATCGATAATTAGGAAAGTGCCTGATAGCCCGTTTTGTTTGTTTGTTTGTTTGGCTTTTGTTTTTTGAGACAAGGTTTCCCTGTGTAACCTTGGCTGCCCTGGACTCACCTTGTAGACCAGGCTGGCCTCGAACTTACAGAGATCCGCCTGCCTCTGCCTCCCGAGTGCTGGGATTAAAGGCGTGCGCCACCACCGCCCAGCTGATAAGCCAGATCTTATAGATGAATTTTCTCAATCGAGGCTCCCACTTCTCAGATGACTCTAGCGTGTGTCAAGTTGACATCAAACTAAGCAGCACACAAGGTCACAGATCTAAGCAGGAACGTCAGGGAAATTATACCTGGCTCTGTGTTGGTGCTCAGGAGCAGGCTGGGTCTGAACCAGAAGAAAAGAAGATGGAACCTGTGACAGACAGCCCAGGTCAGACACAGGTCAGCCATTGTTGTTGCTGTACTTGAGGCAGTGATGGTGGTATCAGTTGGACAGTGTGTGTGTGTGTGTGTGTGTGTGTGTGTGTGTGTGTGTGTGTTGTGCTCAGAACATCCTTCTAAAGTGGAGAGGGGACATTGTTACAGTTATCTACCAGTATGGCCTAATAATGTTTATTATCAGGCCTATGATTATTATTATGGCAGTATTTTCTAACCTGCTAGTAATCAATCAAGACACAGACACTTGTTATATTTTTAAATAGCCTTTGTTAACCTGGGGCAGGGCAGATATTAATCCTCTAAGCTACTTCCCATAGTGGGGGAGGTATGGAATACCTTTCCCAATCCTATGCCATATGGTTCTAATAATTTCTAATCAGCTACCTCCCATCCATAATCCCAAATACTTGCTAATTATCATCACCTGAGCCAAGTCTCCATCCACACCAGCCATGTGCTTCTCCATCTAACCCGTGATGGCACAACTTTCTTCTCCTTCTCCGGTCTCCTTCCTCCCAAGATTCTCTCCGTCTCTCCAAGCCCGGGGAATGTTAGCCACGCCTCTCCCATTTGCCCTGCCCATGTGTGATGGCCATTTATTGGTCAAACAGGTTAGGCTCTTAGGTAAGGTACAGGTGGGACAGAGACAGCAAGCAGTAATTAGCATCAAAATACATCAGACCAACCTCCAACAGAACATTGTGAGCCTACCATCCTCCCTCCTCATCCTTACCCTTGTCCCACTACCGTGACTGAAATCCAGAGTGTGTTTCTGGGCCTGTTTGTATTGGTGTTTCCTATACTGGTCAGTGTCTTAGTCAATGTTCTATTGCTGGGAAGAGACACCATGGCCACAGCAACTCTTATAAAGGGAAACATTAAATTGGGTCTGGCTTACAGTTTCAGAGGTTTAGTCCATCATGGAGGGAGCATACGAGGAATGCAGGGAGGGAGGGAGAGAGAGACAGAGGGAGGGAGGGAGAGACAGAGAGAGAGGGAGGAAGGAAGAAACAGCGAGAGGGAGGGAGGAAGGGGGGGGCAGGGAGAGAGAACTGGGCTTAAGTATGTATGTGTTTCACTAACACAAGGTTTGTAAAAACCACAAGCGCTTTTGAAACCTCAGGCACACACTTCTTCCAACAAGGCCACACCTCCTAAGCCTTCTCAAATGGTGCTACTCCCTATTAATTAAACATCCAAATATATGAGCCTATGGGGGCCGTCTCTAGGGGGAGATAAACCTGTTTTTGTTTTGATGGGATGGGAAAGAGAGCAGGATGTTTACCACTTAGATGTGAGAGAGCAGGATGCTTTTCCACTTAGAAGTCCAACTACTTCGTGGGGGAGCTTTTCTTTGGGACTTGTTTTTTGGCTGTTCATCACTCCACTTCAAGACACTCCTAAAGAAAACTGCTCCAGGGCAGGCTTCAAGGCTCTGGGCTCTGGCTGAGGCTCTTGGTTCTGGTTGGTTCCAGGTTCCAGCAGCAACTTCAGTGGGATTGCTGGTCTGCTGAAATCCTGCTGACTATGCCAGGACAATCATTCCTAGGAACTGTTACCCAGGTTTCATTCTTGTTTTCCTTAATCTCCTTCTCTTCTTATTTAGGCTAGTCGGGTTGTAAGGGAGGCATGCTTGTTTAATAAGTTCATACTAAAACATAATTGTTAAGAAAATTGAGCCTACAGCCATCCTCTATTCGAACCATGCATCCAGGCTAGGGGTTGGGCGGACCATAGCAGGGCTCTTACTTGGGCTTCCTTTTTGCCCTGTTACCACAAAAACCTGTGCCTCTCTGACAGAGCCACAGCCCCCTTCCCAGGTGCCTCCATCCAGCTCCTTTCTCCAGCCCTCACAGTGTTCTTTGGTAATGATCACCTTGTTAAAATTGTGTGTGTGTGTGTAGGTAGATATATATATATATATATATACCTACTTAAATTTGTTTTTTGGTTTTGGCTTTTCGAGACAGGGTTTCTCTGTGTTGCCTTGGCTGTCCTGGACTTGCTTTGTAGACCAGGTTAGCCTTGAACTCACAGAGATCCTCCGACCTCTGCCTCCTGAGTGCTGGGATTAAAGGTGTATGCCACCACCGCCTGGCATATATATTTAAATTTAAGTAACAATAATTTATTATTGTTGTTAGTATGTATGTGCGTTGATGAAGAGAGAGTGGGTGCGTGCATGGATGGTATGTGCGTGGAGGCCAGAGGATAACTTCGTAGCGTCTGTTCTTTCCTTCCTCCTTTGTGTAGGTTCTGGGCAGTGAGCTCCTGTTGTCAGGCTTTGGCAGCAAGTGCTTTTTACCTGCTGAGCCATCTTACCAGCACAACTGCATTAGGTTTTTGTTATTGATTTATTTTATTTTGGTTTCTAGAGACAGAGTTTCTCTGTGTAACAGCTCTAGCTGTCCTGGAACTCTCTGTCTGTAGACCAGGCTGGCCTTGAACTCACAGAGATCCTCCTGCCTCTGTCTCCCAAGTGCTGGGATGAAAGGCGTGCACTACCACTGCCTGACTGGTTAGGTTTTTTATATAAAGCAAAAAGTTGATAGAGAATGAATGACTTGTGTTACACAGGTAATGTTGTACAAAGCTGCATTTCCTTTTTTCTGTGTTAGGCTTGGCAGGGAGCTAGGGGAGAAATTCTACCCACACTTCAAACGTGAGGCCACCAAAGTGCTGCAGAGACCCCCTCACCAGCTAACCCTGCACCCAAGGGCAAATAGGCACTGAGAGCTGAGATTCCCCTCACGAGGTGTTCTCTGTGACTCAGCCCTGGCCATGGGAGGCTGTACTGTACAGACCCAAGGGGCTCAATGCTCTCAGCTTTGGTCACTTTCCCCTGACAATCTTGAGTCACCTTGGGGATTTTCCCGGCCCAACACTCCTGCAGAGTTGAAAGGGAAAAAAGTCCAGTGTGTTGCAAGTTCTGAGACCAATTGTATGTGTAGGTTCCCGTCAGCGCAAGCTCCCTTCTGAGGAATGAGGGAGCTGAGGGGGATATCAGGAAGTGAGTACCCCAAGGGGGAATGAGCCCTTCACGTTGCACAAAGTAGCCCTAACAATCACTTACACAAGGTTTGTATAAACCGCAAGGACTTCTGGGGGTGCAGACCCATGTGGCCTGGTGGCCTCTCATAGGACAGCCCTGCCATTTGTCCTGGCCAGTGGGGAGTCTCCCTCAGCACTTGGACCTGATACATCAAATGACTCTCACTGGAGGTATGGAGGGACCGTGCACGGACACGAGTGGATCTCGGGTCTGCTTTGGTCCCCAAACAGAATAGGATGAGAAATGTCAGACAGGCGAAACACCTTGACCAAGGAGAGGCTGTCCTCCTAGAGGCTTCCACTTTAAAGATGAAGGGCCAAACTGTTGAAGTCACTCAGACCCAGGTTCATATACCCAATCTGTCAGCTGCCTGCTGTGGGCTTTCCTGTGAGTTACTCTGCTTCTCTGCCTTGAGGAACTGTGTTGTACAGGTTCGGCGACAGCAAGTGCTTTATTCACTTGTGACAATTACTACAACGAAGGTAAGACACCAGGGCACTGACCCAAAAAATGTTCCATATGCACAACTACTTTGGTCTTAGTCTTTCCTTTTCTTTTTCCCTCCCTCCTTCCTTCCTTCACTCCTCAGCCCCTGCCGCCCTTTCTTTCTGTCATTTGTTTTCAGGACAGGGTTTCTCAATGTAGTCCTGGCTGGCCTGGAACCGAAACTGTAGACCAGGCCGGCCTCGAACTCAAGAGATCCACCTGCCTCTGCCTCTCAAGCGCTGGGACTAATGGTGTGAGCCACCAGCACCTAGCTTGTTTTCTCATTATTGTGTACAAAGCCAGACTGTGGTACATTTCTTTATTGAGTATATGCCTGGCATATAGTGAGGCAAGCACACTTTCCTCCTGGTGTTTAGTCTAGCGAGACCTCTAATCTGAAGGGCACCCCAGGACTGAGTTCTGCGAAGGCTTCCAAGGTGTAGAGGACTGAAGAAAGAAAAGGGGATCTGGCGGATGTACCTCAGCAGTAGAAACGGTCGCCCACATGTGCGAAGCCTTGGGTCCCATCCCGGATAGTGAGGAGAAAAGAGAGGAGAAGATAAAATGGGTGGAGGCCGTGGGGGTGAGGGTCTGGGGAACGTCTGCTACAGGCAACTGGGTGAAAACGCCACGCCCTGAAGTCAAGCCCAGAGCCAAGGCCGTGCCGGCTCCCTGCACCCTCGCTGAGCTTCAGGGCTGGCTCGAGGATTCCTCCAGACTTCCTGCCCTCTCCCATACTTCCCACCATAACCCCCGGCCCCCAGCCCTCCCTCAACTGTTCTTAAAGATCTTACCTCTCCAGTGTCCTTTAAGATATGCGCTTCTGCATTCGGCAATGGAATATTTACTTCAAGCTGAGCAGGAGGAAGACTGGGTTCTGGAGGTCACTTGAAAGCGCAGGAGAAACTGGGCAGACAGAGACAACTAATTTGTGCCAAGTTGCACACTGAGTAGTGGCACAGTGTGGGAGAGACCCAGACTTTGGGTATAGGGTTCCAGAGGCAGCCTGCATGAGCGGCATCCTCATACTAGACTGGGCTACAGCCTGATTCTGCTACCTGAGTGATGCCAGCAAGCCCCCAATGGCCTGGACCTCAGTTTTCTTACCTGTGCAATGGGTATAATGGTACTTTCTCCAAAGGAAGCAGAACAAATAGAGACATTGGAAAAAGAGGAGCCTAGGCCAGGTCTGGGTCAAATGTAAGGCCCCTTCTTTGGTCTCTCACCTTTCGTGGAATGAATCCCTGAACTTTAGAACCAAACAGACTTGGGCTCAAACCCTCTAAGAACTTGGGCAAGGGGATGTTGACATTGTACAGATTTTCACTCTTATAAAGTCATGACAGAAGGGCAGGCTGTCTGTCATATGTCTATAATTCCTGCATTCAAGAGATTGATGTAGGCCGGGTGTGGTGGCACACGCCTTTCATCCCAGCACTCCAGAGGCAGAGGTGAGTGGATCGCTGTGAGTTCAGGGCCAGCCTGGTCTACAAAAGGGAGTCCAGGACAGCCAAGGCTACATAGAGAAACCCTGTCTTGACAAACCAAAACCAAACCAAAAATAAATAAATAAATAAATAAATAAAAACAAAACAAACAAAGAAAAAAAGAGGTTGATGCAGGAAGGTCATAAATTCAAGACCAGGTCAGGACATATAACAAATATATGTTTCAGACAAAAATGAAAATTCATGCTCTCCATACAAGAAGGAGCACACATCAAGGGTGCCTTGAGGAAGTCAAAGAGACCACAGACATGGAATAGTGGATCCTCTGGACAGCGCTGTCCTCCTCCTCCTCCTCTAGGACCCACACTGCCAGTTAAGCAACCATGACTGTGTCTGTGTTCAGCCTCTTCTCTCCCAGAGCAGAGGAGAGTGCCTCGAAGGTTCAATCTGCAGAGTGTCAACTCTGGGGGAGAGACACTCCCGTCATCCCTCAGGCCACCTGAGGACACAGATCCCTTGGAGGCATCAAGCCCTACGTGAAAGTCATAGCTAATCCAGGCGGGCCCTCGGCCACGCCTTCCTGGGCAGGAGTAAGCATGGTGTTGTTCAGACAGACACTTAGGTTTAAGTCGTTTTGTTCAAATCAACTGCCCCGCTTGCTGCCTTCCAGCAGCCCTTCCAGGAAAAACACTTCAGTTTTCAACAAGAAATGGAGCTTTGTGAAAACTTACGCACAGTTCAGGCCTCCAGAGACATTCAGGGCCCTGTTTGGGGACAGACGCTGAAGCTATCTGAGGATTCAGTGACGGCAGAGGTGACACACATACGTCCTGTTTCCCCCGAGGGAGAGAGTTGCTTGTTTGAAACAAATCGGACAAAGGCAGTGTGCATCAGGCATTGCAAATTCCCCTTTTCTTAATAAGCATGATTCCCACACAAGTGGCCTACACCCTGGGAACCTCATCTTTTTTTTTTTTTTTTAATGGTTTTCTCTGTGTAACAGTCTTGGCTATCCTGGACTCACTTTTATAGACCAGGCTGGCCTCTAACTCACAGCGATCTGCCTGCTTCTGCATCCCAAGTGCCGGGATTAAAAGCGTGCGCCACCACGCCCGGCCTCATGTTCTTACTGTAAAATGAAAGCGACCATGTGAGCGTGAAGACGGGCATGAGGTTTAGGGTAAGCACAGTCATTAATGAACCACACTCGATCACCATTGTTAAGGCTCAAAGGTAAATGATCTGAAATCTCACGTGACTCTGTGTGCTGCTAGGTGCCTGGCACATTTGAAGAGGATCTAGACAGAGCCATGTATTTATTTGGTGCCCCTCAAAAGTTATTAAACACAGGAAACTGGAGGGGCAGTGAGGGCTGTGTGGAAAGGTCTAATTTAGTAGCTCTGTGGGTGTCTGCTTTAACTGTCAACTTGACACAACCTAGGTTCATCTCACAGAAAAGACTCAGTTGACGAATTGCCTAAATCAGATGGCCCATGCGCATGTGCGGGGGGTGGGGGTGGGGTGAGGGGGGGATCTTGTTGACTATCAGTTGATGTAAGAGGGCCCAGCCCATGATACCATCCCTCAACAGGCGGACCTGAACTATGTAAGAAAATTGGCTGAGGGGCTGGAGAGATGGCTCAGAGGATAAGAGCACCGTCTGCTCTTCCAAAGGTCCTGAGTTCAATTCCCAGCAACTACATGGTGGCTCACAAGCATCTATAATGAAATCTGGTGACCATTTCTGGCATGCAGCAGTATAAATCTGCCTATATGAAAAATAAATATCTTTGCCGGGTGTGGTGGCATATGCCTTTAATCCCAGCACTCGGGAGGCAGAGGCAGACGGATCATTGTGAGTTTGAGGCCAGCCTGGTCTACAAAACGAGTCTAGGACAGCCAAGGCTACACAGAGAGACCCTGTCTCAAAAAACAAAAACAAAAACAAAAAAAAAAAACAAAAAAAAAAAGAAAGAAAACTGGCTGAGAGACTAGCACAATGGCTTAGTAGTCAAGAGCGCTTAGTGCTCTGGCAGAGGACCTGGGTTCAGTTCTTAGCACCTGCAGGATGGCTAACAACCTCTTACTCTAGTTTCAGGGACTCTGATGCCCTCTTATGACTTCTGTGGGCACCAGGCACGAACGTGGTGCAATACATACACAGAGGAAAAACATACACATAAAATAAATATAAATCTAAAACCAAGCAAGCCAGAAAGCAAGCAGGCTGAGTATAAGTGCGCTAGCCAGCTAGCAAGTAGGTGTTGTCATAGTTCCTGATTATCTTTGCTAGGTTTTGTTTTGTTTTGTTTTGTTTTGTTTTTTTTGCCAACTTGACACAAGCTAGAGTCAGCTAAGAAAAGGTATTTCAAAGCCTGGCCATGGTGTCGCAAACCTTTACTCCCAGCACTCAAGAGGCAGAGGCAGGTGGATTACTGTGAGTCTGAGTCCAGCCTGGTCTACAAAGCAAATCCAGGACAGTCAAGGCTACACAGAGAAACCTTGTCTTGAAAAAAAAGAAAGAAAGAAAGAAAGAAAGAAAGAAAAAGTACTTCAACTGAATAAACAAACAAACAAACAAACACCCAAAAGTTGGGTGTGGCAGCACAAGCCTTTAATCCCAGCACTTGAGAGGCAGAGGCAGGTGGATCACTGTGAGTTTGAGGCCAGCCTGGTCTTCAAAGCAAGTCCAGGACAGCCAAGGCTACACATGGAAAGCCTGTCTCAGAAAAACCAACAAAACAAAACAAAAGCCAAACCCAAAACAAACAAACAAAAATCCCCAACCAACAACAAGAAGTCTCCCTTAGATTGCCTGCATGAAAGTCTATTGGACATTTTTCCGATTAATGATTGATGTTGGAGGGCCCAGCCCACCATGGGCGGTGCCACCCCTAAATAGGTGTTTGGTGTTGTTTAAGAAAGGTTAAAGAGGCCATGGATAGCAAGTCAGTAAGGAGCATTCCTCCAGGTTCCTGCCTTGGTTTCCCCTTAGGATGGACTGTGATCTGGAGTTGAAAACTAAATAAACCTTTCATTCTCCAAGGTGATTTTGGTCAGGGTATTTTATCACAGCATCAGAAATGAAACTGGACAGTGTGCATTTTAACAGACCTGTTAGGGCTGGTCCCTTGGGTGAGTTGGAGGAAGCCATGTTAAGTGGACCAGGCTGGGACAAAGAAGCGTCCAGCATCCAGAGAGCAAGCAGCAGACACAATAGTAAATGACACCTTTGCCTCCTAACCTGCTCATCACCAGAGCTTGCTTCCTTCTTGGACCGGCTGGATTACCTCCTGGGCGTGGGTGCCTCAGGAAGAAGATTGCTTCCTGTGAGGTCAGACAGTGTGAGTTGGGATAGAGGTGGGACTTGAATTCAGATCTTTGAAGATTAGACCTTTTGCCCCCTCGGGCCAGAGAGTGGAACTGGTCTTATCGTAGGCTTGTGGCTACTTGACTTGATAAATCGTAGCCAGCAGGTCCCGAGTTCATCCAAGTGTACCAAGCTAATGTGTCTCACTTGTTTTTTTGTTTTGTTTTGTTTTTTTGACTGGGAGTCATGTTGTGCGTGCACTTCTGCCTGGCGACAAGGCCCTATTCATCCTTCTGCTCACTCTGTGAATGCAGGGGGATACTGAAGAGCTAAGGAGATACGATATTAACCATCATGAACTTCACAGTCTTCCTTTCCTAATCTATATGACTCCGGGAAGTGAGAAACAAATGCATTGTGGGGAGGAGGCCTGCTAGGTGGTAAAAGTGTACTGTTCATGACTTTATTGTGCTGTATTCATTCATCCGTTTGTTTGGTCACCGTAATGAAATGCTCCTGTCTGACTAATATCACAGACGAAATAAATATTCATTCAGCTCATACTTCAGGGGAAGGGAATTTTGTTTTTCCCCTGGTGAGGGACTAACAGCAAATGACCTCACAGTCGTGCGGGAAGAAGAGTTCACACTGCAAAAGGAGTCAGAGAGAAACAAGGGTCCTGCAATCACTTCTGAGGGCGTACCCCAGCTCTCTCTCTCTCTCTCTCTCTCTCTCTCTCTCTCTCTCTCTCTCTCTCTCTGGTTTTTTTGAGACAGGGCTTCTCTGTGTAGCCCTGGCTGTCCTGGACTCACTTTGTAGACCAGGCTGGCTTAAACTCACAGTGATCCACCTGCCTCTGCCTCCTGAGTGCTGGGATTAAAGACGCGCACCACCACGCACAGCCCTTATCCCAGTGATCTTAAGACTCAGCGTCCCTACCTCCTATGAGGGCACCCAGCTTCCCAACATTCGACATCATGGAGTGACTCTCCAGTCTCAGAGCAATTGGGTAACCAGTCAAGCCATGGCCCACCCATAGCTAATGGGGCTCTGCTGTGATGGGACAATTTTGGTAAGTTTTTACAGAATCTAGGCTATTTCCAGGCACCAGGATGGTCTCTACGGCTTTCCTGTAAGAAACTGTGATGAGGCCACATGCAGTACCACGCACTACCCCAGCCTCGGAGATGTGGGAAACTCTTGTTGTTTGTGTTTGTTTGTTTGTTTGTTTTAATTTTTGTTTTATTAATTTATTCATATTACATCTCAATTACATATTACATATTACATCTCATATCCCATCCCTTGTATCCTCCCATTTTCCCCTTACTCCCCTCCCCTATGTCTGTGATTGAGGGGGACTTCCTACCCCTGTATATGCTCAAAGGGTATCAAGTCTCTTCTTAATAGCCTGCTAATCCTTCCTCTGAGTGCCACCAAGTCTCCCCATCCAGGGGACGTGGTCAAATATGAGGCACCAGAGTGCGTGTGAAAGTCAGACCCCACTCTCCACTCAACTGTGGAGAATGTCCTGTCCATTGGCTAGATCTGGTTAGGGGTTTGGAGTTTACTGCCTGTATTGTCCTTGGCTGGTGTCATAGTTTGAGCAGGACCCCTGGGCCCAGATCTGCCTATCATAATGTTCTTCTTGTAGGGTGGGAAACTCTTCCTCAGGAGCCTGCTCTGCATCCTCAGTCACAAGCAGGAAGGCAGCTCAGAGACTGCCCATGTTGCCAGGTCATGGCTCTGTCTCCTACAAAGCATGGATGATGAGAGTCTCCCCTTCAGGGAGGCTGCTGTGGGAAAGAGCTAAAACGACACGTGATGTGCCCAGCACCATGCTTTATTTTGAGGACTATCAAGTCTCTTACTTCTTTCATTGTTTTTTCTTTTTCTTAAAAAAATTTTTTTTTTCTTTTTTGGTTTTCTGAGACCGGGTTTCTCTGTGTAATAGCCCTGGCTTTCCTGTACTCACTTTGTAGACCAGGCTGGCCTCGAACTCACGAAGATCTGCCCTCCTCTGCCTCCTGAGTGCTGGGATTATAGGCATATGCCACCATGCCTAGCTCTCTAAAAAGAATTCTTACATTCATTTTATTTTATTTTATTTATTTTTTTGAGAGAAGTTTTCCCTGTTTAGCCTTGGCTATCCTGTACTCACTTTGTAGACCAGGCTGGCCCAGAACTCACAGTGATCTGCCTGCCTCTGCCTCCCTTAGTGATGGAATTTAAGGTGCAGGCCACCATGCATGGCTCTTTTATTTATTTATTGTGTGTATGATGTGTGTGTCTGTGTGTGTGTTTACACACATGCCATGGTGCACATGTGGAGACCAAAGCATAATATTTTTCTGTTTCTACCATGTGGGACCTGGAGATCAAATTTAGGATGTCACCCTTGGTGGCAGATATCTTTACCCACTAAGTCATCTCCCTAGCCCACAACTCCTTTTTTCTTGGAGATTTTCTCTGTGCTCTTGTAGCATGGGGAAAGCTTGAATGAGAGCATACTGCCCCTAGTCTGGAGCCTCTAGCTCCTATTTTGTCATGACTGCTTATCAGGATGAACGTTGTGGAACGTTCTAGAACTGATGTCATGACATGCTTTGAAGTTAAACTCTATTTGGGTGACATTAAAGATTCATTATGCACCTCAGGAATAATGTGACATAACTACCTTTATAGTCAATGACCCGAGCAAGCAGAGAGGGTAGGGAGGGGAATAGAAAAATTCAGCAGAGTCTACCTATCAACCGCACGTAAGCAAAATAGGAAGCCTCGCTCCATCGCAGGGAACGGTCAGGCTTGTGAGGGTAGAAGGCAGTTCTTGAAGAGTATGGAGGCTGCTGGTGGGGCTGGAGTCTGCCTCTGATCTCATCGGGGAAGCTCCCCACAGTGCCTGCCTCAGTGGCTGCCTTGGCAGGGACAGAGTTGGCTGGTGATGTCTATGTCACCCTTTCAAGAAGGTGACGTCTCCTGATACTGATTAGTATTGCTGCCACGAAAACTTAAGATGGCGGCCACTATGTCCGTGAAGGTCGCATTGCTTTTCAGGCTAGGTGCTCTCCAGGTGTCATCCCTTTGTCACCCAGCATCCTTGAAAGGTGGGTCTTTTTGTTTGGATTTTATAGCTCTGAACTGGGCAATAATTAAATAACATGCCAAGGGCACACGGGTTTATAATGTGAAAGAGGTAAGGCTTGAGCCCAGCCTACCATCAGTGTAAGAAGGTTTGCTTCCTTCCCATGCGCCCTTTGTAGTTGTTACCTCTCCCAGATGAAGACACAGTTGCAGAGGGGCAAAAAGAATCTGCCTAAGATCATGTGGTCGCTCTGATAGGTCACCGTAGCAGAGTCTTCACTCTATGGTGGGCATGGGACAAGGGCCTGACATATCACTGCTTTATGATACATAATAAATACCAGGTCTGGGCTCTCTGGCTTCAGAGCTTTGATCTGTCCAGCTCCGCTTTCAGGAGACCCAAATCAGAAACGTTCAGTGGAGGAAAAGGAAAGGTGGCTGAGACTGAGACGGACCCTGTCAGAATTTATGAGGTGAATCGGCTTCTAGCCGCCCCTCCTCCTGAATGTAACTCTGTCCATTCTTAGTGACGAGTGGAGGCTGTGCAGTGAGGACTAGGAATGTGTGACCGGTTGTAACGGGCATTCAAGTGAAGGGCATCGGTCAGGGTTGAGATCAATAAAGAGATAAAGGCCTTCAAGATGCTGGGGCTGATGAGGGCAGATGATGAGGGCAGCCTGCTTTGCTGGGATCTTTCTTTTCAGGGAAGTTGATAGACGATGTGTCAAGCTGTACTCTTAACATTCCAACCGCAATGGCCAACTATCAGAAGCCATGAGTGTCCCATAGCTGGAGGTGAAGGGGGCCAGGGAAGGGCCCTCGGAGCTCATGAACTATCCTGGAGACAAGGCAGTCTACTCTGTAAATACTGCAGACATTCCTGGGGAAGGAAAGCTAATTCCACAGATGGTATCCTAAGCCCTGAGAGCTGCCAAGGGCCCTGCCATCCTGGCTGCTTCTCTTCTCAAACACCATAAACCACAGGGACTGGGTTTTTAAGGGCAGTGGAGGCTGGCGACAGCCCTTTTTTTTTTTTTATCAGAAGCACAGTTTCTTTTGCACATGTGCTCCCAGGAGAGCCATCTCATTGATGGGCTGAATGAGGAGCAAAATTAATGGCCACTGGTGCATCAAGGTGGATAAAGCAGACGACTGTTGAAAGTAGCATTGCTGATAGCGGCTCAGCAGATAAGCAACGGTGCAAAGGCTTTTGCAGCGTTAAGCTCTGCCTTCCCTCTCTCCCTCCTTGACGTTAGGGAGCACTCAGTTTGTTCTCAATCTGCCTCCTCCACTTACTGGGCACATGAGCCTCCCAGCTTGGTTTCCTCATTCCCTGTAGCTATGATAGATGATAATTACAATGACAGATACAGACAGCTAGAATCTAGCATTAAAAAATAAAGCAAAACAAAACCGTGATGACCATTTTGTGAGTTCTCGTGCATAACAACTCATATGCTAAGTAGTCACGGCTTCTGATCCTCAGTTCAACTGGGAATATTTTGAATTTGTAGGAAATCAGCTCTGGACAGTACATTCGATTTTCTCCAGGTCACACAGCCAGTGGCAATGGTGCGAGGATCAAACTCAAGTCTGTTGTGTGCCAGACCCCCTGTGCTTCTCCCGAGCATTATTCAAGCTCCATATGTTGGACGGGAATGTGCTTTAATTGGCGTGTGGATGTCAGAATTCTACCCTCTATGGCTGTGTAAGAAAAGTCTGTTTACTTTCATTCTATAATTGTTTGTTTGTTTGTTTGTTTGTTTTTTCAAGACAGGGTTTCTCTGTGTAACAGCTCTGGCTGTCCTGGAACTCACTCTGTAGTCCAGGCTGGCCTCGAACTCACAGAGATCTGCCTGCCTCTGCCTCCCAAGTACTGGGATTAAAGGCCATTCCACAAGTTTGTTAGCAGGGCAGAAACCAGGAGACATTTTCGCTTTCTAAGTTTTCTTTTGAAAGGTACAACATTTCTAGCTTTGCCCAGTGGCTGAGTTCCCAGCTGGGCAATCCTGTCTGCTCTTGTCACCTGCCTCCTAAGTCAAAGCTTACATTGGTAGGGAAAGCAAGGGTCTTAGAGGCTAGAGGAGGGGGTCCACACCTGTAATATCAGCCTCCTCTGGAGAATGAGGCAGGAAAAACCACAAGTTTCAGGCCATACTGGGCAAATTAATGAGGTTCTGTTACCAAAGTAAAAGAATCAAAACCAGGGCTGGAGATGTGGCGCTGTGGGAGAGTGCTCGCCTAGACACACAGCACACTCTAGGTTCAACCTTGGAGCGCTGAAAACGAGCAAACAGGCTGAGTTTCAGTTCTACATTTACTAGCTGGGTTCCACGCCTTGAGTTGTCAGTTCTCACTCTAAGTGGCTTCTCTATTCTCACAGTTGTTTTGAGATGATCGCATCTGAAATTAAGGGTGTGATTTTAAAAGGTGGATAAAGTAAGCTGGGTGGTGGTGGCACATGCCTTTGATCCCAGCACTTGGGAGGCAGAGGTAGGCAGATCATTGTGAGTTCAAGGCCAGCCTGGACTACAGAGTGAGTCTAGGACAGCCAGGGCTACACAGAGAAACCCTGTCTCGAAAAACCAAAATAAAAACAAAAACTAACCGACCAAACAAAAACAAAAAACCTACCCCCCCAAAAAAAAGAAAGAAAGAAAAAAGACAATAAAAAGGTGGATAAAGCAGATGGACTTTAGAAGTAGCATTGCTGAAAACCCAGGCCAAACAGAGTTACAAAGAAAGAATGAAAGAAAGGAAGAAAGAAAGAAAGAAAAGAAAGAAAAAAGATAATAACAGTAAGAGAGAAAACAGAGGCAGCAGACATCCATGATGGGAGGATGGCCCAGTTAACAATGGCAGGATGGCTAAGTTAATGGAGGCACATCAGTTTAACAGAACGCTATGTAGACATTTCCAAGTGTGTGTGTGTGGTGGTGGTGGTGGTGGTGGGGAATGCATATTTTGAAACAATAAAGATGTAAATCTTTAACTCTAGCATGCTTCCAGGTTCCAAGAAGTACAATTGGAGGAAAGCAAGCCGACGTCAGCAGCAGTGATCTTAGCTGATAGGCTAAGGCCTGTGCGTTTGCATGAATGTACAAACTTTCTCTCTCCATTTCCCAATTCCATACTGAGCATGGATTGTTTTGTTTTGTTTTTTTAAAATTAATTTTAATTTACGCACATTTGTGTGAGGGTGTCAGATTTTTGGAGTTATGGACAGTTGTGAGCTGCCATGTGGTTGCTGGGAATTGAACCCGGGTCCTTTGGAAGAGCAGGCAGTGCTCTTAACCACTGAGCCATCTCTCCAGCCCCAAGCATGGATTGTTTTGAAAATTAGTGTAAAATATGATTGCACTCATAAATGGCCACAAAGAACTAATTAATGCCTTTCCTAATCTTTAATTTATTCATTATTTTGGGGCTTATCAAAGCACCCTTTCAGTGTCTATCCAGTGCTCGGTCGTCTCTTTTAGTTTCTACCTGGATTTGGATGAGTTTAAAGAAAAAGAGCAAACAGTAGAGTAAAACTGATCTTTAGGAACTGCCTGGGCCCAAGCTACAACTTGGACATGCTGATAAAAGCTTCTGTTTGTTTGTTCTCTGTATAGCCCTGGCTGTCCTGGAACTTGCTCTGTAGACCAGGTTGTCCTTGAACTCAGAGATCTGCCTGCCTTTGCCTCCCTACTGCTGGTATTAAAGACATGTGCCAAACGATGTTCTTAAAAAAACAAACAAAAACACAAAACCAAAACAACAACAACCCCCCCCCCAAAAAAAATAAAAAATAGCTCAAACAAACCAAAAACTACCCAACACCTTCTTCAACCTGCCCTGCAGGAAGCAGGACAATGAGAAATTTCTCCTCAAGGACAGTGTTCTGCCTTTGCCACCAGCTGCTGGAAGGTTAGCTGTCCTTTCAGCAGACCAGGACGGGGCAGGTGGCCAGAGGAATGCCTGTGGCCTACAATGCCAGTGGGTGATCTGGGGACACATGGACCTCATGGGCACAGTTTCCTAAGTTAGGTCTTTGATATCATGACCACTGACTTCCTCTCTGGCAGCTGTTGGCATACCTCCCCTCCCCTTTTTCAGAGGGCAGTGGGGGTAGGATGTGAGGGGAATGCCTTAGAGTCCTCCCACTTACCTCTTCAGCAGCTGTGGTAGCAAACGGTTCTGAACATGTCAGGTTCTTTGCTTCCTTCTCAGGATGTTCCTGGCATGGCAGCTTCAGCAACTCATGTTAGGAGTTGGTGGGAATTAAAAGAGCACGGGAGGGAGGCAGAGGCAGGCGGATCAACGTGGGTTCGAGGCCAGCCTGGTCTACAAAGCGAGTCCAGGACAGCCAAGGCCAACACAGAGAAACCCTGTCTCAAACAACAACAACAATAATAATTTTTTTTTTAAGTTTAAAAAAGAGCACGGGATTTATGGGTGGGATGAGGCCTTTGCTGTAATGAAGAGAATGCCAAGATCTCACCAAGGTCACTCAGGCAGCGAGGGAATCTTTAGCCTAGGGCAGCAGGAACTGGTGGCAACTGAGTCCCAAATTCCTCCCCACAGTATCAGTGTCAAAGACCTGGTTCACCTATCTATCTGTTCATGGTCTGCTGTGAGCGAAAATGTCGATATACAATTCCATCCGTTAGAGGCAGAGGATGTTTCCTCTAAATTAATGTTTCTCAACCTGTGGGTTGAGAAACCCCTTTGGGGAACGGAATGACCCCTCCACAGGGGTTGCATATCAGAGATTCTGCATATCAGACATCTGCGTTACAATTCATAACAGTAGCAGAATTACAGTTACTAAGTAGCAACAGAAATACTTTTATGGGGTCATTACAACATGAAGAACTGTAGTAATGGGTTGCAGCATTAGGAAGGTTGGCAACCGCTGCTGTAAAGCCCTGTGCTGATGGTCTAACCTCCAGGATTTCAGACTTTGTCCCTAATTCAGTCTGACTGGTGTCTTGTAAGACAGGGCAGCTGGCTCACACTCTTAGTTTCAGCCCTCAGGAAGAAGAGGCAGGAGGATATCGCTGGAAATTCAAGGTCAGTCTGGTCTACTAGCAAATTCCAAGCAATCCAGAGCTACAGTAGGAGAACCAATCTGAGGGGAGGTGACCGGGAGGGACTGGGAGGAGAGGAGGGAGGGGAAATTCCAATCCGGATGTAAAGTAAACAAACAAATTGATGAAAACAAAACAAAATGAGACCACTATCAACCAAACCCCAAACCAAAATAACAACAACAAAGAATAAACAAACAAAACCAGCCGTGTGAGCCTGAGGTGATTAGTGCAAGCCTGTTACCTCAGCACTCAAGGAGGCAGAGACAGGTGGATCGCTGAGAGTTCAAGGCCAGTCTGGTCTACAAAGCGAGTTCAGGACTGCCAAGGCTACGCAGAGAAACCTTGTCTCAAAAAACAAAACAAAAGCCTGTGTGGAGAGGCCTTAAAGGAGAGGGTGGGGGAAGGGCAGCAGCCTAGAAGGCCAGAGGAGGAGACTCAGGGGACAGAGACCATTAAGCTGGTTCTCTGACTGCTCAGAGCAAAGGAGCCAGGGGATGGGAGGTGCACTGAGGAGATGGGGCAGGCCTCCAATGGGGGCCTGCAGACTGTCCCTAGACCTCCGTGAAAGGAGGGGTTAGGACAGGTTGTCATTCTTATCCAGCTAAGCTTTTGTCCCCAGCTTGGGCCCCGGCTCCTTTGATCCGAAGCACAGCCATTGTTGTTTCTCCAGCAGTAGCCTCCTTACTTGGATGGAGACTGTGGGCTTTGTTCTGAGACTTTTATCCCAGCGCTGGCCAGCGAGTGGGGACCGGCTGGGAGGGGCTCCGTGGAGGAGCCGGTGGGAGGCAGCAGAAGGACAAGGGCGGCCCCTGTCTCCGTCCCGCTGCTGCCTTGCGTGGGTTGCACAAAGCTCTCGGAACCCTCTTACTCAGCACAGAGCGGGCTGTGTTGGGGGTGGGGAAGGAGCTATGGGCGGAGACATTGGGCTTCTTTTTGTGTGTGCGCGCCTTTGTCAATAGTGTCTCCAGCCTGACCATAAAATAAATCAAAGACAGCGAGGCCCAATGACTTAGGTTCAAATCTTAGCTCAGCCAGTAATTGTGTTGTCTTGGTAAGTTCATTTTGCCTTTCAGAGGCACCTTCTCTGCAAAAATCCAGAAAGTGGCCATCTTTCCCACCTTTGAAGTCTTGAGGTGATTGTTTTAGGCATTCATTAATTGGTTCATTCATTCGCCCATTGGTTCAACAGTGTTCACCCACTAAGTACCGTCTCTGTGTCAGGCAATGTGAATGGTGCTAAGGAAATATTCATTTCAGAAAAGATTTCATTTTCTAAAGTGAAATACTTAGCCGGCCTTGGTGGTGCAAGCCTTTTATCCCAGCACTCGGGAGGCAGAGGCAGGCTGATTGATGTGAGCTCCAGGCCAGCCTGGTCTGCAAAGCAAGTCCAGGACAGCCAAAGCTACACAGAGACACTCTGTCTTGAAAAACAGGGGGGAAAAAAATGAAATACTTGACTTCAACTCCTCCTTCCCCATGAAGTGTATCAGGAAAGAAAGACACTAAATACCTACTTGGGACTGAGAATGCGACTCAGTGATAGAGTGCTGGTCTGTGCTTAGAGCCCTTAATGTGAGGCGGAAGACTGAGGGGAAAAAATACTGAGAGAAGAAAGGCAGGGAAGGGCCCTAGGAAGGTGGCATTTATAATGACATCTGAAACCAGTGCCCAGGAGGAGCTGGGGATGGCAGAAGGACTGCAAATGTTCCTTTCTGCTCCCCTGCCCTGGTTAGAATCCTCACTTCCACCTGCTGGGTTGCACCAGGGTGTGAAACTCCTCCCCCTCCCCCCAGGGACCTTAATTGGGAAGAAATGGAGGCAGGAACTGGCTTCTGGGGACCTGGAAGTGGATGAAGACACATATACAAAGGAATAAACCTGGGGACAGCAGTGACACTTTCCCTGTGTCTGACTGAGGAGTTTTAGGGTTGTGCTATTTCAAGGTGAATTCTGGGTGGGGCTCACAGGCCCTAGAAGAAAAGAGGAAGCTGCTATGCTTTCGCTTTGCAAAGGGCTGAGCAGATGGGTTTGCACCTTGATGGAGGCCCGCAGGCAGCCAGAGCTGACAGATTCTTATGGAGGAAGGGCATTCAGGCTGTCTCGGTGGGAGGAGAAAGCCTCTGAAAAGAGAAAAACAGCCCAGTGCTGGCTCTCAGATTCCACAAGCCCAGGCGGGTGGGCGGAGCTATTTGCTTGTGTCTGGTTCTGTCTAGGCACCAAGGATGTTGAAAGAGAACATCAGAATATGGGTCCTCGTCCTATCTCGAGGGGGCGGGGCCGCTTTTAAGCCAGCTCTGCCGACGAGAAAGTGAAGTTTCAGAGAAGCCAACTGATTTGCATGAGGCCGCAGAGCCAGGAAGAGGTGAACGTGGGCCTTGCCGCCAATCCCTCAAAATTTCAAATCCCTGTCCTTCCCACTGGATGATGCTGCGAGATTTTTTTTTGAACACTGTTTCCCTCTGACTTTTCCTCATACACGAAACGTTTCTTTTCTCTAGCGTGCTCTCCTGGACGCACTGAATGCCGTCTCACCGTGTCTGGTTAGGGACTGCCCTGGGAGGTGGACAGTTCAGTATTGGAGTTGAGGCTGAGGTGATTGGCGCTCAGCGTAGCAGGTGGGTCCCTTCATGTCACACAGCAAGGACACCAGGGAGCTGGGGGGAAATAGTGTCATCCCTACCACTGGCCAAGTCCCAGGTGAATTCCTCAGGTAGCCACTGACATTCCAGCCCTCTCTCTAGACTTAAAGTTAAAATCCCAAACGCAAAGCTTGTTTTTTTTCACAAAGCACAGAGCCTTCCCTTTGTTTCTGACTTTTGATAAAGCCAGCAGCAGCCAAAACTCCCCTTTCCTGAGGCCCTTCCTTCTCAGAAGGGTGGTTGGCCATGTCTTTTTTTTTTTTTTTTTTTTTTTATACTGGAGCTCCCACAAAGAGTGCTGCATATAATATGAAACACGTGTGCTGATTGTTGGAGCACCCCAGCCCGTGCTGCTCCCAGCATGGCTAGGAGCGCCTACCTCAGGATCCTTACGGAGGTGAGGGCCCATGCAACACTGAGAGAGGGACCTATGAACCGCCACTTCTTGTAGGCAGAGCTGGGCCCTGAGAATCTCTGCTTTTTTTCTTACTTCTTTCTCCTAAACCTTTGCCAACCTTCCTTTTTATTCTTGCAAAGTATGGAGGAACCCCGTCCATATTCAAACTCGGATGGGTTTGGAGTGAGCCGGAAACATCCACATCATGTGCTCCACTTTTCAATGGAGAAACCTAAAGAAACAACAATTTGATACATTGTCCCACCTCCCAACTCTCAACAGGTGCAGTATGATCTCTGTGTTAGAGGAAAAAGTAAATATATTATGGCGAGAGGCCCTCACATTGGGTGTATTTCTGGAAAATTCTGAGCCTAAAGGAAGCATGTTATTATCCATCCACTTTTTTTGTTTTTTGTTTTTTGTTTTTTTTTCGAGACAGGGTTTCTCTGCGTAGCCTTGGCTGTCCTAAACTCACTTTGTAGACCAGGCTGGCCTCGAACTCACAGCGATCTGCCTGCCTCTGCCTCCCAAGTGCTGGGATTAAAGGCGTGCGCCACCATGCCCGGCCATCCACTCTTTTCTAAGGACATGGATTTATCAGGTCCTTGAACTTGAAGATGCGTTAGCACTACCTAGTAGGCTAATCCAAGCTCAGACAGCTAGCCTCACTCTCTGGGTATCTGATTCCAGTGGAGCAGGCATGAGAGAAGCTTCGCATCAGATGATAGCAGCAGTGGGGAAATCCTGTGGACCCAACGTGTTGACAATGGCATTTGCTGAATGCCTCTTAGGAGATGGATGCATGGGGAAGCAGTGAAAGTAGCACGGACTTGTGACAGGCTGGAGGGAGTCTGTGAAGTCCCGAGTGAGGGAGTCGTGAGCTGACCCCGAATGCAATGGGAGGCGAAGGTCTAAGAGGTAGAAATAAAACTGAGGCCTGAAGGATGAAGACAAAGGAAGATACAGCATGGCACATTTGAGGAACCGAAATCGTCGCGGCCGAGTGCACCATCCAGGTGGCCTCAACTGTTGCATGAGAGTTAGGCCAGATTTGGCATAAGTGGGAGCTGGGGGCAGAGGGCTCTCCCTGTGAGAACCATGGCACAGGGGAAGTGGTAGACCAGATAGCCCTCGCTGAGTGAGGTGACAAAGTAACAGGACAGGAGAATGTGGAAGAGACTGGCCATCCTGTGATGTGGCCTAGTTTTGTTATCGTTATTGTTTTTGGTTTTTTGAGGCAGGGTTTCTCTTGTCGTCTTGGCTCTCCTGGACTTGCTTTGTTGGCCTTGAATTTACAGAGATTTGCCTGCTTCTGCCTCCCAAGTGCTGGGATTAAAGGCGTGTGCCATCACCCAGCTGATGTGGCCTACTTATAAAACATCTCCAGGGCATGAGATCACTGGACACTAGTGTCCTCAAGAGGGCCTTCTGAGAAACACTAAGGGTGGGAGGTGAAGCCAGATACGGTGGCACACGCCTGTAATCCCAGCACTAGGGAGGCAGAGGCAGACGGATCGCTGTGAGTTCGAGGCCAGCCTGGTCTACAAAGTGAGTCCAGGACAGCCAAGGCTACGCAGAAAAACCTTGTCTCAAATAACAACAACAACAACAAAAAAAGAATGGAAGGTGAAAGGAAAATAAAATCTGTACAAAGTGAAGGACACCTCAGAAGGAGGCACAGCAGCAGCCCCGAGCAAGAAGCATGAGGCCTGGCGACACTATGCAGACAACGACATGTGACCTCGCCAGGCCGATTGCCCAGGATCCGTCTCGAACCCCTATGAGTTCCAATACAGCCTCAACACTCAGCAGATAAGGGTCATCTCCCCACTCTATGGATTAGTAAACCAGCATGGCCAATCATGGGAGTTACAGAGGCAGGCCACGGAGCCACATGGCATGATCTTCTGTGCTCTCTGAGATGTGAGTGACCTTTGTCCTGCCTTCAAAGCTCTCAGGGAATAACAATTCTGCTCCCTGGCAGGCCCCATGCTTCTTCCTCACCCGGTTTTTCCTCCCTTCTACTTAAATCGAAAACCACCATCCACCTAGAAAACTCTCCTTGCCCTTCTTCCACATCCGCTTGCCATGTTGGAGATGTTTGCACACTCATCTCGTCTAGTCTTTGTCACCAGTGGCCAGGGATGGTGACAGGCGGGACCCTGGCCTTCGTTCTCGTTGTGAGATAGTGGAACTGGGACCTCAGCCCAGATCTGCTCGATTTCAGATGTGGGGAGTAAACAAGAGCAGGGGCCAGGAAAGGCTTAGAAACCAGCTCCTCTGCTGAGGGTCAGTGTTCTTTAGGCCGGATTTCCGGAACACGATATGCACATCTACGGATTCCTACCTGCTCCCACTCCTCTGCACAAGCATCTGTCCATCTTTAAGAATCTTGAGCCGGGCATAGTGGCTCACGCCTTTACTCCTAGCACTCAGGAGGCAGAGGCAGGTGGATCACTGTGAGTTCGAGGCCAGCCTGGCCTACAAAGGGAGTCCAGGACAGCCAAGGCTACACAGAGAAATCCTGTCTCAAAAAACAAAAAAACAAACAAACAAACAAAAACCAAAAAAACAACCCCCCCCCCCCCAAAAAAAAGAGATTCTTGACAGTGCCATGTCACTGAGAACCTTGCCTGGTTTGTCTCAAGATACCATTCAGTTGAACCCAACCCTTAACACAATTTAATAATCTTTTTTTTTCTTAAATTATTTTTCTTTGAGACAGGGTCTCACACTATCACTTTGGATGGTCAAGACTTTGCTATGTAGACCAGGCTAGACTTGAACTCACAGGAGTCAACCTCCCTCTGCCTCCCCCAAATGCTGGTATTGAAGGTATATAGGCACCACTAAACAGTCTTTCAGTCTTTCCTAAAAGATGGCTTCTTGGGCATTTTGAAAATCACTCCGAAGGTGAAGATATCTCTCTCTCTCTCTCTCTCTCTCTCTCTCTCTCTCTCTCTCTCTCTCTCTTTCAGTTTTGGCTCCCTTTGTAGACCAGGCTAGCCTCAAACTTACAGCACTCCATCTGCTTCTGCTTCTGCCTCTCTAAGTGCTGGTATTAAAGGCATGCGCCATCATTTCCGGCTTTTGTTTTTGTTTTGTTTGTTTGTTTGTTTGTTTTGTTTTTTGGAGATGGGGTTTTTGTGTATAGTCTTGGCTGTCCTGGACTCACTTTGTAGACCAGGCTGGCCTGAAACTCACAGTGATCCGCCTGCCTCTGCCTCCCGTGTGCTGGGACTGATGTGTCTTTTTTATTTGTTCGTTTGTTTTGGTTGTTGTTATTGTTGTTATTTTTCCAGACAAGGTTTCTCTGTGTAACCTTGGCTGTCCTGGACTCACTTTGTAGACCAGGCTGGCCTCAAATTCACAGCAATCCACCTGCCTCTGCCTCCTGAGTGTTGGGATTAAAGGCCTGCACCACCATGCCTGGCTAAGGGAAACAGTGTTACATCATAAGATTTACAAACTGGCTTGTGGCCCTGATATCTTTTAGGCCCTGTGACCTTCTGCCTGTATCACTTGCTGTTGATGGATTATTGTTGCTGATGATCCTTTGTCCTTTCTTTCTGCCTTTCTTTCCTCTTCTCCTCCTCCTCCTCCTTTTTGGTTTTTGGAGACAAGGCTTCTCAGTGTAGCATTGGCTGTCCTCAAAGGCGTGTGCCACCACACCCAGTCTTTTGGCCTTTCTTATAGCTAATAAGCATCCTAACTGAAATAGAATCTAGCCCCACTTTAAGTTGGAAAAGTAACGGCCTAAGGTCATGCTGCAAGTAAAACTGTACCATGTAGACTCTCCTTTCCCAACTTTCCCTCATCATGGAAAACATACACATTTTTTTTTTTCATTCTACAATACGTATGTAGGTTCATCTGGAGAATAAAGTGAGACTCAACATTGAAATGGAGCAAACGGAAGCAGCCCCGTGAATTTCAGAAACCTTTCTGCGCATGCGCCTTAGTCCCAGTCTCGTGAGTCACTCTGCTGCTTTGTGTATCCATCTGTTCGCTGATTTATTCACACATGCAACACACAGGCCCTGCAGTTCTCACAGAGATTTCCTGCCAACGAGCTGCCCACTTTCTACACAGATGCGAAGAGACTGAGATAAACGGTGACTCTAGGCGCGCCACGGGTGGAGGGGACCTCTAACACCCCAGACACAAGGCAGCTGTGCCACTGGCTTTCTGTGTCCCTGCGCCTTGCTATGTTATTTACATTTGTTAGCCCCCACACTCTCACCCTTCCCACCCCAAGAAGGTGTGGTCGCTTCCATTTTACGGCTGAGCAAACAGAGGCTTAGAGGTGAAAGGGGGACTTTCCCGAGGGCAGAGGGTCATTGATGCTGGAGCCGAGACTTGACTCTAGGACTCTTGAACTTACCCGCACGCACGCTGGAAACTGTCTTTTGTTAGTGAGGTGACACTGGAACTGCGCATCCTTGGTTAGCCGTTGCTGTTGGGGGTGGTCCTACTTCATTCATTCTTTCCCCTTCTAATCTTTCTCGTTTCCTGCCAACCACGTGCCTGCAGCCGAGGAGAGGATGTGCAACACGCTGGTGGGCACCCTAGGTAATCATCCCAGCAGGCAAACCGTCCCAAAGTGACCTAGGGCCCCTCTGCCTCTCTAGGAACACAGGGGTGGCCAAGAGTGGAAGAGCAGACACAGACGTGAGCAGCCCTCATTTCTGAGAAGCCACAGTTGACTCTGAGAGGAAGCTGTGAGGTGATGTTAACACAAAGCAAGCAAAGCATTGTGGGACACTGAGAAGGGAGAAAACAGCACGGGCCGGACCTGGCATTTGAGCCTGGCTTGCATCACAGTCAGAATGGTTATATCCATGTGCCCTGTACAGGTCTTTGAGGATAAACCTTAAAAATAAATAAATAAATAAATAAATAAATAAATAAATAAATAAATGTATGTGTGTGTGTGTGTGTGTACACAACACACACACACACACACACACACACACACATGATCTCAGAATCCTTTTTGACTGTGTGATTCACACAAGGAGCCCCATTTCCCTTCTGAAGAAACTGAGGCCCAGAGAAGTAAAATGACTTACCCAAGGTCATAATACCTGACACAACGTGGGGACAATTCAGCTTTTAGAGCCCATGTTCTTTCCAAGAGAGCTCACTGCCTCTACAAATATCGCAAGGCTCGAGGGAGTGGCAACTTCCATGCATGCACCTGTGTACAGTCTGCTCCGAGCTCCTTCACTGGAGAAGCCTGGAAAGTGCTGCATCCTGCTGTATCCGTTGTTCAGCATCGTGTGTGTGTGTGTGTGTGTGTGTGTGTGTGTGTGTGTGTGTGTGTGTAATCTGTGGGCTCTGGGCTAATCCAATAGGAAGCTCTAGTTACATGGGTTTCCTGGCCTCTCTGTAGGAGAAGTGGTTAATCCAGTTCCATCTTAGCCTCACTGATCAGAGTGGGACTCTGACCCCTGCTCAGGGGTCTTTGAAATGTGAATAGCAGGGCTCACCCTGAAGCTTTTGCTGCAGATGGGTTGATGTTCTCTGGGCTTGGGTAGGAAGTGCGACAAAGCTGCCTGCCGGCCCCAGGCAGTGAGGCATGCACAAGTGTATGGGGAGTTTGAAGCCCTCGCACAGAAAGGGAAGGAAAGGGCCTGGACGTTGACTGAGTGGGCACACTGTGTTTAGGGCTTCACATGCGTCTGAGAGCAAACATTACTCAAAGCATCCAGATGCCTTGCAGCAAGCTGTGATGCCAGGACTACATGACCAGTCACGTCTCTGTCATTTCTCTTGCTGGAATACAAATCTCTTTGAAATGACACCAAGGCAGGGGGTATCCTGCCCAGCCCTGCCACAATATTCCATTACTCCTGGTTTACATACAGAAAGGAAGTTGCTCAGAGGTCAAACAAGGTCACAGAGTTAGTCACTAGTTCAATAGAACTTAAATTTAGGTCTTGGACTCCAGGGAAGAATTGGGGCCGACTGAACTCCTAAGAGGAAGCTGGGGTCGATGGGGGAGCTGGTCCATGCTTGACATATGGTGATGTTTATTGCCTGTGTCCAGTTCGGATGGGGTGGCAGGGGGCAGCGGGGTCCTTTTCCCCCACACAAGCGTCTGAAAGCAGCTCTCTCAGAGATGCCTGCCACTCTTACTCCTTCCCCAGGAGCCAGTCCGTTGCTGGCACTGGAGGGCAGAGGCCACGCCGCAGAGAAAGGCCTCTTTCTCTCAGGAAGCAGAGCTCACAGAGCTAAAGCCTCCCTGGCCCTGGCCATTGAGCAGAACTCCACCAAGAAATCAATAGCCTCACAGGCAGGGATCCATATCTGAATGGCTCCATTTGAAATATAGAATTGTAATAATTAAATAATAATAATTATAAATTTCCTCAATACATTTTATTGAGTGAATTATAGTTTTAGGAAAGTTTTTTTTTTGTTTTTTTTTGGTATAGAAAGTGGTTTTGTTTTTGTTTTTTGTTTTTTGGGTTTTTCGAGACAGGGTTTTCTGTGTAGCTGTCCTGGACTCACTTTGTAGAGCAGGCTGGCCTCGACCTCACAGCGATCCATTTGCCTCTGCCTCCTGAGTGTTGGGATTAAAGGCATGTGCCACCACACCTGGCTGAAAGTGTTTTATCATCTAAAGATATAATTATTTTCCAGCCCCCAGATTTTATGCTCCTTAGAGTGGGTTCCTTTCAGCACTCAGAGGCTTTGGTGATGGACACATCTTGGGATCAAAATTATATGGTGGTCGCTGAGGCCGTGACGCTTGAGGAAGGCTGAGTCGCCAGGGAAGGAGGAGGTGATGTCCACCAATAAAAGACATGACATTTGCTAATAAAGCACCTGCTTTATCGGAGTAGCAGTGTGTCTCTATCTCTTTCTGTGTGCATGCTTGCATGTGTGTGTGTGTGTGTGTGTGTGTGTGTGTGTGTGTGTGTGTGTGTGTGTGTTCTATTGGTGGCACCAATGGTGGCTGGGGGACAGGTGATCGGGCTAAATGTGTACTTTAGAAATGGTACCATGGCCGGCCATAGTGGCACATGCCTTTAATCCCAGCACTCGGGAGGCAGAGGCAGGCGGATCACTGTGAGTTCGAGGCCAGCCTGGTCTACAAAGTGAGTCCAGGACAGCTAAGGCTACACAGAGAGACCCTATCTCCAACCAATTCCCCCCCCAAAAAGAAATGATATCATGATATTTACATTACAGCAGATGTAGCTATGAAGTAAAAGAGATTGTCAAATGCTCTTGAATATTCAGGGTCTGTTTTAGACTACTATTGATGACCTACTTTCTTCTGGTGCCTTTGCATATCTGAAGATATTTGAAAGAACAAAATGTGTAGACAACTTTCTCCTGTATGTAAAAGAGCGTATTTAGAGCCCCTTAAGGTTCCGTGATGAGCTAGCTGTTAGGTACACTAAAGGCATCACCTGTGGAAAAAAGAGATTGCTCAGTACAGTCAGGCCTATTCTCTGGAAGCTGCTATTAAGACGGCCAGAAGACTAGTCACAGGGCAGGAGAGAGTATTTATAAAACGCGTGTCTCATAAAGGCGTTATAGCCAAAGTATACACAGAACTTGTGAACTTAATGATAAGAAAACGATTTAGTCTAACCAGATGCCTTATCAAGATACAAGATACAAGAAAGGCAAATGCCTTCGTGGATAGAGGGAACCACAGCATTTGTTATCAGGGAGTTATCATGACCAGGAGGTTTTGCCGTGTAAGTGTTAGAAGGCCAGCCAATGTGGAAGAAGAGTTTTACGGGCACTGACTGTGAATCTAAGTTGTGCTTCTAATGTTTAATGATAAAGAAAAGCATGGCAGTTTCCTGCAAAACTATGTAAGCATACTCTCACCATGTGATGTAGCAATTGTAGCCACAGGTATATCTCAACTGGTTTAAAACATGCCTGAAGAAGCCGGGCACAGTGGCACATACCTGTATTTCCAGCACTCAGGGAGCAGAGGCACAGGGATCTGGTCTACAAAGCAAGTCCAGGACACCCAAGGCTACACAGAGAAACCCTGTCTTGAAAAACAACCCCATCCCAAAATATGCTTGAAGAAAAGTGCACACTACTGTTTGTAGCATCTTACTACATAATTACTTTAAGCCATGGGAAAACATCTACAACATGTCCTGCAATAAGCAAACAACTAGATAAACTGTGACATGTATGTAAAATGGAATATTACTTCATGATTTCTTTTCCCCCAAGACTGGGTTTCTCCATTTTAGCCTTGGCTGTTCTGGAACTCTCTCTGTAGACCAGGTTGGCCTTGAACTCACAGAGATCCTCCTGCCTGTGCCTCCCAAATGCTGAGATTACAGGCGTGTGCCACCATTGCCTAGCATGTTTCATAATTCTTAAAAACCAAGAAACTATCAAGTTGTGAAGAGACAAAGCTAGGTTACAGTACATGCTGCTAAATAAAGGGATATTGTCTGCGATGGCCACTTACCACATACCCTGCACCCACGTGCTATTCTAGAAACAGGAGCCCTACAGCCACAGCAGAGGGGTCGGGAGTTTCCAGAGCTCCAGAGGTCTGGATAGAAGATATTTTAGATTAGCAAAATGATTGTGTCTTGCTGTAAGTTTGTATACACGAAAGCCTGCATTTATTAAACTAAGCAGTACACAGCTAACCTTAAATTATCCCATTATAAAAGTCATAAAAAAACAAACAAACCATGTTTTCCAGGATAGATTATACAATGTGACATAACTTCTAAAATAAAAAAAAAAATTTTTTTTTTTTACTAATTTTGTGTGTATGAGTGCTTTGCCTGCCTGCATGCACCAAGTGCTTGCCTGGTGTCCCAGAGGTCAGAAGAGGGCTTCAGACTCCCCTGAAACTCGAGTTAGGGATGGTTGGGAGCTGCTGATGTGTGCTGGGAACCAACCCTGGCTCTTCTGGAAAAGCAGCCAGTGCTTTTAGCTTCTGAGTCATTTTTTCTAGTGCTCCGCCCCAACATAATATTATTTAAAGGTATGTAAGAATCACAGTGAAGAGGGTAGAGGAAACACTGTTGTCGTAGGTAACTTGGGTGATGAATGAAGTCTACAGCATTAAAGACAAAATGAATTGTGTTCAAGTGCTTAAAATTTTTTTTTTGTCTATTCTGTATACAGTGTTCTGCTTACATGTAGGCCTGCACTCCCAAAAAGGGCATCAGGTCACATTATAGATGGTTGTGAGCCACCATGTGGTTGCTGGAAATTGAACTCAGGACCTCTGGAAGAGCAGCCAGTGCTTTTAACCTCTGAGCCATCTCTCTAGCTCCTCAAGTGCCCGTTACGGTTCCACCCTGGGATGTCCCAAATGGTGTTCCTCAGGTCTTGATGCTATTTTGAAAAAAGGAGATCTAGCTGGCAGAGTAGGCTGCTAGGAATCGGACTTTGAAGACTGTGCCTGCCCCTCATTCTGGTCTGCTTGTGTGCCTCCTGGTCTACACCATGGGACAGTTCCCACAGGTGTGGATTAACCTGCTCCCCTTTTAAATGCCTTCCCATCAATAAAAGGTCGTCTCTGAAAGTGAACCATAATAAATCCTTCATTCATTACATTGGTTCCATCGGGTATTTTATCAGAGTGGTGAAAAAAATTACTAACACAGAGAATTGACATCAGAGAAGTGTTTTGTTGCCGTGTTGAACCATGGGAAAGTGTGAAGATGTAGGCTAGAGAGCCCTAGTATGTTATTAACAGAACTGAACAGGTCATTCTGATGGGAATTTAGGGACCAGAATGCTGATAGACGTGTGGACAGAGAAACTTACGCTTGAGAGATTCCAGGTGGGAACAAAGGCTACTGGGAATTGAGCTAAAGACTCTTCTGGTACATTCCGGTAAAGAATATGATTAAATTCTCCCTGTGCCCTTAAAAGTTGAGCGAGAAGGAATTAAAAAGTAATGAACTAAGTTCTTTGGTGGAGGGGATTTTGAGATAGTGTAACCTGTGGGCTGTGGCATGGTTGTTGCTCATGACTTTTAGTCAGCTTTATAGTAAGAACAGAGAGCAAAGAGCAGAGTGGAGAAAATACAAAATTGTGCAGAAGGGAGCCTGAAAGTGGCTAAAGTCAGATGATGCAAGTAAAGATCAGAGGACTGTAGTTGCTGAAGAGATTAATGTCAATAAAGACACCTATGTAATGCTGGGCATGGTGGCACACGCCCTAATCCCAGCACTTGGGAGGCAGAGGCAAGTGGATCTCTCTGAGTTTGAGGTCAGCCTGGTCTACCAAGGGAGTCCAGGATAGCCAAGACCACACAGAGAGACCCTGTCTTGAAAAAAAAATGAGAGAGAGAGAGAGAGAGAGAGAGAGAGAGAGAGAGAGAGAGAGAACACTATGTATTTTGTACCAAGACAAAAGGAAACACATTGACGGTGAGACTTTTCTCCCATCAAAGACTCTACGGTATAAATATACTAGCAGAAGTGGTACTTTGAGGGAAAGAACTGCCTAGAGAAAAAAATATTTTTCTATGTCCAGGAGCCAGGCTATGTGTTAAGCTGACAGTAGAATTTAATGTTTTCCACCAGGTGCTAGTATTGAAGGCCTGAAGAATGCAAGAGATATGAGAAAAGCCACTGAGAAGCCGGGCGCGGTGGTGCACGCCTTTAATCCCAGCACTCGGGAGGCAGAGGCAGGCGAATCGCTGTGAGTTCGAGGCCAGCCTGGTCTACAAAGTGAATCCAAGACATCCAAGGCTACACAGAGAAACCCTGTCTCGAAAAACAAAAAAAACAAAACAAAACAAAAAAAAAAAGAGAAAAGCCACTGAGACCAGGCAATATGTATAGGGTCATATTTTCTTCAGGGAATTCCTGGATGGGGAATGTATAAAGCTTTAAGGGGGAAGACTAAGTTACACTGGAGACCCTAGGATGTACATATGTAATATATAATGTATAATATAATATATAATATATAATATATATATCATATGAATACGAGATAAAGAAAAACACCAATCAATATGCCAAATAAATGGATAAAGGGATATCAATGGCCAGAGATGGCTTAATTTGAACAACAAAACAAAGTAGCATTGAATTATAATACAAAATATGGGAATTATCTCTATGCTCATACTGATATAATTCAATAATGGAGGGAATAAACCAATAAAGTGATATATACAAATTTCCATGTAACCAAATTCCAAACAATTTGTATCTCTTCTTTCCCAAAGGAGTTGGACTGTAATGTGGAATGTGCACAGTGCCTTCCATCTGCAGACTGTAGCTTAGAAAGAGAGAAAGAAAGAATGACATTTCAGTTAAGATACCTCAAAAACATTTCCTCAGCCAGGTGACGAAGGTCAGTGTGATAGTGACAAGACATTTGGAGAGCATGTCCCCTTCTGGCTTTGTTCGCTTGGCTTTTCCTATTAAAGACAGGATCTCCATATAGCTTAGGCAGGCTCAAACTGATGCTCTTCCTAGCTCAGCCTTCTGAGTCCTGAGGATTCAGATATGTCCTACCAAGTTTGGTAATAGTATATATACTCTTTTGTTGGTGTGGTAGGTTTTTGTTTTTGTTTTTTCGAGACAGGGCTTCTCTGTGTAGCCTTGGTTCATCTGGACTCGCTTTGTAGACCAGGCTGTCTTCGAACTCATGGAGATCGGCCTGCTTCTGCCTCCCAAGTGCTAGGATTAAAGGAGTGTGCCACCATGCCTGCCTGTGGTAGCATTTTGAGACAAGGTTTTGCTATGTAATAGGGCTGCCTGAGAGCTCAGTATGTAGCCCAGGCTGACCTGCAACTCACTATGGTCCTTCAGCCTCAGCCTCTCAAGTGCTGGGATTGCAAGCATGCACCACCACGCCTGGCTGTATGTCCTTGATGTGATGCAGCTAGGGACACCCCCGTGGTGTCAAGCCCCAGACCCCAGTCTGTCTCATCATGTGAAGTGATCAGACCATGCCTAACTAAGTGACAGTCTACAAAATACGTGACCAGTACTCTGTAAAACTCACAAGGCCATTAAAGAAAAGCAAGGACAGCTTGAAAAATAGCCATAGGCTAGAGGAACTGAAGGGACAGGACGACTGAATGTAAGGTGGTATAATAATGGTATTTTTGTTGTTGTTGTTGTTGTTGTTTTTTGAGACAGGGTTTCCCTGTGTAGCCCTGGATGTCTTGGACTCACCTTGTAGACCAGGCTGGAGGTGAATTCAGAGATAATGGTATCTTGGAACAGAAAAATAATTAGATTAAAAACTAACAATGGGCCAGGCATGGTGGCACACGCCTTTAATCCCAACACTTGGAAGGCAGAGGCTGGCGGATCGCTATGAGTTCGAAGCAAGCCTGGTCTACAAAGTGAGTCCAGGACAGGCAGGGCTACACAGGGAAACCCTGTCTTGAAAAACCAAAACCAAACCAAACCAAAACAAAAAGCAACAACAACAAAAAACCAAAGCAAAACCAAACCAACCAAACAAACAAAACCAAAACAAAAAACTAACAATGGCTGGAGAAAGTATAGACATTAATAAGTAAATTAAGCTAATAAGAACACACTAGTATTCATTCGTTAAATGTGACATGTGGCACATTACTGTGTGTTGTCAATATTTGGAAAATGGATTTGAACTATCTGAGAATTTTTAAACTACCCTTGAAATTTTCTTCTGTAAGTATAAAACTATTTTAAAATGTGAAAAGAAAAGAAAAAAAAAAAGAAAAAAATGAGATAATGCCATAAAATTATTTGGCAAGTAGTTCATATTAAATTATTTTAAATGACAACTGGGTTGAGTTTTTATTCAGCCAATTGTCCACAAGGAGAGCATTCACAGAAAGACCCTCATAAGGCCTGTCTGTCTCTACAGAGGCTGAAATTCCAAGGGCACGGGTGCTCGCTGGTGCCAAAGTTGCAGAGAAGGGTGACCATTATTCATCAAGAGACAGGGAAAGACACTCCCCTTCCGAAAGGGCAGAGAAAACAATAAGGAACATTTACTGACTCGTGAAGTATGTGAAAGTGCTTCGTCTACTCTGCATGTTCTGTCTCACAAAATCTCCTAATAACTCTAAAGTTTAAAGGGCACATGGGTGGGGGGTGGGTGGGGAGGGTGGGGGTGACGATGGGACACACCATTCTTCCCATAAAGACTGAGGCTCAGAAAATTTACAACCTACCTACCAGGTCACTAACTATACATTTTTGTTAGGTATATAGTGTGGTTTTTGGTGTGTGTGTGTGTGTGTGTGTGTGTGTGTGTGTGTGTGTGTGTGTCTGTGTGTGTCTGTGTGTGTCTGTGTGTGTAAGAGAGAGAGAGAGAGAGAGAGAGAGAGAGAGACAGACAGACAGACAGACAGACAGACAGACAGAGATAGAGACAGGAGGGAGGGAGGGAGGGTGGGAGGGAGAGAGACACAGAGAGATGGAGACAGACAGAAGGGAGGGAGGGAGGGAAGAGAGAGAGAGAGAGAGAGAGAGAGAGAGAGAGAGAGAGAGAGAGAGAGAGAGAGAGAGAGACGCAGGCACGCATGAACGCACGCACGCACGGTGAGCTGAACCCAGGGAGCTCACCTCTGCTCTGAGCCGGTCAGTGCTCAGCAATCCATCCCTCAGACCCTCCCACCATTTTCCCGGTCCTTCCTCCCTTTAGTTTGGGCCCAGGGTCGTCTTCTTGCTAGGTGAGTGCTTTCCTACTGAGCTATAGCACTGTCCACCTGTTTAGCGACATTCTTATCTTCTCCTGAAGTTCTCAGAGTGAGCGTAAGAGAGGGATTGAGTTTTCTCAACGAATTAGCTGGTTAATTAACACATTACTTTAACGTGTGTGAATGTTTTGCCTGCGTGTATGTCTATGTACCACGTGAGTGAATGACGCCCATGGAGGCCAAGAAAGGACATCAGATCCCCTGGGACTGGATTTACAGTTGGCTGTGAGCACCATGTGAGTGCTGGGAACAAAGTCCTATCCTTTGCAGCAGGCAACACGTGCTGTTAACTGTGGGGCCACTGGCCCCTGGAATTGGAGTTTTTCCATTTGGTGACTGGTGGAAGAGAAAGAAACAGAAATGTTGTTGAAAGAGAGATCAAAGGATATGGGGCGGTCTAGTTAGCTAGAAAGAATAAATTCTAGTCGCACCAGGGTGACTACAGTTTACAATACTTTACACCGGTAGATTTTACTTACAAAATACAAAAGTGAGGATTTTTATTTATTTATTTATTTATTTATTTATTTATCTGAGACAGGATTTCTCTGTGTGGCATTGGCTGTCCAGGACTCTCTTTGTAGACCAGGCTGGCCCGGAATTTTTAAGTTTTAAACACAGAGAAATGGTAACAGTTCAAGGAGGAAATGGTAATTACCTGGGCTTCATCATTACACAAGACACACACGCGCCAAACACGCATAATCACACTATATTCTACAAAAACATCCAATTAGCACACACTGGTGACAAAAGCAGAAAGCGACACGAGAAGGACATGGCCTCTGAGGCCGTGAGAATTTTCCGCAGGTTTGCTGAGATCCCTGGGGTCAGGAAAAAGCAGTGGGTGAGGCTCCTGGAGGAGTGGGTGAGGTGCTGGCTACCATTCTTAGCATCGTCACCCCGTGTCAGTGCCTTCCTGCCGGGCTACCTACTCACACACCACTCAAAGACCCTGGTGGCGGCTCCAATCTGGGCCACTTCCTCAGGGAAGCAGGATGTCGGCTCCACACTGGAGCCAGCCCCGCGGACTTGGGGTGGGAAGAGACTGTCTAATGGGTGAACTCTGAGTTAGGCACCAGAGAGGAAGCCACATTTCCGGGACTTGAGGAAACTGCCATTTCCTCCTTTAGCAGGAAGTGGCCTTGGCTATTCTCAGCACCACAGCTTTGGCCCGAGGAGCAATGGAAATCACAGCCTGGCGCTGGCTCTGGCTTGCCTCCTGTAGTTTAACAATCTACCAGTCAAAATAAACGGTCTCCTTAGGTCTCCAGGGCATGGTTAAGGTAATAATTCAGAGAGAGAGAGAGAGAGAGAGAGAGAGAGAGAGAGAGAGAGAGAGGGAAGCCAGAGGCCTGCTACAGTACAAAGGCTGCTCTTGGCTGCTGAGGCCTCATTAAACTGCATAATTAATGCATTGAAAAGACAAACAAACCTGGAGGCTCTGGGATGGCTTCTCAAACACCCAGTTGATTTGGATACTGAAACTGTTGGTGCTTTAAAAATACGCAGGTGAGTTCTGCCTGGTTCAGTAAGATGGGGAGTGGAGAAGTCAGCGGGACCAGGACCGGGACTGGAGGTCAGATACAGACGCCACCAGACAACTGGTTTTGAAGAGCTTACAATATTGTAAAAACTCTACTTTCACCGTCTCGAAATGACCTCGTTTACCTGGTAGAGTTGCTTCCAGTCAGAGAGATTCCTTCTCTGCTTTCATCTTCCCCATGCCCACTGTTCAGAGTCCGGCAGACTCAATCTCTCTTTCCCTAACCCAGCATCCATTTACAGCCTGGGAGCTGTCACCCTGGAGAGGGAACAGAGAGTGGCCTAGTTGCACTCTGTCACCAACAAGCATCCTCAGACAAACACACTTGATCCTTTGTTTTGATAAAGGCAATGACGGAAATACCGTATGCTGGGCACTAGGTGGTTGTGGGGGAGGGGACTGAGTCCGCATGAGGGGCCTATCCTGCTGAGGTTGCACTCGAATGTTCCTTTGCGAAGGAGGGTACTGAGTCACCCAAACTATGGGATGTGTCTCTTAAGTGTGTGTGTGCGCGTGCGTGCATGTGTGCATGCATGCGTGACTCTGTGTGTGTGTGTATGTGTGTATGTGAATGCAGTGCCCACTGAAGTTAGAACAGCATGTTGGATCACCTGGATCTGGAATGTCCACCTGGACCTGGAATGTCAAATTCTGGTCCTCTGCAAGGGCAGTGCTGCCTCGTAACTGCTGAGCCATCATCTCCCTAGCCCCATGGGATTCTTGACAAAAGATATGATAAATGAGACAAAGGCCCCACTCTCACGAAGAGCTCATATTTTGGAGAGGGGAGCAGAGAGAAAGAAATGAGATAGTGAAAAGTAACTTTGCAGAGAAGGAAGACACAATTGGTTAGAGTGGAGTAACCAGGGATCTGGTGGGAAGAAGGGCACAGCTGAAGGCAGCCATGAAGTCACGGCCAGAAGTGCAGAAGAAGTGAAATGTTCTTTCCACCCATATGGGAACCCTCTGTGTTCATGGTCCACATCACATGATTATGTGGAAAATTCCAGCATGTTCTCTAGGCTTCTTCTCGGGAGGGCTCATAAAGTTCTGCACCTTGAGCCTTTCTGGCCACTGTCCTCCTTAGGAGCCTGGGTGTCAGACTCCCGGTTGGACAGAGACAGCCTTGTGGTTAGACCTGCTGGCCTTTCCCTGATGATGGTCTTTGTGAGGATTGGAAGCGGCCTGCACCAGAAGGCTTGTGTGTAGAAGTGGCTCTGACAGAAGATGCAGGGGGACTCCAGCAGCCCCCCCCTGGCCCCCCCCCCCCCCTGCCTTGGGGAACCAGATCGTAAGCCAGAGAGAGACCTGGGTCACTTGTTCAAAACAAAAAACTCAAGAGTGCCTGCTATATGCTAGAGCGATGCTTAGCAGGGGCAAACACTATGAGGGCCAATGAAAACCCAGCCCTGGCCCTGAGCACTCACTGATCTTAGAGTTTAGTGGGCATTTAATAGCAAGGTAGGCGTCTGGATGCCATTCCGGGAGCTCCAGGAGGCAATTGAGTCACCCAGGAGACCTGCTGTGATGAGTTACAGCAAGCCTAGCCCACGCTGGTTTGTGCAGTAGAGTTTATTGGCTCCCCATAACTGTGAGATTCAAAGATGGGGAGGCTTCTGACGTTGCCCCCTGGAGGGCTCTTGCTGTGAGTCTAGGATCCTCTCAGCTCTCATCTCCTGCAGGCAGACACATTTCACTCCTCATCCGCTCTCTCTCCAGGCCACAACATGGATGCCAGGAGGCACGGAAGCCATAACTTCTCACTCATATGCTCAGGTGAATGAGAGCAAGAACAACATCCCTTTCAACCTGTAAAGTCAAGCTGGGACCCATCGGGCGGCCTCTCCTCACATCCTCCTAATCTCAGTGACCAAGAGGAGGCAAAACCTGGGTTCCGATTCCTGTAACAGAGCCAAGGACAGGAGTGGAATTTGTGAACTCGGCTCACCTCCAGAGCGAGGGTGGTGATAGACCCGAATACCAGTGGGAGGACTGACACTAGGAGGCAGCACTGATGCCCTCTGCAAATAAAAGGTAGGTATGACAGGCACTGCATGGTTCAAGAAGAGTCCCCTAGAAAGAAGATTGGGTGAGGCATGAAAGGACAAGTAATCTCTGGTTACTCAGAGAAAGACAGTATGGCTGGGTCCTAGTGTAGGGTTAAAGGTCCTGCACAACAAAACAAAAAGGGACGGAATGTAAACATGTCTCTCACATTGGCTCCCTGGTCACCAGTGGCAGACCTTCAACATCTCTGTTGATCGTTTTTTTTTCCCCCTAAGACATGGTCTCTCTGTGTAGCCCTGGCTGCCCTGGACTCACTTTGTAGACCATGCTGGCCTCAAACTCACAGCAATCCACCTGCCTCTGCCTCCCGAGTGCTGGGATTGGTTATAGAATTTCTCAGGGCTCAGGACTAGAGAGGATCTATTTGATGCGCCCTTAACAGAAAACATGAGCACTACCCATGGTGACATTCAAGTGCCTCCGTCTCTTGGCTCCGCAGGGTGCTCTGTGGCAGGTCTCACTCAGGTCAGCTGGCAGGGTAACTCTTTCCATCATGGGCTGAGCTCTGCAAAACCAAAAGCCCCAGTATTCTACAGCCAATTTTGAAATCTGTGTTTTTTGTTCTCAGGAAATTTTGTTCTTAGTACCACATCAGTCAATGTCTAGACTTTGAACAGTACAGGGGACACTTTGTTGTATTTTCAGTTCACAAATATTGACAAAAGAATGAAGGTTAGCTCAATGTATTTGAGTGACTAAGGGGGGAAAAAAAACCAGATTTGCTCAAAATTCCAGGAACTTTCTGTTGAACTGAGGTGTTTTCCACTCTCCAAATGCTGTCCCCAGGCAGTCCTGGACCCAGGAAAGACCCCTGCTTATCACTGCTATGAAAAAAAAGGATGTCAACTGAATCAGAGGAGCCAACATTTTCCCAAACAATAATGATTTTGTACAACACAAGAAGTCCTTCAGTCCTCAAGGGATGTAATTTCCTGACCCAACAGAGTCCATGTTAGGCAGATGTCATAGAAGGCGTGTGTGAGAGGCTTGGAAGGGGAGGCTGTTCTGGGGCTGCAGGTCCTCTCTACTTTAGTCTTCATGTCGGTTTGAGGCAGGATGACCAGAGCTTGTGAGTTGGACCGTTGCTTTGACAGTGGTTTTAACCTCATCTCTACATTCACTAGTTGGGAGATTGGGGAAACGTGCATTCGCTAATCCGTCTATTTATCCAGTCTTCCCCCGCTTGCTCATACTGGAGACTGAGCCTAGGACCAATCACAGCTCGGCAGCCACTCTATCCTGATCTCTATCCTTAGCCCTCTTTTCAGTTCGTATTTTGAGACAAGGTTTCATTAGGTTACTGGCCTTGACTTGGCAATGTTCCACCACATAGCTGGGATTGCAAGCAAGTGCCAGCAGCCCCAGCTGTGCATTCATTCAGATAGAACAGACAATTGGTAAAAGCTATAAAACATACTCCTAAAAGGTCTCTATCTTAGCTGGGCACGGTGGGTGGTGCACGCCTTTACTTTCAGCACTTGGAAGGCAGAGGCAGGCGGATTTCTGTGAGTTCAAGGCCATCTTAGTCTACGAATGGAGTCTAGGACAGCCAAGGCTGTTACACAGAGAAACCCTGTCTCAAAAACAAAACAAAACAAAACAAAACAAAACAACAACAGCAAAAAGCTTTCTCTCTTGTGATGGGTATGTCCACGTAGACAGTAACAGTCTGTGCTACATAGAGGAAATGCAAGGACAGGGTCATGGGAGCACAGATCAGGCTCTGCTTGTGGTGAGGAAGGACAGGGACTCTCGGTTTGCTTCCTAGAAGAAACGTAGAAGCCTGACACTTCTGGGAGGCACCTGGGGGAAGAGGCATTAACCTGCAGGAGAAACTTATAGTTAGCTGGGATGTGGTATCCTAGGTAGAGGAAGGGCCTTCAGACCCCCGGAGGCAAACACAGAGTGTGATGGAGGAGCAGGACAGTTGACAGGCATCAGAGGGCTGGATACAGGAGACCAAGAAGCCTCTCAGCTGTACGTGAAGACAGGAGAGCCAGGCAAGACGCTGGAGCAGGCTAAAGGCTGAGGTCCCCAAGCATTTCAAACCAACAGAGACAGACATCCGGTGCCTTCTCATAACAAAGGTGAGAGAGGGCAGCAGCTCAGAGGAAGGACTGGTGGCCCAGAGAAGTACTTAATGAGGGAATTAAAAGATGAGAGATGCTCTACTTGACCTCAGAGAAAGAGGAGAGTGTTCTGTGCCAGGGGCTTTGTTTTCTCTCACACAACCTTTCCCAAGATTTGTGTGTGTGTGTGTGTGTGTGTGTGTGTGTGTGTGTGTGTGTGTATGGTTTGTTTGTTTTGTTTTGTTTTTTGAGAATTTTATACAAGAGTACTGTATTTACATAATTTCCACTCTTCCCCCTCCCCTTCCAAGTCCTCTGCCCCAACCACTCTCAAGCTTCTGATCGCTTGTTATTACACATATGCACATACACGTGTATACCATATGCAACCTGCCAAGTCCATTTAGTGTTTCCGGTGTGTGCAAATACATACGGCTGGCCCCTGGGGATGGGTAACCTGTCAGTAAGCTCACCTGGAGAGAGCCGATTCTTAGCAGCCTCTGATTGCCTGTACTTGCTTCATCCTCACGATCTGATTGGGTAGCCGCGTTATTGAGTTTGTGTGAGATGTTATGTAACTTGTCCAAGTGGCAACAATGGAATTCAACCCCAGGTCTGTCTCCAAACCTTAAAAGAACAGCGCCACCTAGATTTCCGCCATTGCTTCAAATTGCTCGTCGACGTCAGTTCCAACAATCTACTGCTTCTCGTGTGTTTAAGTGGAAGTCACACACGTTTTACCTATTCTGAAGTGTTTATTTTTTTGTTTTTGATTTGTTTTGAAATAGAGTTTCACTATGTAGCCCTGGGTACCCTAGAATTCACTATGTAGATCAGGCTGGCATTGAAACCACAGAGATCCACTTGGCTCTATCTTCCCAAGTGCTGGGATTGAAGATGTGAGGCACCACGCCCAGAATTCTGAAGAGTTTAAGTAGACGGAAGTAAGTCAATGGGGTTATAATCAACTCCTGCCTCCAGCTTTCAAAATCCCAGCCACCTCCTCTCTGGGAGTTTTGTTTTTTTCCTTTTTTGAGACAAGGTTTCTCTGTGTATCCTTGGCTGTCCTAGACTCACTTTGTATATACCGGGCTGGCTACAAACTCACAGTGATCCGCCTGCCTCTGACTCCCAAGTGCTGGGATTAAAGGCATGTGCCACTACCACCTGGCTGTTTTGTTTTTTTGAGACAGAGTCTCTCTGTATAGCCTTGGCTGTCTTGGACTCGCTTTGTAGACCAGGCTAGCCTTGAACTCACAGAGATCCACCTACCTCTGCCTCCTGAGTGCTGGGATTAAAGGCATGCGCCACCACACCCGGCCTCTCTAGGATTTTAATAAGGTCAATTTACTTTTTTTTTTTAAAGTATTTTTTTGTTTGTTTGGTTGGTTGGTTTGTTTTTTTGAGACAGAGTCTCTCTGTAGTTTTGGCTGTCCTGGGCTTGCTTTATAGACCAGCCTTGTCTTGAACTCACAGTGATCCACCAGCCTCTGCCTCCTGAGTGCTGGGATTACGGGTGTGCTCTGCCACACCCGCTTTCTTTTATCATCCTAATACATGTATTTACATTTGAGTGTGGCATTGTATGTGCAATGGGCTGTGGCACTTACATGAAGGTTAAAGACAATTTTCAGGAGTCGGTTCTCTCCTTCTGCCATGTGTATTCCAGAGGTCAAACTCAGATTGCCAGGCCTGGCAGCAAGTGCCTTCGCCCAGTGAACCATCTCCCTCCTCCTATGAAGGCCAATTTTCACGGTTATCAGGAAGCCTTTCTTGGTCCCTCCTTCCCCAACAGACTGTTTAATTGCTTTATTTTATCATTGTGTTTCCCACTAGCTTGAAAGCAACTTAAGGGAACCCTTAGTTTCTCATCACTGTGATAGTCTCAATACTTAGGCGGGGATAACAGACATTAATTACATCTCGGTTGGATGAATGAAGAATGCAGGATTGCATTAATCACAATGATGGATCCGTTTGATTTGCTAACAAGTGCACAGTGAGATAACACTTATTGTGCAAGTATTATCTCATCCCAGCCTTGTTTTTATTCTTGTTTATTTTAGCAGTTGAACCTAGAGTCCTACATATGCTAAACACATGTCCTGCCCTTAGGCCACTGTGCACAGCCCTGCACTTCCTGCAGGAGCATTCATTCTTTCTCTTTTCCTCCAGTGAGATCATAGTTTCCAAGTGTCTACCTTCTAGCCCTGTGGAGACCAGGCTACCTGGCATACCCTGTGTGACGCAGTGGAGTTTTTCTTACCTGATACTCCCCAGGTCCCTGGGCACAAATTACACGCTCCGTCCATCCGACTTTAATTGTCCTAGCCTTGAGTCTCCCTCGGGCTCTCTGCCCTATCTCAACCTAGTGCTTAAAGGACACACTTCCCTCAGAAGAAACGATGTAATTTCCCTAAACACGGCTCATTCCCGCCTTTACAAATGTCAGCTATGGATGGAGGAGCACCTCACAAGTTGTATCAGAAGACAGAACCACACAACAAAGGCTACAGACAATAGTACCCCCTCCCCTTCCCACCCCCCACCCCCCAGCAAGCCTTTAGTGGAATTGCTCTCCCAAAATATTCCTAATGCTTTATTTACTTTGACTTCAGGTTTATTTTCAGCTGAACTTTCCTGAAACCGAGTCTTAGGATGTGATCCTCATCCTGCTTGTATCCTGCCATGCTGCCGTGTGACTGCAGCTCTCCCAGGGGAAGAAACGGGGGCCCAGAGGATGTCAAGCTTTGTGCAGCCCAGACAGAGATGACCAACTTACAGCTCAGCGGGCAATATGCCCCGGGAGTAGCGCCTGTGTACCCTAGTCACTAAAAGCGTGCACCACGGCAGAAGCAACCCTTTGTAGATTTTTTATCAATTATCTGTGCCAGGGACTGACGTGACTCAGAGTTTCCAAAATCTGAGTGACTTGTGATCATTAGCAACTCAGACTCGGAGAGATTCATGTGGCCAGCTCAGCCAGTGCTGGGAATTTTCTCATTTCAGGAAATTTTGGCCCACGAAGCATGCTAGGACCTCAGCGACTAGAGCATCGGGAGGAGGAAAGTCAGGCAGCCAGGAAAGAGTGTGGGAGCAGACAGGAATATGAGTTTTCATGCTGGGAACTCTAGGTGGTGTCCCTCCGCCACAGCCTCGCTTTCCTCGCTGGCCAATAGAGATGGTGAGGAATGCTATTGGACAGTGCCTTGCCTGGTTCTCGGCGTGCGTTCTGGATGTCAAGTCTCAGCCCCTCCCTAAGCCAGAGATCTACGGGAGGTGAACTGAGGCTTACCCAGTCCATGTTCGGGGCTGGCTTGATGGATCTGAGGTTATTGGTGAACATCAAAGCTGGGACTAGGAATTCAAGGACTCTAAGGGGGACAGAAAGGGACCATTTAAGGTCAGCAGCTCGTGTGAAATGTTCCTGGTTCAGTCTGGGTCATGGTATAACACAGAGCTGCTGTTCTCCAAGTATGGCTGGTGGTCCTCGGAGGACCCCAGAATACTTCCATGAGTCCATTAGTGGCCAGCAATTTTATAACTCCTAAGGTGCTATTTGCATTTATTTGGGGGGGGGGGAGGGTAGACAGGGGCTGATATTTGAAGTGATGCTGTAAAAGCAACAAAAAAAATAAAACCACCTTTTTAGTTTGCACCAAAGTAGTGGCACTGTCCTGAGAGATGGTTAAGAGCGTCTTCTGGCTGGGTGTGGTGGCGCACGCCTGTAATCCCAGCATTTGGGCGGCAGAGGTAGGTGGATCTCTGTGAGTTCGAGGCCAGCCTGGTCTACAAAGTGAGGCCAGGGCATCCAGGGCTACATAGAGAAACCCTGTCTCGAAAAAGCAACACAACAAAGCAAAAAGATTGTCATCTGCTCTACCAGAGAGTCCCAGTTTGTTTCCCAGCACCATGTTGGGCCACTTACAACCATCTGTAACTCCAACTCAAGGGCATCTGACAATGCTCTCCTGGATTCTACGGCCACCTGTACTCACTTGTGCGCAAACCCACATGGAGACAACACATTTATGTATAATTTAAAATAAATCTTTTTTAAAAATTTATTTTATTAATTTATTCTTATTATATCTCAATGGTTAAAATACTTTTTTTTGTCCAAGACAGGCTTTCTTTGTGTAGCCTTGGGTGTACTGGACTTGCTTTGTAGACCAGGCTGGCCTTGAACTCACAGAGATCCGCCTGCCTCTGCCTCCTGAGAGCTGGGAGTAAAGGCGTGCACCACTATTGCCCAGTGTTGTCACTGACTTTCAACCCATGAACTGTTTTTGTTTTTGTCTTTTTGAGACAGTGTTTCCCTGTGTAGCCTTGGCTGTCCTAGACTTACTTTGTAGACCAGGTTGGCCTCAAACTCACAGAGATCCGCCTGCCTCTGCCCTGAGTGCTGGGATTAAAGGCGTATGCCAAAAAACCAAAAAATAAAATAAAACCAAAAACATCAACCCATGAACTGCACAATGATTTCTGTGACAGAGTAACAACTACATTAAAGCGTCTCTTGACTTCTGAAGGACAATGATAATCTTCATCACAAAATTTGAAGAGAATAAAGTAGGAGCTGAATTTCATATTTTTAGCTGAGTGTTATTTTCCCTTGACGGAATGGCTGAGAGCCGCTGTGTGCTTATTTATCCTTGGTTAGTTGGAGGAGAGAGAGAGAGAGAGAGAGAGAGAGAGAGAGAGAGAGAGAGAGAGAGAGAGAGATTGAGAGAAGTCTTCTGAAGGTCCCCAGCTGTGTCACGATTGGCGAGTGGTGGTACCTTCAAGAGGCGAACTCAGCAGGGGGTCTTTAGCCGGCCTTGAAGAGGATGAAGGACCACAGCCTTCTCCTCCCCCTCTTTTCTTGGCTGAAGTGGATGTCTCTGATGTGTCACACACTTCCCACCATGATAATGCTGCCTTACCACATTCCTAAAGACAGTGGGACTCTCAGATCATAAACTACAACTTCCAAAGTTTTGTTTCCAAACAATCATTTTCCTATTGCACAATGTTTATTTATAGCAAATTTTCACTATAGTGATGGAAAGTTACCATAAAAGACCAAAATGGGCCCCGGACGCTTTCCTTCAGCCCCTTAGTAAGATTGTCAACTCCCTCTAAGGGCCTTGCTGCTTACTACGAAGGCACAGAAGGCTAAGTTTCAACATGCCACTTGGAAGGGACACAACCACGCAGACCACAGCTATGGTTTCAGATTGCACTCTGCAGAAAGCCTTTAAGAAACCAGCACTTGTCACATTTTGGTCTGTTCGAACACCCCTCCCTTTCCAACTCCATTTGAGTGAGGCCAAACTTTTTCATATAGTTCAACCAAATAACAAATCCCAATACAGAGAACTAAAATGAAATGGCAGTGCCTATTTTACTTGCTAATTAGCCAGATCCTGGGCTGAGGTTGTATGCAGTTCAGTGGGAGAACACTTGCCCACTATGTGCACGGCCCTGAGATCAATCTGTAGTACCACAAAAAAGAAAAGGAAAAAAAAAGTCAGACATTGGAGATATATGTAAACATGTGAGATAATGTACTCTTTCTCAAGAATTTTTATGTAGCATTTAAATGTATAAATATTCTTTAGATTGACATATAATGGATTAGTTATACATACTTTAATGAATATATATATATAATCTTTCTAAATTTTAATTTATAACATGAGAAACATTACTAGTGATCTTTGGAATCATGAGGTTTTGTTTCATTGCTCTTTAAAAATTCTTTTCTTTTACATTTTTGTTACATGTAAGTAAGCATGTTCCACAAAGCATGTGTAGAGGGCAGCAGACAAATGACAGGACTTGGCTCTCTCCTTCTATTATGGGGGTCCTGGAAACAAAATTCCTGAAGCCCACTTTTTAAAAAGGTTTATTTTCATTTTATGTGTATGACTGTTTTGCCTGCATATGTGTGAGTGTGCTTTGTGTGTGTCTGACACTCACGGAGGCTGAAAGGTGGCAGCGGATGCCATGGAACTGGAGTTAGCGATAGTTTTAAGACATACAGATGCTGGGAATTGAACTCTGGTCCTCTGCAAGAGTAGCACAGGCCCTTAACCACTAAGCCACCTCTCCAGCTTCGTGCCTCTTGAGTCAGTGTCTCATGTAGCCTAAGCTGGCTTTGAACTCACCGTATCTCTAAGACCAGCCCGTCTGCCTCCACCTCTAAGTGCGCACCGCCACCCTGGGCTTTTGGTTACTTTTAAGATGGTAAAATTTCACACCAAATATAGGTTTGGTGATTTACAGCCTGTGCTTGGATGAATTACTTAGCTTTTCAGTGCTTCTCTTTCTTTATTTGTTGAACAGAGGTGATTAACTCAAGCTCATGAGACAGGCTGTGAGGACCAAACAGACATGGCCGCAGCTGCTGGTGCAATAGTTACTACAACGCAACAGTATCATGTGATGGTCTGCTTCCTCCGGGCTGGGAAGCTGCCAGAGGTGGGCCGGCGTGGGATTCCTCTCTGGTTCATAGCACAGTATTTAGTGTTTATTAGGCAGTCATGATGCTGGGATGGTGTTGGTTGAGTGAGGGAGAAGCTGGGGAAAGGCGCAGCAAATTACAGCTAGGTTTCGGGTAAAGAATCAGATTTGTGGGTGAGGAGGTCTACTTCTGAAGAATGAGTCTGTAAAATGGGGTGGAGTGGGGATAAAGGTCTGGAAGCTGCCAGGAGGAAGTGGTTTGAGGTAGGAACACGTGGGGATGTGAGAGGAAAGCCCTGGATGTTCGCACAAAGTTCTGATGGGGTGTGTTCCAGGCAGTGATACCCAGTGTCTAAGGAGTTGATCTACAGGCTGTGTAGGCACAGGGCAGAGATCAGCCCCACCTACTGGTGGGGTTGGGTAACACAACTGGCCTTTTTTTTTTTTTAAATAAAGATTTATTTATTTTTGTTGTATAAGCGTTTGTGTTTTGTCTGCGTGTATGTCTGTGTGAGGGTGCTGGAGCCCTTGGAACTGGAGTTACATACAGTTGTCAGCTGCCGTGTGGATGCTGGGAATGAAACCCTGGTCCTCTAGAAGAACAGCCAATGCTTTTAACCATTGAGCCACCCACACAACTGACCTTTTTACCTTGACTTAGGTTGGGGGTGTCTGTCTGCCTCTCTGCTGGGTAAGATTAAGATCTGGGCCAAAGATTAATATCTTTGTATTAAGATGGGTATTTAATGCATGTCTCTGCTGTTTTCACTGTTGGGTATGCTAGGACGTGTTCTACCACTGAGCTACACCCCCAACTCCTGTACAGATGTTTCAAACCTACATTTTACCCAAATAGGGTGGCGTTCAACTATTGTACTTGAACTCTTATGTCGAAGTGATCTTGTACATGGAGGAAGGAAGGAAAAATGTTGTTCAGGGTGTGCTCCAGGCCACACTTTGGCTGTGCTTTCCCCTTTAAAATGCTCAGCCACCCTGTGAGGAAAGCAAAATTCTAGTCCTGCATAGGAGGAAACCCAGGCCTGGGCATCAGCAGCTCTGAAGGGTCCCTTGGGGCATCAGTGGTCTAACCGGGGCTTGAACTCACATCTGGGCAAATACCACACAGGCAACCTTTGAAAAAGCAAAATGTATTTTATTTATTTATTTATTTATTTTTGGTGTTTTGGTTTTTCAAGACAGGATTTCTTTGTGTAGCCTCGGCTGTCCTGGAACTCTCTCTGTAGACCAGGCTGGCTTCGAACTCATAGAGATCTGTCTGCCTCTGCCTCCCAAGTGTTGAGATTAAAGGTGTGTGCCAGCACTGCCTGACTGTATTTCATTTGTTATTACTCACATAACATATACTCATTGCGCACAAAGGAAAAATACCGAGAAACAAGTAAAAATATGAAAAAAATTCAACCAATTAGCTAGAAGGCCATGTTTACAATGTATATCTTTCTGCAGTGTCTCTCAGAGTTTTCTAGGCATTTTTTTGCAACCAGCATTTCTCTTAAACAATGTATCATGAAACATTTAAAACCTTTGAATGTATTTCTATATACTTTACAAAAATTGCATAGTATCTTGTTATATGAACCATGCTGTTTATTTGACCAATCTGTTTTAAATATTTAGCTCACATGCAGCGTTTCACTAATATAAAAAATCACAATAAACCAAGTTTTATCTTGGAGTATGTCTTACATCCTTAGGAGAAATTCCTAGAAGTAGGATTGATGATTTAAAGTGCAGTTTGACTTTCAAGACATTTCAAATTAATGTATTGCCAAACTGCCACTCCCCCCCTAGAGACACTGTAAATTACTTTTAAAATGCCAGAGTTGAGGCGAAGCACACACCAGGCAAATGTTCTATCACTGAGCTACATCCCCGAGCCAAGTTCTAACATTTTAAATTCTTACCAGCGGTGCAAATAATCCTGATTTCATAGCCCTGCCAACCCGCTTATTGTTATTAAATCCATGCACATTTTGTTTTACCTTCCTATTTCTTGATCCAGTTCAAGCAATAGATTGTGCGGAAATACGGGAACTGATGACTTGGTATTCCTCCAAGGTTATTATTTCTGAGATTGGTGGGGCACCTGGCTGCTGGGCCTTGTGGGTCTGGGTTTGACTAGTGGGTACTCACCCACAGGTACAGATTAGAATGGTCCAACTGCATGGGCTAGACCTGACAAAGTGCCTTCCAGGTACTGTGTTGAGCAGGCTAGTCAGAGAGCAGGGGCTGCCACACCTGCCGCCATTTGTGCTGTCTTCTGTGGGAGTTGATGCGTGAGGAACTGGGGAGAAATAGAGTTGAAATGTCATATAAAGCACTCATCTCAGTAACTCATGATCTATCCAAAGATCCTAGCAGCTCAGCTGCTTGAGTCTCCTGATTTGATGTGTAAACCCTTGTGGAATTTTCCACAGTCCCAAGGGCTTCAGACTTACACATGGCTTTGTGAATAGATGTGCTTAGCAGAGGACCTGCGTCTCAGGGGTGGACAGTGCACATGACGGGGTCTCAGAAGCCAGTTCCGTGGACTTGGTTCATTTGTCTGTTTGTTTGCTTGAGAAAGGGTTTCTCTACATAGCCTTGGTTATCCTAGAATCCACTTTGTACACCTGACTGGCCTTGAATTCATGACGATCTGCCTGCTTCTGCCTCCCGAGTGCTGGGATTAAAGGCATGCACCGCCACACCTGGCTCAACTCTTGCGCTTGTGAGCCAAGTTTGCAAGGACTCTTTCACTAGCACAAGCTTTGTCTTTCCCTGAAAGTAGATGGACCTACTGACACCCAGAGAACTCAATTACCATATGATGGAGACAGTTCTAAAAATCGGCTGGGTGTGCTACAAGCTATCGGGTGATGTCTACTATATGGCCAGTGCCTCTGAGCTTGGATTTGTGATCTGATTTTTCCAAAAGACAAGGATTAGCCAACTCCTGGGTAAGAGAATAATCTTTCTCTAGAAATGCTAGTAGTCAGGGAAAGGCAGGCAGATCTCTGTGAGTTCGAGGCCAGCCTGGACTACAGGGTGAGTTCTAGGACAGCCAGAGCTGTTACACAGAGAAACCCTCTCTCTAAGGGGGGAAAAAAAAGGGGGAGGGGGGAAAATAAATGCTAGTAGCCACTTGGAAATATACAGGTTTCTCTGCCTGAGTGTCCCTCTCTGTGTTGCAAGGGGATTGGTTTGCCCCTGTTTTAATCCACCCATCTGGCCCGGCAGGTTGAACGCAACAGCTTCGGTGAATACGAGCAGAGAGCCTAGTCTACAGTTTAACAAGAGTGACCACCAAGAAGAGCTGGAGACAAGGCAGGACGTCTCAGTACTTCTGAGGGAGCATCGTGCACACTGCTATTGAAGCTGAGAACACTACTGGGTGGCCCAGCATCTGGACCGACCCTGACTCCAAATCCCAGCTGCTTATCTCAGGGCTCCTCCTTGCCTATATCCAAATATGGATGAAGTGGGAGAAGGTTCCACTTGCAGGATGAGAGGGATTTGGTGGTGATGGGATGATGGGGTGAAGCTGAACAGCGTCCATACTTTCATGACTACCAGATGGCCTCTCATCTGGGAGTTCCTTCTGCTCCATCAACCTGGTTTGTAAAATACCTGCAGGCAGTTAACTTACTTACTTTCTTTGTTTTTTAAAGATTTATTTATTTATTTATTTACTTATTTATTATTTATACAATGTTCTGCCTTCATTATGAGCTTGCATGCCAGAAGAGGGCACCCGATCTCAGTAGAGGTGGTTGTGAACCACCATGTAGTTGCTGGGAATTGAACTCAAGACCTTTGGAAGAGCAGACAGGGCTCTTAACCACTGAGCCATCTCTCCAGCCCCAAGTTAACTTTCGAAAGAACACGATGAAGTACACTTCCAAGAAGCCATGTGGTTAAGAGAAAGTAGGAACGAAGGAAAAGATCCACGGCCACTTCAAGGATGTCATCAGTCTTCACATCAGCTCCTGAGGAGCCACGAGTTTGTGCATAGTGAGCATTCTGGAACTTTGGTTTCTTTAAAAATATTATAAGAATATGTTTTCATTTTCATCCCATTTGTGGGGATGTGGGGCTGCTTAGGACTGTCCAGAGAAGATGACTGTGATTTGCCTCATGTTCTAGCAGAGGTGTGGCTTTGCCAGCTGCAGATAGTTTCTGTGATTGTGTGATTTGGAATTCTGGGAACTCTTCAGAGGATATATAAATGCTAAGGTCTGGAGAGGCAGGGTTGGTGGTTGGTGGTTGTTCAGGGAGGTTGGTTGTAGTTTGTTAGTAGAAGAAGAAACAAGAAGAAATCTGTCTCTTCTCTCTCTCTCTCTCTCTCTCTCTCTCTCTTTCTCTCTCTCTCTCTCTTTCTGTCTTTCCTCTGTCCTTCTTTCTCTCCTACACATTGATAGGGGGTGACGCCAGGGGGATAAAAAGTTGGAAAAAGAATGCACAAAATAACAAAGACCAGATACATTTGAGTCTAATTTTTCTAGCCATCAAGAATAGATACGATGTGCAAAAACCATTCTTCAAAACCCACTCCACCAGTGTCTTCTTCCCTGCATTATCAAAAGTGTAAAACACCATCCTCCAAAACTTGAGGTCACTGGGGGTAGAGACTGGAGTATATGACTGTTTATGTTGAAATCGTGACACTTAAAGGGGATGCTTGGGAATCAGGCATAGCTGGCTTCCACCTGTGGTCTGTATAGTAGCTGTAAGGTCTTGGAAAGCTGTCCAGCCTCTCTAGACCTCAGCAAGATGCTGAGAAGATCCAAGGGAGAATTGTGGCTTCTATGGGAGAGGGACTTTGTTGCCAGGCAAGGTAGAACCTATCTGGTCCTTTACTTGTTAACATGACAGATCTATTATCTGCTCAATTATGCAGACTCTTGGCAAAGAAGGCTTAAAGACTTGCCAACTATCCACAGCCTGTTGCAAAGGCCTGATGCCCTTTGCTTTTACTGGCTCACATCATCTTTGACTCTACACATCACTCCAGTGGCTGCTGGAGAAATTTGCTTTTTATAAAGGGTCAAGTGAACAGAGGTATCAACCAGTGACCAAGTCACGTACCTGTTTGTCCCCAGGGTAGTTCTGACCTTTGCTTCCTGGGTCTGCTCTGGGCTGTTTTAAAGCCTGGAAGAGGAACAGAGTCTGTGGTGAGAAGGCAGCAATCATAAATGCCTCCCTGCAGTGAGTCTAGAAAGGGCTGGGTATCCATAAGCCAGTGGGGTGCAGCTGAGGACCCAGCTTTGCCGAACAGAGGAGGTTCCCTCATTCTTGGGAGAAAACTTGGAAATGGAATCCTTTTTATGGCATTTTCCGGTAGGGAGGTGGGGAGGCGAGTAGAAGAGAGCCTGGATTGCAGGAGAGCTCATTGTGCCACGTGGGGAGGGCCGTGTGTTGCTGCACTTGGGCCTTGATGCTTGAGTGCCCTCTACGAGGAGTGAGAAGTGACGTTCCATTGGAAGTAGCCCAGGATAACGCTCGGGGCTGCTGGGCATGCGCATTCAGATGAGGGAAGTATTGAGGCTCAGTAACTCCCAGCTATTTTCCCACTTGCATCCAGTAAAGGCTGGGTTTTCAGGAATGCTGCTTGGCTCTGTGTCCTGACGCAGGGTGGCGAGGGATCCTGAAAGCATAATTTTAGTACAGCAAGGCCCAGGACAAAGTTGCTGAGGCAGGTTCTGTGCCGAGGTATAAAGTCAAGCCAGCCGCCTTGAAGCTTCGGAAGGCTTTCACTCTTCTTTATGGCCCAGAGGTTTCCAGCTATGCCCCTTAGTGAAGGACAGTCTTGAATCTCCTCTGTGTCTTTACCCCCAAGCAAGGGTGGCTAGAGCTCACTTAGGCACACTGTTATCTGCTTTGGGACAATGGGACTGTGCAGCCTTGACTACTCTCTTTGCCTCTTACTGTCAGTAAGGCCAATTAATATCACCCCGAAGTCTCTGTGACAGATTCACTTTACACTCTTTCTCCTAGGAGTGATGAGGATCAAATTCAGGCCTTTGTATATGCCAGGCAGACATGTTACCACTGGGCTATACTGCAGCTCTTCATCTTATTCTTAAGAAGGGGCACCATCACCTAAGGGTTACCTCAAGGACTAATAGTCCCTGCACTTCATGTACTTAAGGATTGGTTATTTATTTACTTAATGTATGAGTGCTCTATCTGCACGTACACCTGCAGGCCAGAAGAGGGCATCAGATCCCAGTCTAGATGGTTGTGGGCCACCATGTGGTTGCTGGGAATTAAACTCAGGACCTCTGGAAGAGCAGTCAGTGCTCTTAACCACTAAGCCATCTCTCCAGCCCCTGGTTCATGTATTTAAATGGGAGCTCTTTATAAGTGGCTGATGTCCTCTGGGTTCTATGGAAACAAACTGAAATCTAACTCAGAATCGACAATAAGTAAGTTAAACTTGGCCAATCCCAAATGCCTGGGCTGGGCATGTGCTTCGTTGTCTTGAACTTCCTCCTATGAGGCCCGAATAAAGTGATTGCTTGAAATTTGATTTTAAAAACCTTTTTTTTTGTTGTTCTACCTTTTCATTTATCCTGAAAAACCCTTTCTCCTCTCACTGATGGATACCCTAGAGCTTCTGAGAGCCTGGGGTTATGTGATTTGTGAACAGCAATCTTTTTTCTATTTATTTATTTATTTATTTATTTATTTATTATGTATACAGTGTTCTGCCTACATGCATGCCTGCACACCAGAAGAGGGCACCAGATCTCATCACAGATGCCTGTGAGCCACCATGTGGTTGCTGGGAAGCAAACCAATCTTTTGTTGTTGTTGTTGTTTTTCGAGACAGGGTTTCTCTGTGTAGCCTTGGCTGTCCTGGACTTGCTTTGTAGACCAGGATGGCCTTGAACTCACAGTGATCCGCCTGCCTCTGCCTCTTGAGTGCTAGGATTAAAGGCATGTGCCACCATGCCCAACTTGTGGCTTGTGAACGGCAATCTTAATGTTTGCTCATGTACCTCTTTGCCATATAGCACTATGCCAGGGGGATGGGAGACGGCTCAGTTGGCCTGCTGCATGAGACTGAAACCTGGATCCCAAGGGCCCACATGAAAAGCCAGGTGTGACTCATACCTGTAGTCCCAGCTCTGGGGAGACAGAGGCAGGAGGATCCCTGGGGTTTGATGACAAGATGGCCTAATGGAACCAGTTACGTGTAGGAAGAGATCTGTCACAAAAAGTAAGGTAGAGAGGGGTTGAGGAAGCATGGTGCTGACCTCTGACTTCCACATGCATGTGTACATGTGTGCATATCGACCTGCACACACACATAATCACACACACACAATCACACACACACACACACACACACACACACACACACACAGACATGTATACACACAAATGCAGAAAACTCTGGGAAGGTGCCTAGCTGTGGTGGTGAAGTACTTGCTGAGCCAAGCATCCTGAGAGAAGGAAGAAACATCCTTTATCGATTCACAACCAACACAGCCTACGCCCGTATGGCCTGATGGAGTGATCTCATGAATAGTATCCATAGCTGATGACCTTTGCGACTGAAAGCAGCTGAACGGATCAGAGAGTCCTTGATAATTTACAGTGCCACCGCTTGCCTTCGTTTTAGCGGTGGAGATGGAAGGCCAAGGAGTTTAGGTGAACATAGGCCCTCAGCCTGCCAGGTCCAGCCCAGACCCCCAAGGCTTGATCACGGTCCAACCCTCCTTGTTGCCCGGGGCCCCTTGCACCAAACCTAGCAACATTTTTTTTTCCTCTCATGACTCCAATTACAAGAACTCCTGTTAGCGAACCTGTAGCTCAGAGCAACAGCCTAGCTTTCATCCCAGGGCAGCTCCAAGAAGGGAAACGCCAACTCAGCAGTAGTTGGAGCAGAAGCTGCTGGAAGCACTTCCTTCTCAGAAAGGCAGCACTGAGCCTTCCCTGGTGCTGACTGAAATGCCACTGGACACCTGGCCCGATCAGCGTCATCTTCAGTCTGAATCACTCCTCAGCAACTTCGGCGGGGTGAAGGTTGTCGGGGAGGTGCGTGGACCGGGTGGGTGTGGAAAACATTAATGAGTGTAATCTGTGCCTTTTCTCTGACCCAGCTTGGCCAGCTGCACTGGGCTGAAATTCCACATTCCATTGTTTTCCTTCTAAGAAAACAGAACTGGCTCTATGTAGCCCCAGGAATCTTCTGTGTAGGCTCCTTTAGGAGACAATTTGCAAGCCAGATGGACTGGCTGTTTACTGTGTCTCCTCTAGCTCCAGGGAAAGAATATTATTTCTGAAGGCCATTAGCACCAGGATGGGCATGCTTTCCCAGTCGTTGTCTACTTGTATTCTGGTCTGTACGCTGGCTCAATAGAGCCTTGTCATTCCTCACCTATCTGTATGCACATTTCATGCATTCCAGACACACAGTGCTGGGGTTGAGGGTGGTGGGATTGACTTCTCAGTGTCTTTACAACGTCTCAGTGTCCTTCTCGGTCAGCTTCTACGGTAACAGTGCTGAAGTCCTGGCCACCACTTTGCCATCTGCGTCACCAGGCTGATCACAGTTGATAAGACCAGGAATAGGAGCCTCATCCCATGCCAGCCAGCCTCCAGGAGTTTGGGATTAGTGGGAGGATTGGGACTAGTCTTTCTCCGGGCTATTAGCTTAATGCAATGTTAGTAAGTGTCTCTAGTCACATTGCCTGCAATGGGCAGGAAGGGAGGTTCAGAATTATGTTAAAGTACATGGAGAAGCAAACAGACTTCAGAGAGAAACAGATGGAAGTACAGTTAAAACACTGTCTTTGGGGTTACAGAAATGGTTCAGTGGTTAGGAACCCTTAGTGCTCTTTCAGAAGATCCATGGTTAGCTTACAGCACCCATATCAGATATTTCCCAACTGCCTGTATCTCTGGCTCCAGGGAATCAGAAGCCCTCTGACCTTCTCAGGGCACCTGCATGCACATGGTGTGCATAAACACATGCAAGCACACATAAACACACATGAATAAATGCACTGTTGGGGGTGCGGGGGAGGGAAGCACTCTCTTTTGAAAGCATTCCAAGTTCAAAGCCAGGCTTATTCTTGTGCTTTGCCCTCATTGCTGGAGATGACTAATTGAGTCCTTCTAGAGCACACATTGCCTGGAAGGATTTACACACACACACACACACACACACACACACACACACACACATTCTGGACCTCATCTCCATTTTTCTGATTTAGTAGGATTGGGATTGAGGGTGAGAATTTGTATTTCTAATATGTCTCCAAAGAAGATGGTAATGCACCCGGGTGTGGTGGTGCAAGTCTTTAATCCCAGCACTCGGGAGACAGAGGCAGGTGGATCACTGTGAGTTCGAGGCCAGCCTGGTCTACAAAGTGAGTCCAGGACAGCCAAGGCTACACAGAGAAACCCTATCTTGAAAAACCAGAAGAAGAAGGAGGAGGAGGAGGATGAGAAGAAGAAGAAGAAGAAAAAGAAGAAGAAGAAAAAGAAGAAGAAGAAGAAGAAGAAGAAGAAGAAGAAGAAGAAGAAGAAGAAGGTGGTAACGTAAAAGGCCGCACTTGGAGAAGTATTTGGCTAAGTATCAGGGCATTTTTCTCATAAAAATGCCAGGCATGTCCTAAACATAACTATCCTTGCTCTTGTTGGTGGGACTTGGTTATGTTTCTCTTTTTGTGTGTTTCAGGCCAAGCTCCTACATTCTTGTGATAAAATGCTCTCCCTTCCCTGCTCCCTGCAAATACTCCTGTTGGTTTCTATTAATTGTGGCTGATCGTCTGCTTTGATACTACAGTCAGGTGTGTCGAGCCTGGGATGCATGGCTCAGCGATGTGGTTTTGGGCACGTTGCACTCCCTGCAGGAGACTCAGCTTCTTCAGTGATGAGATGGAGAATAACTATGTTTATTGCATTTGGGAAATGTGAGAAAAGCATGCTGGGCAATTGGAAAACATTAGTTTTGTTTTCACTTCTGGGTGTTTGTTCTGACATAAGAGAAGTGTCATGCACACAGGTTCATAGAGACGCAGCCTGAGACGAGAAAAGAGAAAAAGCCGGGGTTTCAACCCACGCTACAGACCTTACTTAGCTCATGACCTAGGGAGCCCACAGAGACCTCAGCCTTGGGGCTGGTGTCCTCTGGACTGTCACTGTGTGCTTGGAAATGTGACCCAAAATATCTGAAATTCATTTTTATCCATCAGGTTTTGCCAACGTTACAAACCATGCAATCAAGGTCATCCTAGAACAGAACAAGGGAGTTAATTGGTGCATCCCAAAGGAAGGAAGGAAGCACACACTTCCATTTGCTAATTTATAAAGTCACACAGTCATTCATCCAGCCACACAATAATAACGAGATATAACTTTCTCTGCGTGCCATACTCAATGCTAAGCATTTATATATAAGGCCCTTTGTCCCTTTTCATCCACCCAAACTTTTAACTGGCAACAATACGATGGGCAGTGGTGGTGCACGCCTTTAATCCCAGCACTTGGGAGTCAGAGGCAGGTGGATTGATGTGAGTTCGAGGCCAGCCTGGTGTACAAAGCGAGTCCAGGAAATCCAAGGCTACACAGAGAAACCTTGTCTCTGAAAACAAAAACAAACAAACAAACAAAACAAAACAAAACAAAAAACCACCCGAGGCAACAATATGAGCATAAATAGGCAGAAAATGATAGGGGTAATAACCAAGTCAAGAGGTCTGTGTTATCTAAGGCATGATAAGACTAAATGACACTAACTCCTTTGGTCCCATAGTGTACCACCACATGATGGACAACTGTGGGAGATCTACAAGGGCTTCTCAGCTCTTTGGCCACATTTGAGCCTCTTGAGGATGGATGACTCTCTAGTAAGTTGGCCTATTTGTCAATGCTGTTCGTCCTCCACAAGGGGCAGGCTGCTTAGCTCCTTGTGTGTGCAAGGAGTCCAATGTCTGCGACTACTCACCAGAGGAATTCCTCCAACCTCAAGTGACCTCCTTCTGGTTCCCAGAAGGCCTGGCAAGGTTCTGGATGGAGCTCTACTCAGTTCCCAGCGCTCACATCACGGGAGCTTCCAGCAAGATGGAGCAAGAGCAGTGGGATCGCTCCCCCTCCAGCTGGATGCTTCTTCAGCTAGGTCCTTTAGGGAAATGTGGGACCAGTATTTCAGATGCAAAAGAGACATGAATGTTCTGGAAGAGATGACGGCCAAGTGGTGGTTGTATTAAATCCTGTCTCACATTTGAAGGGCGTATTTTTTTTTGAGTCAATTGCAAACTGATTTAATGAAAGACATATTGTCTTTCTTATTCCCAGACCTTATATAAGAATAATAAACAAAACAAAACAAAACATTTTGTTTGAGTTAGATAACACTGGAACCCAGTTTGACCCTTGCCACTATCCTGTGGGGTTTTTTTATTTTTATTTTTATTAACGTTTCATTCCCATTTAACAGAAAAGGAGAGATCTGAGAAGGGATGAGGGACTGTCACAACTCAGCTTGTTTTTAGCCCCAGTTCCTCAACTGTAGATTGTATGCTTGTCCCTGAAGAAGTAAAGACAGAGGTAGGAACTAAGGAGTAGAAGCAGGAAGGAACATTTTTGGTACCTGTCCATGTTGTATATTAGGGACCATATGAAGCTAGCTTTCTGGGTTTTGTTTTGGGAGGACAGAATCTTACTAAGTAGGTCAACTTACACCTCTGTTTCTATCACCTCGGTCAGGTGCTGGGGTTACAGGCCTGTGTCATCATGAGGCTCCCTTAAGCGGCTTCTTAGAGACGCTTTATTCACTTAACACCTTTGGTGCTGATACTTGGGCACCTGCAGGGTAACTTTAGAATGTGACATGATATCCCAAGCCAAACAGCATCATAGAGAGCTGAAGACTTCATTTTATGATGAGGTGGCTTCTTAGTCTCAGCATATAGTAATTCATAAGGAAAATTGCTTGCCTTGGTCCATAGGAAAGAAAGGTCAGTTCTTGCGATCACAAAATCCAGTTTAGTAAAGGAGTGAGGAAAACATCCTCCTGGGTGGTCTCTGAGGAGACAGGACGATATGTGGCTTTCTCCTGGCCGTGATGTCTTCACTTCATGGGCACATGTCTGAAGCATGGCCGTGGATGTTCCTGATCTTGGTTTTATTCTTGCTAGAGGCCAGTGGTAGCTATATACCCCCAAAATTGGACAATTACCGTCTAAAGTGATTTGCTGTCCACCTGATCAGCTTGAGACTATCACCTGGAGAGACGAAGACAAGAACGCGTAAGACACCATTTCTTCATTCAAGTACCTAATCTTTCAGGGGAGACAGACTGAAGTTATTTTAGCAGTTTTGTAGGCATGTGTGTGTGCGCGCGTGCGCATGTGTGCGTGTGCATAAGTGTGCACTTTTCAATATGTCACTCATCATGTGAAACACACACACATATAATTTATCTTTTGCAGTTTAACTGTGAAAATAGAAGACCATGGAATTATGATGTAGGCAAGGTGCTATATAGCATAAAGAGACAGAGAAAACTGTCAGACATAGATTTGAATTCCTGAGACATAAGGTGCTAGAAAGGCTACCATCTAATAAATGTAGACCACAGGGCAGAAACTGTCCTGCTGGTAATTTAGTAACCTCTGTCCGGATTGTGTCTTGGGAGCCTTGATGAGGCCTCCTGCCTACGGCCATACCACTTTGAGTGTGTCTCCCAATGAGGGTCTCAAGGCAATTAGAAGAACAGCAACTTCCTCATTGGTCGAAGAGTGAGTAGAAAAAATTAATGGGTCCCAATCTAGAGTCCTAGTCTGAAATGAATTAATAAAGAGCTATAATAATCATTTTCCTAGAAAATTGTCATGAGACTTGTCTCTGTCTCAGATAAAGCTGCAGACATGGAGGGAACTGTTTTGGCTGGGATTTTATCAGCTCAAGTCTAGTTACGCGGGCTGTCTCGTTATCTTCATGAACTCTAATTAACCAGTAACTGACAGTTCACAGAACTTCTGGGGATTCAACCCAAGGCATCAGCAAGCAGTCTACCGTGGAGATACAGTATTCTTAGAGCACTTTATTGACCTTCAGTAATCATGTCTTGGGCAATTCCCCCTGTGTGTGTAGCACTGAGCTGTGTCCCAGGGGTGTAGACAAAAAAAAAAATAAAAAATAAAAATAAAATAAAAAAGACACTCTTGTTATTTCAAGAAATTTGCCATCTCAGAAGGGGTAGCCTATTGGACATTTTTTTTTTAAGATGATAGATATTTGGAAGGTCCTGGAATATGGAAAGATCTTCTTGGTGTAGTCAGGGGCCTGGTTTAGACCTGGGTCTTGTGCGAAGCAGGAAGCTTCAGAAGCCATCAAGGAAGAGGTGAGAACCCTGATCTAGGACGCCAGCTGCAAGGAAGCTGAAGAGATCACTGGGAAGGAAAAGCTGTGTTGGGTTGCTGAAGAACAGTGAAAACACAGTAAATTTGACTTAAGAAATGGATCCTGCTAGATAAAACTTTTCTCTGGCCAGTCTCCTGGAAAGGACTCTGAAGTCACAGCTAACCAAACAACCATTGCTCCTGGCAAGGGCTTCCCACCAGGTGAATGGTTTGCCATGTTTCCGATTCCAGGAACTGGCTGCAATAACACTTAGGCAGTGATAGAATGCACAGGGCCCACCTCCAGGCTCCTGGCTGTGGGAGAACTTGGCAAGGATGGAGCCTCTGCTGAGTGGAAAGTCCTGCTTTGCTTGAATTTCCCTTGGATGGCTGACTTTAGGGGAAGTCAGAGCAGGTTGACTTTCAGAGAAGTCAGAGAAGGCTGTGTGGGCTGGAGCCCTGTCAAGGAAGGGTTAAGGGTTAAGGATATACAAGAAAGGGTAGGATCATCCTTCATAGACTATTATTATTATTATTATTATTATTATTATTATTATTATTATTATTATTATTATTATTATTATTATCATTCAAGCAGGAGACGTGGTATTTGTGAGAATTCAGCTGCCTTCTTCTTCTTCTTCTTCTTCTTCTTCTTCTTCTTCTTCTTCTTCTCCTTCCTCCTCCTCATCTTCCTCCTCCTCCTCCTCCTCCTCCTCCTCCTCCTTCTTCTTTTGAGACAGTTTCTCTGTGTAGTCTTGGCTGTCTTAGACTTGCTTTGTAGACCAGCCTGGCCTCGAACTCACATCTATCTGCCTGCCTCTGCCTCCCGAGTGCTGTCAGCTGCCTTCTTAAGGCAGTAGGTAGAATGATGACTTGGAAGCTAAAACAGTCTTCAGAAAGGCATTAGGTAGCTGACTTAACATCTTTGAGGCCCCATGTCTTTGTAAAGGGTGAGATGCACGTTACCAATCATCTGGGGCTAACGAATGAAAGCAGCTGGAGCCTTGCTCAACATTGCAGTAAGTGCTAGTTGCTGGCTAAAAGCATCACGACCCTTTACTAATAAGTAAAACTGTCAAGTGGTTGGACAAAGCAAGGCAGAAGGACATCAACTCAAAGGACAAATAAGGAACAGATCTATTGCAATAAAACCACAGGATTTACAGGCTAGGGTGAGTCCTGGTTTCTGAACTTTTAGACAAAATGTATGTAAATCAGATTGCTCTCAGAACACATGGGGGTTTCCCACCCAAGGTATCCCAGTAGCTTAATTTTTTTTTTAAATTTGCTGCTACCACTGCTTCTAATACAGTGGTATTGCCTTACCAAGAGCTCCTAGAGGAACGAGATGCTTCTTCTGTGTTTCTTCGGGACCTTTGAACATCTTCCTTCTTTATAAAATATGTTCATAACAGATTTACTCACGTCTGTTCAAAATCTGAAGCAGCATAAAAAGCCGTTGATAGACAGGAGAAAAACACCTTTTGATATTATCTTGTAACCCTAAACACTAAATGGCATACAGTCTCAATTTTATGCAACAAGAGAGAATATAAAAAATATCATTTTCTAAATATCAAAAATTATCGAGGAAAATGAGACAGAAGGAAAATTCAGTTTATATGTAGTCAGGAGGATAAAGTGACAACTATGGTTGGAGGCCTGGGCTCCAGGGCAGAAGCTTAAAGGAGGCTGTCAGTGGCTTTAGAAACATTTTGAAGTTGATTGACTTTGTGGCTCAGTATGACATGGTGGGGTATGTCTGTCAACCTAGAACTTTGGAGGGAGGCCGAGACAGGAGGATTTCCAGCTGGAGACAAGCCCAGGCTATAGAGCAAACTGAAAAACAGAAAAAGAAGGGGTGGAAAGCAAGGATTCCTAAGGTCCCTAGATTTATCAGTACTTACTAGATTATTTTTTAAAAGCCTATTCACTTTAACTTATGCAAACTGTTGCCTCTGTGGAGCGCATTTCCATACAATCCAAAGCATGCTTGCGTCATGGAGCATTTATCTGATATAAAAACAAGCTGGCCACTGATTCATGCGACACCACTGATAAGTGTGGACATCACTGGGCTAAATCACCTACAAGGGTGGGCGGTCCATCGAGCATTTGCATGACATTGCTGAATGAGCAAAGTCAAACAAAGGTGCTGAAGTTTGAGGGTTGACCAGGACAATGGGAACTTCCCTCTTTATTAAACTGACTTGTTTGCTGGCGTCTATGCTTGTGTTGGGCTGCGTAGATTATCTTAGCCCTTTGAATGCATTCATTGCATTCGTTTTTGAGAAAACTGGAATTATAAATTGATGTCAAGCCCTATGCTTATTTTCTTTCTTTCTTTCTTTTTTCTTTTTTCCCTTTTTTTTTTTTTTAAATTTGAGACTGGGCTTCTCTGTGTAGCCTTAGCTGACCTGGACTCACTCTGTAGACCAGGCTGGCCTCACACTCACACTGATCCACCTGCCTCTGCCTCTTGAGTGCTGGGATTAAAGGTCTGCATCACCACGCCTGACGAGCCCCTTGTTTTATAGGCTGGGGAAACTGAGGTTCAGAGGGATCACATGGTTCACTAGAGTTATATTCATTGGGAATCCAATCTTATTCTACTTACCTAGATCCCCTGGCTTTCAGTCAGTTTCTTCTTTTCACTTCCTATCTCTCTGGGGCTGTGATGAGCACTCCTTCTTGTAGGCACGTATGAAACGCACAGCGGAGGAGCGCTGGGGGCGGGGCAGTAGATGGGATTTCATCACGGGAGTGTGAACATCCTGTGACCCAGCACAGATGATTTGTGCCTGGGTGCAACTGTGTGGGATAAATACGCAGACAAGGAGGCTCCCTTCCCTTGCTCTCCACCCTGGCTGTGTGGGAAGGAATTCTGGGTTACAACCACAGCCACTAGAATACCAACAACATGTTCTTCAGACGGGATCCCACCCAAACTACTACCAAGTCCTCAGTCTTAGACAAAGAGGTCTGTCCAGAACCAGCCAGAGGCATGCTCCTGGCCATCCTCGGGCCTCTCTTAGTCCTGCACTGTTGGGGGGAGGGGGAACAGCTGGGCACCTGAACACAGATACTCTGCTCCATTCAGAAACAGCACGGTCTTTCCATCAGGTAGTAATCAAGCCAATTTAGGGCATCCTGGATGATAGCTTCTCAGGCTGTTGGGCAGGATAATAGGGAAATCTAGTCATGTCTTATTTTGGAAAGGTAGATGATGAATGAGTGAAAAGCTGAACAAAGCAGATTCGTAACTTCCAAGTCATAGATTTATAGGAATGGATCTCCCAGGACCAGTCTATGTTTCCCTGTCACCCAGCAGGCAAGTGGTCTGGTTGGCCAGAACGCCTTCATTGTAGCCATTCAGACGATTTGATGCAGCCCGTGTGAGGAGCGTAGAAGAAAACACTGACTTCTCTCAGCCCACTATCCTGGAAGAAAAAAAGAAAGAGATAGGCTTGAGAGACTTCAACCTTGTGGGGTATTCACCAGAGAAGACTATTCAGACGTGGATTCAAGCCAATAGAAAGTGTTTATTAGCCAGCCAGCGACTAAACCGAGTGTTTGAGATCCCCAACCATTCTCAAGGTGAGCTTTTAAGTACAACCGCAATGTTCCAGGTGGATATGCTTCAGTTAACAAGAACAGTTAGCCAGAAGTGGAATTACAGAAGTGCACAAGCAAGGTTAGTACACCTTGAGACTTTCCCAGAACTACCTGGACTTTGATGGATTAGCCCTTTGGTTTAGTTTTGGCAGGTGGTCCAGTCTACCTGCTGAGGTTTACAGCCTGAATGGCACTTCCATCATGGAGTCAGTTGTGCTAAGGTCTGGGGCCCTGCTACAACCTTTACCAGACCCTTTTCTGTGTGCTCAACCCCATGCTACAGACGGCTGCCTCTCACCCTTTCCAGAATTTTCAGTCATGGTGTATTTCTGACCACCTCACAGCGACTCAGCCCCATCCTGTCCTGCAAGGACAGGTTTAGTTTCTTTTCTACCCTGTAGCCTTCAGGGAAGGCAGAAGGGCAGACACAAACCATACTTCCTTCATCATTAAGTCTGAGTAGGGACGGAATTATTAAACTGGCTTGCTTGGTATGTGTCCGTAGAACTTATAATTAAACAATCTTTTTTCAGCCCTGGTTCACAGGCTCGTGTGCATAACTCACTTAAATGTGAAAGGTGTGTCCCTTGTGGTGGCTAAGTCCAGCAGCACCCCAGCACTGTTTTAAAGGGGGAACTCACATTGTGCCTTCTTTTCGTGTACAGGTGCTGAGCCCTTGGTGCAGCCCATTCTGTGCTGTGTTTGGTTCATGCTGCTTTCAAATCCACTGCTTTGCTTGCTCAACCACCACGTGACCCTGCTCATCAACTTTATTTTGTCTACTCCCACTAGGACTCCCTCCCAAATCAAGGAATTCTGGGGCGTCTGTTGGTTCTATCTGTGCCCGGGACCCCTACTGACCTTGCCATTATTTCCCCTGCTCCCCATGAGCTACGGGAGGGTGTGTGGGGGTGGGGAGGAAACCAGAAAGGACAATTCTCGAGGCTTGAAATTCTCTAGATTCATTCAAAAAGAATTTTACTTCCTGAGGGTTGACAGGCGTGTGCCACCCCGTTCGGCTGGTGCTTTATCCTTTCTAGGCACAAACACTATGTCATTGTGCACGTGGACCACATTTCTTTACCTATTCCTCGCTGGCGAGCACCTAAATGGCTTTCCTATCTCCGCTGCTGTGAATTAGCCTGCATATTAAAGGGTAGAGTTTCAAGTTCTTACCACTTGAGAGGATAAGTGTGTAAGTGTGTAAGAATAAGTGAGGACAATTAGCAGGATCAAATTACAAGGCATGCCTGCATCACAATGTGTTCTGCTCCGTGAATACATACGTTCATTATTTATTATATCTTATCAGCTGAAAAATAAAAATAATCGATTAAAAGAACACAGTAGCAGCCGGGTGCGGTGGGGCACGCCTTTAATCCCAGCACTCGAGAGGCAGAGGCAGGTGGATCGCTCGCTGTGAGTTCGAGACCAGCCTGGTCTACAAAGTGAGTCCAGGACAGCCAAGGCTACACAGAGAAACCCTGTCTCAAATAACCAAAAAAAAAAATACAAAAAATACAATAGCATAATTGCTTATACAGTAGGCCCCACTGAAGTCCCACTGCATGATGTGAATTGTCCTCCAGCTATAAGGACCCGTGTTCACTCAGGGTACCTGGCACTGTGCAAGTTAGGATGACTAGGAAACAGGGTAGGGCTGTTCCCAGCAGAGAGAGACAGGGGAGACGCTGTTTAGAGCTGGAGAAATTTGACCTCAAAACACAGTTGCAGGCTGGGGGGTTTAGCTCTGTCTAGTGGAGTGCTTGCTGAGCATGTGTGAAGCCCTGGGCTCAATTCCTAGACTCAATCGTCTTGGCCCGGTGCTGCAGGGGGCTGCAGTCACAGCAGCTGAGAGGTAGAACTGAAAAGATGAAGTTCAAAATCATGCTGGGCTAAGTGAGTTCCAGGTCAGATTTGACAGCATGGAAGGATCCTGTCTCAAAAAACCAACATCAAATAGGAGGAAAGAAGCTTGCATTAACCTGTTATGTGGTCTTGAGTAGAGCACTGGTCTAGGAGCTCATCTGTGTTGTGGAGGTAATAGTTACACCCTATGTGGTGACGGAGGGCTGTGGGACATATTTAGGGGATAAAATGCTTATGATATTTAAAGTGCCCAGTGCTTGGGAGTTGCTGGGTGATTGGTAGTTACATTAAAAAAAAAAAAACAAAAAACCCAGCCCTACATATGCACGCAACACAGTTTGAAAAGGGAAATGAATCGCTCTCTTCAAGCATTAAGAGATTGGTCTATTTTTTTTTTAAACCCTGCGTTCTCTTCTCTTTGGCATCTATCTAGTGGCTTTTAACCCTCATGCTTATCAAATGAGATGATTAGCAGACTAGGAACGTGTCTGAGTAGGAGGTACTGGTGTGGGCCATGCTAAATACTACAGGTTGACATGGGTGTTAGCGTGTGCGCATGAGTGCACTCCTGGGTGTGTAGTAAAATTAAAGACTACTCCTGCAAAACTCACAGTGCTGCTTTCTACGCACATTTTCAGGTTTCCCCTTTAGACCCGCCCTGCGAGATTGGATTACTTCCACCAGATGAACAAGGAAATGAGATCTTACATGGATTAAGAGACTCATCTAATGCCCCACAGTTAGGCGATGCACACATAGTTCCCACAGCTCCACGACGGAGGAGTCTAGAGACCTGTACACTGATGCGTATGCGGAAACATCGCACAGACAAGAGACTGGGCCTTTCAGTGGTCAATCAGGTACAGGGGAGGGGCTCAGCCAGTAGGGACTCTTTCCAATCAGCTACTGATAGATCCTGGGGGAGGAACAGTGAGGACAGTCCATTCAGTTGTGTATCCATTGCTGAGCCCTCCAAGTTCCAATGGGCAGTTCTAACCCCACTTGGTACACGTAAGCCTTGGTTAAGCTCAGTGGGTCACAAAGACAAGGATGTACGCCAGGGAGCTGGCAGGTGGGGATTGTCAAGAGAGGGAGGAAGATGAAAGAAGATGAGAAGAGGAAGTAATCAGAATGGCTTATACACAGCATGATATTACAATGAATACATTCAATAAAAGCTAAAAATGCTTGCAAAAAGTTGCCCAGTAGATATAATACATACATTCACACATATATCCACATATAAATTTCCCTGTCTCTATGATAATTCCTTTGTTTGTAGACATACAATTCTACTATCTTTATCTTAAAGAGGGAAGAACTATTTGGCTCCATATCTGTCTTGTGTGGGAGCCGGGAGACTAGGAAATCATAAATATAAGAATGTCCTTCACATCCACCATTTTTTGTATTTTATTTGGTGAAAGCTGTGTAGTCATTGGAAGAGAAAGGGCTTGGGAGTAAGTGAAGTGACCAGCATTTCCTAGCTGGGAACTCAGTTCTCCTTCATGAGGCCTCTTTCTGTTTCCCCAGGTCATACTGTGCAGACAACCATTCAGACTCCCCAGGTTGTTTAGAGAGTTCCAGGGCCTGGATGGTGGTGAGGGTGGAGCTCTGACTGTACCTGCCTCCATCACCACAGCAACAGGGGACAGGGGAGGCTCCTGAGGGGGCTTCATTTTTGAGTCTCAACAAAGGCAAGCATGAGTGCCTGCCTGCCTGCCTCCCTCCCTTCCTTCCTCCCTTCCTCCCTCCCTCTCTCTCTCCTTCCCTCCCTCCCTTCCTTTCTATCTCCCTTCCTTCCTTTCTGCCTCCATCCCTCCCTCCCTCTCTCCCTCCCTTCTTTCCTGCCTCTCTCCTTCCCTTCCTTTCTGCCTCCCTTCCTCCCTCTCTCTCTCTCCCTCCCTCCCTTCCTTTCTGCCTTCATGCCTCCCTCTCTCCCTCCCTTCTTTCCTCCCTCTCTCCCTCCCCTCCTTCCTGCCTCCATCCCTTCCTTCTCTCCTGCCTGCCTCCCTCCCTCCCTCCCTCCCTCCCTTCCTTCCTTCCTGCCTCCATCCCTTCCTTCCTTCCTCTAGTCTTCTGTTCCACCACTTCCCCCTTCCTTCCTACTTTTCTCTGCCTCTGCTCCTTTCTTCCATTCCCCTCCCTCACTTCCTTCCTTTCTTCCTTCTTGCCCCCTTTTAAATTTGTCTTGAAGTCAAAGGCTTGTGCTCATGATGGAATTCAGTAAGAAACTAAGTTGCTTCACTCCTACTGCCCTCAAGCCTTTAATGAGGAAAGAATCTGAACCTAAGACTCCTTGTTAAGATAAGGACCTAGCTGGTTTCTTTACTCTATCCAGCTGGGAATGGAGGACTCAGAGAAATAATTAAAAAGCTCTCTATTTAAGATTAGTTAAAGGTCTCAGAGAAAACCTGGCCTGGATTCTATGGGGAAGGCGAGAAAGCGATGCACATGGCTTTAGAACAGCGCTTCTCAACCTGTGTGCTGTGACATCTTTGGAAGAGGGAGTTGAACGACTCTTTCACACAGGTTGCATATCAGATACCCTGCGTGGCAGATATTTACATAATAGTTCATAACAGTAGCAAAATTACAGTTGTGAGATAGCAAAATATATATATATTTGGTTCTACAACATGAGGAACTGTGTTAAATGGTCTCGGCACTAGGAAGGTTAAAAACCGCTGCTCCTAGACACATCATTTACTGGTTGTTTAGCGCTGCTAGGGCCTTCCTCTGTGGAAGAACACCTCCATCACTGTATGTGTATGTGTGTGTGTGTGTGTGTGTGTGTGTGTGTGTGTGTGTGTGACAGGATTTCTCTGTGTAACAGTCCTGGCTATGCTGAACTCACTTTTGTAGACCAAGCTGGCCTCGAACTCACTGTCATCTGCCTGCCTCTGCATCCCAGGTGCTGGGATTAAAGGCGTGTGCCACCATGCCCGGCTCTCAGTGTCTGGTCCTAAAGTAGGTCAAAGTTCATGAATACGCTGCTGGGTATGGAGTGGGATGAGGGTGTCCGGGTGTCCAGCTCTCTGATACCATTTTACATACAGTCAGGCTGAGGCCCAGAGGGAAGCTTGGTTAAGTCAGGACATGAGTCTCCCTTCCTGCCATAAAATGTGTCCTCTAGCCAAGCAAGCCTGACTATTGGTCTACTTCCTTCACCTTCCCTGGTGACCTACCTGGTAGCTGCAAGCCTCTGAAAGCAGAGTCAAGCCGGGGTGTAGTGGCACTCGCCTTTAATCCCAGCACTTGGAGGGCCGAGGCAGGCGGATTGCTGTGAGTTCGAAGCCAGCCTGTTATACAAAGAGTGTTTAGGACAGCCAAGACTACACAGAGAAACCCTGCCTTGAAACACTACCACCACCAGCAGCAGCAGTAGGGAAAAAAAAAAAAAAAAAAAAAAACGGAAAATAGAGTGAGCCTATGGCTGATGGACTTGACTTTTATGCACATTCCTCAGTGCTTCATATCCTGCCTGAACTGCTTCATTAAAAGATTCCCAAATAGGCTGGGCGTGGTGGTGCATGCCTTTAATCACAGCACTTGGGAGGCAGAGGTAGACAGACCACTGTGAGTGCAAGGCCAGCCTGGTCTACAAAGTGAGTCCCAGGCTACACAGAGAAACCCTGTCTTGAAAAAAAAAAACCCAAAACAAAAACAAAACAAAAAGATTCAAGAATAAATATTCAACTATGAGCGTTAACTTGAGGTCACGCTACCTTGAGATTGGTAATAATTCAGTATTTGAGCAATTCATAGTAGTATTAATAATAACAGTCTTCATTCTGATCCTCATTGAGAAATGCTTTTTAACACACAGGTCACGCTCAGTTATTCTTAAAATAGTGATGGTATTAAATAGGATTCTGCTATGTTTTCTTTATTCCCGCCTTCTTTCCTTCCTTTCTCTAAACACTCTTAATATTGTTATTATATGTGTGTGTATATGTGCATAATGTGTGTGTGCTTGTGGAGATGCGTGTGCCAAGACACACCTGTGGAAGTCAGAGGACAACTTTTGGGATTTGGTCCTATCCTTCCACTTTTACGTGGAATCTAGGACTGAACTCAGGGTTTCAGACTTTGGTAGCTCGGATTTTGCCTGCTGAGCCATTTCTTTACTCCGTACCCACCCTTTTAGAGACAGGGTCTTATTATGAAGCCCTGGCTGGTCTGGAACTCACTATGTAGACCAGGCTGGTCTAAAACTCACCTAGATCCACCTAGCACTGTTAAGGGCTAGGATTAAAGGGTGTGTGGCCCTAGATTTTAAAAATTTAACGTATTATCATTTGCCTCTGTGTGTGTGTGTGTGTGTGTGTGTGTGTGTGTGTGTGTGTGTATTGAACGGGAGGCTCAGTTTCAGCAAATAGTAGACTCAAGACTGGAATACTAAGCATCAACTTTGTGGCTGTCTTTCTTTATTGTACAGTTTCCACAAATAAGAACCTGGCTGTGATGCAGAGTGAAGGTGTAGACAAGGCAGCGTAAGGGAAGACGTTACACAAGGGCTGAGGGTGGCATCCAGGCAGGACGGGAGGCATCAGAGAGGCATGCGAGTGTGCTGGGATGCAGAGGGAAAGGGTGTGCCTGTGTGTGTAGGCCATTCCAGAAGGAGGCAATAACCAAACTTGAAGGAAGCAGGATGTGGGTGTGGCCCAGTGAGTTTGAAGGCTTCAACGGAAGGGTGAACCCATGAGGCAGGCAGATGGCAAGGATGTGCAAGGAGACAGGCCCTGGGATTGGCACAGTTGTTAAAGCTTTATTTTGTAATCTTTGCTTATGTGACTCTGGGCAAGTCCCACAGCTTAGCCTGCCCTCCTATACTCCCTCACTGACTTAATTATGTCAGTGCAGTTTGAGGGTTAGGTATATACATGTCAGCAGCACATGCCCACCCCATGATTATTTTAGGGGTTCGGAATAAATTTGACCCCACTTTTTCTTATCTCTTTAAAGTTGGAACCCAGAGCTTTGCTCATTCTCGACAAATGCTCTATGGCCAAATTCTCTACCTCTGAGCTGTACCTCTAGGCCAGTATCAATCATACAAAGGCCTGTGTGGCGAGCCTGCGATCTAGTCTGAGAGGAAGCTTGGAGCCAATTGCCAAGTGTACAATGATGGGCCAGAGGGCACTGAAGTCCATCCCTGGGCAAGCGCAGGCTGGCAGTAGACGCGAGGTGAGCCGGTCACTTCTTGTTTACTTGGTTTGTTTTTAGAAAATTATGGTCAGGATGGATATATACTGGTAGCTGGGGACTGATGAGGTAAGAGGTGGTTTATAGGACCTAAGAAAGAAGAGGGGGAAGTGTGTTTTAAAAACATATTTCTTTTATTTTTTGAGATTATAATGTATTACATTATTTCCTCCCTTCCAATCTTACTAGGTACTCTTCCTTGCTCTCTTTCAAATCCATATCCTTGCCAGGCATGGTGGTGCACACCTTTAATCCCAGCACTCGAGAGGCAGAGGCAGGCGGATTACTGTGAGTTCAAGGCCAGCCTGGTCTACACAGAGAAAGCCTGTATCCAAAAACCAAAACAAAAAACCCCCAAACAAAAAACCAAATCCATAGACTCTTTGTTACATGCACACACATAAGCACATGTGCACATAGATACACAGACACACACCACATTCCTAAATAAATAAATATATAGTGTCACTAATATATATGATTTCAGAGCTGACCATTGGTTTTGGATAATCAATTGGTTTGCTCTTCCCTGGGGAAGGTTCTCTCTTCTGCTCTTTAGCATTCTTTAGCTGCCTGTAATTCTTCGTGTATGGTTTGAGACTTCTGGAATTTTCTCCTGACATGTTAGCATATCTATTGTTGTCCTGGTTCAGCTTGTGTTTAGACAGTCTCATACTGGTGAGGCTTTACGGGTGTAGCTTCTGACATTCCTGGGAAACACAATGTCACAGCAAACTCCCTGGCTCTTTCAGTCTTTCTGTGCCCTGTTCCGCCTTGTTCCCTTAGCCTTAGTTTTGGGAGTTTTGTTGATGTATCCATTGGGACTGGGCTCCACAACCTCATTTTGATTGGTTGTGGGATCCAAGTAATGGTCTCCATTTGTTGCAAATAGAAGTGTCTTTGATGAAGGATGGGGACTACACTTATCTGTAGGTATAAAGACAAATATTGGGAACGTAGCTTAGGATTGCCCTGGTTTAGGAGAGGGATGGTTGTCAGTTCTCACCCAAGATCCATGACGTCAGTGGCCCTAGGGAGCTGGCTAAGTCTGGTTGAGAGCGTCTTAAGGCTGGTTACTGCCAAAATGCGTGTACCACTATTGTACCCTGAGGGATATAGTGTTATGTTGGTCACTGACACAGTTCATAGCCGGGTAGGACTATTTATTGTTGTCTTTCTCCTTGGGAAGCTTGCGCCACACCTTTTGGTACCAGGAAAGGCAATTTTCAGGGAGAAGGCATTTAGGTCAGGTCCAGCTCCGGAGCCTCTGGCACTGCGTCTGAAGTGCATGCTACCTTCAGCAACAGAACTTAATTCCACGTCTTGGGGGCAATGAAGGGGGATAGAGATAAGCTGTACATTTTAGGAGTTTCTTGGACAACCCTGAACAACAACTCAAAAGAGGGTCGAAGAGAAAGTTCTTTAAAGCACTATAGGAGATGAACAGAGAGGGAAAAGTCGAGACAAAACATTTATGAAATAACACAGCAACCCAGGTATTAGTCTCAGCATTTTTCTTTTTATTATTATTATTATTATTATTATTATTATTATTATTATTATTATTATTATTTTATTTTTTCAAGACAGGCTTTCTTTGTGTAGCCTTGCCTATCCTAGACTGGCTTTGTAGACCAGGCTGGCCTCAAACTCACAGGGATTCGCCTGCCTCTGCCTCCTGAGTGCTGGGATTAAAGGCCTGTGCCACCCCGCCTGGCAAGTCTCAGCATTTTTCAAGCCTTAGGTGTCCAGTGGTATTTGCAAAACACCAGAGGTCAAGTCTGTTTTCATCTACAGTTGAAAGTAAAAAAAAAACAAAAAACAAAACAAAACAAAACTGAGGTCATCTAATTTACTACTCATCGGCTTTCTTTCACTGAGAATTCAACACAGGTACTCATCTCTACCACTTTCTCCTGTCTGATGTTGAGGGTGTGTCCTAGCAGGACGCTTGAGTGATTGTATCTACTACTTAGAATCTATTGTAACCGGTGTGTATTCATTTACCTGCATATCTCTCTCTCTCTTCTCTCTCTCTCTCTCTCTCTCTCTCTCTCTCTCTCTCTCTCTCTCTCTCTCTCTCTGTGTGTGTGTGTCTGGAGGTTGGAGGTCAATCCTGAGTGCTGGCTTTCTCCTTGTTATTTTGAAACAGAGTCTATCACTTGTTCTGGCTAAGCTGACTGGCCAACAGGTTATGGGTACCGGTCTCAGCCTCCTCAGTGCTGGGACAAGTATACTACCTTAAAGGTATATTACCTTTAAAAACAACAGCAAACATGGTTTCTGGAGATTGACATCAGATCCTCATGTGCCCAGGACTGAGCCAACTTCTCAGCCACAGAGTGTATTTTCATTCATCACGGGCACATTGTCCTTCTGGTTAGCTTTAAATGGGGGTTTAAGCGTTTTACCGACTGGGTACACAGACACTTTGCTATTTTTGCGAGGAGGGCTATCTTAGGACATTACATCTCGGCAGGGATGCGCTTGCTCCTTCCCACCTTCCCTGTCTGTACCATCATGAGCTGATGCAGTCATAGGACAAGTGCTGAGACTTCACTATGCTGCTTTCACTCCAGCCCCCAAAGAGGAGCCAAATAAATCTTGTCTCTTCAGCTATCTCAGGTATGTAGCTGTAGTTCTATGAAACTGGCCAGGGCAGCACATAAATAATTTTTCAAAGATTACCAAGGAATGAGTGTAGACAGCAAAGTGAGTAGAGATGAAGCCTGCTAGGATATCAAAGCGGCATAGGCAGGAAGAATCTGCTGCAGTGCCAAGCGATTTGCTTCACCGTGAGAGGCACTATGGAAACCTAAGCTCCATGGGTCTGACTCTGACCCCATGGGTCTGACTCATCAACTACTTAGAAGCCCTCCAAGCACTGGAGGACAGAGGTCTTTTCCTGGAGACATAAACCATTGGGTGGCTTGCTGGAGTGGTCTCTCCAGATGCCCTGAGCCAGCAAGTTCGGGCCCTTGACTTTGAGCAAACCAGATGCTTCTCTGGTTGGTAGAACCAGACTACACGCCATCAGCCCTGCCTGATGTGGCACTCAGGATCTCTAGGGAGCAAGAAAGGTCTGATAATTAAGAAAGATTTCTTTCCTGAGCTGCGGTGGGGGCACAGTGACTGTCAGGGTCAAAAGATGGATGGCTTCATAAAGACCACCCGGATAGGCAATTGGCCTGCGAGGGAGAGACCGTCAATGCCACCCACTTGCTACCCGTGGAGCCTGCCCCAGCCAGAGGAGAAAGCTAAGCTGCACAGAACATCAGTTGGTCTTACTTTACAGCAATGAGTAATTGTAGGATAGCCAGAGGATGTGTCCTTTCATCCAGAGGTTCTCACTGCCCAGTTTCTCAACAGGCTGATGTAGAGATGAGGAAGATACGGCTTCCCTGGACTCAAGAATGTAGAGGATTAGACCTTCTGCGGCTGTATTTAAGATTCTGAGCAAGCCAAGCCTTCTGCACATGCATGCTGCAATCCTTCAGGCGTTCATTTCAATCCCGGGCTGATGATTTAGAGCTCAGCGTATAATAAAGGCTCAGGAAGTTCATCACTATTTTGAGAGCTTATGTGAGCGCGCGGAGTCACAGAGAAAGGACCTCAGATCAAGAGCTAGCACACCAGCTTAAATCTACAGCTTTGCCCAAACGAGCTTTGTAAGGCTAGACAGGCCATTGTAGTCTCTGAATCTTAGTTTGTCTACCTAGGGGAAAGGGGGTCGGATTAAGTCATCCTTGGAGGTACTTCAGAGCTAAGATTAGGGTTTGTCAAATGGTCTAAAAGATCTCCAACAAATCACCTCCCTAAAATGCTCCTAACTACCTCAATCTGTTCTTGAAGGAGCACGCTAGAGGATTTAGCGGCAGGGAGAGGGTGAGGGCCGTAGCTCAGCAGAGGACTGCTGGCCTAGCATGAGCCAGGCTCTGGGCTCTCCAGCACTGAAAATAAAAAGAAGCAGATGAGTGTCTGCTGTGTGTACCCTTCCACCTCATTAACAATGATTGGTTCCTTGAGAGTTTTATATGTCTTGATATATTCACTCTCACTCCCCAACTCCTTCACAAATCTACCCCCTTTCCCTATGCGTCTAATTTTCTGTCCTTTTATTATTATTTTTAACTTGTCAAGACCAATTTGTTCTGCTCAAGTGTTCTTGCCTGTGTGGTCTTCTACTGGAGCGTGGTCAACTTGTCTCTTCCCCCAGAGCAGCTAACGATGGCCAGTGGTTCTGCGGCTAGGGTTAGGACTTCATGCCCACCTTGAATTGCATCCTGGGAGTTGGCCTGCTTTGGGCATGTTTTCTCGCAACTGCTGAATTCATATGCGAAGCTACCCAGGCTGTGTCTAGAGACACTGTTTCTGCCTCTGGCTCTTAGACTCTTTCTGTCCCATTTTGTACAGTGATCCCTTAGCCTCACAGGTGTGTGTGTGTGTGTGTGTGTGTGTGTGTGTGTGTGTGGTGTTTGGCATATGTGTTCCATTTAGGGCTGAGCATTCTACAATCCCTTATTTTTTATACCTTGGTCAGTTATGGGTCTCTGTGTTAATCCCCATCTACCGGTGATTAACTGAAGAGCTTCTCAGTTGAGGGCTGAGCGATGCCCTGGTCCTCTGTGACATGTATAGTCTAACTTTGTTTTGTTTTGCTTTGCTTTTAGAGATAGGGTTTCTCTGTGTAGCCCTGGCTGTCCTGGACTCACTTTGTAGACCAGGTTTGCTTTGAACTCATAGAGATCTGCCTGTCTCTGCCTCCCTGAGTGCTGGGATTATGTAGCTCATCATTTGTGTGTGTGTGTGTGTGTGTGTGTGTGTGTGTGTGTGTGTGTGTGTGTGTAGGTAGCCACATTTATTCCCAGTATTCAACAGATCCACATTTCTCAGGAGCTCAGCTTGATAGGAAACTTGGTTCACCGGCAGTGTTTTGAGAGCTTACACTCCCAGTGGCCCAACACTGGCCTAACAACCATCTAATTTCCTTTATCTGTCTCAGTGCATGGAGATGACTGTGCACACACACCACACACGGCTCCTGGGAACCCTCCTCATGCTTGGAACCAAACAGATGATGGGTCTGGGGGTCTGGCCCGGAGCTCAGTACATGGCAGCCATGAGCCACAAATGGAAGGCACTCTATTCTCTGGTCACCACCCCAAGGTGCTCTGCTCTGGGTGTGCATACCGTGTAGGCACAGGGCACTTCTGATTGCGAGCTTCTGTGCAGACTTTTCCAGAGCAAGGTACTCTTGCAGCTACCCCACCCATCCTTCTGCAATCACAGTGGTTTCCGCCTTGTTTTCCTTCTCAGCAGAATAATTACATTGTCTCCACAGGTGAGAGTCTCTCTTCCCTCACTTCCAATTCCTTCTACAAAGTCATCTTTCTGGGAAGGAAAAAAGAAAAAAAAAAAAAAAAAGGAAAACACAATCTCTCCAAATTGCCCTTTACTAATTGGTTTTTCAGAGGCATCTGTTGTCACCATGGCCCAGGAGTTCTGTGTCAAATTACATCAGCGCGTTTTTGTTTTTGTTTTTGTTTTTAATAGGTTCAATTCATTCTGGGCTTCTCAAGTTTTCAGAGTACCTGACCACCCTAGTGTTTTCTTTCTGCTCAGCATATTCTTTTTTCTCTCCCTTCTCTCTCTCTCTCTCTCTCTCTCTCTCTCTCTCTCTCTCTCTCTCTCATTAATTATGCCCATCTCCGACAGGTCTTCTTTGGCTATTTGAAAGTTAAAGCTTCATTTTATTTTATTTTATTTTATTTTATTGCTATTTCAGTTCCTTATTTGTTATAGTGTATCAATTTTTATTTATTTATTTGGATTCTTGGTTTTGTTTGCTTATATTTTCCCCACTGCCCTCAGTTACCAGAAATGGGTAATTCCAGGAGAGTAGAAGTAATTTCGGCGTCATATTTTCTCCTGTATCTTCAGTACCTACCTAGGTGCCAGCACGTAATAGATGTTCAATTAATACTTCCTAAATACCTGGCCACGTTCTGCTCAGCTTCCTCCCATTGACCTTCTGTCCAGCCTGTGTATGTCCAGTGTGAAAATAAAAACAGGAAATCACGATGGAAGTGGCATGCCACTGCTTTCAGCCAGGAAGACCTTAAGGGGTCAGGACTCATGTCTGCCTCCAGTGCTGTGGCGGAGAACACTGGTCACCTCTACTCTTTGAAGCAGCTACATGGAATGAACAAAATGACTTGAGCATTGCGTTGTACCCGGAGGTCATGGGATGATCATCACAAGGTCACTAGAGTCTTATTGTCTGCAATTCATGTCCCCTCATCATTATCCTGCAGCCCGTGTCAAGCAGCCTTTGCACTCCTTACAAAGCCAAGCAAAGTTTCTCTTCAAATACCTTTACTTACTTTGGAATGGTTTGAGAGCCCTTTGCCTACATAAACTCAACTTTCCATCTCTCCCCCAGAGCTGTGTGGACTCACGTCTCATAATCACAGTCCCTGAGACGGCAGATGAAGTCATTTTACATTCAGTTTCAGTGCTGTGATCTACTTCTACCAGTTATTCCGGATTATTTCCACCCCCAAATGTGTAACATTCTCATTTTTGCTTCCTCCTGAAATGGGAAATACCCTTCTTCCATTTCCTATTGGTTGCTTGCTCATTTCTGCTCTCATTCTTGTCCCCACCTTTCTGGCAAGACTAAGAGCACGCGTGTACATTGGAGACTGTTTCTGTTGAACATAGCTTCTATTTTAGATGGATAAGCAAATGCACACACACATGCAAACACGCACACACACATGCAAACACGCACACACTGATAAACATCACGGCTTGTCTCTCTACTTTGTCCTTACCTGTTCGTTTCCATACTTATTTCTTTTTAAAAATAATTTATTTTATTTTATGTGCATTTGTGTTTTGCCTGCATGTATGCCCGTGTGAGGGTGTCAGATCTTGGAGTTACAAACAGCTGTGAGCTGCCATGTGGGTGCTGGGAATTGAACCCGGGTCCCTTAGAAGAGCAGTAAGTGCTCTTAACCACTGAGCCATCTCTCCAGCCTTCCACACTTATTTTTTCTGGGATCAAAATTTACCTTCCATCCCCCCACTTACTGCATTTGTCACACAGTCTGGAGATCACAGATGCTAAGGAAGGAACTTTATGAGATGGGAAGTGTGCCTTTCTTTCTGAAAAATGCACCTGTGTACACTTGCTGCTTGGATATTGAGCTTTGGAAACTTCCGGCGATGTTTGTGGTTCAGGTAGAGCAACCCTGTATTGCATCTTCCAGAACTAAACAGTTGGTTTGTCTTAGGAAATAGTTTGCTCTTGCCTGATGTAGAAGCAACACAGCGGTTAACAAAGGGACCCTGGAAGAAACTGGAATTCTGGTAAGGTCATGTGTCTGCTTATTTACCGCTTTGCCCACCAAGAAGCAGTTAAGTATTCCCTCACTCACCGACTTTCATTGTTTTGCTCTAAGTCAGGCATTGTATTGTTGCTTCGAGTGGAGTCACAGGAGGTAGAGACAATTCAGACAGCACACACCTGGAATCCCAACACTCGGGAAACTGGAGTAGAGGGATCGTGAGGTCATGATCCTGTCTCAGAAACCAGCAAACCACCAACAAATAAAACAGAAAAGAAGGCCGGGTGGTAGTGGGGCACACCTTTAATCCCAGCACTTGGGAGGCAGAGGCAGTGGATCGCTGTGAGTTCAAGGCCAGCCTGGTCTACAAATTGGGTCCAGGATAGTCAAAGGTACACAGAGAAACCGTGTCTTGAAAAACCAAACCAAACCAAACCAAACCAAACCAACCCAAACCAAACCAAAACAACAAAAACAACAAACAGACAGAAAATACTCACATGTAAGGGGTAAGGTCTTATTCCTCATCAGTGAGGAAGCAGGAACAGACAGACAGACAGACAGCTGTCTAACGCTATTTCTTACACAGTGTGTGTGTGTCTGTGTGTGTTTGCGTGCAGGCCAAATTACAGGAAGGCAAAGGGACTGGGAGGCTTTCATCCAGCTGGAGAGGCTCAGAGACTTTTCCTGGCAGACAGGCTCTTTACACTGTCTTTATGTCAGTAAAGTTTGTCCTGTGGAGAAGGAATCTAAGAAAGGGAAAGAGAAAGGAAGGCTAGGGACCATTATCCACAAAGGTTCAAGGCGAGGAGTGGTAAGTCGGCATACTTTGGAATGGCAAGGAATCTGCTATCCACAGTTGTTCGACCTTTGCTACAGAAGGCGTGGCTTGAGGACCAGCAGTGCTGACTTGGCCTAGAGCTTCCTGGAGCCCCGCCTGAACCAAAGGAATCAGAGCCAGTATTTTAACAAGACATTCAAAGTCAAAGGTGGTTCTGTGCATGCAAAAATATGAGAAAAGCGGGCATAAAAACTTTTTTCTTTTTAACCCTGCATGCAGCAGATCCCCCAGGCTTTACTCTGAATGAGCTGCCTGGCCCCACCTCGGCATTCTAAGGCTGCAACTGGGAGAACTGGCTTTCATCAGGAGGGTCCACGGCACCACTTTGAGAACTGTCAGGGAGACCCAAGGGTCATTTCTACAGTTCAATAACCTTCAAGGTGGAGGAGGGTGGCTGGGTCATTTCTAAGCAACAGGCTGGATCCTGAAGGACCCTCACTTAAGGGGTTTGGGCATTCTATTGGAGCACTGGGGACCATTGTGGGTCTTTAGAAAGGAGTGTGAAAAAATGTACCTCTCTGCCTGCCTGTCTGTCCCTCTGTGTGTGAGAGGGGGTGTCTGTTTGGCCTCATGTGAGGACAGACAAGACATTGGCAATTTGCATGGTCACTGTGTTCTAGAGTGATGAATTATCAACTGAGTCAGCTTTAGGGGACGTTTAGCTAAACTTGGTTGGGGAGCTTGGGATATGCAGGAACCAGGGACTGACTCCCAGCCTCCCTGCCTTTTGGGGACCTGGGAAGTGGCTCGATGCTCACTTATTTCTTGTGGCTGCTGTCTTTTCCTGACCAGAAAAGCAGCCTCACTTTGCTTGCCTTGTCTTCCCAAGTTTGCCTCTGGCCCTAAGGACAGGTCTCAGCCTGCCTGTGTATGGAGGAAGAGGGCAGTAAACCAGTCATGGGCAGGATTTATGAACGGGAGCCATGTAATTACTGCCAGACACAGCAACCTGAAGACTTTATGGCTGAAGTGTTTGGTGTCATCCATTAAAGCAAAGTGGGCTCTTGGCATAGATGGTGTCACCTTATGACCAGGCCTGTCTCTCTCTCTGTGAAAGTCCCCCCCAAGTCTGAAAGTGGAGCCTGGCTGAAGACACAGATAAATCATCAGAGCTCAGGGCCCAGACCTTACTGGGGCCCCTGGAGGTCAGAGCAGGACTCCTGAAGAGGCTCCAGGTTGTCTCCCAGGTTTCTGGTTCCACACTAACAGATGGGCATAGCCTTTAGGAAGAGCAGGTTCCTGCACTGCTGAGTTCCCCAAGGCTTTCCCCAGTTGTGCCTTGTAGCTCCCCAGCCCCCTGCACAACCGCTGAGACAGACAGCAGACGTGACCACCTGCCTCCTGGCAAATGAGATGCTGAAGGCAGGGGGGCTTAGTGAGTGTGGCCAAAGTCATATAGCAAAGGACCAAGGCGGAGGGGGGGGGGCCGAGCGTCCACAAAGCTGTCTTTATCTTTCCACAGATAGCCAGACTGTCCTGGTTTGGTGAGGAGAGCGAGGGGGCTCGTTCTGACTGTAGACCTGTCTGACAGAGGTGCTGGCTGCTGTAGGAATCCAGGGCGAGCTCAGGGTTTCCCTGGAGCCATGCTGGGAATTTGAGAGAGATGCAAAGAGCTTCAGGGTCTCAGAAACAGGAAATGGGGAGAGGAATCATACTGTCTCTTTTCATAGGGTGTTGCCGGAGTACAATAGCCTTGCAGGGTCTGGCACTGGTCTTCCTGTCTTGTGACCCCTCGGGCCTCTCAGAGAACCCTCCACAGTTAGAGTTTGGAGCTCAGATGAGACAATGGAGGGAATGTGCTTTGGAAAATCCTTGTACTCTATTCAGCTGTGAGGTAATAGCAGGAAAGTGGATCTGCCACTCCATTGCCAAGAAAACAGCGGCAGCTGAGAGGAAAAGCAGACCTGGACAGAGTTTAGAATCTCCATCACCAGGATTTTATTTTTATTTTTATTTTATGAGAATTGTATGTCTACGGGTGTCAGATTTTGGAGTTACAGACAGTTGTGAACTGCCATGCGGGTGCTGGGAATTGAACCCGGGTCCCCTAGAAGAACAGTCAGTGCATCCAACCACTGAGCCATCTCTCCAGCCCTGACCAGGATTGTTTTGGAGCTGAGGCTCTTCCTCGGCTTTCCCAGCATCCATCTTGATGTTCTTCTGAGGACCAGAGAGAAGATCTATATGCAAAGCACAGTGTAGAAGCCATAGAGGGGGCATGGGTATCTGCCAGGCATCTGTGTGCTGGGGTACTGTTCCATCTACCCATCAGCTCTTCCAGAGGACTGTCATCTTGCTGCCTCAGCATCTGTACCCCCAGGTCTGTATCTACCATAAGATCTGGCACAATTTGAGGACCTGGTGACCCTTTACCTGAACTGGATTGGGTTTTCATGGGTTCAAAGTTTTAAGTTTTCCTTATTTTCATTTCCTGAGCCAAGTCCATGACTGGCATAGGGTAAGTGCTTAGTAAATTCAGGTGGGACTGAGAGTAGCTCCTTATGTGATGGCTGCACTGATGCACGGGGGACCCTAAGTTCAAGGTAGCCTAGGAGTGTGGAGCTTGTAGCTGAAGTAGGGACTGGTCAGATGACAGAAAGACTTCAAAGGTAAGTGGAGGAGAGCAGAGGGGGATGTGCTTGTCCAGAGGTCTTTTTGGCTGGGTGGGAGCCTCAGTTGGCAGCAAAGGCAGTGTCTGGGTGGCTGGTAGCATGCCAGATGCTTCAGCCAGGGCTACAAGGCAAGAACACACAACCCAGAGGAGAGGAAGCAACTCAAATGGACACAAAATGCATTTAAAATCTCCATACCTTCTCTCTATGGTGTGGCAGCCCTGTGAGTGTGTGTTGGAAGGAAAATGGCCTCTGCAGGCCAGTAAATCCGTATGTGGATCCTATCACAGCAAGGCATGGATCTGCAGCTTGACTATGATTTTCTTTTCCTCTTGTATCTCTCCTTCCTCATCTAGGCAAGTGGCTCAGCGGTTCTCCTGACAATGTTGCTTTGGGTGCATTTTGTAAGCAGGGCTTATTAAGCACCTGCTCTCAGGTAGGCAATGAGCCGAACAGCTACATGGAATTAATTTGTAGTCCCCTAATCACGAGGCAAATATAGTTATTACAATTGCCAGTCTTCCTTGAAGAACCAGGAAACCTGCAAGTTCAGAGGCAATGAGCAATTTGCTCAAACATTCAAGCCAGAATTCCAACTGGGATCATTCTGTAGAGACTACACTATGGATGTGCAAGCAAGCGGCGCGTTCTGTGAATCCCAGTCAAGCTTAAAGCGCTCGTGATGTAGTTTTCCTTCACTCTCAGCAATTTCCCCTCTTACTTCTTTTCCTTTTCAAAACTGAACCTTTGGCTAACCCAGTTGCCTATAGCAGAAGGCAGAGTGCCGTGAGGTGATTTAGTGACTTGCCTTCCTTTGTCCAGGTGTTCCTGGCCTTCAATGGGATGTGAGTCAGGAAACCATTAGTAGGTGTTTATATAGGGGAAGAGGAGAAGTTGTTGAAAGTCAGACATCTGGATGATCCAATATCTGAAATATCAAAAACTATCTTTCCAAAAGAAAACTAGCAGCTCCTTTCTCTCTCTCTCTCTCTCTCTCTCTCTCTCTCTCTCTCTCTCTCTCTCTTTCACACACACACACACACACACACACACAAACACACAATGACATACACACTCACACACACATATATATACATGCACACACACTTACACAACACACACACATGCTTTCTCTCACACAAACTCACACCAGGTACACACAAGCATACTCTCCTCTCTCTCTCTCTCTCTCTCTCTCTCTCTCTCTCTCTCTCTCTCTCTCTCTTTGTCTCTCTCTGTCTCTCTGTGTGTCTCTCTCTCTGTCTCTCTCTGTCTCTCTGTCTCTCTTGCTGTCTCATACACACAGACACACACACACCCACTCATGCACACATGAATGCACGCATGCACACACATACACATATCTCTTTGAAGTTTCAGCTTTGTACGAGATGCATGTGAGAGTCAAGGAATGCAAATGTATTTTCCCTGATGTCTACCATGTGCCTGACTCTAGAAATGTTGGCTCCTCTACTTTTCACAGTAGCTCTACAAAACAGCAGTAGCTCTATTTTTCACAGAAAGATGCTCAGAGAGGTAAAGATGTCTTGTCCATCACACAATGGTTAGGCATAAAGGCCAAGATTCAGAACATAGCTTGTCTGGCCTGAAAATGCAGGAATTATTTAATTTAGTTTCTTTTTTCCTCCTGTTTCTTCTTCTCTTTCTCTTTCCCTGAATCAGTCTTATCAGGTAGCCCAGGACTGTGCCACCATGCCCAGTCAGGTTTATTTGTGTGCTTATTTTTCTTTTATATTCTTTTCTGCTACTTTCTGCCTGAGAATTTGTGTGTGTGTTAATAGGAGCTATTGTTTTCTCTAAGCTCCCCTCTTTAGAAAGAGTCCATTTCTTTGTCCTATGCAGTGCTGGACATCCTGCAGGGTCAAAACAAACATAATATTTAACTTTTAGACTGTACGGGACCACTCCTGTCCTTCAATAAGGACAGCATAGGGGAGCACAATGCTGAGAGATGCTCTTGGTGAAACGGATGCTGGCCGCTGTTTCTGTATGGCGATGTTTGTTTTAAACTTGAGTAGGTTGAGCTTTGGGAAGGAAGACAGAAGGATTAAGCAGGAAGGGACTTCCAGCTCAACCACTGAAGGCTGTAGGGAGTTAAGTCACTCATGTGCAGTAATTACTACGTAGCAGCTTTGCTTAGATCCAGGTGTCTGTATATGGACAATACCCTATATATCCAGTCCTGCATAATGCACTCTTGAATTATAGTTGGCAAAGAAGCAGCAAATACAAATAAGCTGCTAATCATGTTGGTTTGTTTATCACTCTTAGAGTTCTTTTGGGCAAGGGTATGTTCCCAGGTTTTGGAGTTATTGAGACACTCGTCCAATTTCTAGCCAAGCCTCTTACCTGTGTTTGTGGCTTGCCTATGTGGGTCAGCCATCTAGGACCTCTGGCCTCAATTCTCCATCTGAACGAAAAAGTGTAGCGATACTTGATTTGTAAGGCCATCATTAGCAGCAGCAGCAGCAGCAGCAGCAGCAGCAGCAGCAGCAGCAGCAGGAGCCGCCGCCGCCGCCGCCACTCATCCGATATTACTTTTTTCTTCCCACCTCTCCAAGTGGAAATTATTTATCTGTTATTTGTTAGGCAGAGAGAGATGCGCATTGAATGATGACCTAATTCTTGGGGACAATATGGATGCAGTGCCCATTCTGCCATTATGAGGCCTGCAAAAGTGATTACTAATGTTACTTTTCCAGTTCACTGCAGAGCAGAGGGGAGAGGTTTTTCACACTTCTGGCGTTTTGTTGGAGCAGGACGATATGGATCCCAGATGGCTCCCTCAGCAGATGCGGCCCTGTAGAAGGGCACTGCTGCTTTACAAGGGATTTAATGAAAAGCTGGCCCTCCTCCAGGCTTGAGTCAATCCTCTGGTGTTCTCAGCTAGCACATACAGACTGCTCCGCGAGCTCCCACCCATAGATGGCGTGGTGAATGGAAGGCTAGCAGCTGGAACAGTGACGTGGAAGGGACATTGGCAGGCAAGCAGCCCGGCCTGGAGATTGTCCAGTTAGCCGTTGCTTAGCCGGAATGATCTGGGGACGGTGGACAAGGATGGCTTTCCCAGCTGTTTTGGGGCTCACAGTGTTTCACTTCCTTGCCACGAGTTAGGCGAAAAGGAGTGGGAAAGCAGTGGCTTCCGTTTCGCTCCTGAAGTAGATGAGAGTTGGATCCGCTTCCGGTCAGCCTGTGTGAAGAGCTCCGACTCCTCAAGTGTCAGCTTGTTCTCTCCCATGCCTTTCGTTCTGGCTTCAAGAGGACATCTCGGAAAAGGCTGCCTTGCTCTCCTTCCGGCAAGTTCCCACCCCTAAGCTTATGCCTTCCGGCATAAGGCTTATGCTGTTGGAGCCAGACAATTTACCTGTCCACTGGTTTCCTGTTTTGGTTAACTTGTGGGATATAAGACCTTTTTGGTAGGTACTCCTTGGCCACTTCAGCCCAGAGCCCGGGTGGGGGTGGGGCTGGAGGGCCGCTGGCCCAAAGGAAAGCGTCAACAAGCACTCCTGGATAAGGAGTGCATTTCAGGATAAGCATATGATGGGTCATTGCTTACTCCTCAACGCCATCAGGCACGAGCTGAACTTCTTTCTTAGAGCCCTCTTAGATTCTTCAACGAAAGGGCCCAGCATCAATAGGAAAAGGCTGCTCATGGAGTAGCACCGAGAACCTAAGAGATGGGAGTTATTACGCGGTCTCTAAAAATTAATTCCCCACAAGCATCACCTGGTATTTCTGTTCAGCTAATACCCATGGAAAATCTAGCTCCCCCACTGGGCGTGGTGGTACACACCTGTAATCCCAGAACTTGGAAGGCAGAGGCAGGGGGATTGCTGTGAGTTCGAGGCCAGCCTGGTCTACAAAGTGAGTCCAGGACAGTCAAGGATGTCTGAGAAACCCTGTCTCGAAAAACCTAAAAAAAAAAAAAAAACCAAACCCCCACGCCCCGAAAATCTAGCATCCTCTATACTGCTTACCAAGCTCTTTCATTGGTAGTGTTTCAAGTGGCGCCCCACATAACTCTGGGAACTGTTCTCTGCAACCCCATTTTTGAAGAAAAGAGGTAAGGCCCTGGGAAGATACAGCAGCTGAGCCCCCACAGCTCCCCGGGGGAACAGGCAGCATTAACCCCATTTCTATTTTCAAAGCCATAATTTCCCCCATAATTCCAGACTGCTTCCTATTAACACGTACCCTGGATAAATAAACCCAAGGAAGCCACATTCTCTGTCCTCTGGGGCTCTGGTTAAGGTGATAAGACATATGTAAGAGTAGAAGAAAACACTAGTAAAAACCAATGCGGGTGTTTTTTTTTTTTAAATAATGCTTTGAAGTTTATAAAGCTTGTCCCAAATATCTCCTACACATTTGAGTTTTCAAAGATTATTATCCAGGATATATAAATAATGCATACAAGTCAATAAGAAAAAGACCGGCAACCCCGGAAAAGCTGACAGATTATGAGCAGGCAATTTAAACAGGTGGTAATCATATGGAAAGATGTTCGGCCTTACTAGCCAGTGGGGGAACTCTGATGAGAACAAGAAGACACAATTTCTGTCCATCTCGTGGGCAAACACGACAGTTAGGTAGACCCAACTGTTGGTGAGGATGAGAAGAAATAGGAGCCGCCATACAGCCCAGTGGCAAAATCAACTTGGGGGAGCGAGTGCTTAACAAGGAGATAGATAGATAGATAGATAGATAGATAGATAGATAGATAGATAGAGGAAACTCTTGTGTACACGCAAAAAAAAAAGGCACATAGATATCAATTTCAGTCTTGGTTACTTTCTTACTGCTGTGATAAAATACTCTGACAAAACAACTTAAGAGAGAAAGAGTTGACTTGGCTTGCTGCTTTAGAAGGATATAGTCAGACCATCATGGCAAGAAAGACTTGGCAGCAGACAGGGATGGCAGGAGCAGGAGGCTGGCTGGTCACATTGCAACCCCATCCAGGAAGCCGAGAACAGTGCATGAGTAGTTCTCAGCGCTTAGCTCACTTTCTCCACTTCATACAGGTCTCAGGCACCGGTCCCTTCTACGATTGCGATAAGTCTTCCTATGACAACTAAGTGTAGCCAAGAGACTCTCCGAAAGGCATGCCAGAAGCCCATCTCCCAGGAGATGCTAGATTCTGTCAAATCTACAGTGAATACTATCACAGTTTTAGAGGGATGGGTAAACGATTCAATGGGCCGTTTGGAGATGATACTCGAAACAGTAATCCTAGTAGTCAATTAAAGCTTCATTTAGTGTCATGCATAAATACCAGCAAATTATTCAATCTCTCTGTTGAATAAATGAGACCAGAAAGGCACAACCAGGATAGACACTTTAAAAAAACCATGCAAACAACAAGGCCACATGTTTAGAATGACCCCATCCCTACCTCTTTCTTATAGGCCTGGTGGGGGAGAACGCATGCCCCTCAATGGCAGTAATTACTCCTAGAGACAGGAAGGCTCAGATAAGTTTCCAGGGGGGACAGCTACTGAATCTCCAACAGGCTCTTTCAAAACAACAGCAGCAGCAAAATGAACAGAAGCAAAGTACAAAAACTTGAACGCCGTCAGACCCAGGTGATAGGTTCAGAGAGAAAGCTTGCTAAATCTGCCCTTGAACTTTCTATGTGTTTGGTACCTTACAAAGCAGACACCTAGCCAGCCAAGCACATTTTCCCTAATACTGCGTCCAACTTGCCCCTCACTGAGGCCATTACAGGTGGCAGAGAAAGGCTGATGACACACACTGCTGCTGGGTCCAGCCCTTTGCTCCCCTGCCTGCCCATGGCTCTGTGTTGAGCTGACCCAGGGGCTGAGCAGGTGAAAAAAGATGCTGATGGATTTTTCTTTTCCTAGGGGAAGGGCCTGAGCTATGGTGGGGCCAAGTCATTTCAGAGAAGGAGGCAGAGAGGATTAGGAAGGACAGAAGGCTGAAGTTTTGAGAAAAGGCTGAAGAAGCCGAGGTCCAGTGGACATAGAGCTGGTCCGTTTATTCCCACACTTACATCAGACAGGTATGAGAGTGACAGAGAGTGAAAACTGACCTTGGACAGGCACACGGAAGCCTCCACAGTGCTCTTGGGACTTACCGTCAAAGAATGGCTTTTCCCAGTTCGATACATTGGCGGTTTCCATTCAGATGAAGGGTCTTGGTCAGAGAAAGTAAGATCAAGAGAGCAAAATCATCGCATGGTGCTACGGAAGGAAGACAGTGTCTCTTGTTTTGAGTAATAAACACTCGCCCTTTGCTGCCCTTTTCTAGAGTTGTGTGGTGTGAAGATTTGAAGATCATAGAGTTGAATACAATGTCATTCTCCTTTTCCTAGTGGAAACAGTTCCAACTCTCCATCTTCCTGCCTCTTCTTCTTCCTCCTCCTCCAAATGCCACTCTGGCTGGCAAATCACTCTTAAATATACATGTATATGGGAGGGAGAGAGAGAGAGAGAGAGAGAGAGAGAGAGAGAGAGAGAGAGAGAGAGAGAGAGAGAGAGAGAGAGAGAGCGCACTAGAGGAAGTGAGGAAGAGAAAGAGAGGGAAGAGAGAGATTAAGAGGGGTACAGATAGGGTTAAATGCTAACAGCTGTCAAAAATCTAATTTCTTTTGGAGGGGGAAATAATAGGATCATCCAGCTGTTAAGGATTTTCTGTTTGAAACTTGTCAAGATGGAAGCACAATAGTGGCAGTATTATCAAGTTTTACCTCTCTGTAGCGAGTGCTGGGCACCTAGCTCTGCTTTCAGGCTAGGCACTCACTGTGCGTCAGTACATTAACTTGTTTAGCCAGCACCTCAGTTTGGGTGGGCAACATTACCACTCGACTCTGTGGCTGGGGTATCTAAGACTCCCAAGGAGCAGACACTCACCCAAATTTGCACAGCTTACAGGGTAGAGAGCAGAAGCCCAGAAAAAGGAATACTTGGTTGTCCCAGCTTGCTTTTTGTTGCTGTGATAAAACACTAACTAAAACAAGATGGAGGATGGAGGGGCAAAGCATTTACTTGCTCTATCCTTGTTCATCCCAGTCTATCACTGAGGGAAGACAGGGCAGGAAGTCAAGCAGGGACCTGAAGGCAGGAACTGAAGCAGAGACTACGAAGGACTGCTGCTCACTCTCTCACTCCCAGGCTCTCTTCAGCTACCTTTTTAATTTAATTTAATTTAATTTTTGTTTTGTTTTTGGGTTTTTCAAGATAGGGTTTCTCTGTGTAACCTTGGCTGTCCTGGGACTCACTTTGTAAACCAGGCTGGCCTTGAACTCACAGCGATCATCCTGCCTCTGCCTCCCAAGTGCTGGGATTAAAGACGTGCACCACCACGCCTGGCTCAGCTACCTTTTTTAGACAGTCCAGGCTCACCTGCTCAGCGGTGGTGCCATCCATAGTGGGCCAAGCTCTCCTCCATCAATTAGCAACCCAGAAAGTGCCCCACAGACACGCCCACAGGCCAGTATGATGCAGGCAGTTCCTCAATTGGGGTGCCTTCTTCCCAGGTGTGCAATGTCAACCACCAGGATAAGCCATCCCATGGGTCAAGGCTGTTAGACAGAGAGGCCACAGCAGACAGGGACCCAGCTCTTGGGTTCTTTCTACCCATCTCGAGATTCTTTCTTTTCTTGCTCCCATGAGCTCCATTTAAAGAAAAGTGTCTTCCAGCATGACTTCTGAAGAGAAAGGATTTGGTTTCCCTCATTCTTTTGGTACGGATAAGAATCTAGCTTCCTGCCCTCCAGCCTTCTCCAGACTTATTCTCAGTATTGCTTGTTCTCTGTAGTTACTGGGTCACAACTTTATCAGATTCCAGCGACGACGTGAGAACCCAAGCAGGCAGCTGAGGCTGGGGACTCCGGGCGAGCTTTCCCATTCATTAGCAGAGGGGACAGGGAGCCTTTGTCTGCTTTCAGCTGTTTGCACGCTATTCACTTTGTACACAAGCATAGAGCTAGCCTCAGTGTGTTCTCTGCCCTGGAGGTTATGACCTATCTGTAGGTCTTAACAGTGGCTTAGAATCAAATTGTGTAGACTAGGAAATACCAGGGTGTGTAATGCTTATAAAGATAGGTATTCTTTGGTGAACATACCCAGTGATAACACATATCTGCCCTTGGTGAAGGTGGCTAATTCATTTCTTACTGTGTGCCACAGTTCCAGCAACTCAAAAGCTACTGGTCTGAGATGCGTTGGCAAGCATCTGTTTTTGTGAACAGGTTATCTGAACATAGCCACATCTGCTTGTATTGTCGTGAGTCACTTCCACAGTATAGTCACTGGGCTCATTAGTTGCAACATAGTGTAGGGACCACAAAGCCTAAATTATTTAATTGGTCCTTTATAGAAAAACAGCCCTCTCCTCTGGCCTGGCCTGGGTATTGAGGACAAAACTTTCATTTCAAAGTCAAATTGCATGTAGTTTTTAATCTCTCTACCCCAGGAACTGTCTGGGTTATAGTCATCACATGCAGACTTAGATAAATGTATATATAACTACAGAAACATGGTTATTACAAAGGCAATGGCTGCTTAGGAACCAGAGGTATTCAGGTGTGATGGCCTTCCCGGGCACAGCCAAGAGGATGACCTTTCCGTCCTAGGAAAATATTTTGATGTTTAAGCTCATTGCACTCAACCAGACATTTCCTTGAACAAATTTTCAAGGAAAATACTTCAATCCTGCATTCATCTTGGGTGCCACGTGTTTTATCCAAGTTAAATATTTCCAGAAAATAAATGTCTAGACGCCGTCTCATATAAATTAAGCACCCGTTTTGGTACAGATTCTTAGCAGACCTCTCTTTTGGTGTGAGGTGAGTATAATTTAAGCTCCATGAAAAAGGTTAGGTGCTAGGTCACGTCTGAGGTGCCTCATCAGTCCCTGTGTAGGACGCTAGTGAGTGTGTGGTGGCATCAACATGGGAAGACAAGACTCCAGGATTATACGTGAAAAGAAAGCCCCCTTTTCTTTGCAATTGTAATTTATAACAATCTTGGATGAAAAAAACACGCACTCGTTTCGTGTGTCTCATGGAAAGGTCATGGTCCTGACTCCACACAGAGCAAGAGAGTGGGCATAAGGGAGGCGAAGGTAAAATTGTGTTGCTTTAATTTTATACTTTATTTCTACTTGATGTTTTCTCAGACTGATGTCCTTCATCCCATTCTAATAATCCGCTTCAGTGCTTTTCATATTTTTATTTTCTTAGTAACACGCTTTTTTTTTAAAAAATTCATTTTGATGTACATTGTAGATATTTTTCCTCCACAAAAAATATGAACTTTTGAAAAACTAAATATGTAAAGATCAAACATTTTAAGGTACTATTACATTTTTATAATATATCTTTATATGTAACATAAATGTTATAAATATATTTATATAAAATTTATAATCAGGAAAAGATTATGTAGAGGTTATAAACTAGTGTTACAAGTAATTTATGTTTTGTATAAATATAATAAAGATATTATAAACATTATACCTTATATAAAATACATTTGTATTTTAAATAAATATTATGTCATATAGTTATATACAACAGTAAATATACAATAAAGCATAAATATAATAACGTATGCTATGTTTTATAATATATTCTCAGTGTATATTTTTAGTTTACTTATGATAAAGAAAATAATTTCATGAGTGAATTTACAGTAAAACATATTGAACTACTTGAAATCCTATGGAGAAGTACTTTAAAAAGAAGTTTTTTCCCCCTAGATTTTTTGCAAGGTCCTTGTCAGTATTATTCTCTATGTTTTGTTATTTTTTTTTAAAGAATAAAGGTTAAGAAAGTATCCAATAAGCAGAGATGAGAGAGAAAATTTTTATATTTTACTAAGATGTATGTAAATATCTTTATTCTCCTTGCCTAGGACCTTGCAAACAAGAAACAAACAAGTTTCTGCACTTGGCACTATATTCCACTTTCTAGCTCAGTGACTCTTTAATGGGCATATTAATGGATTTATGTGCCAGACACCAGGCTGTGCGCCAAAGAACAGAAACAGGCCCTGTGTTGTGATGGTTCTTGTCATGCAGAGGGAGTGAGGTGGGAATGAGGCCCAGAAATAAACAAGTAAACAGGTGGCAGGATTACCCGGCACACATAGTCTCACCTGGGCAATCCAAGATGGCATCTCTAAGGATGGTTTGAACAGAAAGAGAAACTCAGCCTTGCAGTGAGCCTCGGAAGGAGCAATGCGCAGGGGGACCTGGTCTGAAAGTACTGAGCAAGAACTTGGGAAACAATTCATCTGTTTTGAGGTCACTTATTCATTTAATGCTTTGTTTTGTTTTTTGTTTTTGTTTATTTTTGTACAGCTAGTGTTTTATTGCATAGCTCAGTCTGCCTTCCAACGCACTGTCCTCCTGCCTCAGCATCCCAGTGCTGGAATTGCAACTGTGTGTCACTACATGGCCTGAGATCACATAGTGTATAAACAGTCTTTGGGTTACTATTTTTAAAAAGTAGGTGTGGAGCAGGGCATGGTGACAAATGACTGTTATCCCAGCACTCGGGAGGCAGAGGCAGGCTGATCTCTGTGAGTTCGAGGCCATCCTGATCTGCAAAGTGAGTTCAGGAAAGCCAAGGCTACACAGAGAAACCATGTCTCAAAAAACCAAAAAATAAAAATAAAATAATAAAATAAAAAAATTAAAAAGTAGGCTTGGATATGAGCCCTAGGGAAAACCTACTACTATTATCCTAATAAATGAGCATTTCACTACCAACATTTCACTATACCCACCATCACTCAAGTCTTATCAGAGAAATTGCTGCTTGCAGTAGACGGTAGTTAACACAGAGATCCATCCCTGGACAGTGTGTAGAGCGAGAGGCGTTGGAGCACTCGGCCATAAATGGGCAGTCTCTCTCACACTTCCCTCAAAGCTCGGGGAATCTGTGCAGAGGAAGGCAGAAAGATTGTGAGAACCTCGGGTGGTGGATGGCTTAAAGGAAACAGCATTTTCAGGCACAGTAGTGTTGACAAGTATATAAACTCACAGACACAGTGACAGCATGCATAAGACCTGTGCAAGTTCAAACCAGACAAAACCCCAGCAAGGAGAAGAGGCAGTCCTATCCGTAACCAAGGAGCCATTTGCAAGTGATAACTTCCCAGAGAGGGAAAACCAGTTTTCTTCAATGGAGTGACTCTGGATATCCTACCACACTCCAGGGAAGCCACACGCTTTAGAGCAATCAGCCAACACAACATCGTCTGTGTGTGTGTGTGTGTGTGTGTGTGTGTGTGTGTGTGTGTGTTGTTTTGTTTTTTTAAGAGAGAGAAAGACTTGAAGTGGGGTGTGTGGGTGGGGACTGTGCGAGGAGTTGGGGGAGGGGAAAGAATATGGTCACAATATATTGTATGACATTTTCAAAAAATAAAAAAATATTTCTTAAAGAGTAGATTCCAGGATATGTACTGTCCCCTTAGAAATCGCATGGGAAATAGAGTCTCAAGTGAAGTGACTGATTTCTTCCTGTTTTCTGAGCTCGCAGACATCACAAGCTCCCTAGTGAGATGGGTGGTTTCTGTGACATGTGTTCTGAAGGCTGACCATGGGGCTCTGTGAGGCAGTTAGCCACAGTACCATCTCCCGTGCGACCCTGACATTTACAATTTCAACTGAGGTGCTTTGGTTTCCTTCTCTTGCCTCTGACTAGACTAGAAACAGTTCTACTTAACTTCACAGGTCAGGCCATCAAAGGCGGGGGAGCTTCCATCTGGTTCTCCTAGGATGACGATTTTCGGAACCTGGCCGCCATATTGTGAGGAAGCACAGGCAGCCACGTGAGGTGGCTTCACGGAGGTGTCATGGTCGGCAGGCTGAGTGAGGTTTTCATCCACAGGTAGCGTCAACCACAGATGTGTGGGTAAAGGCGTCTCCATATGATTTCTGCTCTTACTGCAAGATGCGTGCCTTTAGAGTCTTACAGCCGACTTTTAGGTGCCTTGTTTTCTAGCAGTAGACAGTGAACATGGGACTTAAAGCCTTTATGTTGAGCCGTGAGTACTAAAGGTGATGTCACATAGAGAGGATGCTGCTCAGTTTCCTGCATCATTAGGTAAAGCAAGTCATCCCCACCCCTCCTGCCCCCGGGATCCAAGAGATCATGTCCCTTATCACTGAGACGAGTGGGCCAGCCAGAGCTCTGCCAGGTCATGATGAGGCAAAGGGGGACAAATGACGCCATTCCCACCAGGCAGCATCTGTGCATCTATGCCTTCCCCCAGCTGGATTTAACACTCCCTCCAGAGTGCGTCCCTTCATCGGTGGGACAGTTGCTTGAGCAGAAGGCATACACGCCTTTGTTCCAACCAAAGCACATTGTCTTTCTTTGTGTGTGAGTGGTCTACAAAACCCTGACTGAGAGGATTAATTTGAAGTATTTCTGCCCAGGTTGAGGATACACTTCAGTGGTAGAATACTCTCCTAATATGTTTTAGGTCTTAGGCTCAGACCATAGAATCTCTAAAAGGAAACAAAGTGTATCTGCCTGCACCTCAAGGCTTCCATGGGTCTTCCCTGTGGGGAACAGATTTGCAGCTGCAGCATAAAGGTTAGTAGCAGCACAGCCTTGGGGTATATCCTGCCTGGTTCAGATCTTTACTCAGCAGTTTATTAGAGCAGGAGCACACCGCTTAACTGTCTGCACTCCGATTTCCTCATCTGTAAAGGGAGGCTAATCGCAAAAGTTTGCGTTCTATGGCAATACTGTGAGAATTGGATAAACTAGGTTGTGAAAATATTTAAAGTCAGTAACATCTGGATCATAAGCAACTGTAGTAAATACACATACATGCATAAATATATACACACACATATATGATATATACAGATTAGGTGTATATAGGTATGTATAATATATGCACATTAATGGTCTGTATATAATCTTATTGAGACATAATTTTGTTATAGCTAAAGTTGGCTTTGAACTAACAATTGTTCTGTCTCGGCCCCTGAGTGCTGAGATTATAGGCATGAGCTACCATCCTTGTCTGATATGCTCTACCTACTGATGTGAAGGAAACAGATCTTATTCATTATTGTTTTATCTTGGAACTAGTGTGGGACCCTGTCTCCTCTGGGACAGAACACGCACCTTTCCCACTCTGTGCCCCTGCCCCCAGCACAGGCATGTCCACTGTAAGAGTTCTATACAATGTGCTTAAATCACTGGACAGCGAAGCATCTGCCTGCGTCAGTAGGCTGTGCAGTCCAACACCATGAGATTGAAAAATCAAAATGAAAAAAAAATGTGCTTGGTCCCAAGTGGTTGAGATAAGATACAGAGCTCTGGCGTGTCAGCATCGAAGAAAGGGCCGTGGCCGGGGAAACCCCAGTCAGTCATTAACTGTGAAGAGAGAGCGGGAGCAGCAAGAGCTTGTGCTGCGTCGTGACGTCATCTGCCATTCACTCACGTGGGGGGAGAATGATTTACTAGCAGCCCAGAGAATATGGGGGGAAAAAACGTAACTCCGTACTTTAGAAATGTAAGTGGCGCCAAGCAAATGACTTGGGTGTTGAGGTAATTTCCTAGATGGACTTGCAAATGTCATTTGTCATCAGTTTCAAGTTTCAAGGAAGTGGAAGCTGGGATGTGGATGGTTTTGGGGATGCCAGGAGTCTATGGTCACCATGCTTACCACCCATGGTCTCAGTAGGTACTTTTTTTTTTTTATTAATTTATTCTTGTTACATCTCAATGGTTATCCCATCCCTTGTATCCTCCCATTCTTCCCTCCCTCCCATTTTCCCCTTATTCCCCTCCCCTATGACTGTTCCTGAGGGGGATTACCTCCCCCTGTATATGCTCATAGGGTATCAAGTCTCTTCTCGGTACTCAGTAGGTACTCTTGAGGTATGATGTCATAAGCCTGGGACCAGGTAAGGCTGCAACGGTAAGACTTTCAAATATGGAATGTGGCCAAAGGAGGTCTCCCTGCTGTGCGGTGCAGGTCAGCCCCTTATGGCACTCAGGGGCCCGGATCTACATGCTCTTTCATTGTATGGTTTCTGTGTGGCAATACTGAGGACAGAGATCAATGCAATCACCGGCCTCAAGAAACTCTGAATGTGATGTGAGAAACGAGCTCATTAGACAACTATGCCCAGAAAGTGATCTAAATGGGAGAGATGACAGGTAGAGCCCAGCTGCCGAGGCAGGGCGGGAGTCCCACCTAACATGACAGTTACTGTCAGTTAATGTCACTAGGGCTTCATTAGTGATAGCCCACACAGCCTTGGTGAGCTTTCTAAATGGCAAATGTGGCCATGTGGCCGTGTCATTTCTTACATATGCCTTTTAAGTGAAATTAGTTCATACAGACTGAATACCTGTGTCTCCTCAAAGCCCCCACTGAGGCCCTAGCCTCCACAGGGTTCGTAGTGGGAAGAGGAACCCTAGGGAGATAGTTAGGATTGTGTGTAGGGAGTTAGTGCCCCCTAAAAAAGAGACGGGAACATGCCTGCCTGGTCCCGCTCTCACTCACCCTGTCTCTCCGCAGTATGGTGACACAGTGAAGGGAGGAGCTCTTTACAAATGAGGAAGACCAACCCCAGCAGAGTCCCACTGCACTAGCACCTTCACCTCAGACTTCTAGCCTCCAACTGTGTACATTTCATTGTTTATAAGCTGCCCACACTGTGGTATTTTTTTACAGTACCCAAGCTACAAACATTTAAACAATAGTAAACACCGAAGACTTACCATTGCTAAACTATTTCTCTCTGTCCCTCTCTCTCATACACACACACACACACACACACACACACACACACACGGAGAGAGAGAGAGACAGAGAGAGAGAGACAGAGAGAACATATAAGCTATCTATTGCTTTATAAGAGAGATTTCAATCTTCATTGCAAATCCCTCCCAGGCTTCCACAATGCAGCCCGCCCTTTATTTTCTAGCCATTCCTCGTGCAGGCAATGCTTGTCCCATTACTCAGAGAAACCTTGGTGCCTCAGCATCTGTTGCCTCATCTCCTCCCGTCCTGCCTTCCCTCCGTCTTCTGGGATGTTGTTAGTCATCCTTTTAGACCAGCTGCATGGTCCCTACCTCAGGGCAGAATTCACATCCCTGCCCTTTGGGCCTTTGCTGGTCAGGGTAGAGACGCTCTTCCTCTGCCTGTCACGTGTTGCTCTCTCAAAACACATCTCCAGAACCATCAGGGTGTGAAGTCTTTGTGGACTTACAAGGAGGAAGTGGGTATGTTCTCCCAGAGGCCCTTGCTTGCTAGACATCCCTCATTTCTCCTTCAGCTTGACTGTGAGCCGGTGTCTGTAGTTCCAAATCCTGAGCTCTTGGTGTTTGGGAAATACGAAAATGGATGCATTAATCACACTACATTGTAGGTAAGTTGCCCATGGAGCACAGCATACTGCTCCATATTGCAAGACCCTTTGTGGGTGGGCATTTATTGCCTTTATTTATTCTATTTTGTCTTTTCTCTTTTCAAGACTGCTGCTCCCTAAGTAGGAGACAACATTTGTTAGACAGTTGAGTCCAGACTCAGAAAACCCAGTTGTCTTAATTTGACTTACATTTTAAAATTTAGAACTAAGAATTCATGGTGAAGGCATAGAGTACATCCCAGGAAGTTCTAAGCTCTGGGCTTAAACCAGAATCTCTGCTCTGACCTTGGTCAGCCACTTACTCAAGTAGAATTTATTTTCTTGGAAGGATTTGTCAGCTAGACTAATAATATCCCACACAGAAGGTGGTTCTGAAGGCCGAACAAGACTGGATACACGAAATGCTTGGCGCTCTAAGGTGTTCAACCAGAGCTAATTTCCGTTCACCCAGTTGGTGTCATGGCATGGCACCCGCTCTGTTGGTCCTACAAAACAAACTTCTGTAGGGTCTTTGAGAATGAGGGACAAGCCTCACTTCTGTCGCCCTGGCAGTTGGATGGGAGATGGTGCCCTTGAAACCTGACACGGGGCCGTGCCAGGAAGACATGAGCCTTCCCGCAGCCAAGTGCTATTTTGGGGTCTGATGGCTTTGGAGAGACGATAACAGCTGACCTTTGTGCCGATAGAGGATGCCTGTGTTCTGGAAGAAAGTGCCAAAACCTCAACTAATGCCAGCTGGAGAGAACTCACTGTGCCCTGAGATCGGGTATTCAAATACTATTATTTTTATGCCAACATAAGAGTTTATTCAGGAAGTTGCAAAGAAAGAAAAAAAAAACTCAACAGATTCCATAGCAATGAACTCCAAGGGAACTGGAATGTTCTTGGGCCTTTTCTGCTTGCCTGCACCCAATAGTCATGAGCACAGAAAGAAGGATGCATTTGTAAGAATGTCCTCCCTCCCACAATGCTGCAGTTAGAAATTCCAAAGTTACAATTCCAAAGACTTGACAGAGCCGAGATTCACTTCATGCTCATCCTTCAGTGTGGGAGCAGTGAGCTGTTCTGTGTCGTCACTTGAGAAGCAAGGGTAGAGCTGCCGTCAGTGTAGTACTACTTGTCATCCTGGGGAAGAAGCTAAGGGGACCCAGGCAATCCAGCCTGACAAAGACACAGGCCATTTCCGTCTTCGTGCGATTATTCAAGCGATGTGTATGGCTTACACAGTCACCCAGTGGCAGGGTAGCCGGGGCAGCAAGGGCTCACCTGGGCTCAGCACAGCCTGCGGTGGCGTCCCTTTGTAGCAGTACAGTTGATTCTCATCCTGGAGCAAATACAGCCTGAAATGCGCATGACCACAAGCTGGAGCCCCGAGGCAGCCACCTAGAAGCCTCAATAGTGCTGGGTGCTGAGGTGCACCCTCCGCATCTTTCCCTCGCTTGTTCATTACCCTGTGTGGTGAGCACCGAGGATATGAATGAGGATGCTTAGTTGTGATACAAAAAAAAAAAAAAAAAAAAAAAAGAGCATCAGAAATGTCAGAAACACATGGAAGAGAGGGAATGGATTTTCTGAGATGTTGAGGAAGCAGAACCAACGGAGTCTAAGGGTCGGTCAAATAGAGGACAGAGGGGAAAGGAAGAAATGCAGGACAGTCCTTTGGTTTGGCTGCCTTGTTTGCTGATGGAATAAAGATGGTACAGTTCGCTGGAAAATGTGCCCTCGCTTAGTAGGTCCGTTACTCATGCTTCCCAAAGACAACCGAGAAGAATTAGTAAATAATGCATTGAATACGTGGATCTGGAGCTTAGGAGGCAGACGTGAGCCAGGGATAAACATTCAGTGGTCATCCGCTCGGAATTGATGGTTTGAAGCTAAGGAAAAGTGGGTGGGGTAAAGAGTCAATCAGGACAGGAAGTGTAGGGAAGGACAGTAAAGTGGACCATTTATGCAAGGAGCACGAAGGAGTGACTGATGCAATTAACTATTTTGAGACATAATTTTCAGTTAACCCATAAAGATGGGCAGATCCTTTCCCCCAGAAATGGCAGCCCTGGGCAGATATTCTATGAAAAAGTCAGGGAAGATGTGTCGAGGGCACTCACAGCACTGTGGCTATGCTAGCAGAACTCTGAAAAACAAGCCAAAGAGCCACTAGAATGAGAGGGCTATGTTAGTAGAGGGATAGCCACACAATGGGATGCAACGAAAAATAATGAAGCCGAGCTTCGTGCGGCAGCACGGACGGACGAGCTTCAAGAGCAGAACATTAAGTGGAAAGAGAAAGTTGCGTAAGAGAACATCCCGTGTGATTCTTTTATACCAAGGTCATAGGCTTGCAAAACTAAACACATGTGGTAAAACTTAAAACAACCAGCACGGAGAAGATAAACACAAACATAAGAATAGCGGTTGTCCTTGGGGGAGGGGAGGGGAGGGGAGGGGGTGCTAGCATCCCAGTGGTGACCATGGGGTTTCAGAGACTGCAACTTCAGACTAAGGGTAGAAGGAAAAGGGCACCCATCACCCATGGTACTTACCCCCCCCCCTTTCCCTCTTGTTTAGCTATTCTTGCTTTGTCTTTTTTTGTTTTGTTTTTTTCCAAAACAGGGCTTCTCTTTCTGGCCTTAACTGTCCTGGACTTACTTTGTAGACCAGGCTGGCCTTGAACTCACAGTGATCCACCTACCTCTGCCTCCTGAGTGCTGGGATTAAGGGCATGCACCACCACGCCCAGCTTTCTTTTTCTTTTTCTTTTTCAACGTAATTTTCATAACATGGAATAGCCATATTCAATACTTTCTAATATTTATGTGTATGTGTGTGTGTGTGTTTGCTTATGTGTGTAGGTGACCATGCACAGTGTGAGTCTATGTGTCTGTAGAGGTTAAAGGTCAACCTCTAGTGTTGCTTCTCAGGCATGTACCACCTTGTTGTTTTGAGACAGGGTCTCTCACTGGCCTGAGATTTGCTGAGTAGTCTAGAGTAGCTGGCCCTCGAACTCCAGGAATCACTTGCCTCTGTTGGTATCATGAACACTCACTGTTATGCCGGATTTTTCATGAGGATTCTGGGATTGAATTCAGAATCTAACGCTTGCATGACAAACAGTGTACTGCCCAAGCAATCTCCCCAGCCTCACTGATTATTCATTCTTTTTTTGGTAATAAACCAAAAGCTAAAATAATAAAGAAGGCTTGAACATAGGAAACAATACAGTCTGGAAGATTACACAGTCAGAGGACAAGGAATCCCAAAAGGAGGTCACTTAATGGCTAAGGCAGCTGAGAGAAGAAGACTGAGAATTAGCAGAAAGTTAACTAAGTTAACGACTTTAGGGAGCATTAGGGAGGGGACTTCTGTGTGTCAGCCCTTAATAAAGACTCCTATGACTTCATGTCAGTTAGCCTCTCCACAACATTTGGGGACAGATACTACATGGCTTCTTTTAGTCAATGAGAAAAATGAGACTCAAGGAAGGCATGATTTATATTTGCACGAGCGACAGTGTAGACGAAAACAAAATCTCTGATGGAAAAGTCATGCTCTTAGCCAGAATTGCCTTGAGTGCTCTCCTCTCCAAGCAAGGAGGGCTTCGAGAAGGAGGTGAGTTGCAGAGACATAAAAATAAGGCTGAGAACATGGGTCAGTTAGTACGATGCTAGCCCAGCCTGCACGAAGCCCTGCGTTCCGTTCTCAGAACCACTGCAATGAGGCTGGATAGCACAAGCCTGAGATCTCAGGATTTGGGAGAAGGAGCCAGGAAGGAGGTTCTGGGAATGACGTCATCCTCAGTTACTCAGTGACTATGAGGACAGCCCATGAAGTAGTCTAAGATCCCGTCTTTAAAATAAATAAGTAAATACATGATAAAACAGATGAGGATAAATGGTGGACAGGCACATAGGGAGACACACAAACAAACAAACAAAAAAAACCAGATACACACATAGACAGGTAAGTGGTGAAGAAAATTTTCTATGGATCTAAGCATGCAGAAATGAGCGATTTCTACCCTCAGGGTCAACAGTGACATCAAAGCAGGGTTAATGGCATTCAACTGTATGAGACAAAATAATGAATTAGAAACAGACAAGTAAAAACAGACGCTGTAAATTGGATTCAATGGCTTACATCTGTAACCCCAGCATGGGGAGGCTGAGGCAGCGGGATTGCTGTGAGTTTTCAAGGCCAACCTTAGCTATTTAATGAGCTCCCAGCCTGGGTTTAAAAGTGAAACCTGGTCCCAATGAAACAAAACAGCAACAAATCACTCACCCCTGGAAAAAAGACAATAGAGCCAAACCAAAACCAACCCATATTAAATGAAGCAACCAACAGCAAAATTAAACCACTTGAAGTGTAGAATGTTCTTTAAAGGGGGAAGACCAGCCTTAGGCAGAAGTTTGAGAAACTGACTAGAGACTTGGCTAAGGCAGAAATTTCGAAGGAGGCGTTAGCATCAGTGACTTCATTTGTGTGAGGACATCCAAACATGGGATTAGACGAGCAAGCGAGCAAAGCAGAAACCTCCACTTCCATCCTGGATGAAGCGATAAGGAAGTAACAATCTCTCATAAACAAACAGCACTCGGAACAAATGACGTGAAGCTACCTCCCAACAGTGGGCAGTCAGCAGTATAGGGTAGGGTCTCAGAAAACAGAACCTAAAACTGGAACTGGAAACAAGGTGAGTTCCAAATTTGCTTTAGCATTTGAGCCGAGGACGGCTTCTGTATTGTGGGCTCCGAAAAGGAGGGCCCAAAAAAGATCCAGCCGCACTGAGGCTGGGGTGCAGGAATTTTCAGGGCAGAGCTATGGAAAGAAAGATAAAAGATCTTCAGTAATGTGCACAGAATACACCCTGACCAAGTTACAAAAGCAGGCAGTCATAGAATAACACTATACACAATTAGGCAAGAGCCACTGGGTTTTGCAGTCAGGTCAATTCCTAGCTCAGAGAAGGTTCAGGAAATAGTTAGCTCCAGCTACTTAGGCTAAGGAAAGCCTTGGTAATCAGCTGGGGCATTGGATGAGACCCTAAAGGGAACAAATCTTGGGTATATATTGTTTATTTCAATTTATACTTTTTTCTTTGTTCATCTTTTCCTCTTTTTGTTTATTTTGTTTGTTGGTGGGTGTTTACTTTCTTTAAATAATTTAAATATTTCTTCAATGCTTTATTTTATTGTAACCTTTGGCTTTTTAGCTAAATAGCTTTTTTTGTGGATCTATTAGGGTTTTCAATATGCGTCTTTAATATAGTCTACATAAAGTATATATTCATGCACAATATAAGATCATTTAAGCCTTCTAGTTTCTTCTCATATTCCTTATCCTTTATAAACTTATTGTAAATCCATAATAATTGTTACTGTTTTTACTTGAAATAATCAACTTTCTATTAAAGAATTTTTTGTTGTTGTTGTCTTGTTTTTTTTGAAACAGGTTTTCTCTGTGTTAACAACCCTGGCTGTCCTGGACTTACTTTGTAGACCAGGCTGGCTTCGAACTCACAGAGATCTGCCTGCCTCCGCCTCCCGAGTTCTGGGATTAAAAGTGTGCACCACCACGCCCAGCAAGAAATTTTGAAAAAAAAAAGTTCTTTAACATATCCACATGAGTTCTATTTTGACATCCGTTATTTGTCTAGACATGTTTTCCTGGATAATGACCTTGTTTTCATTTTTGCCTGATGAACTCCCTTGAAAGGATTTGTTGTTACATCTCTCTCTATTTATAACACTATTATATAAAAATATAGTAATATTATATATATATAAAGTTTAGCCACTAGGGACAACAATGTTCCCCACAAAAACCACAGATTAACAAAACCCCAGGACCAAGTATGAAAAATGTGCTTCAGAATGGTTGATGAGGGCAGTTCAAGTGAATCTGAAAACAATATAGACTATGGCTATTGCCCCTCAGAGGTTTAAGGTAAGCCCCTATCACTAAAGATATCATACACTGAAGACACAGGTCTGCTTGGATTATCTGAGCTGCATCTAGCCCGAAAGTCTCTTCCCTATTAATTTGAGGCTCTTAGTTTGAGAGGAGGCGGAGCACGGAAGAAGTTGGAGGGAGGCAGGCAGATCACTTGGGAGGCATCGGAGGGGGAAGGAATGCAACTATATTTTAATTAAAAGTGTATAAGAAATTAAAGAATAGTCCATGAGTTTGAAAGAGAGGAAGGAGGGGTATATGAACTTATTTGAAAGGAAGAGCAGTAAGGGATAAGCGATGTAATTATAGTATAATACCAAAAATAAAAGAAGGAAAGAAGAAAGGAAGGTAGGAAGGTTAAGACAGGCAAACAATATCACAGGACTTTAGGTACCTGAGGAGAATTCAGAACTTTTTAGGTTTAGGCAAGATTGAAATCTGAGTAATTCTGAAAATTATAGTTTTCCTGAGAAGAGAAAAAAATGTATTAGAAAAACCCTTATAAATGTATACAAATGTAAAAAATACTTACCATAAATATATACAAATTGTTGAGAAAATTTTAATTATCTTAGCAAGGTGAAAAAAAAAAAGAAAGATAAATATAGCATAAAATGGAACAAACCAGAAGAGACAGTGAGATGGTAGATTTAAACTCAGCTTTAATCAGTAATAGTATTAAATGTAAATGGTATAAATTGTACAATTAAAGGCAGATATTGCCAGACCAGGTAAAAAAAAAAAAAGCAAAACATAACTACATCCTGTTACAACAACCCTTTGAAATATAAAAACACAGCTATTTAAAGACTGCCAAGGGTAATTGTACAAGCACTAAGCTGAAACAAACTAAAGTGGCTATTTAGAATAAAATAAAGGAGATTGCAGAGCAATACTCACAGTGGAGAGAGAAAAGGCCGGAGAGGTAGTTCGGTTTCTTCTTATGATGTGGGGGCACAATGGGAATTTAGGAGTCTGGAAGAGGGAGATCAATGGAACCTCAGAACGCTAGCGCCCCATGTCGACAGAACGCCTCAGAACGCCAGTGCCCCATGTCGACAGAACGCCTCAGAACGCTAGCGCCCCATGTCGAGAGCCCAAAGATTAGAAAACGGCTCTCATTAGACTGTCACCATTCTAGTGTCTTGCTTATATCATTTCAGCTTCCAGAACTATGGAGAATAAATCATTGTTGCTTATAAACCATGCGTTATGCGTTTGTTAGAGATTTTAAAATTCAAGTAAGGCATATCTTAAAAAAGTATAGTTAACAAATGTAAAAATCAGACAAATTTTTTTTTACTAAGATTGTGAGAAGCCAGTACTACTCTTATTTTGGAGTTCCTACTCAAATCAGCAGGGCAAGGAAAAAAAATTTTTTTTTCCGAGACAGGGTTTTTCTATGTTATTTTTCCTGTCCTAGGCTTGCTTTGCAGACCAGGCTGGCCTTGAACTCATAGCAATCCACCTGCCTCTGGCTCCCAAGTGTTGAATAAAGTCATGCGCCACCACGCCTGGCTGGAAAAAAAATTAAAACATATGTTTTGTACAATAAAAAGTACAACTATCTGTATTTATACAGTGCATGATCAGTTTGAAAATTCATAAGGAATGTACAGAGGAACTAAAAGATAAATTTAGTCTTAGCACTTGGGAGGCAAAGGCAGATCACTGTGAGTTTGAGGCCAGCCTGGTCTACAAAGTGAGCCCAGGATAGCCAAGGCTAAACAGAGAAACTCTGTCTTGAAAAACAAACAAAAACAAAAACAAAAAACAAAACAAAACAAAACCAAAAAAGATAAATTTAAGATGGTCACAAAATAAAATATAAATTAAAATTAATATTTTCATATGCTACCAAATAAAAATGAAGTCAATGTATTTATAATTACATTTAAATAATGATTTTTTTGGTTTGTGCTTTGTTTTTTGGTTTTTTGAGACAGGGTTTCTCTGTGTATCCTCGGCTGTCCTGAAACTCATCCTTAGACCGTGCTGGCATCGAACTCACAGAGGTCTGCCTGCCTCTGCCTCCTAAATGCTAGAATTAAAACTGTATGCTACCACTGCCTGGCAAATCATGACAAGCCAAATATGTGTGAAACTGAGACAATAAGACTACAATATTAATAAATAAATGGGGAATTATTACAGCTTCATAAGATGGAAAATTTCAAATGATTAAGATACCACTTTTCCTCTGGTTCATCTATAAGCTGTAGTGCAGTTTCAGTCACTGTAACAGCATAGACTTTGTAGAGACTGACAAGCTAGTTTTAAATTTATATCAAAGTACAAGGGACCTAGAATAGCCAAAATGTTTCTTTCTTTCTATTTTTAATGTGAGCAAGATTAGACAACTTTATATAATTTTATGATTTAGTGAGTTGTGTGGTTTGGGGATAAGGAAAGACATACATTTCACTGGAACAAAGTACAGAGTCCTGGAACGGACATGGTCAGTTGATGTTTTGTAAAAATGCCAAGGCAATTCAAGAGAGAAAAGTTAGTCTCTTCAACAAATGTTGGGATAATTGGATGCTCATGTGGAGAAAAATTAACCTTGATCTTTTCTTTATTCCATATACAGTAAGTAATCCAAGTGAATAAAGAAACCCAAATGTAAAACCTAAAATTATAACATGAGAAGAAACCAAGAGAAAATCTTTACAATATGGCAGGCGATGGTTTCTTAGGACACAAAAACCATGAAGACTTCAAAGGAAAAAGTAATAAGTTGGGGTTTCATAAACATTAAAATTTCTGTTCCCCCTAAATACTTCTAAAAATGATGAGGCCAGGCATAGTGGAGACCAAAGCACTGAGGAATGTGTCCTTCTACAAAGGTCTTTTACATAGAATGAAGAATTTGTGCAGTTCAGCCCAGTTACTACCAATTCAATAAACAGAGGCTCAGAAGCCAACAGGTATGCAAATGGGACAGTTGCTGGGAGCACGCTGAGCCTCAGAGCGACTTTTTCTTTATCCTACTGTTCTAGTCAAAGATTTTTCCCCCTCAAGTCATCCTGTGTTTTTAATTTATCCCATGGTACCTCGCAAAGATCCCGTAGGAGCAAAGGAATATAAAATTGATCATTGTGCTATAGAAACAGACCCTTCTTCAGAGTAAAGAATAATTTGCTTTTGTTGTTTTCCCAACACAACCATTAGGGGAAAGGCAAGATGAAACTTAGAGTCCCCTGTATGATTCAGGAAGGATGACGTCGGATGCTGAGGAAGAATTTGAGAATGGGAACTGTTGTAGATTGCCGATGAGACTGCGCAGTGGAACACACTGGAGAGCACACAAAGCTAAACGTTAGTTTATTGTGCGTTCAAGTGGGCAACTCTAGTTATGTGTCTTTACTGAAAACAAAAGTGGCCTGTCCACACAAAATGTTCCGATACTAGTATCCATAACAACTTTGTCATGATGTCCTAAACCAGGGTGCAATCAACCTGTTAACAGATAAACTGTAGTGCACCCACACAATGGAATTCTAATCAGCAATGCAAAGTGATAAATCACTGAAGTATTCAACTCTGTGGAAGAACCTAGCAGCATTCCAAGACATACTGAGAATACATTCCATATCACTCCGTTCTTCCTGGCAGAAGGAATGACGGTGGTTCTAAATGTTGAGGTGGCCATAGACAGTGTGGTAGAGGTGACCTAGATTGGAAAGGACTTAATTAAACTTAAGGTAATGGAAATATAGCTTAACTGTGTCAACGGTTGTAGAAGTGTCTGACATTTGTTAAAAATCCTTCACATTTTGTGATTTAAGTGGGTTCATTTACTTGTCTACAAATTTTTCTTCAGTAATGTGAGTTTAGACAGAAAGGACCTGATCTAGACTGAAAGGAGTCAGTTGTAATCTGTGTGGGTAACAAGGTAGATGCACAGAATTTGGTGCCATCCTTTACTCTCGGCTCCTCTTTTCTTTCAGTATCAACATTTTTCTTAGATGAGGGCAAGATGGTCCTAAGACTGTGTGCATAGCCTCGATGTATACAAGGCTCACTGTAAGTGCTCAGGTGGATTAACACCTTTAAAATGACGCTAGATGACTGTTAGCTCTAATTGTTCCTTTGGTACTTGTTCCTTGGTTTTGGCTTTAATAGTGAACCCTCCAAGATTTCTCCCATGGCAGAGCAGTTGTCACTTTGGGAATCCATCATAGTATCAAACATCTTCAGAAACCATCTACCTAGTGAATAAAACTCCCCCACACTAAAACAATGTAGGCTTCTGACTATCTATGAAGAGAATGAAAACATTTGACTACTTCTTAGGTCAAATAACCTCACCCCATGTCTGAAGACTCCTGTGTTTTTCTATTACACTCAGCTCCATTCCTACTGTGGACTATACGCACTCTACGTCATGTAGACTGGCTAAACCGAACCTGACTCTAAAGACTTTCCACACGACATGTCCTTCTAGAAGAGTCTTTCTGTCTGCTCCTTTGATGTGTTTTCTCATTCCCTTTGCTTCTCTGTGTTCCAAATGCCCTACCTACGCAAGCATCGGTCAACATATTTATTTAACAATGAGCGATTTCGTTCTTTTTTTTTTTTTTTTTTTTTTTTTTTTTTTTTTTGGTTTTTCGAGACAGGGTTTCTCTGTGTAGTCTTGGCTGTCCTAGACTCGCTTTGTAGTCCAGGCTGGCCTCGAACTCACAGCGATCCGCCTGCCTCTGCCTCCCGAGTGCTGGGATTAAAGGCGTGCGCCACCACGCCCGGCCCTGCGATTTCGTTCTTACCTATATTCATTCGTGTTGTCGTTTCCACATCCAGAGCGTTGGTTGTCACCTACTGCACATCATTTCACATTTGTCAAATAAGCACAGCTACGAATCACATGGTGCACAGTTTATGAAACAAACACCTTCCCACTTTCTCCTCTTCAGATCCGTCTGCATCCATCCACACTCAACACTTCTTCCAGTTACAGCCTCCAAGAATGGGTGTAGCGGATGAAATGTGTGTTTCACAGCAGCTGCCTCCATCATTTCTTTGTTCTGGTTTTGGGTCTGCTAACTTTGAGAGCTTGGACGATCGGCCTTCAGCCCCCTCAGCTTCTCTTTCCACATCTAAACATCATCTAAGCACTTACCACACAGAGTCATTTTGATAATTGAATGCTATGGCCTCTAGATCAAGAACAGTTGTTTGCATGAGTAGCAAGTCTTGTCTCCAAAGTAGGACACAATTACTCAGAGATGCTCAAATCCAAGGAGCACGAAGATACCATTTCATGAGACATGTAGATGATCTTGGAAAAATAGAGTGGATTGTGGCATGGAGGGGGTCAAAATGTTTCACCTTCCTTTTTTCTTCTGCCTGGGGATGTCTATGCACATCTGGCTTAAGTGATCAGGCTAAATCAATTTATTGGTTTCACTCTGCTGACATCTGTCTTGTCAATGCGAGTCCTAGGCTGCTTGGGTGCAAGATCAGCAAAACGTTAGCCTCCTGCCCAGGAATAGCTAAGAATAAGTGTGCATCAGGAAGGGGACTGGAGGGTGAGTGAAAGCAGTTCCACAGTGCCATCTGGAAATACTTTGGCTGAACTAAATGGCGAAGCTTGAACAAGAGCTACCTATGGCCTTAGTGACAGATGCCAAGTTTCCTACCATGGAAACAGCAGCAAAGGAGACAAAAGTGACTATCTGGGTCTTTGTTTCATTAAAAGGGGGAAATGTGCAAGCAAGCATTTAGGATGTAAGTACCACACTAGAAATGCAGGTGCCATTGCTTGGCTGGGGTTAAGTGTGGCTCCCCAAGGCTCATGTGTTGGAAGTCTGGCTTCAGGTGAGGTGATCTGAGACATGTTGGGACCACATGAGAGGCCTTAGGTCATGATGCTTCTCATAGGACCCTGGCTAGTTCCTGTTACAGTATTGTAAGAGGTGGTGTCCGGTCTCACCATGTGGATTCTGTATACAATCTTGCCATTTCCCTGTGTGTACCACAAGGCTCTGGCAAATGGTCAAAACATATGAGGGCACTTGATCTTAACCCTTTAAACCACTGATTCTCAACCTTCCTGATGCTGCGACCTTTTAATACAGTTCTTCACGTTGTGGTGACCCACAACCATAGAATTATTTTGCTGCTACTTTGTAATTGGAATTTGCTACTGTGATGACTCTCAATGTAAGCATTGTTTTCCAATGGCCTTATGTGACCCACCCTGCGAAAGGTCATTTGACTCCCTCAAAGGAGTCATGACACACAGGTTGAGAACCACAGCTTTAGACCCTCAAACTGTGAGCAAAATAAATCTGTTCTTCACAACAACCCAGCCTCCAGCATTTTATGACAGCAACAGAAAATGAACTAAGGCACTGAACAGTACTTTTTAAAAAAAAATCTACTGAAAGAATTGTTCATTATCTTCTTAATCCTCATGTTCACTCTGTGGGATAGAGTGAGGAAGGTGCTACTACCCTATTATATAACTAAGAAAAAAGTATTGCCTACAACATTATTGCCTACAAATGTTACACAAATCTATTAACAGTCACCAGTTAAGAAGTTGAAGGTGTGGGACTTGAACTCTAGGCTTTAATTCCAAGTCTTCTTTGGAAGGCCATGACTGTTTCTTTCTTCCATACCTATGCTTATGTTGTTTTTTATGCCTGAAGCTACTTTATAGATAAGAATAGCTTTGTAGCACTTTACATAGAAAGAAGATAATGAGCCGGACGAAGGCGAACAGAGACTTAAAGCAAGGATAATGAAGATGAGATTTATTCTAGTTAGGATTACCACTGCTGCAATAAAACACTATGGCCAAAAGCAACTTGGGGATCAAAGGGTTTATTTGGCTTCTGCTTCCACGTCACTGTTCATCATCAAAGGAAGTCAGGACAGGAACTCAAGCAGGGCTGGAACCTGGAGGCAGGAGCTGATGCAGAGGCCAGGGAGGGGTGCTGCTTACTGGCTTGCTCCTTGTGGCTTGCCCAGCCTAATTTCTTACAGAATCCAGGACCACCAGCCAGGAATGACACAACTCACAGTGGGTGGACCATCCCACCTCAGTCACTAATTATGGAAAATGCCCAACAGTCTTGCTTGTAGCCAGATCTTATGGAGACAATTTTTGAATTGAGGTTCTCGCTTCTCAGAAGACTCTACCTTGTTGACATAAAAACTAGTGGGCACCAGATACAACTGCTGATAGGAGATTGGGCTCTGAGTCCCTTCTGAATTTGTAGTTAGGAAATCATTAACCTGGAAGTGTGGGAAGCCATGCTACATTCAGCCATGCTAGAAATCCTGTGCTTAGGCTGCATGCTCTGGCCTTCAAGTTGTTGACCTTTGCTGAAGGAGGTTTTGTGTTTATGCTATCTTCAGATTGTTTACCATTGAAAGAATTAAGGAAATTCTTACAGAGAACTACTCAGAGGATTGCCTGGGAGCGAGGGGAAGTGAGATTGTAATAGAGCTTGTGGTGTCCTTGCTATAGAAACCGTACTCACTTGCAATAAAGTAAGCCTTGACCAGAAATTTCTAGACTTGGGTTCATAGTTCTCGCATCTCTTTCCCCCCTCTTTCAATCCCCACTCCCTCTTCCAGGGAACTGTGTTTGACATGTCTTGCAGTCCGGGACATGAAAGTGGCACGCGTTATTTGAATGTGGGAGCCAGGCTGGGATAGGAGAAGATAGATTAAAAACTCTGACCCGGAGGAGACCGTTAAATTCACAGAATGCCAAAGCATCACAGCCAGCGGGGCCTAATGTCAGCTCTCTGCCCCCATGGCAAAAACCCCTCCTCACCTCTCCCTCCCTCCGTGCCAAACAGGGAGGCGCAACAACTGGAAAAAGAATTAACTTCCAAGCCTGTTCTGGCTTTGAGAATCCAGAACATGGTGCCTAGTGGCTTCTAGTGTAGACCAGACCAGGCTGGCTTGGAGGGGGAACTCTTTTTCTGGTTTTTCAAGATAGGGTTTCTCTGTGGATCCTTGGCTGTCCTGGACTCATTTCGTAGACCAGGCTGGCCTCGAACTCACAGAGATCCACCTGCCTCTGCCTCCCAGAGTCCTGGGATTATAGGCGTGCACCACCATGCCCCATGTGTGAGGGATTCCTGTAGAGCCGCATTAGACTAGAGTTGCTTCTGACACTGGGGACCTGGGGTATCGGACCTGCAGGCTAGGTAGGTGTCTTTGCTTGTTTGTTTTGTTGTTTCTGAAACAGGGTTTCTCTGTGTAGCTGGCTGTCCTGGAACTCACTCTGTAGACCAGGCTGGCCTCAAACTCACAGAGATACACTTACCTCTGCCTCCCTAGTGCTGAGATGAAAGTCGTTGTCTTAACAGGACGTCAGCCAACATGCAGAGAGGAAAACAATTTGGCTCAAAATTTAACCAGTGAAAGCGTTATCAATCATATCAACATGTGAACAATGGGCAAAACCAGTTGTTTCTGCTCTTTGGAGCCAAGGTGTGGTGAGTGGAGTGTGAGCTGACCCCACTCCAGTGTAGCCTGGTTTGCAACTGAAACTCTGCTCCTGTCCCTGTCTGTGAGAGGATTTGACATGCTAGTCTCTTCCTGCTCCTCTTTACTTTTCAATTTGGGAGACAATCACATCCCCGCTCAGAGAAGTGCATGAAACGGTAGCTGCACAATGCCCTGCCCCCTTCCCAGAGAGTAACAGAATATTTAATTATTGAAGATCAAACTCTTATACAGCCTAGGAATATGTAAAAAATGTCATTAAACCTGTATCTGATTTTTCACAGCTTTAAAAAAAATGAAGAGTTAGTGAAGGCCAAAGGCGAATGCTTTTCATCCACCGTTTAGTGCAATATGAAACAAACCCCAGGAATCTGCGGGCTGCTAATCTGGCTCAAGGGGTCACCCTGCTCAAACCCAAGCTGGTTATTCTTCCCAGTCCCTCAACTCAGGGTTTCCTCTGTTCTCTGGGAGCTCCTGCTCCTCCCCCCTCCTGCCCCCCTTCACACCCCTGTCAGCATGACTGATGAATTCAACATTCCCATCTCTGTAGCTGACAGCTTAGCAAGCTGACTCCAATCTGCAGGACCCCCTGGTTGCCTGGCTCGGGCTTCCCCAATCAGAGGCCAAAGCTGCTGTGGACAGACAGACAGGTCCGCAGAGGCTGGGAAGTAAGAACTCCCCTGGTGCCTCTGCCAAGGGCCCATCTGACGAGGCTGCCACTCACCTTGTCAGGCTGTGTGTGGGATTCATCAAGAGCCAGCCTGTCTTTGCTGCACTCTCATCAGTGTGCCAGGAAGGATCTTGCCTTTAAACCTGGCTGCTCTGGAGATGCTGGAGTCCTACGGGTTCATGACTCATCACCATGACAACCCGGTATTCCAGAAGCATTTAGGGTCCAAGTCAGGGGAGCAAGAAGGTAACTTGGGTGCCAGAATGGGACAGAAGTTTACTGGTTTATTGATTTATTCTACAAATATTTATTCAGGCTACAGCTTAGCTGTGGAGAAGAACTGAAGAGAGGTTCTTGGGGGGCGAGAGGGTGTGGGGGAGGGGTGGGGGAGGGGAGGGGAAGGGGCGTTGGGGGGGGGACGGTGAGAGTCATGGCTCTTGTGCTGCGACTTGGGATCCAGGAATCCCATGTCACAGTCTGTTCACATCCGACTGTTGAATGAGTCAGGTAACCTAAATGGTTCTGAAACCCACTTGGTATCAAACCCCATAATATTAACCATTTCTGCTGCATTTCCTCTTTCATACTTTTAAATTTATATGTCATCCTATTTAAAAAAAGAAAAAAAACCCAACCCACTATTGGTAGGACAAACAGAAGACACAGCTGTTTATGGACGCTCTTTGAATAATGTAAAGCGCTCTGCTATAAGAGAACAGCATTGTTCCTGGGTCTCTGGGGCTGCAGCGGGTTACTGTTCAGTGGACAATGGGGCGTTTGGTGACTGACCTCTCCTCCAAGTTCAGGAAGCCTCTCAGGTTTCAGCCATTCAGGCTGCCTGGGAGCCAGGCGACTGGGAACTGATTCCTTATGTGTTTCTCCTGGGCTGAGGCTGCGGAGCGTGGCCAGAGACTCTCGTGCTAAGATGGGGTCAACCTGGGCACTGCCTCAGAGCTTTAATCTAAGCAGCCACTGGAACAGGCTCCCTCCAGCCTGGAAAAAAATGTTTATTTCTTATATTTACTTGAAGATAAACCTCCCTTTCAAAGGTCCCCCACTGAACCAGGAGGAAAGCCTCCTCCTACTCAGGGGCATTTCTCTTGTACTGCTTTTACCTACTGGCTATAGAGCTTGAGAGATTCAGCTCCAGAAACCAGGAGAACAAAATGTGAAGAGACAGGATGAAGCAGTAAAAAGTGTATCAAGAAGGGAATCTAAATCTGGGTCAGAGTCCCGCCTACTCAGCGAATCCCCCGTAAGCTTGGGCACGCCTCTTAACATCTCTGTCTTCATTTCTCCAACTATAAAATTGAGGTGGTGACTCCTCTTCATGTTTGCAGAGTTGCTGTACGGATCCAGTAGGACACTTGGATTCAGTTAGTACCCGCCAGAAACCCGAGATACAGGGATGAGCGACATGGAAGACCCTGCGTGTAAAGCTTTGGGTCCTAGTGGGAGAGACAGACATCTCCCAACCTGGACAGAGAGAACTGCTTAAAGAAAAAAATCACTAGAAAGGGATCCAGGGTGCTGGTAGGGCACGGGGATGCAAGTGTCACCTCCAGTGACTTGAAGAGTGAGTCGGAAGAGAAACCAGTGAAGAGCAATAAAAGGTGAAAGGTACTCTGGCTGAGTAAAGCAGTGTTGGTGACGTTCCAAGAGAGTTTGGCACAGACTATGGATGGAGAGTCATCAGTGGGTAGGAGACCACATGCCTTTGTTTGCCTTGCATAGTCTCTGTGTAAGTCCCGGATATTCATTAAGAAAGCCTTCATGGAGGCTACAGAGATGGCTCTGTGGTGAAGAGCACTTGCTACTCTTGTCGAAGATCCAGGTTCGGTCCCCAGCACCCAGGTGACATCTCATAACCACCTGAAACTCCAGTTCCAGGCCATCCAACACCCTCTCTGGTCTCCAAGGAAACGAGGCACACTTGTGGTGCGCATGCACACACGATTCGCATAGCCACAATAAAAACAAATGACTCTTTGGTTCATTTGAAGAGAGAGCTTTTGTGGACTTGCTGAAGTGTCATCACTAGGAGAGCAATTCTACTGTTGTCTCATTTGTGTGGCTGATGTATTTAGGCTAAGAGGAGCGCTAGGCTGAAGGAAGGGTTGGGATAATTTCTGGGTTTGTGGATCAGATAAAGACACTTGGGTTTTTTGTTTGTTTGTTTGTTTGTTTGTTTGTTTTTTCTCTTCAAAAGTCCAAGAGCAGCAGGTACCAATTAAAGAGGCAAATCAATGATAATACTACTAGTTAACATTGTGTTTAAGATTTCTATGTGCTTGAATTACATGAATACTTTAAAGTGGTAGGTATTGCCATGGACTCATTTTATATATGAGAGATGAAGGGTCTTCTAGGGATACATAGCTAGTGGTGGAGGGCTACATGAAGGTCAGGCCTCATTCCAGAGACTAGGGACTTAACCACTCTGACAATGCCAGTGTGAAACTCTTCTCTTCTGAATGGCTCCTCTTCAAGAGCTGTTGCTTTTCTGAACACTTAGCTGACTTTGGTACATGCTTTTTGAGGCAACTGATGCCACCTGATGCCTTCCCAGTGGCATCTCCTTGATTTCCTCCATGGAACAACAGGGCTGGGTATTTGAAGGAACACAAATATAAGAGCATAGTTAGTCCTCATGGCCTTGGGATTCTACCAACTTTGATCTGAACTAAGCCACTTTCCCTCCCAATTTCCAGCTCTCAGCAGAAAAGGACTTGTCCTTGACCAGGGTGTGTCTAAAACCACCCGAGACAGGAAAGGCCTGTGAGCTAGAAAACAGCCGTAAGGATAACAGTGACAGAACACGTGACTAGGGTATAGCTCAGGGGAGCTGGTTCTTAGCATACAAAGGACCTGGGTTCCAGCCTCAGCACCAAAGACAAATAAAGGTTCTTTTCCAAAGTACTCTGTTAAGTGATTGAATGAGCTTTTCCACTTATCTTTAATGTTAGCCCACAAGTTATCACTGTTCAACAAGAGTATAAATTGATGTCCAGAGGATTAAATAGCTTGTCCTACATCATAGAGCTGGAACTCAGTGTTAGCCTAGTAGACCTCAGAATAACACCATACAGTGTGATCCATCAAAAGAGGAGGCTCTGCAACATCTCACCTAAGGTCTTACGAGGACAGCATAGGAAGAAGATGTTTAGCAACAGAGGTGGCAGGTGGACCTCAGGGCCAGGCTCATCCAGGCCTTGAAAGGGATATGAGGTTTCCAGAAAAGTCCAGTGATGATGCTAGCATCTGTTAGGCCATAAAAGGTGACTTTTGCTTGTAAAATAGCCTTTTCTCTGAATAGTGGAAAAAATGTGCATATATTCCCCCTCCTCGATTTTTTTCTTACTGGTGAGCTCTTGAGTGAATTATCTTAAGGGAAATTTAACACTGTCTTATGCTTTTCCTCACAAATCAGTCAATGAACATTGTACAGGCAAGAATCAACTGTCATGAAGCCGGCATTAGGAATTAACCACCTAACGACCACTATTTTATATTCTGTACACCATGTTAATCTGATAAACTTCACTTGAACACAGGTTTCTCTGAATATAGAGTTTGTGCTATTTACTTACTAGCAAGGTTAGCCCTCCCCCTTTCTATGCAGGTAGACAATATTGTTTGTTTGTTATACAATTTTGTTACACAATTACAATAGGTAGTTATGGAAGGGTGTTGGCAGAGAGAGAAAAGTTGAGCTTAGTGACCTCCGGACCATATGCTAATGCTATCATTCCTCACTCTGGGCCTCAGTTTCCACACTTATAAAATGGGAACGAACACTAGCACAAGTGCCCATGTTTCCTGACTGGCCTGAAGATTTTATGCTGCCTGCCCAGTGTGCTGCCTGGCAGGCAGTAAGCCATCAACCAAAAGAAAGATGATCAACTGAGTCTAAACAAGCTGGTTTCCATTATGCTAAACAAGGAAGAAGCTGCAGTGAGCCCCTTCCCCCCAGCTCAGTTGTCTGGTAGTTTCCTATCCTCTGGTCCTTGAAGGGAGGATTTCATGTAAAATGGGTGATAATGATTGTTGAAGAAAACAACCACAGCACCAAAAATGTGTGAATGGTGATAGTAGAAGACAGTCTCTTGCCTTCCAGCATTCCTGAGTTCTGCAGTTACAGCCCAATGGGGCATGCCTTTCTGAGTGATGACTGTTGGAGACTGGTGGCTCTTGGCCACAGTTATAGTTAACCAGCTGTGGGTCTGATGAGGAACCCAAGTCAGACTGCAGCATCCAATGGTGCTCAGTCTGTTTTAGTGTGGTATTTTAACAACACCAAACTACAGGAGATTTTGTCACAAAAGGAAAGCCCCTATATGTTTATGTTCTCCCACGCACCCAATACTTTGTACGGCCATTTTCATCAACCAAGATTAATATCTTGGGTTTGCAGTGTTCCTCTCCATTTCTGATTGGACACTTTGTACTTTGCCTCAAATTCTTAGCTCGAATACTAGTAAACCCTTTGTGTTCCTTGGAAGTTAATCTTTGCTTTCTACTTTGATTCCTCTACACTTTGCAATTAGTGTTGAAGTCACAATTGTCTTATTCTATCTGTTTTCTACTAGACTGAACTCTGTATTACAAACTCTGCCTCTTTTGTTCTTTAAAGAACACCTTGAACCTACAGCAAGTACTGGAACCGTTACTGCTCATTAACAACTTTGAATGAAAGGATGTGTGGGAAAGACTGTAAGCTTTGTCACAGGAGAAAGCAATCTTGGCGGGCTTTACCCTTGCACACACCATGGATACCTTGAGATAGACTGGGTGGAGCCATCTTGGGCCTGGAATTCAGGAAGTGGACCTGGGGACTCCACCTGGACTATTGTTTTTCTAATCAACCCTCAATGGGAGAAGGAGACCGCCCTTCACACGCGACACGGGCAGGCGGAGAGGAGAGAGCAGCAGCAGGTGCAGATCGGGCTTGAGCACAGGCACGTAGATCAGCAAACAGGCCGGACCAGCACACAGTCCAGAGACACCTAGGGACCCGTCCCGTGGAACGGACACCAGAAGGTTCACTCTTTTTCCCTTTTAACCTTTTTTCCCTCTTGTGTAAGCTAGTTGGGTTGTATAATAAAGTTTAATTGTTAAGAAGCAGAACCTACAGGTGAGTGAAAAGAAAGACACTTCAAAAGGTGAAGTGATGTACGTAAAGAGCCTTGCAGATAGATATAGTAGGAGTTTGTCTCACCCCATCATGTCCACTTGAACTTTCTGACCAGATGTGCTATCTTGCTTCTGTTTGTATTTGGCTTGATTTGTCATGGAACACAGTAGGGACTCGACAGACACTGGTGGAATGAACTAATAAGTATTCAGCCTTCACTGTGTTGTCTGCAGCAAAGCATGGTTGTGTGAGATTTCATATTTGCGCAGTCGCTGAAGCCTCACCTCCTATCTCGTGGCAGGCCCCGAGCCTGGGCCAGTCACCGACAAAGTCTGTGTGAAGACTACAAGAACAGTAGAGCAGGCACAGGGATGCTAATAGAAGGTACAAAGTGGGGTGCCCAATCCTGAGGTGCTATGGAGACGTCTAGGAAGTGACCAGGATTCTCTTGTAGGAAGAAAAAGATTCTTAGGAGATGATGCAAGTGGAGCTATGTAAAGTCTCGGTGTTACCCACTCTGCCCTGCAGCCAACGCATCCTTACCATGTTGGAATCACTCTTCTGTACGGTTTCCCTTTAGATCACTATTAGAGGGTATACTGTTTTTGACAGGGCCATGGAGAATCCAGATTCTTGGTCAAACACTGTTCTAGATGCACTTATATGAGTGGTTCTGGCTAAGAGTAATAGTTAATATCTGATCTGATAGACTGAGTAAAATGGGTCGGCCTTGGCCAGGGGGTAAAGAACAGAATAGAACAGAGGAAGGGCATTGTCTCAGGGTATCTGTTGCTGTGAGAAAACACCATGACCTGAAGCAACTTGGGGAGGAAAGGGTTTATTTTATACTATAGTTTATAGTCCAACATCCTGCAAGTTAGGGCAAGGACGGACAGAGGTCACGGAGGAATGCTGCTTACCGGCTTGCTCCCCCTTGCTTATTCAGTTTGATTTTTCTGTGCACTCCAGGATTACCAGCACAGAGGTGGCACCACCCACAGTGAGCTGGGCTCTTCCAAGGAAATCATCAAATAAGAAAATGCACCATAGACTTGCCCATGGGCTAATCTGGTGGGGGCATTTTCTCAGGCAAGCTTCCCTCTTCCCAGTGACTCTTAGTGGTTTTTGTTGTTGTTTGTTTATTTTGCCGGGGAGGGGGGGCATTGAGACAAGTTTCTCTGTGTGATGATAGCCTTGGTTGTCCTAGACGTGCTTTGTAGACCAGGCTGGCCTTGAACTCACATCGATCTGCCTGCCTCTGTGTCCTGAGTGCTGGGATCAAAGGCACACACCACCATGCCCGGCTGACTCTTAAATCTTTGATTTGACAGAACACAAGCCAGCATGGGCATCCATCCTCCTGCCTGGCTGCTGGAAAAGGCCATCCTCCCTTTTGGCTTTCCAGGCTTAAATGGAAAAGTTGGCTTTTCTTAGGTCTCAAGTTGCCGTTCAGACTGTGACTGACAGCACAGACTCTCCGGATCCTCTTCTCCTCAGACTAAATGGGAGCCATGGCTTTCCTGAAGCTCCAGCTGGCTGACTCCGGAGTGTGGGACTTGGCAGCCTCCCTAACCACATGAGCCCATTGCTTATAGGAAGTCCTCCCCCTGTATCCTGCCATTATCTATCTATCTATCTTATCTTATCTATCTATCTATCTATCTATCTATCTATCTATCTATCTATCTATCTATCTATCATCTATCTACCTACCTATCATGTACTTATGTATCATCTGTCTTCTTCCTATGGGCTCTGTTTCTTTGGGAAAGCCTAGTGAAGAAGCCTTTGAACACAGACTCTTTCCTGAGCTGAACGCCACAGAAGCTGGGCTGGGTGATCTGCACCAGCCACCTCTCCCACTGCAGCCCTCGGGAGTGAGGATGGATATCATTTTTAGGTTACGGCTGAGAATACTGAAGCTCAGAGTTGTGAAGCAAGTATGCCCAAGCGTATGCAATCAGCAAGGGACCAAGTCAGATTGAAACCTCATTGCTCCTGACTCCACCACCAAAGTCACTTCTCCCCTACCCAGCCACAACCTTCTCTGCCTATTTAATTTCTCTATTACACAGCACATTCTTTGTGGAGAGAAAAAGTTGTATAACGATGACGACGACAACGATGATGATGATGATGATGATGATGATGATGATGGTAATGATAATAATAATAATAATAATAACAACAACAACAACAGCAATAATAATAATAATAAAAATAATTTCTACCTGCTTAGTTTTAGGTTTTGTGCCTAACCCAGTATCTAGTGCTTGAAAGTGAGCAAGAGGGTAGGTGGTGGTAGACTTAGATTGTTGCATGATCTGTCTGCAGTGTGAGATTCCCCTCAGGAAGGACTTTGGAAGCCACCTAACTTTATTTGGCCTTACGTGAAGTCCTGATCTCCAGATTACCTGTGCTGTTGCTAGTTACGATATGGCTACGAAAACCCACAGGAACTGTGAAACATCCTGAGGGTTGGCTCCTCAGCGTGGGGAGCACACCTTCTCAGGAAACATGCCCTTTCGGCACGTCACCTTTCCACAGGCGCCCAGTGCAGCCAGATCTGCACTCAGGCCAGAGCAGGGAGGAGGAAGGATGTGAGCTGAGGAAGACAGGGGCACCCTGACAGGCTCTGGGCCTCTGCTGGTTGGACTCTGCCTATAAATAGAAGGCATATGCAGCAGAATGTCTTTTTAATATGCACATGGAATTCATTTATTTAATGAAGAATTTTCCTGGAACAGAGAGCCTGCCATCAGGGCTAAGCTATTTTGAGTAGGATGTGAAGGGAAAAACTCAGGAGAATTATTTGCTCTTTGGATTTATGCATTTAAAATAGGCTGCAATAAAAAGTAAAAGTATAAGAGTAGAAATAAGGTCTGCGCTTGCCAAGGATTGGGGGTAGGGCCGGGAGATTGCCTGGAGAGAGGTATGATGGAACTTCTGGTTATCATAGGGACATTTGTCTCTAGTGTAGTATTTATTTACATTGCTGTGTATGTTTGCCAAAATGTAAGCGACTATTTACCCCAAATAAATGACTCCCACTGTTTGTAAATGACACCTCAAGAACAATTATACATGCACACTACTAATTTGGGGGGACAGGCAGGAACAGGGAGTGGATGCTGTCCAATGTCTGCTTCGGGTGAGGGTCTCAGGGCTCCCTTTGTACTTGGCCTTAGTCAACACCTGCAAAGCACCCTGCACCAGGGGTCACAGGTTATTTTTCTGAAGTTCACAGGCAAAAACACCTGCAGTCCTAAAAGTCTGAATTCATTTCCCAAGGTCACATATCAGCTCCCCCTGGACTTCATGAGGAGGTTTCAGAATTCCAAAATGGCTTCCCTCCACCTATGTGGAGATTCAGGGACAGGGAAGCTGGCATGAAGTCTCAGGGGCAAGTCATTTGTTAATAAAACACCGTTGACTACATTCATGCCTTCTCTCCAAAAATGTCCCTCCATTCTGTATTCCTTGGCTATTTCAGACTGCATCTGGGAAAAGGTCTTAGTAAGATGCTAATGGTCCTCAACAGCTTCATTTAACCCCCCTGGACCTCCCTCTTTATCAAGTGTGCTCAGCAGTGAGGATGCTTCAAGGGTGGGTTGTGCTCTCTAGGACCTGCCGTCTTCCTGCATCCTTTTCCCATGGCTGATGCCATTAATCAATCAAGGTGCTTTGTGAACCCTGGCTTGACCTCACAGTCTTTCATAACACAGCCTTCTGGGCAGTAATTACAAACAGATTTGAGCTGGCACAAGGATCACAAGCCCAATGGCTAGGCTGCCTGTGATGCTAGCCCTGACCCAGGTGCATTTATAAAGTGAGACTGAAGTCGTATCCTTTCTACATATTGGACCTGAAACTCTGGGAAGAGTTAATGTCTGGACGAAAAGGCAAAAGTAGAAACAACGTGGATTTGACAGTTGCAGCTGGGTATGGATCCAGTGCTTGTGTCTTCCATCTTACTCCCAACACCCGTTTTCTCTGTTTGTCGAGTGGGATGATAATAATAGCTGTTGAGGGGTGTTGAGGTGCATCTAAAATCCAATGATGTGTCATGCAGGAAACAGAGGCTCACTATGTCCCAGGCTCTGTGCCACAAACTTTTATGGGCATTTATTTTGTCCGATCCTACAAGGAATGTGCACAAGAAACTCTTAAATATGCACAGCACAGAAAATGGTCGATTTTTGTTCAAGTCACACAGTAAAGGGTAAAATTGAAAATTAAACTCGGACCTGACTTGAGCTCATGGCCTCAATCTCAAGCCATGTGGCTTCTTGTTCCAGGCATGGGACCAAGAGCACTCGGGATAGTGCATCCTTTATCACAAGACTGAGAGGCCTGGCAAGGACTCAGGCTAGGAAAGAGCTCACACATGAGCCTGGTGTAGACACTGAATGATGTGAGGAACTGTGCTGTACAGTTTTATGTCAAATTGACACAAGCTAAAGTCATCTGAGAGGACGGAACCTCAATTAAGAAACAATAAGATCAGACATTTTCTTAGCTATTGACTGATTGATGGGAGAGGGTCCAACCCATTGTGGGTGATGCCATCTCTGGGATCTATGAGAAAGCAGATGCCTCATTGGTTGAGAGCACTGCCTGCTCTTCCAAAGGACCCAGGTTCAATTCCCAGCACCCACATGGCAGCTCACACTGTCTGTAACTCCAAGATCTGACACTCCCACACCAATGGACATAAATTAAAATTTAATAAAATATTAAAAAAAAAAAAAGAAAGAAAGAAAGCAGGCTGAGCAAGCCAGTTGGAGCAAGGCAACAAGCAACATTCCTTCATGGCCTCTGCATCAGCCCCTCCCTCCTTCTGCCCTGTTTGACTTCCTGTCCTGACTTCCTTTGATGATGGACTGTGATGTGGAAGCAGAAGCCAAATAAACCCTTTGCTCCCAAGTTGTTTACGTCATGGTGCTTTACTGCAGCAATAGTAACCCTAATGAGGACAGGCACCTAATGTGGCAGGGTGCTATGGGAGAGGCCGACAGGTCCCAGTATCACCAGGCACCTAATGTGGGAGGGTGCTATGGGAGTGGCCAACTGGTCCCAGTATCATCAGGCACCTGTGTTACAGAGGACCCTCTGGGACCTGATATGGGAACTTAGAAAAATAGTTGTCCCTCTGGGGTGACATAGCTTAAAAACATTAAGGTTAGAGAATGTTCGAACAAGGCAATAATAGGACCTTTTCTTCTGGGACAAGAAATTCTTGTGGCGTGGACTGATGCAATGAGCGCTCAGGCCCTGGCTGGTGTTGTACAGCACAGGACCTGTACATCATCAGAGTGCCCCTAGGGGCTCACTGGAGGCTTGTGTATAACCTTGAGAAATCTGGGAGCAGGCAAGAGTGAATGCTATGATAAGTCATTTTGTGGAGAAGACGACACCACAGGCCTGAGCCAGAACAGAGTGCAACTCTGAATTGCTTTACGACTAGGCTGACTGCTGGTAAGACTCACTTTGGGATTCTAACAACGCAGGTTGCCATGACCTTCCCCAAACCAATCTGTCTTAGTGGGTCTGGGGAAAAGTTTAGGACACGGTGCCCCATCTCATGCTGTGGCTGAGGTGTGTGTGTGTGTGTGTGTGTGTGTGTGTGTGTGTGTGTGTATGTATGTGTGTTTGTGTGTGTGTGTGTGAGCAGCTTGGTTACTATCTTCCCTCCCCGACTGTGAGTCTTTCAAGGCAAGAGCATGTCTAATTCGGTTCTACATCCACAGAGCGTGAAGCCAGGTCTGTCAGAAGTCATGTAAACACTCAAACCAACAAGGAGCCTGGGCGACTTTCATGGTGAACAGGAAGGACTCGGCTAAAGGCTGCCGCCTTGGTATGCTGCCGCCATTGAATCTGCCAGTGTAACTAAAGCTACAAGAGGTCTGCGCTTCACTTTCTTCCATGCCCTTCACTACGTCTTTCCTCAGCTCCTCCCACTTCCCCTAAAGGACAGAGCCGCCCATGCTGGAAGACACCTTCAGACTAATGTAGAGCTTGCCGTGCTTTCTAATGTCCACAGGTACCTCACTGCTGGGCTTTGTCCCTGGCTGTGTGCGGTTGGACCTTATTTTCCCCAGTATAAAAGAGGATGATTTCTGAGGTCTCTCTCAGTTCTACCACACTAGAATTATCTTCCCAGAACCTGACATTTCTGGCGAATTCTGTAAGATGTGAAGGTCTTGTATACTGGCGTCCTTTTTTAGCATATTGGTTAGCGCCCAGGCAATGAACAGCTGCAGTCTGGCATTTTCATAAGGTCTGCTTTGTGGGTGGGTCTGCTTCGCTTAATGGGCATCCTCTAACGGGCTCTGGGCACCCCCACAAGCAGCTCCATAAATCCCGCCTGTCTGACGGGTATGTTGGATGGAAGGCCAGTTGGACGAGGATGCACGGAGAAGGCTGGGGAACACAGCGGTTCAAAGCTTAGGGCTGTGCTGAGCGGCTTTCCAACCGCTCTCGCCCTCCAGCCTTTGACTTCAAGCTCCATCGGAAAAACACAAGTGTCTGATTCCAAGGCAATGGCTTCTAGTAATAGTAATAAAAAGAGGGCTTTGAAGGCTTCTTGGAAATCAGTTTCTATAAAATAGTGTTTTGAGCTTTTGAGTGTAAGTCAAGCAGAAACATGGATTGAAAAATCTCCCTTTCCATACTTACTCTTTCAAAAATCAGTTTATTTTTAAATGGGGAAGTAAGGTGTGCATATAATTAAAGAGTGCAAACAATACAGAAAAAGTATAAGATTAAAAAAAATTGTGTCCAGGTTTATTCTGCTTTCTTATTCCCAGTCCCACAAGAACAGCTTTTTTTATGTGTGTGCAGTGATTGCTCTGTGAGCCTAAAGAGGTTTTCAGGAAATGTTCTTGTGAGGTGGAGAGATGGGTATTGGGTAAAAGCACTGGGCTATGAGAGCCTGAGAACCCAAGTTCAATCCCAGCAGCTCTGTAGACGTCCAGATGTGGTTAGCACCTGTAATCCTCATAGTCCTATGCCAAGATGGGAGCCAGAGGCAGTAGAATCCACTATGGCTCAAGGGCCACCCAGCCTGGAGTCCAGCACAGAGCAGCAGAGAGACAGGTAGAAGGTAAGAGCCACCTCCTGAACCTTATAACCTCCATGGATACATCGCAGATCTCATGCACGTGTGTGCGTGCACACACACACACACACACACACACACACACACACACACACACACACAGACACAGACATGCACACAGACACACACACACACACACAGACACGCACACACACACAGAGACACGCACACAGACACACACACACACACACACACACACACACACAGACACAGACATGCACACAGACACACACACACACACACACACACACAGACACGCACACAGACACACGGACACACACAGACACACACACAGACACACACACAGACACACACAGACACACACAGACACACAGACACACACACACACACACACACACACAGACACCTTTCTTGGGGGCAACATACCCATAACCTAAGATTTCCTTTTTATTGATTCTTTGTGATTTAACATCATGCACCCTAATCCCACTCATCGCCTCATCCCTTCCGATCTACCCTCCATCCTCGCAACCTGCCCCCAAAAGAAAAAAAAAAAAGGATAAAACAAAGAAACAAACAGACAACAACAAAACAAAATCAAATCAAAACGAAACCATGTAGTGTGTCACAGTATGTCCCACAGTACAACCTTTGTCCACACATCTTTACTTTCATTGCAGCGAGCCATTGGTCTAACCATTTTTAACCATGCTTTTCAGTGGTACTCAGTATGTTGGGGCACTGTGGTACAGCCCCTGCTTTACACCCTTCCATCTGTTGCCAACATTTCACATGTCTGTGAATGTTATTGTTCAAGGTACTACATGAAAGGAGAATAAAAAAAATATTGTACTTTCATGACTGGCTTTTTTTTTTCAGTTAGGGTGTACAATTTTGTCTTTTGACTTTTTCATTTTAGTAGGTTACTAAATAGATCTAGTTTATGTTTAAATAGATTATTTAATCTCTCAAACAATGTTTAATCATTTTTAAAATGAACATTTGGGCATAATTGCTTTCTTTCTACAGTTTCTTTACCTTCTCCATTGCTCATGGGATTTAGCATTATTTTTGTATTTTTTCAGGTTTATTTATTTTTATGTGTCTTGGTGTTTGGTACGCATGTACGTCTGTGTACTAACGTAGGTATGCCTAGTGCCTGAGGAAGCCAGAGAGGGTTTGAATTTTCTAGGACTGGAGTTACAGATGGTTTTAGCCACCATGTGGGTCCTGGGAATGGGGCCTCTGGAAGAGCAGCAAGTGCTCTTGACTGCCAAGAAATCTATCCAGGCCAAGATCGTTTGTTTTGTTTTATTTTATGTGTAAAAGAGTTTTGCCTGCATATATCTGATTCTATCTATTTCTATAACATCCTTGTCTATATCACACCATCTATAGCTATATCATTTGTATCTATGCCATATTTATCTGTCTCTATCCGTATCTATCATCTATCTATCTATGTATCTATCTATCATCTATCTATCTATGTATCTATCTCCCCCACTCCCGTCCCCCGTGTGTGTGTGTGTGTGTGTGTGTGTGTGTGTGTGTGTGTGTGTGTGCGCCATGTGCATGCATGGTGCCCCTAGATGCCGGAAGAGGGCATTGGATCCTCCAGAGTTATAGTTAGGAATGCTTGTGAGAACCACATAGGAGCTAGTAATCCAATCCGAGTCATCTTTGACAACAATAAGTGCTCTTTTGTCGTTGTTGGATTTTTGTTTGTTTGTTTGGTTTGGCTTGATTTGGTTTTGATCCCCCTCCCCACATAGGATTTTTCTGTGTAGCTCTTGAACTCTGAGATCTGCCCACCTCTGCCTCCTGAGTTCTGAGATTAAAGGCAGGCACCTTCACCTTTATTTACTGCTGAGCCATTGCACTAGCACTCTTTAGATTTTTTGTTTTTCTTTTTCTTTTTCTGTTTTTGTTTTTGTTTTTCAAGACAGAGTTTCTCTGTGTAGCCTTGGCTGTCCTGGACTCACTTGGTACACCAGGCTGGCCTTGAACTCACAGAGATCTGCCTGCCTCTACTTCCCTAAGTGCTGGGATTACAGGTGTGCACAACTGCACCTGGCTCACTCTTTAAATTTTTAATAATTCCTTTTCTCTACTAAACTTTGATTCATGTCACCAACTCCCTGTTTAATACATCCACGTGGCATCTGACAGACTGCTCAGATGTGTAGTGTGCTCCACACTGACATCATGGTCTTCAGCTCTGTTCCCTTTGGTCATCTCCACGTGTTCCTCTCCAGGTTTCTCCACTTGGCAAATTTCAACCTAGATCAGATCTCAAACCATGTAATTCTCTAGTCCTCCTCCTTTTTTTCTTCTTCTTCCTCTTCTTCCTCTTCTTCTTCTTCTTCTTCTTCTTCTTCTTCTTCTTCTTCTTCTTCTTCTTCTTCTTCTTCTTCTTCTTCTTCTTCTTCACACCATGGAAGTTTTATTTAGATGTGGATTTTGAACTATCAATACAGATGCCAACTTACTACACAAAACATCCACAGGAACTTTTTCCATTTTATTGAATCACTCATAACCATTTCCTACATACTTCAACACACATCAGAGACATGCACATCTTTTTTCTTTCATTGTGCGCACAATGGAAATACAAGTATATAAATGAAGTTCAACTAACAAGACACTGGCTGGTTGGCAGTTTTACATCTGTAGGTGAGAAATTATCTAACAAAAATGCTGGCCAGTGTTTTTCAACTTGCTTCCTTACAAATCTACATCACCTCCAAGTGGATTACTAGAGGCTTCCATCTTGTTTCATTGTACTGTCCCTGCCCTCCTGCAGAGAAGTCACTAAATATTGATCCAAACCATTCTTTCCAACCAGTCAGCCAGCTAGTCAATGGAATCAGTTTTCCACTTGCTCCAGACAAAAGGTGAAAGGCTTTCAGCTACGCAGGGAGCTCCATACCAATTTTAAACTTTAATCTGCACAGGATCTACTTTGGGCTCTTTCTGGAGTGCATATTGTGATCCTGGGGCCCCTAACTCTACTGGTTAGAGAACCAGTCTCCTCTGCAGACCCACATTCCCACCTTGCCCTGGGACTGTCACCTATTCCTTTGCTCCACTGACTTCCTGCCCTGGCCCTACCATCCCTTTCTGCATGTTGTGCCAATTGCTCTTCCTGCTCTCTCACTCGTCTCTCCAAGGTCTAAGGCTTCTAAGACTTACTCCTGCTTCTTCAACAACTGCCAATGTTGGTTTACTCCTGAGGCTTTCTCTCTTCTCCTGTTTTAAAGTGGCAACTCTTCTCCATGACTCTCAGGTGGGTTTAGGCCCACTGCCTGCTTTTGTAAATAAAGTTTTATTCAAACAAAGTCACATGTATTCATTTATGTGTTTCTTATTACTATGTTCCTATTATAATGGCACAGTTAAATATCAAGACAGAAGCCCATGGCCTGTAAAATCTAAAATATGTACTGTCCATATATACAGTTTTCTGATCTCTGCTGTGTAGTGCTGCTTAGCACCTAACTTACTAGGTAAGGCCAATGCTTGTTTCCTTATTTGCAGTTGGTTTTTGCATCAATAGAACATTAAGACTTTGGGATACAAAGGGCTTTGCCTAGTTCCTTCATTTTACCTTCCCAATACCTAGAAAGATGCCAGATGTTGTCATTTAATTATTATTTGCTAAATGAGTGAGTCTCTTTCTGAGTTTAAAAATATTCTTGTTTAAGATTTTCACTTTGTTCTTGTTTAGGCAGAGTCTATGGACTTCTTGTCCTCTCAGAAGACTCTATTGGATGATATTTTTTCCCCTTGGGTCCTCCCTTCCTTCCTGATGGTCAGCATGGATGTATGTATTTCCTGATGTACTGTCAGTTCTACATTCTACACCTAATCGCTAATAAGTATTAATTGTTCTGCCTGTAAGTTAATTCAGAAAATGGCTAAACACCCATGAGAAAGCATTTTAAGATATTTTAATTGGGTAACACTGTTTTCAGTTGACTTTAAGCTTGTGACTGAACGTAGGGAGAAGCGGTGATTTCAAAGGTAGGTCATAAAGAGAAGCAGCTCCTTCTGTGAGCAGCAACAAAGTTTTTCTTTTATTCTCCACCAACTGCTTAAAAACGTGTATTTAGGCAATGGCTTTTATATACAGCTTCTAATTTCTGTCCAAGTTCTTAATGCTTAGCCTCTTAAAAATACACTGAGCTGTGCCTTCAGCCAATATTTAAGGTCACCGAGCTCAATCCTGGACATTGTGCAACAGGAATTGCTTTTTTTCTTTAAGTTGAATCTTAGCAGGATGCTTGCTGGATGATTTGCACAACTCCCAGTTTGCATTCATATTTTGTTTCTGGATGACTTTTCTTTCTTAGCACCTGCTTTTATTTTGCTATTCCATGGCCTCAGGTAATTCTTTTCAGAAGGGTACTATTGGACTGCACTGTCTACACCCTGTTTGTTTGTTTGTTTGTTTAGTTTGTTTTTGCTGTGACACATCAACACCAAATTAGTAGCTTACGACAACACACATTTCCTATCTTAAAGTTCTCGAGGTAAGATGCCCCACATAGGCTAAGGCCAGGGCAGCAGCAGGGCTGGCTCCTTTCTTGGTGGCTTTTAGGCAAATCTCTATGCCCATGCCTTCCAGCTTCTGGAGATTGTTCACAGTCCTTGGCTAATGGACTCACTCTTCTGCCTTCCAATTCAGCATTTATATCAGTCCGGTCATTTGCAGGAGCAGCTCCCTCCAACCAGAGGGGAAACTGGCCTACTTAAAAAAATATTTTTTACATTTTTAATTAACCAAGATTGTATATATTTGTGGTGCATGTTTTGAAATGTGTATACATTCAGGTGGTTGGTGATGGTGCATGCTTTCATTTCAGCACTTGGGAGACAGTGGCAGGCTGATCTATGTGAGTTCAAGACTAGCCTGATCTAAAGAATGAGTTCCAAGACAGCCAGGACTCCAACCAGAGAAACCTTGTCTTCATGGAAAAAAACCCAAACCAAACCAAATAGACAAACCAACCAACCAACCAGCCAACCAGAAACCCCAAACAAGCAAACAAACAGGAACAAGAAGAAATTTGTATACATTGTAGAAGATCTAAATCAAGCGATTTTCATTCATATTAAAGTTTCTCATTCTTAGTGATCTGCTATGTCCAGCATGGCCTCCAGGGACGGACCTGACTGGTGTGATGAGGGTCCAGCATGGCCTCCAGGGATGGACCTGACTGGTGTGATGAGGGTCCAGCACGGCCTCCAGGGATGGACCTGACTGGTGTGATGAGGATCCAGCATGGCCTCCAGAGATGGACCTGGTGTGATGAGGGTCCAGCACGGCCTCCAGGGATGCACCTGACTGGTGTGATGAGGATGTGCAGAAAAAGACAGACACATAGACAGAAAGCTGGGATAGGGCTCTGGGCTCTATGTTAAAGAAATCACAGCATCCCAGAATTTCAGCATGTTTACTATATAGAGATGAACAGAGAGGTGAGGTTATTCCAGACAGATAAACAAGGAGGCAGGGTTTGTGATGTGCAGCTGGATCAAGGAGGCAGGTTTGGCTAATTTTGGTAGGAGCAGTCTCTGCAGGGGAGCAGTCTTCTGGCCATAAACATCCATGAGTAGAAAGGTTTGGTAGACACTTTCTATATACGCTATCAACAACCACATTTGGGTGAGAGGAACAGTTTGCCTTGTCTATGGTTTTCCATTCCTCTTGGGTCTGAGGCTCTGGGGTTCTTGACATGATCAGCTCATTCAAAAACACACACTGACCCAGGACTTAACTCACTGGGTTTTAAATCACTCCCTACAATGATACAGTCAAGAGCCTTTATTTGATCATATCTGAAAACACTTCTCTACCATGTGAGTAGATACAGTATTCTGAAAATAATATGAAGACAAATTTGGTGGGGCACTGTATTGTACCTATTAGATGTATATAGATTATAATATAATCTGTAATTATGTTATCTATATTACTATAGATTAATAATCTATAGTGTATGACCTATATAATTATATATTATTGTGTTTAGATTTTATATTATTATACATAATATGATTATTAGGTATATTAGATTTTGAATATAATATGCCTTTTAGATACATACAGATTATATATATTAAAATCAATTTATCTCTCTATCTATCTTTCTCTATCTATCTTTATCTATCTATCTATCTATCTATCTATCTATCTATCTATCTATCATGAGTCCCAGAATTTCTTAGCTTCACACTGCTCATAGAAGTTTAGATTAACTACTACTCAGTCAGGAAACTTTTCTCTATTGTCACCTGAAGCCAAGTTCTGAGTTCTATCTGAGTTTTATTGGTGTAGGAACATGCCCTGCCATATCTTTCAGCACTGTCTCCTTGAAATTGCACCAAGTATGGCTCGGACTTTGTGACTTTGTTTGCTTGCAACTGACATTGAGTCACCTTGAAATGGCTTCTTTAGGATATTTGCAAGGATATTTCTTCCTTTCTTTTTTTTTTAAAACTACATCTATATCCCCTTAATCTTCATTTCTGCTCCTGTTTTCTTTATATTAGAAGCTCCCATTGGAGCATAGCGAATCTTCTGACTTTATCTCTATTTAGTTTAACTTAATATTCTCACACTTTCCTTCTCTTCTCTTTTAGAGGAAAAGTATTTTTATTAGTTCTTTGAGAAGATCATACATTGTCTTTGATTATATCCATCCCAGCTCCTCCTTCTAATTCCTCTTGGATCCATCCCCACCTGCCCACCCCACCCCCAACTTTGTGTCCTCTTTAAAAAAATAACTCATGGAGGCCACTTCATAAGTGTCATATACCCTTGGGTGTGAGGTCATTCACAGGAATATGGTAGACTTAGAAATGGCTACAGGGCAACACCCTCCATGTTGGACTATTGACTGGCTTGATTTTGTACATGTCTTACATAGGCAACCACAATTGCTGTATGTTTATGAGTGTAATAGTCTTATCATGTCAAGAAGACACTGTCCTCTGTGACCTCTGGCTCTTTCTGCTCCCTCTTCTGTGATGGTTCCTGAGTCTTGTGGGGAGTGTGTGTGCTGTAGAGATGCCCAGTTTGTGGCTGAACACTCTACTAGCAATCTCAGCACTTGATTTGTGATGAGTTTCTACGTTAACCACTGTCCACTGCATATAGAGACTTCTCTGATGAGGTCCGAGAGCTGCATTATGGGTGTTGAAATACACATTTAGGGGTTGGTTTGACACTATGTCCACTTAATAAATAATACTACATCCCTAGGGCATGTGAGCTTCCAGCATGTGTTCTTGGAGACATTTATAGTATGAAGCATATGTTTCTCTTGTGGAGCAGGTCTTAAGTCCAAGAGAAAGGAGTTGGTTACGTCTTTAACATCCATGCCATTATTGCATCCATGGGCATATCTTACCACACTAGTCACTATTGTAGTTTGTAGCTCACAAGGTTCAAAGCTGGGTAAGATTATCGATGAGTCTCCCCTACATCTGTCAGATGCCTATACAGCACCTTCCAGTGCTATAAAAACTAGTCAGTATTTCCATCTGCTTTTTCTGAATACCAAACATTTTAGTTAATTTTCTATTGTTATGACAGAACACCATGACAAGGGGAACTTATAAATGAAAACATTGGGAGTTCATGGTTCCAGAGTCATGGCGGGGAGCATGGCAACATGCAGGTAGTCTCAGTGTTGTAGGAGTGGTTGAGTACTCACATGTGATCTACAGGCACCAGGCAGAGAAGGGCGGGCGAGAGAGAGAGAGAGAGAGAGAGAGAGAGAGAGAGAGAGAGAGAGGCAGACAGAGACAGAGACAGAGACAGAGACAGAGAGGGGGAGAGAGAGAAAGAGAGAGACAAAGAGAGGGAGTGAGAATGAGTGAGTGAGAGAGAGAGAAACGGAGAGGGAGAAGGAAAGAGCGAGCGAGCGAGAGAGACAGGCAGACAGACAGACAGACAGACAGAGAGGGAGACAGAGACAGAGACAGAGACAGAGACAGGGACAGAGATGGAACATTCAAATATTTGGCCTGTGGGACCATTCTCATCCAAACCACCACACCATGGTATTTTCTTGCCTCAATTTTCAAGGTTACTGACTTGGTTTTCCCCATGACCTATGTATTATTCGTCCCTTCTATTGATTTAAAAAATGTTGACAAATATGCTTTGTATTTCCAAATACCCTTGACTACTTGTTTCTCAGAGAAATAGTACTTCTTGCATTTCTTAGAGGGGGATGATCAGATAGAATTTCAAAATTCTGCTGTTTCTTGCTTATTTCTATTCCTTCTTAATATTTGTTGTTTATGAGTTTTAGTTGGCTTTTATTATGTTTCTTTCTATTTCTCCTCAGTTTTTCTCAAATGTTGACTAACTCTTGTGCAATTGCATAGGTAGCAGGCTTTGGTTTCCTTGATAACATAGAAGATTGATTTTTCCCAGCAAGCCTGCTCTTCATATGAGAGAGCCTCTGGGGAGGTCTGTGTGGAGGAATGGATCTTGTTGAGTGGTAAGTTTGCTTTTACTGTGGATGGTGGGAGCATACCAGTTTGCTTGTGTGACCAGTTTCTGCAGTGAAAAGACTGTTGGCATGGTGAATTACATAATTATATATTTATTTATAATTTTATATAGCTTATATAGATACATTTGTATATAATTATTATATCACATTATATAATTATATACAAATAATAATTATATGTTTATATAATTATATTAAAATATATAATATAATTATAGAGATTCCTGAAGAGGAAAAAGCAAATCTCATTGCTGAGCCACAGGCAGAGCCCATGAACTCAGTGTTGGACATTGACAGAATATGGCGAGTGTGTCAGCAGTGTCACATGATGGAATGATGGCCTGGGAAGGCCTCTGGGTGTGTCACTATAGAAGGCTCAGGGTGGCCATGGTGAGAGAATCAAGGCCAGAGTGGGCAAGGCCTACGGCTCTCATGCCCTACCTGTGCCTCAGCAACACCATTTGCCTTTCCCTCTTCAGGAATCTCTATAAGTCTCTAGCATGTGGAGAAGATAACTCTCTTTCCTGAAAATGAAAAACTTCCAAGATTTATGTATGTTTTAGGATGTATGTATGTATGTACGTTTTAGGATCTTACGAGAATTTGGGATGCCTTCTCTGCCACTTCAAACTAGAACCCTGAAATTCCGAGCCTAAACTGTTAGGGTTTGAGACCAGCTCCGCACTGACCACTTCAACAGCAGACTCAGGTAGATGGAAGTTTACTGAACTTTGAACTAAGACTGACTGGTCATGGACACAGAGTGGACTTGGGAGCCACCCTGTGCCACCAATCGGTTTCTAAGGCAGGCTTTGTATAAGAAAAGCCTTAACCAGGTAGCAACCAGGTAACTAGGTGTGGAAAATAAGGGGAAGGTAGCATTTGACCAGTTAAGCAAAGCATTTCCAAGTACATTGTATCTAGTTAGCTAGACAAAGCATTTTAAGCTGAGCAGCTATGATATAGACTTGGGACACTCCCACTCCCCACCGTCCTGGGGGAAAGGAACATAGGGTAATGTGCTTTTGTTTAAGTAGAACATATATCATTAATTCAAGTAGAACATTTAATAAGTATTGAATTGTAAGTAAAATGCTTTTCAAGCTCCCAGGCAGGCAGGGCCTGAGAAACTAAACTTAATTTCACCTTATGATCAAAATGGAGACTTAAAAACAAAATGCCTGCGGTATGTGGTTTATTTTACACACGTATAATAATATAAATGTATATGTTAAAAAAGAAACATACTGAAAATATTGGAAAAAAAAAACAAAATGCCTTCTGCTATGCTAAAGACGAAAGCGTGTGTTAACAGAGGAGCTAGAGTTTCTGAGAACTAAAGTAGGCTCAACGGGAGGGGGGCAGGGCGGAGGGGATATCCTTATGCAAAAAAGTTAAAGCAACACAAACTTTATTCAATTAAAGGAAATTTGCACCTATTCTGTTTGGAATCTTGTTTCCCCCATTCCTTCCCATTCATGTTAGAAGGGGCTTCTTCTCAGGACTCTAGTAAGCACATCTTGTGCACTGTCACATGCCTCACTGGGTAACTTCTCAGTTCCTGAGTCTTTGAGCTGCGCCTACAGCAGATCCACAGTGACTCCTCCAGACTATGAATGTATACACTCATCCACCCTGCGTGGGTACGAACACTCAGAGACCATGGAAATCCAAGGGGGCAGCATGCGACTTTAGCCTTCTGGGGGAATTAAAGCACAGCGATGTGCACAGACATACAAATAGATACTTCTAGAAGGGTATAAAAAAGAGTAGATACAGATCGTGGAAAAGCTGTGCTCAAGGGGAGATTATATTTATGCCACTCTTGAAGGGCAAATGGGGCTTTCAGGAAATGCCTGTCATGCAAGAGCTTTCCAGAAAGGAAAGACAGTCATAGAAGCAGAATGCCAGGAGAAAGGAAAGGGCCAGAACACACAGAGTGCCAGCAGCCTGGTTAAGCATTTTGCATTTTATTCTGAGATGAGGCACTGGAAGGTTAAAACACTGAGTTCTGGGTCTGACAGATAGTCCACAGACTTCAAATATATTTGAGAGGGTAAAGTCCTGAAGACTTCGGGCCTGAGTATAATACTCTAAGGTGCAATGAGGAAGGTTCAGTGGGAGCAAACGTTGTGATGAAAGAACATGGTGGTATTTACTTTTTATTTTATTTTATTTTATTTTATTTGTGTGTGTGTGTGTGTGTGTGTGTGTGTGTGTGTGTGTGTGTGTATGTGTGTGTGTGTGTGTGTGTAATTGACACAAGCTAGAGTCATCTGGGCAGAGACAGCTCAGAAGAGAAAGTGCTTCCATCAACTTGCCTATGGGCAACTCTGTAGGACAGTTTCTCCACTAATGATCGACATGGGAGGGCACAGGCTGCTGTAAATGGTGCTGCCACTGGCCAGGTGGTCCTGGGCTACAGAAGAAAGCAGACTGAGCTAAGCACGGACAGCAAGCCACTAAGCAGTTCTCCTTCATGCTCCCTGCTTCAGTTCCTGCCTCAGCTTTTCTTAGATGGAATCGTGATGTGGAAGCATAAGCCGAATAGACCTCTTCTTCCCCAATCTGCTTCTGGTTATGGAGTTTTATCACAGTAACAGGAAAGCAACCTAGAACGGAAATATGTGGTAAATGGCAAAAAGATAGAACAGATAGAATATAGCGGCTGCTTGATGGGAAGGGAAAAGAAAGTTGATGAGGGCCTTTCCAATGCCAGGGTTTTAGGATCTAATGAATGCATGGACATGAGCAAGACTGGCTCAGTTTCAGAGAGCCATGATACCAGCCTTCTTCTCGAAGGGGAGTAGAATGTTCTAGAAAGATACATGAGATCAGTTGCTTGTCATGCTTGGATTAATTTTTAAAAATTGGATTAGCATCCAACTGAAAAATGAATGTCACCCATTAGGAATGCATCTTTGGATCTGAGTAGTTTTGATACGAACCAAATGTCATCATCTTGTAGCTCTTGTTTGTGCAGAACCGTTTTAACTTTAACCCTTTGGAGTAAGGCATATATCTCGCTTGTTTTGTTCTTGTGTTTTTCTGCATGATTAGCAGGAAACTTTTCTGTTCCTAACATATTTGGGGTCCTACACACACACACACACACACACACACACACACACACACACACACACGTTCAGGGATAGAGAAAGAATACATTCTCCCTTGTACTGAGTACCTTCTGTGTTACATTAGACATGTCCCATTAACATCACTGTCTGTCACTACCACACTAAGGGCAAGACTCATCATCTCTTTTTGAAAGATTTAGAAGTTCATTCTTAAAGGCATCTCTAATGTAGCAAGCAGAAGTGGTGAGTTCAAATCCAGACCCACATGATGCATTGAATGACTACTAGGTATGACCTGACACTATGCCTGTGTCATTTCACTTAATCCCCTAAGCAAAGGCTTAGATCAGATAAACAAGAAGAGGCTTAGGTAGATGAAATAATTCCCCACAAAACACTCACTAGAAATATTCTGCGTTTCCCCCCCCCCTTCCTTATTTACTTTATTATATCCTACAGGGAGTGCTTAGAAGTTAACGGGGATATTATAGATCATTGCAGAAAAATCCTATAGAATGCTATTTGGATACAAAGGAGAGGGATTTTAGGATCAGGAGCAAAGGCTTCTCTTTGCTTGAGGTCCCATGGAAGTGACCACCAGAAAGGCAGAAGCTAGCCCAGGCTCTTTACAGCGAGTTGTGTACAATTGTTATACTCCAGGCAACAGTTTGGTTGGGCATGGGAAACTCCTGCTTCCCAAATGGCTAATCTGAATTTCAGAAGAGATGATTCTAAAGGTTCCTACCTGGGTCTTCCCTTCCCAGTGCCATGGTTTTGCCAGGACAACACCGACACTTTAAGAACAGCTCCTTGGAAGCAGGCTCTGCCATTGGTATTTCACTTGGCCCATAACATTTCCCTGGGTAGGCGGTGTATAACAGCCCTTTGATGAAATTTACAGATGATTCTAAATCGGGTCCTTGGTAAACATGAGCAACATAAAAAAAGTGATATAAAATGATCCCAAATGAGGGAGGTTAGAAGTGCAGACAGGAAATAGCACGATAGGCCTGATTACCACACGGGAAATTCTGGATTAAAGCATCTGGGCAGGCCAACATGAAACAGGCTCTAACATAAGCACCTTTCAGTAGCTCTGAACTCTGCAGAGGGCAGGAGTGCTCACCGCAACCAGTTGCTTCATGTACGGATGAGGAGACTCAGGCAGGGTCAGGAAATTATCTAAGGCCACAGTCAATTACAGCAGAGCTGGATAAAACCCATGTCTCCTGCCTAGTAATTGGTGTCCCATCCATTTGGGAGCCAAAAGGACGTAAATCTAACTTCACCATTGAGATGCTGGGGTCTTTGGGTACTACTTATCCTGCCTGGAAGCCCGTTTTCTTATCTGGAAAAGTGGCAAGTGAATATATATTCCTTATAGCTATTTTGAAAAATTGATGCCATCAAGATTGGCACGTGGCATGTGGGGGCTGAGGAAAGACTGAGCTCTTTTTTTTAATAAGAGCAGAGAAATGCCTTGCCTCCTGCAGTGATGGCTTAGGTCATGTACTCCATATAGGTCAGAATTCCATATATGAATGCTGGCTGTGGGCTTCTGGAGGGAGATCCGCAGTGGAGTTGGGTGGGACGATGCAGCTGGGCTTGACAGTCTTCTCAAATACGTGAAACACAAATAAATCACAGAGGACCTACTATGTGCAAGGTAGACTTCATGTTTCCTACACGGATCAGACCCCAAGGGATTCAGGAAGGCAGAGCTGAGTGATGTCACCTTCCACTGAGGCCAACTGGGAAAGGAACTAGCATGGACGAGGAAAAGATCGGGGGAAGAGTTCTTTACAGAGATAAGATTTGAGGAAGAGTTTCTGCATTGTGTGCTGGGTAATGTGGTATAGGGGGGCTACACTTAGTTCTTCAAATTGTTCAAGTGACAAGAAGCTTAAATTAAAGTGTTGGCCCAAACTACCGCAATCTACAGAAGAGATGGCTTTAAGTTGACTCCGTAGTTCTTGCGTCCTATCTCCACATCTGGGAGATAAAAGATTGGAAACTGATCAAGAGATAAAGGGATGACAGGATTTGTTGGGTGGTGATGTGGCTCAGTGGGTAAAGGTGCCAGCTGCCAAACCTGATGACCTAGGTTTGATTCCAGAACCCACATGGCAGAAGGAGAGAACTGGCTCCCAGAAGTTGCGCTCTCTCTCTCTCTCTCTCTCTCTCTCTCTGTCTCTCTCTCTCTCTCTCTGTCTCTCTCTCTCTCTCTCTCTCTCCCTCCCTCCCTCCCTCCCTCCCTCCCTCTCTCTCTCTCTTTCTCTCTTCCTCTCTCCCTCCCTCCCTCTCTCTCCCTCCCTTCCTCCCTCCCTCCCTTCCTTCCTCTCCTTCCCTCCTCCCTCCCTCCCCCCCCTCTCTCTCACACACACACACACATACACACTAAAAATGTAATAAAACTGTTTTGAAAATAGGGCTTGTGAAGGCTGTGTTTATGGAGTTCTTAGAATCCCTCCCTCAAGGGGAAGAGCTGGGGTCAAGCCATGCCACCATTTCTTCAAAGCAAGAGTAAGGGCCTCCATGGAGCCAGAGGTTGAAAATGGGCCTCTGAAGAGGCTGACATAGTTGTTTAGCTCTGACTCCTGCCTGGGTGAGTAGCCAGCAGACAGAGCCTGTCAGAGTGACAAGAGAAAAGGAGAGGCACAGCATTTGTGACAAACGGCAGGATTTCTTCCTCTTTTAGGGAAAAAAGTATTGTATTGTAGGTATATATACACAATTTTATATGTGTGTGTATATATGTATAAATATTATACATATGTTATATATTTATTTATCCATGTATTTGTTGACTAGAGTTCCAAATACATTTTTAATGTATTTCTATTTTTAATGGGGGGTGTGCATGTATGTGTGTGTATGTGAGTGTGCATGTGCACACATGCGCCCGCATGCATGTATGTCTGTGTCTTTGTGGGGTTAGATGCCTGTGAGTGCTGGTGCCCAGAGGGAGGCAGAGGGAATTGGATGCCCCGGATCCTGAGTTACAGGCAGCTGTGAGCCACTGGACATGGATGCTGGGAGCTGAACTCTTCCTTTCCAAGAGCAGTGTGTACTCTTAGGCACTGAGCCATCTCTTCAGCCCCTAGATCCTGAATCTTGGCTATCACGAACAACGCTGTAATAAACCTAGAGGTGATCAGCATGGTGACTTCATGTGCCTTGCATGCATCCAGGAACAGGTCTGCTGCAGTATAGAGCAGGCATGGTTTTGAACTTCTATTGAGCATTCATAGTGCTTTCCACAATTGATGGTTAAGCTCATTTATATTCTCGTTGAGTTGGCTATTCTTTGTGACATTCTGCCAGTCTTGGGTACAGCTTGGGGACAGTTAAAGTAAGTTTCAAATATTGGGAGCTCGGTCTTGGTGTGAGGTTGGGGAAGCTAATAGAACCTCCATTGGTGGGACCTAATGAGGCCTTTAGGTCATTGGGCAGCTGCTGATGTAGTTCCCATGACTTAGCTGTATGTAAACACATGAACAGCCTCTCCGTATCTGATGTAGTTCCCATGACTTAGCTGTATGTAAACACATGGACAGCCTCTCCGTATCTGATGTAGTTCCCATGACTTAGCTGTATGTAAACACATGAACAGCCTCTCCATATCCTGACATCTAGCTGTACCATGTGACCTCTCCCCTGCTCACTCCTGCTATGGTGCCATCCGCCAGGGGTTAATAAGCAGTAAGGCCTCTGCTGAACCCAGTGCTATATTGCTTTTGGGGGGGTTAAATAAATGAGTTTGTTTTATAAGTACCCATTCTCCAGTGTTTTATTAAAGCAATAATAATATGGAAAATTGGTACCGACAGGTAGGGCTGCTGCTAATAATGAGCACATGGAGATATGACGGTGGCTCTAGAACTGGGTAACAGGCATGGGTTGGAGGGATTTGGAGGATGAGGCCAGGAAGTGCCTAGAATGTTGTAAGCAGGACATGATAGGCAATTCTTGACAGGCTCAGAAGACAAGAAGACCAGAAGAATGAAAAGACCACAGAGGTGGGGTCTTTTTTGGACCAGGATGTTGATAAATGTGGAAAATACTCTATTTGGAAAGTAGAGTAAAAGACATCATTGCAAAGACTTTGGCTGAACTGTGCCCACACCCTAGAACTTCAAGGAGGGCTACATTTAGAGGTGATGAACAGGGCAGCTGCAGAGATGGCTGAGAGGTTAGTAACATTTATTGCTCTTGCAGAGGACCCAGGGTCAGTTCTCAGAACCCACAAGGTGGCTTACAACTATCCTGACTCCAGCGGCAGGGATGCGATATGCAGGGATGTGATGTCCTCTTCTGACCTTCTCCAGGGATGCGATGTCCTCTTCTGACCTCCAGGGATGCGATGTCCTCTTCTGACCTCCAGGGATGCGATGTCCTCTTCTGACCTCCTCCAGGGATGTGATGTCCTCTTCTGACCTCCTCCAGGGATGTGATGTCCTCTTCTGACCTCCTCCAGGGATGTGATGTCCTCTTCTGACCTCCTCCAGGGATGTGATGTCCTCTTCTGACCTCCTCCAGGGATGTGATGTCCTCTTCTGACCTCCTCCAGGGATGCGATGTCCTCTTCTGACCTCCTCCAGGGATGCGATGTCCTCTTCTGACCTCCTCCAGGGATGCGATGTCCTCTTCTGACCTCCTCCAGGGATGTGATGCCCTCTTTTGACCTTTTTGGGCACCAGGCATGCACATGGTGAACATACATGCTGTCAAAACACTCATACATGATACATGTACAATTAAAAAACAAAAAGATCTGAAAAGTAACAGAAATGATAAAAGGGGGGGGGGGAGCAGTAAGGACACACGTAACTAACAAAGCATGAGGCTGCTATACTGACTACTTTTGATTGTAGATAGTAGCATCTCTAAGCAAGGGCATGGCCTACATCTGGACTATCTAATTAAGAAGGAAGCACTGCAGGAAGCTTTGTTACACTTACAGCCTGGCCAAGGGGAGAAAAAGAGTATGTCGTTTTGAATTAGCAATTTCTTGCTAAGGAGTAACATCATGGATATAAAAAGGTATCTTTATGTAAAATTTATATTATTAGCCACGAGTGCAAAAGGAGAGCCTAAATCCTACATTTTGCAACTACTGTTGAAGTGTATGATTCTTTCTGTAAGACTTAGTCTTCAAAGACTAGTAATGAGGACCAAGATGGACACAAGATGTTGTAAATGAGGGCCGTAGAGAGAGCTGAGCAGTGGAAGCCGTCACCGTACATGTGGCAGGCATACGTGGTACAGGAGTCCAGGTCCCCAGAACCTGCAGAAAAGCAGAATGGGTGTGGTGAGCCCACGGGCAAATCGTCCTTGAAAGGTGGAAATAGGAGAGCCTGGAATAAACTAGGGCTATACTCATCTTCTTAGAGAACTCTGGATTTAACAGAAAGAATGAGATGAGAAGAACCAAGGAAGACTACACATGCTAGCCTTGGGCCCTCACACACAGTCCCACACACATTTACACTATGCTTATACAACACGAACACATGCACATGGCACAAGAAAACCCAAAAACATTACCAGTGTTCTAGAAAAGGTACCTTAAATTCCCTCTCTCTCTCTCTCTCTCTCTCTCTCTCTCTCTCTCTCTCTCTCTCTCTCTCTCTCTTCCCCTTGCCTTCCCTTTACATGTATGCTCATATGAAAAATATTTTTGGATATATATGTGTATATGTATATATCCAAAAAATTTATATATATACATACATATATATACAAAAAATTATTCTCTCCAGTCTTCATACTTTCAACCTACCACGCCCTACCTGTGAGTAGCAGCCCTAAAAAAAAAAGTTTAAGTTCAAAGATGACAGATATATAATTACGTTGATGGGTGCTGAAATAAAGCAACATTATCTCAGTTGTAGTGCCAAGAGCTTGGGCTTGGTGTCAGAGGATGTGTATTTGAGCCTCCCCCTCCCCCTCCCGCCACCCCCACCCCAACACCACCCCGTTGGGTCATACACCATCTGACGCCCTTTGCATGCCAATGGCCATTCAGTGTTGCATTTAATTTACGCTCAATTAAGTTAACAAGATGCCCACACCCGTCTTGAAGCAGGTGTGTCTTTTTCTTATCTATGTTTTTAACATCTGTTAGAGCATCTGGCTTTCAGTAGTGCTGATGATATAAGTCACACAAACGACTCTCTTTTAAAGAGTTGGATGTACTAATTTTCTTAATCCTTTGAGCACCTCTGTGTGATAGGCACTCTCAAGTGTTTAATAAGCACTTGGGAAATGAGTGCTACTAACCTATCAATAAATAGAATCAAATGTGATATTAAGCAGAAGTCATTTGTAGACTTCAAGTGCCATAAAAGATAAGGTCACATTTTAGCGTCCCCGTGTCTTCACTTGGCTCCTAGAGACTCATTGCTTGGGTTTATCACTAATAAGGAAAGGTGGACAATGCACAGATTGTACACCCCTTAGCTTTTTATGCTGTTTCACTGAGGCCTTTGAGGAAGTTAATAACAAGCCTATGCTGTAGATTTAGAAGCAGAAGTTCAGATAAACGTCATAATTTAGTAACATTTTCATAATGGCTGCCTAACGGCTGAGTGGCAAACTGTTGACCTCAGCGAAACTCAAAAATTTCCAAAGCCCTGGTGTTCTGGGACTGGCTAGTAAAGTGGAATGGAAAGGAGAAACGAGATGGATGCGGGTCCAGGGCTTAGTTTTAGGGCTCCAGGCCTTGGTTGAATAGGGGGCTAAAAATGTCAGAAGCGCTGGAGTCTCCCACCTGATATTCCCTTTAATCTTTCCTCCTAAGACAGATAAAAGCTGATTGTTCTTTCCAAGCATGATTTACAGCACAGTCCTTCACAGTGAGCTCTATGCCACACTCCAGCTACAGGGACCTTCCATGCCACACTCCAGCTACAGAGACCTTCCGTGCCACACTCCAGCTACAGAGACCTGGCCTCCCTCCGCACAACTCAACACAATTGTCCAGTGTTTGTGATGCAGCCTCTTGGGTTTGAGGGAGCTCTTCCCGTACCACAGTCGGCTCCAGGAGTAGTCTGTTCCCCTCCCTTTAATCTTTCCTCCTAAGACAGATAAAAGCTGATTCAGGCCATCTTATTTTTAGTTTGAATGTAAGCATGGCCGTCACAACACACTGATGCTATTGGAAATAACATCCCCAGGGTACCTTGAAGGAAGATGAGCCATTACTACAAAGTGAAACTGACAATGACTCAGACTGCATCTACCAACCTTCCTATTGGCTACTCTTTTGACAAGCAAAACAAAACAAAAAACCAAACCATGATGAAATAATCTATCTTTCCTATTAAAATGAGATCTGTACTGTCTGGTTTGAGAAGTTATATTTTATAGACGTAATGGTCTCAAAATAAAATTCACAGTAAAGCTATTATGGGATGAGGCATTAAATGGACCCAACATACATATCAAGTTTCCATTTGATTGAAATGATAGCGGATTCATGTTGAGGCACATAACGGGGAGAAAGTAGCCCCCACTTGGTTCAGTACGGTGGTGCACGAGATGTTTATGCACAATAATGCTTATCGTACCTTTTGACATTGAAAGAGTCAGATATACAGCCCACATTTCGTCCTAGCATTGGCTCTAGTTTTTGAAATTGTAAGTCTTTCCCCCCCCTCAACCCTATTAGCAGCAAATAAGTAAATAAAGTAAAAACAAAATGAGTGCAGGCTTGCTATGTGCCCAACCCCAGGGTGCTGTTGGCAAGTCATTCTTCCTTAGGCCAAAAGTAGCTTAATAAAAAGAAAACAAAAAGATACCCTCAAAGGCAGAACCTAAAAGTCACTTAAGTCCTTACATAAACTCTCCCATAAAATGTCCTTCCAGAAAACACTTTCTTTGAATGGATTTTGTGACTTTGGTCATTTGCCCGTCATTGACTAAATGAGACCTCAGGCGCACCGAGGCAGGACACATATGGTAAGTTTAACAATAGGTCTTCCCTAATATGCAGAGGAAGTGACAATCCTTCCCCGCCCCCCCCCAGGATAAGTCTTGGATATGATTGATGTACAAGCTTGCCAGTCTGTGCCTCACTGGACTGAGGAGAGTGCCTCAGGTGGCTGGTGGATGGCAAAGTAAAAGCAGGTTTGGCACCACCTTTATCTGTTTCCATGTTTGCAGAAGAGGCAAACGCAGAGTGGATGCTGATCAGAAACTGTGTTCAACAATAATTTTAGCATGAGTTAACATAAAATCAGTGGAAATCGGCGTGTTGGGTCATTAACTCATTCGACAGATGTCTTACTAATTCATTTGACAACTGTTTTATCAAACTGCATACTAGGTGAGGAGGTGAATATAACATTCTCTACGTCCTCAGACAGCTTGTGGGCCCAAAGGATGACAGGGCTCTGATGTTCAGACTGACCTCTGGTCCCTCTGGGAGCCTCATTCGTCTGGACACTCTACAAACAAGCAGCTCATCCACCCCCAGACTCAACATTGGGGTGCATCTGCTTTTGAAGAGAGAATAGGCCAACTCCTCACGTGGCACACAGACACCTTTCTATCTCTCAGCCTCCTTATACCCTTTAGGGTGCCTTCTGCTCGCCCTGGTCATTGCCATGCATTCTAGAAGGATGCTCAAACAGTCAACACACAGCTAGTGTTACTCCGTATAGGGTGCACTGAGAAATCTCCAGGACTAAAATGGTAACAAAGAAAAGTCCTTTGTAGGCACACGTAGAGCAAGTGGACCTATTAGGGCACAGTACGATTCCCTCGGAACTCTGGACATTTGAGAGTTAGGATCTCCTTATCTATTTAACCTGGGAGTATTTCCCCTAGAAAGTTCTTCGCAAATGAGAAACTCAGGGCTATTAATTAGGCCACGGGACAGCAGGGAAGCTGAGCGGGAGAAATCAATGAAAGGAGTTCATAAGCGCCCTGTCTGATTTGGGGAAACCGAAATCCCCGTGTGTTTTTTCAATAAGCACTCCCTCAGAAGCCTGCTCGTCCCATCAGGCTTTGCTCTTTCATGAGTGCAGCAAGAACCACCTCTGGATGCTGGCAGGCCATAGGCAAGTATGAAAATGTGAATTCCACGGGTCACTGTTTTTGCCGCCGCCAGATGTGGATGAAAGAGGAAGGGTGTTTTATTGTGTTTTTTCAAGAAACAGAGAAGGGTCTGTCCTGAAATAGGCCTGCTTCCCTCCCACACAAGTGGCCACCATGTGGCCAGAGGACAGCTAGCTAATTTGCAAGATTAAGCCTTTCTAAATATTTGGAATTGGTCTCTTCTGTCTTCAGCTAATAAAATAGATTTTTTTCTCCAAAATGGATTTAGGAAGCAGGCACAAGGGCTTCTAAGGGCTTGTTGGCAAGTTACCGGTTAACAAGGTCCATCTGTCAAGTGGATGGAGGATGGGCAGGCTATGTACCGATCATCACACGCTTGACCTCCCAAAAGATGGCTGCCTTCAGGCAGCGGTCCTTCCTCAGGAACGGGGCGGGGTCTGGAGCCAGCTTGGGCTGGATATGAGGGGCATAGGCTGTCTCTGCTATAAAACCATGAGTTAGAAGGGCATGAAGAGCAACTATAGACTAAGAGCAAAACTAAGCGCAAACAGAAACTCCTATTAGCTGCAAATATCCATTCTATCCAGTGATTCACCCTTTAACTTAATGCTGCCTTTCTGTCATGTGCCAAAAGCTCTGCTGGGCTCTGGGGGAGGGGGGGGCGGGGAGGGGGGGGAATAGATGAAGTAAGCCACGGTCTCTGCTGTAAAGAAGCTTATGGTTTATTTGTGGAGACAGGCTGGTAAACATCTGTAATAGAAAATGTCATAGGCTTTGAAGAAAGAGGCCGGGCTCTGTCTGGGGCAAGCAGGGAAAGTTTCATAGTGGAAGCAGCCCGAGCTCCAAAGACAGATAGTAGGAAGGTTCCTGGATGCACCAGGGGTGGGGTGCGGTGCTGTATGCCTGGGTGCACCAGGGACGGGGTGCGGTGCTGTACTCCTGGGCGCACCAGAGACAGGGTGCGGTGCTGTATGCCCAGGTGCACCAGGGACAGGGTGCGGTGCTGTATGCCCAGGTGCACCAGGGACAGGGTGCGGTGCTGTACTCCTGGGTGCACCAGGGACAGGGTGTGGTGCTGTATGCCCAGGTGCACCAGGGGCAGGGTGCGGTGCTGTACTCCTGGGTGCACCAGGGGCAGGGTGCGGTGCTGTATGCCCGGGCCCACCAGGGGCGGGGTAGGCTGCTGTATTCTCGGGGCTCTAATATAGGGCTTTTTGAGAGAATGTGCTGTTGGAGAGACTGGCAAGTTATTCTTGTGGTTGGGTTCTGAAGGAGTAGAAAAAGGTGAGGCGGCCACCAGGAAGTATAAGGCTAAGGAAGGCATGGAAGTGTTCATGATAAAATGCATTAACGTTGCGGTTGTGAGTAGGGCAGGGGACAGAGTGGGACAGCATCGTGTTCATGCCTTGGTATAAAGATAGCTTTGAGTGAGGCAATACTCAGCTCAGTCAACAAAGCCCACCTGCTGATAAGCAAAAACAGTGAGCTTTACCTGGGTGAACAGTCTTCCCTCGGCCCTGCAGGTGTACCTGCAACCCATCCCTACCAGGCTCTGGCCCCGGAGTGGAAGACAGCAGCGGCTTCCGCTCTGTTTGGGTAAAGTTGGATTCGGCTGAAGGAGGGCTAGGTAGGAGACAGAGAGAAGGGAAGATCGGGTCAAGGTATTTACTCTCCTGAGTTCTTCCCTGTGGGACTGGTTGGGTTCATTTTGTTCCTTGACGCAAGTCACAGTCCTCTCCAAGTTGGCCTCTCTGACAGACACTCTCCATCCAAGTTCCAGTATCCCTCCTGTCCCCTTTCCCTCAGGCACAAGGCGCTAAGAGCATCACCAGTTACGCTGTTGTTCCGTACACGTCTCTAGGTACTGGCCACGCCTTCACAAATCAGTTCTTTGATTAAGATTTCTGGAGCTACTAAAACACAAGTGAGCCGCCTTTCGGTGATTTCCTGACTGTCACCGTACAAGGAGGGACGACAAGTGTACACATCAGCTGTTAGTTCTGTCTTGGGTAGGGGGAAATAAAAGGAGGAAGGTATGTCATAGGGAAACGACAGCACGTGAGACTTGTATTAAAAGAGGCGACCCAGGTCCCCAGGCCCAAGAATATCTAAGACTTTGGTGTAGCATATTCAAAGGCTGATGTTAAAGGCTAAGATGCCCACCTATTGTACTTTGGGATGATACAGGAAGAGGGGCCTTACTAAGAAGAATTTAGATCAGTGGCTATTTGAGCTGGAAAGAGAGATTTAGATTCTGTGCCTTCTTTCTTTTTAATTTCTGTTTGTTTGTTTTGTTTGCTTGCCACACACCACTAGATGAGCATCATCTGCCACATGTGCCAGTCTGTGCTCATCACAGGCCCTAAGGCAGTGAGCCAACTGCCAGTGGACCCAAACCTCCACAGCCGTAATCCCAAACAAATATTTCCTCTCTTTAGGGCCGATTGTCCCAGGCTTTTTGTCACAGAGGCAGAAAACTGACTAGCACAGATACTCTGTCCTGAGGTCGCAGAGTGCTGGAAGGAGCAGCTGACTGAAGGAAGTGTCAGTGCTCATGCAGGGAGCAGCAGCTGAGGGATGCTGGGAAGTGAGGCGAGGAGGAGCAGGGGAGGGGATCGTAGAGATGAGCTGAGGTGGAGCTGTAAGAGCAGTGACACCTGCTTGTGAATCTCTGTCGGACTCTGTAAGACAGGGCCAAAGACAGGGCCGGCACTGGAGAGGTGCCTCCGACAGAAGATGTGAAGGCGTTTAGCTTGGAGAAAAGCCCGGCAGAGTGTAATCGTTGCCCTCAGATATGGCGAGGACCCGGATAGCAATACGGCGATATGCATTGTGAGCTCATAGTTTTTGGCTCAGTAATTCTGTCTAGGAATTCAGCTCAAGGAAATACTCCAAAATGAGGGCAAAACCTTCTGGACAAAAGCATTCATTACTGCGTTAGTTATAGTAACCCAGCGTTAGCAAGCTAACTGCCCAGTACCAGGAGAGGGGTGAAGAAATTATAGCGGGTCTTTACAATAGAATATTCTGTGGTTACTGAAGTATAAAAACTTTAAGGGTGTGAGAACATACTTGTAATATCATGAGAAGTGGAAAAGTAGGATATAAAACATCTTGTACAGAAATGATCTCAGTGACATAAAATAATACGAACTAAACATAAATGTTTGAGTCTTACTTGTGGTTATTGCTGCAGATATGGTTCTGGGTGACTGAAATGGCCAGGCTGTTATTGGGAGCTGGCAGTATCACTGGATACTCTCAGGACCCCGCTTTATGAATGAAAGATGTTATCTGGACTCCCAACACATGAGTGCATGTGGTTTGCTCTTTGTAGCCGTCATTAGAGATGTGGACGTGCATGTGTAGAAGGTATCATCTGGTCACAGTCTGGCATTAGGGGCTCTATCCAGGTCTTTCCAGGAATAAAAGCTCCATGCTCCACAATGCCCTAGTTAGTCGTTCCATCTGGTGTAAATGTTCCCCTGTCCTTGGATTTCTCACTCTATCCATTCTCCTTTCTTTCTTTCTTTCTTTCTTTCTTTCTTTCTTTCTGCTTTTTTTTTTAAAAATTCACTTTTATGTATATGAGTGCTCTATTTGCATATACACCTGCGGGCCAAAGAGGGCATTGGATCATATTATAGATGGTTGTGAGCCACCATGTGGTTGCTGGGAATTGAACTCAGGACCCCTGGAAGAGTAGACAGAGCTCTTAACCACTAAGCCATCTCTCCAGCCCCCATTCTCCTTTCAAAAGAAGAAGTGGTCCAGAGATAGTCAAGTCCATGGCAGTGGTGGGAGAGCTAAGCTGGGATGGCTTAGGTCTCTGGTCCCTGGTTCCTCATGACAACTTCAGCAGCTTGGGTGGATTTAACCAAGTTACACAAAGGAGCAAGGCAGCTGCTTGGGCTTGGTGAAGAATCTTCCCTTCTGTTTTTACAAGCCTGTCCCTTACCTGTCCTCTGTGGTAAAGAGTTTTGAAGTAACACTCTCCTAGTCTTAAAAAAATGTAAAAGCCACATTTTATTTTCAATATGCAAATCTTTAGCAAGATATGGTGGCCCTGTAAAGAAATTCTTACGAGCTTGGAATTGGATTTTTTAAAAAATAAATTTAAAAATTCTACCTGTCAATTGTCTAAAATCTAAAAGATAAAAAAATTTAAAAAAGAGAGAGATCAAGGCACCCAATCTCAGTGAATCTTTGCTGATTATGGTCTTTGCATGGTTTAATACTCAGTGAAAGCCCATCCCATCACTGACCACTTGTTTCTCTTTAATAAACCACTTTATTTTCATGTCACCTGCCTCTTTTCTTTTATAGGATTCTTCTTTGGGTTGACAACAGAGCTCTCTTTCAAACTATGAAAAATACGACAATCCGATCAGCTTTGGCTTCCTCTGGTAAGGTGGGAAGGAAGAGTGTGCGTGCGTGTGTGAACAGTCACATCAGAGAGCAGGACGTGCTGTTCTGCTGAATTCTGATTGATTGTCAGGGTGCTAGGATTTACAGCCACCTGGCGGGCAGATCTGTGCGCGTGACTGTGAGGGCCTTTCCAGAGAGGCGTTACTACCACTCCAAATGTGGGTCCCACCATCGCTTGGACCCAGTGTTCCGACTGAAGAAGGGGAGAGCCAGAGGAGTGTGAGCCTCCATCTGACCTTGCTTCCTGATTGCGGAGCTGAAGGGACTAGTTTGCCTCACACTAGTCAGTGCCACTGCCGTACTGCAATGGATTGTACCTTCTAAACCATGAGCCCAATGAAGACCCTTCTTCTTCAAGTTGCTCTTGTCCGGTACTTTGTCAGAACAAGAAAAGTATCTAATACGTGGGTGTTCGGGAGGAAAAAAAATATCTATTACGTGGGTGGTTGGGAGGAGAAAAGTATCTAATATGGGTGTTCCGGAGGAAGAAAAGTATCTAATACGTGAGTGTTCCGGAGGAGGGCTCAGATCAGTTGTAAACGATTCACAGTAAAAAGGTAATTTTGTTTCTAAACTGCAGCTGAATTGTAGGATTTTCTTTTTTCCTTTTTCTTTTCAAGACAGGGTTTCTCTTATAGTCCTGACTGTCTTGGACTCTCTTTGTAGACCAGGTTGGCCTCGAACTCACAGAGATCCGGCTGCCTCTGCCTCCCAAGAGCTGGGATTAAAGGCATGCGCCACCACTCCCTGCGGAACTGTAGGCTTTTTTATTTTTTGAATTGCAAAATGTACAGCATTAATTCATATACAGACAAAAAGGCACAAATTCAACAACAACAACAACAACAACAACAACAAAAATACAGCTGTCTTCAACTAGTTTTATAAATACTTTCAAAAAGAGGATAGAAATAAATACAGGACTGGGCCATGTAATATAAAATAGTCATCTCTACATAGACTTTGTTCAACTTCTGATTTTAACTCTTCATGCACCCTTTTTTTTTTCAATTTCAGCTGAATGGACACCAAGCTAGGCACATAGTGAAAAATCCTCTGTACAAGGTTACAAATGTAACGACGAGTTTGTCCATTTTAAAATAATTAAGATTTGTACACAACACATAAAACCCTTGGTGTCAAGGCATTAAGATCTATCTATAAGGAGAAGCAGAGAGAGATGGAGCACTTTCCGAACACCACTTCGGACAAGCCCAGCGTGAAGGAAAACATTTAGGGGAGGTGGCTAGGGCTCTTGCTCTTCCACTAGTTTGACACTGATAAATTTGATGGCCTCTGGAAAATTCCAATCATCCATCATTGGTAAAACTGATGAGGATATGTTTGAGATACAGCTTAAACGATGCACAGTGGATGCTGAGGGACATGAGCTATTGTATGTCTCAGCTATACAACTCTGGAGTATGTATTTATAAGGACTCAAAAGAACTTTAATTCAGTGTACCACGGAGGTACTTGTATGCTGGAGTTATTGCAGCAATAGCCACATCGGAATCAGTGTAATTGTTTACCAACCAATGAGTAGACAGACCGTAGTGTGTACACAGTGGTGTTTAGTCATCCATAAAAGGAATGAATGATGTCAGTCCTGGGAAGGTGTTTACAACTGGGGACCATCACAGTAAGCAAAATAAGTGTGACTTTGGAAGACAAAGACATGTTTTCTCTCATTTATGGGTCATAGATTCTATACAGCTAGATAAAAAGCACACATATGCATAAATATTTATATCTATACCATTAGGAATAAAGGTGACTAGTAGACGTGGAGAGAGAGAGAGAGAGAGAGAGAGAGAGAGAGAGAGAGAGAGAGAGAGAGAGAGAGAGAAGGAAGAGGAGGACGTGGGAGTGAATGTGATGGAATCCACTGATTTGATCCACTTGCTTGGATGGGTGACTATGAAGAATTCACTATGTACAATGAACGCACATCAGCTGGGGAACAAGATGTTCCAGAAGGAGGCAGCTGTGTAGAGAAAGGCCGAGCACTTTCTTACACAGAGAGGTAATGAGCCACAGGAGTCTTAGTCTGGACCCGCTTAGTTACCAGCCCACTTTTGGAGGAGAAAATGGAAGGGGCGTGTTTATTTCTGAGAGATGGAGTTTCACCAGGTCCTCTCTACTCCTGTTTCAGTACTCAGAAACCCACCTGCCATCCCGAGTGTGGCTGCCCACAGAGGTGGACCACGTCATAACAAGGTGAATTTGAAGCGAGAAACCACACTGCTTCACTCACCGTGACAGCCAGACTTTGCACTTAGAGAGAAATTACATATGAGCGTCTTAAAGGGCAAAGAAGGACTTTCAGGATAGTACTTCAATGGCAGCTCCAGAATTTTCACACAGGTTGATTTTTATTAATAGTATAACAAATACATGCAAATGAACTAGAAAAGGTCTTTGTTTAAAACTTGTTTGTTTAAAACGAAACAGAAACCAAGAGTAGCGGGGCAGGGGTGGCGCACACCTTTAATCTCAACACTTGGGTGGCAGAATGCAGAGGCAGGTGGGTTTCTGTGAGTTCAAGGCCAGCTTGGTCTACAAAGTGAGTCCAGGATAGGCACAGAAACCCTGTTCAAAAAACCAACCAGCCAACCAACCAAAAAACAAACAAACAACTCCCCCCCTCTCCCCGAAAAAACACATAAAAACCAGGGGAGCCAAACATATTCATTCGGATTGCTAATAAGTTCCCATTTGTGTGTGTGTGTGTGTGTGTGTGTGTGTGTGTGTGTGTGTGTGTGTGTGATATTTTTTTTTTAAAGACAAGATCTCAGTTAAAAATTTTTTGTTTGATGGTTTTATACACACATAGGCATGCGTGTGCATGCACACACACAGACACACACACACAGACACACACACACTGAATTGTAGTCTTTGTCACCTTCATTGTTCTGTCTCATCCCCCTCCCTCACCTGCTGGAATGCTTCCAGAAGGCCCCCTCCTCTTTTGATGTCTTTTTTTGGTCTCTGACCAGTTGAGTTTAAAGTTTCTTGTATGAGGGAGGCTGGGAGATTACTTACTGAGCAAAGGCAACTTAACAAAGGTGAGGGATTCATGGGCACCTCTGCCAGCCATGATGATGTGTGACATCATGGGCACCTCTGCCAGCCGTGATGATGTGTGACAAGCTCAGTCTTGTGCAGGTCTTAGGAATATTACACTAGCAGTTTATTTATATTCTTTGTGGCTGGAGGAGGTCCCGAGACTGGAAAAACTCCGCCTCTCCTGTCCCCTCCCTCCCCTTCCCCTCCCCTCCCCTCCCCTCCCCTCCCCTCCCCTCCTCTCTGTCTCCTCCCCTCCTGGTCCACTCCTGTCCTCTTCCCCTCCCTCCCTTCCTTTCCCCTCTTATCTTTCTCCTCCTATTACCCACCTCCTTTTCACTTACTTTTTCTCCTTTCCAAAGAAGAAAGGGCTTCTGGGTTAACAAAACCCCTCTCAGCTTTCACGTGCTGCCCCAGAATTCTTGAGCAGCAGCACTAGAAGGGTGCTGGACACTAGCGAGCAAAAGAAAGAGATTTGGGTCGGGAAATGACCCGCGGAAGGCCACACAGGCCTGGCAACTCCGCCCCGTCTCTCATCTACCATTTTCCCCGAAGCCACTTACCTCTCACTCAGCAAACCTTCTCCAGGCTTTCCATCCCAGCGCAGTTTCCTGTTTCATCTCCAAAGGCGCCCGCAGCCAGTTGGGCCCCCACGAAACATCTGGCACTTGACAGGGATGCTCTCCCCTCTTTTCCCTCTCTGTAGGGTGCTGAGGGAACGGGGCCATGAATTAGATCTTGACTCTACAAGGCCAGGAAGAGAGCAAATAAACAGGCCCGGGGAAAGCACACACACAGAAGGAGAGAAACCCACCCCCTGTGAGCTGTCTGCTGTAGGATAGCCCGCAGGGCTCCCCACAGGCAGGCGCCCAGGATGCCTCTCTCGTTATCCAGTTTCCCAAGACCGCTGCTCTCTGCCCCCTTCCTCTGCCCCAATGCACAACTGCTCCTGTTTGCTATGGCATGTGGCATTCTGCATACTCCTTTTCCTGTTATGCCCCTTTTTGAGGAAATCCTCTTTTGACTTGTAGGCCCTTAAGAAGGCTGGGCCTCAGAGTAACCTCCTCTGTAAGGCATCCCAGAAGCCCCAGGGTTCCTTGTCTTTTCACGCGGCACTTTCCATCTCTCAGACTTCCGTAATAGCACTCATCTTTCTGGGTTCCACCTGTCGGTCGTGCCCATCAAGAATCTGACAGGCAACATTAATAACTACTGCGTGTGCTAGAAAATGTCTTCAGAATTGTGCTCACGTCGCCACGGTCTTTGGAGTCCTCTCCACTCAGAGGTTGAAATGAGGATTTGGAACTCAAGAAGAGCATAGAACAAGTGTGTTGTTGAGGTCCTAAAGGAGGGGAAATCTGAGCATTTTCTCAGTAGCTTCATACTCTGTTGATACAAGTCTGTCCTGAGGCTGGGGGGGGGGCGGGGGGGGCGGGGGGCGGGGCTTAGTGGTTAAGACTGCATTCGGCTCTTGCAGAAGATCCGTGTTTGGTTCCCCACGCTCAGGTTGGGCAGCTCACAGCTGTCTGTCTGCAACTCTCTGTGCAGGAGATGTAGCACCATTGTCCACGAGGGCACCTGCACTCCTATGTACATACTCCACACAAACACACAGACACACGCAACTTTTAAAAAAATCTTTAAAGGGGGGGGGCCTGGAGAGATGGCTCAGAAGTTAAGAGTTGCTCTTCCAGAGGTCCTGAGTTCAATTCCCAGCAACCACATAGTGGCTCATAACCGTCTATAATAAAATCTTGTACTCTCTTCTGGCATGCAGGTGTACATGCAGGCAGAGCACTGCATACATAATAAATAAATGAGCCTTAAATAAAAAAGAGCAACTGTAAGTAGAATGCATTGTTTTTGCTCACAGCTGGAGGTGTCACTCCATTGTGGTGTCACAGCAGTCACAAGGCAGAATTCTACTTTTACAACGCTTACTAGGGATTGGGACCATGTCTCATCAGACACAAGTATTTGCTATACAAGCACGGGGACCTGAGTTCAAGTCCTTAGGTCCCATGTAAAAAGCCAGGTACAAACACAAGCCTTCCTATAAGCCCAGAGCTCTGGCCAGGGGAGACATGGAGGTCACTGGGACTCCGCTGGTCACCAGTCTGGTCACAGCCATGGGAGCTTCAGGTCACACTGTATCCATAGTCAGGAAGCAGAACACAAAAAATACTTACACTTAGCTCATTTTCATCTCTCTCTCATTTTTATTACATTTCATTACTCAAATTTGTGTTTGTACCTTGCTACCTAAAATGGAAATGAGTTCGACAAACATTTTAACTTAATTCGTTTGACTCACAGTCAACCAATGAGTGATACAGTATTTGTAAGTTGTTCTTATTTGGTTTTGCAGTGCTCAGAACTAACCCAAGTCCTCACACACACTGGGCAAACACCCTACTTGAGGGCTACACCCGGTTTATATCACTTTCTCCTGTTAATACAGTCCAGGATCCCAGCCCAGGGGATGGTGCCACCCACAGTAAGCAGATCTTCCACCTCAACCTGATCAAAATAATTTACCATAGGAATACCCAGAGGCCCACTCCCAGATCGTTCGGGATCTAATCAAGTTGATATTAAAAAACACATACAGGAAACAAGCATTTAAAAGATTCTGATGACTGAGCGAGAGAGAGGAAGAGAGAGAGAGAGAGAGAGAGAGAGAGAGAGAGAGAGAGAGAGAGATGTTAGTGTGTGAATACATGCAAAAGCAAAAATAAAAAAAAAGTCATTGGGTAGAGTGTTCTGCCTTACCATTCACTGACACGTTATCTTGGCACAGGGTGTCTCACTGAAGCTAACCAGTGAGTCCCAGTGACCTCCATGTCTCCCCTGACCAGAGATCTGGGCTTATAGAAAGGCTTGTGTTTGTACCTGGCTTTTTACATGGGACCTGAGGACTTGAACTCAGATCCCTGTGCTTGCATAGCAAATACTTGTGTCTGATGAGTCATGATCCCAATCCCTGGTAAGCGTTGTAAAAGTAGAATTCTGCATTATGGGTTGTTTTTGTTTTGTTTTATTTTTCGTTTTTTGTTTTTGTTTTTGAAGAATTGAAACTGAAGTGGCTATCTGAAGAATAAATCGGTTGTGGTTGGGAGAGAAGCACTTTGAGAAGGTCTGGAAACATAGGTGGATCTGAGTAACCATGAGAAAAGCTCTATAGCTGGAGTGTGGCACGGGAGGTCTCTGTAGCTGGAGTGTGGCACAGGAGGTCCCTGTAGCTGGAGTGTGGCACAGGAGGTCTCTGTAGCTGGAGTGTGGCACGGGAGGTCTCTGTAGCTGGAGTGTGGCACGGGAGGTCTCTGTAGCTGGAGTGTGGCATGGGAGGTCTCTGTAGCTGGAGTGTGGCACGGGAGGTCCCTGTAGCTGGAGTGTGGCACGGGAGGTCTCTGTAGCTGGAGTGTGGCACGGGAGGTCTCTGTAGCTGGAGTGTGGCACGGGAGGTCCCTGTAGCTGGAGTGTGGCACGGGAGGTCTCTGTAGCTGGAGTGTGGCACGGGAGGTCTCTGTAGCTGGAGTGTGGCACGGGAGGTCTCTGTAGCTGGAGTGTGGCACGGGAGGTCTCTGTAGCTGGAGTGTGGCACAGGAGGTCTCTGTAGTTGGAGTGTGGCACGGGAGGTCCCTGTAGCTGGAGTGTGGCACGGGAGGTCTCTGTAGCTGGAGTGTGGCACGGGAGGTCTCTGTAGCTGGAGTGTGGCACGGGAGGTCCCTGTAGCTGGAGTGTGGCACGGGAGGTCCCTGTAGCTGGAGTGTGGCACGGGAGGTCCCTGTAGCTGGAGTGTGGCACGGGAGGTCTCTGTAGCTGGAGTGTGGCACGGGAGGTCCCTGTAGCTGGAGTGTGGCATAGAGCTCACTGTGAAGGACTGTGCTGTAAATCATACTTGGAAAGAACATTCCGGCTGTGTTTAGGACAAAATAGAGGGTGGAAAGATTAGAACTAGGAAAATAAATTATGGGCTGCTGCTGTTGTCCAAGGAAAGACACTAGTGGTGATGTCTGAGTACTGGGATGCTGCTTAGTAGCTAAGACGCAGAGGGATGGTGGTGGTGGGTAATGTCAAAGATGAATCCAGGATTCTGGCCTGAGCAGTCACTGTGAAAGGACGCATAAATGGATGGATGAGCTCAGGGACTGGAAGATAATTGGTTCGGTCTTAATCATGCTGATTTTCAAAGCCGGTGGACTTTTCTGGTTGGTTCTGGAATGAAACACAGGCTTCTGGTCAAGGGTCAGGATTAAGAAAAGGCAAGCAGTCACCATATTGAGCAAAATGTAAGGATTCTCTCAGGATCCCTTAAGTACAGGGTCAGAATACGAGACTCTGTCTCCTTAAATTTTACACCTCAGGCAGCTTGCTTACCTTACTAGTGTCAGCCCTGCCTGGGGCCGGAGGACAGTCATTTGGGCTGGAGTCACACGTCTGGGTACGTAGGTGATACAGTAGATGCCAGGTCATTGTTTAGCTTCCCAGTATTGATTTCTACTTCCTAACGGGACTCAGTTCCACTTTGGATCACTGTCTTACTCCATTGTGCGTCTCGATGGGGCATTGTTTGTGAAACTGGTTCCTGAAATGGCCCCAGAAGAGCATACTTTGGGTATTACAGCACAAACTGCAACTGAGTGTCTAAAACTAAAGGAGACATTTGAAGAAGAAAACTCAAAGGCCACCCACCCCCTTAAATGCACTTGTTGTCTCAGTCTTCTCAGTGGTGATTTCCAATGCTAATCGAGCCACAGCACACACACTGCTAGGAGTGGAACAATTTGAGGTGTGAACCTACTTTAGAAAACTTTGCTTCTGCTCTTGAAACTGTTTGGGGTGGGGTGAGGGCTGATTGTGACACAGGGACCCGGTGGGGAGGGGCACAGTTAGAGTCTTAGAGTAAGAGAGACACCACTAGAAGCAGGGCAGAGGCAACAAAGGAAACCAGAGCCTTACTGACACCATTGTTGAAAACTGCTGAAGGGTTATTTTGTTTGCTAGTGCTTAATTTCTCAAGTTCTTTTTTTTTTTTCCTTTTTTTTTTTTTTTTTTTTTTTTTTTTTGGAGTCAGGGTTTCTCTGTGTAGCCTTGGCTGTCCTGGACTCACTTTGTAAACCCGGCTGGCCTTGAACTCACAGAGATCCACTTGCCTGTGCCTCCTGATTGCTAGAATTAAAGGTGTGCACCACCACACCTGGCGAGTTATTTATATATATATATATTGGATATTAGTCCATGGTCAGATGTAGGATTGGTGAAGATCTTTCCCCTATCTGTAGACTGTCATTTTGTTCTATTGACAGTGTCCTTTGCCTTACAAAAGCTCTTCAGTTTCAAGAGGTCCCATTTATAAATTATTGCTCTTAGGAACTGAGCTGTTGGAAGTTGCCTCTTGTGCCAATGAGTGTAAGGCTTTTTCCTACTTTCTTTTCTAATAGATTTAGTGTATCTGGTGTTATGTTGAGGTCTTTGATTCAGTTGAGCTTGAGTTTTGTGCAGGGTGATAAATACAGATCTATTCACTTTTTTTCTACATGTAAACATCCAATTAGACCAGCACAATTTGCTGAAGATGCTTTCATTTTTTCCATTGAATGGTTTTGGCTCTTTTGTAAAAACTCAAGTGTCTGGGTTCTGGGTCTTCGATTCAATTCCATTGATCAACCAGTCTAGTTTTTTTTTTCCAGACAGTGTTTCTCTGTGTAGCCTTGGCTGCCCTGGACTCACTTTGTAGACCAGGCTGGCCTCGAACTCACAGTGATCCACCTGCCTCTGCCTCCTAAGTGCTGAGATCAAAGGCGGGCGCCACCACACCTGGCCAACCAGTCTATTTTTATTCCATTACCATGCAGTTTTTATTGCTAGCTTGAAATCAGGGATGGAGATACCTCCTGAAGTTCTTTTATTATATAGAATTGTTCCAGGTTTTTGTTTTTCCATATGCACTTTAGAATTGTTCTTTCAAAGTCTGTGAAAAATTGTGTTGTATTTTGAAGCCAGGGTAGGTTCCTGGGAGGATATGAGGGGGGACGGTAGCAGAGATTCCTACTAGCAGGGACCACAGAGACTGGAAAGGACTCACCATAACCAGACTAGTCTCCTAGTAGAGGAAGGGGAATACCAACCCACTCACAATAACTTTGACTCTAAGTTTGCTCTGCCTGCAAGATGTGCAGGGATAAAGATAGAACAGATAGGGCAGAGATGGAGGGAATGCCCAACCAATGGCTGGCCCAACCCATGACCCACCCCATAGGAAGGAGCCAGCCCCTGACACTCTTAAAGATACTCTGTTGTACTTGCAGACAGGAGCCTAGCAGAGTGGTCCTCTGGGAGGCTCCACCCAGCAGCATTTTGAAACAGATGCTGAGACTCATAGCCAAACACTGGGCAATGCCTAGGGCATCTTGTGGAAAAGTGTGGGGAAGGAGAAAAGGACCTGGAGGTGACAGGAGCTCTACAAGACCAACAGAGCCAAATAACCAGGGCCCAGAGTGGCTTGCTATGGACTGGACCTAGGCTCCCTACACAGGTGTAGCCGACAGGCAGCTCAGACTTCATGTGGGTGTCCTCTAATAATAGAAACAGGGGCTATCTCTGACATGGACTCTATTGCCAGCTTTTTGATCACTTCCTTCTGGCAGGACTGCCTTGCCAGGACACAGAGGAAGAGGTCACACTCATACCTGATGCGACTTGATAAGCTGAGGTGGATGGGAAGAGGGGCACCCCTTTTCTGAGGAATAAGGGAAGGGAAGTGGAGGGAAGGGAGGGAGGGTGGGGCTGGGAAGGGAAAAGGGATGGGGCTACAATCAGGATGCAAAGTGAATAAACAAATTTAAAAGGAAGGAAGAAAGAAAGAAAAGAAAAGAAAAGAAAGAAAGAAAGAAAGAAAGAAAGAAAGAAAGAAAGAAGAAAACTCTTGGAAGAGATCTCGTCTGAAATGAGTTGGAAGCTAGCTATGTTGTTGTATTCGGTTCCCTAAGAAAAGGACCCAAATGAAATAGATGTTCATTTGTCCTCACACTATAATCTAGAAGTTTGCATATGAAAACTGTGGCTTTTCTATCTGGGGCCAAGGAAATTATAGACCCATCCTAGGCCAAAGTAAAAGAAAAAAAAAACAGCAACTTTCTCCTCTTCCCCTCCCCCTCTTCTCTTCGATTAAGGGAGAATAGCTCTAGATGGTTTAGTGACTAGGTTTTGCCAAACCAATACATTCTCTTTATTATTTCCAGAAGCTAACTGGAGTTGAGTTTCAGTTCTTTGTAATAAAATGTCTCCTAAGGATTCGAGCAGGAGCCCTTGCTCTTGCCCCCACCTCTTTATGGTCTTTGCAGGTAGTCTGGCTCTGTGCTTGCTGAAATGAAGTTGAATTTAATTTGCTAGGGGAAGGAGACCCAGCAAACAGCCTAAGACAACCGTTGGTTGCAGCCACTGTTCTAAGTCATGTACGAGCTTGTGTCGTTCAATCTGCAATGTGACTCTTTCTTCCCTTTTCCTTTAAGTCTCTGGACTTGGGGTGAGGGGAAGGAGCAGAGAGGGTAGCGTTTTACACAAATTGGTACAAGCCTTGCTATAGATGTCATTTGAATCCTCTCTGATTTAAAATTGGTCTTTTCACTGTGCCACAGGTATCATTGTAGTACTGAAGTTTGTGATGGTCCGAGAAGGAATGGAGCCGTGGGAGGTCAGGAAGATGTGTAATGGGTGAACACAGGCAATAAAAGGGCCACACAGATTTCTGTTTGTCACCTCTCCCAGTGTGTGTTTGTGTGTATGTGTGTATGTGTGTTTGTGTGTGTGTATCTGTGTATGTGTTTGTGTTGTGTATGTGTATGTGTGTTTGTGTGTGTGTGTGTGTGTGTGTGTGTGTGTGTGTGTGTGTGTGTGTCCAAGATCACCAAATGTGCCTGGACTCTGCTGGCAGGCACCTGTTCGTTGGCTAGGTATTTATCTCAATGTAGTCCTGGAGACCCAAGCCTTCCTTGACTTTGAAAGCATGGGGAAGCTGGTTGACAAAATGGCTGAATCACCCAAGAGTCTAAGCCTTAATGTGGAAAGTCACGAAAGTCCATGCTGCCTGTGGAATAGCTGCTGGGTAAACAGAGGAAGGGACTGTTAGCATTCTGCCCCAGTCTGCCTAGCAACCTATGATGTCATTACCTACCTGCCACTAGGCATGCCCCTGCCCAGGAGTATATAAAAAGACAAACCTACCTACCTCTCCTTTCTTGCTTTCCTACCTTCCCCCCTCTCCCTCCCTCCCTCTCTTTCTCTCTCCCTCCCTCCCTCTTTCTCTCTCCTCTTTCTCTCTCTCTGTCTCTGTCTCCCTGGGGCACCCCCTTCTTTCTCTCCCCATAATTTCACAAGAAATCTTATACCATGTACCTGTTGTGGCAAATATTTCATATTTCATATTTAAAAGGGACTTCGTAGTACAGGACAGTGAACTGGGCAGCAGGGTGGGGAGTAAGTGCATCGGCAAGCTGGATTTCCAGGAAGGAAATTCTGCCCTGCCCACAACTCCCTAGCTGCCTCAAGGTTGCCTAGTCGTCTCATTCCTGAGAAGGACCTCTCACACGAATTCTATTGTCTGGCCTTCAGGGATGAGAGTAAACTTGTTCCTCAAGGAGGACAATGAAGATAGCAGCAGCCAAGGACTCCGGGAGGAAGCCGGAAGTCCTTGAATGCTCTAAGAACTCAGAACAGGGGCTTTGGATAAGGGTTCAGGTGGCTACACTACAGGAAGGGCTGAGCCTGGGAGGGGTGGCAGACAGAAATCTGTCCTGGTAAGTGCCCAACCCCATGTCCTTGCAGGCTCCGGTGCCTGGCCACAGCACTCGGAGCATCCAGGGCGCTCTTCCACTCTGAAGGAGCCCTCTTCTGAGCCAGGCAGAGCTGCTCTCTCTTTCTAGAACAAAGGCCCAATGTCAGCATCCCGGCTCCTCTCTAGTGTGTTCTGTCCTCATGAATGTCATGACCATGATAAAATGTCAGTGTTCCAGGAAGCCTTCCTTGATTGCTCTGGGCAGTGACGCACATCTACTTTTTACTGAGATCACACTGCTCTGCAGTGCACAGAATCCTACAACTCTTAGGTGCTCAGTTAATCCACATGGATAAACGAAATGCTCTGATGGTCTTTCACTGCTATTTTTGGTAAAGGTCATCATTAAAAATCAAATATGGCCAAACCGTGTACGCTCTTGGATGAAATTCACAAGCTCTTTTGTTGAAATTTGTGTTTTAACGGTTGTGATTGTTCTTGTTTCATCAAACGTGGGCATGGACCTGTTTGAACCCGCAGCCAAATGGCCCGGGAGAGCAGTGTCCTGTCATTGTTTCTGAAGGTTCTGAAGGTTCTGAAGGTACAGCCTTCAGCTCTCCAGATCCGCATCTCTCAGCAAGGCGCTTGCGGCTAAGGCTCGCCTCTGCTGGAAAATGCTCTAGGTCCAGGCCTGAAATACCCGTTGGGATCTTGGAATATTTGCATTTTAAAAGGGTCACAGTTAGAGACCAGTCGCCTTAGGGTTGGGACTTTTTCTGGAGGACTTAATCAGATTTAAAGATAAAGTTGGAAAGCTCTCCAGAGTGAGAACTGAGGGCACAAAGATCCTCTCCGCACCTTCCTTACGGAACCTTCATGACCTTTGCGGGAAGAGGCCTGCCGCTCACCCAAACTTAAGCAATGGAAGACGGGCGTGGGGTGGGGGTTGGGGAGGGGGGTGCTGGGGGTGGGAGGAACGCAAGTGCAGATTGCTAAAACAAGCCAATCTATAAGGCTGTATGCCATACCATATGCTTCTCACAAAATGACATCTGTCCTGGTAGACACATAGTAAGGACAGTAAAAACTGCCACTGGCTGGCTATGGTTGGGTGAGAGGGCATAAGAGGTCAGAGTATGGGACCGTAAAACTATTTTAAATGACACCGCAGTGACTAACGCCTGATACACAGTTGTCAAAATCTACACAAAATACAATTAAAAAAAATCCTAACGTGAAGATTGGACTTTGGTCAGGAAGTGTGGCAGTGCTGGCTTAGTGTTAACTGTAACAAATGTGCTGCATCAGTGCGAGATGCTAATAATTGGGGAGATAATGTGTGGAGGGGAAGAAGCCACTGAGAACTCTGTAGCTTTTGATAATTTTGTTATTAAGTCTGCAACTTCTCAAAAAAGAAAAGAAATTTTATTTATATAAAAAGGAGCACTCCCCTAATAATGACTTACATTTTTTTATATTTATATTTATATTATTTATATAGCAAGCCACACACAGGTACTGTCCTAAGCACTTTGTATAATTAACACACTAGGAATATTCTCAAACCACGCCTGTGACACAGGTGTCACTAGTCTTATGGCAGACAGGGGAATAAAGCTCAGCAAAGTACATGACCTTGCCCAGGCACACACAGAGAAGCTCAAGGCCTCCCTTGGTCCCACACAGTTGACACCAGCTTGTAAGGCACTCTGCTATTTGGCTGTGCTGGTTGGCTATCTGTCACCCTGAGGCACTTATGTCTCCCTGACAGACACCTGGGACAACACGTGCAGAGAGAAGTTTTGCTCTGGCTCACAGTTGGCTGGCCCCTCCTCTTTGGGTCTACAGTGAGGTGGCAGCGTCATGACAGAAACACACAACCCAGAAAAATCTCTCACTTCATGGTCAGGGAGCAAAAGAGATGGGGAAGAGACTGGGGTCCTACAGAAATTGGGGATATACAACCAGTTACCAAGGTTCTCACTAGGCGCTACCTCTCGGAGTTCTGTTGTCTCTCAGTAGCTGCATCATAGGCATTAACCTTTCCCCATGAGCCTTTCTGGTACGTTCAACGTACAAAGTATAGCACATTTGAATATGTATGATATTCTCTCAGTCTTCTTTTTATTTGGCCCCGAATGGACCAGGCCTTTCAGAATTGCCATAGGCAGGGAACAGGGGACCCTCCTCTGTACCCTTGTGACATCAGGTCCTTTACCTCTGAAGACACGCTGCTTATCCTATCTTAAGTCATTGCTAAAGAAAGTCTGTGCATATTTTATCAAATCTCAGGGATTCACTCAGCTTCCAACACAGCTTTCCCCACAGGCTGCCTAGCCAGGGATCAGTCTGCTCTGATGAGCTCTGGCCGTGTCACTGCTGCCATCTCCAATTTCCTCTCCTGCCATTTCATCAAGTACATTACTTGTTCTTGGGGTCAGGACTCCCACGGACTTCTGCTTGGGTCTCACGTTTAGAAACATCCATGCTGCTGCTTCAACGCCTTTCCTTCTATGCTGCTCTCACTTGCCGTGCTTTCTTCGAACACAATCTGGAGAAATCTTACTTCTGGGATGGGAGCTCACCCAAGCCAGAGATGAGAACTCTGAGAAACAAGAGGGTTCCCTCATTGTGATGCCTTGATGCTAACTTCCCTGCCAGTGAGGATGAAGAAGGGGGTGACGTGATTTGGCTTCCCTTCGCCACTTTATTAGCATTGCACAACGGGGCCAAAGGAGTGGCCTTTCATCATTCCCTGTTCACTGTTGCTTGGATGACGACCATCAACTAGTGAGTGAACTGGTAGGGGTTTCACTCTTGACAAAATAGCCTTGGGAATAGCTGGCCTCCCCTGGACTTTAGGAGCTGGAAAGAAGGCAGCCACGTCCCTGAGCACTGCAGGCTGAATAGGCTTTGGAAACTGCACTTAGAAGGTGGCAGTGAGTAAAAGATGTGACCCTTGCCTCAAAAGCCAGTTTCTAGATCAAACCATTTTCCTCTTTCCCCCATTCTCCTTTGTGTCCCATTTCGAGTGAGGTTCTTTCACATCCCTTTTCACCCCCCACCCCTCAACCCCCACCCCCACCCCCAACCCCTGCTCTAACTCTTAACCTTTTATCCAATCTCAGCAGAAATTCCAGTGTCTCTGAAGACCTACTTCAACTTCTCCTGATAGTTAGAAGGCTGGCAGTGAGCCTCCATAGGGTGCTGACTACCCCCCAAAGTGTTCGTCACACTTGGAGGCAAGGAATTATACCAGCTTGGCTTTCTCTTAGCTGCCTACAGGATAAGAACCACTCTTTCTAGCGTGTGTTGCAGCACCTGGGACAGAAGAAACACTCACTTGACATTTTAGTATTTGCTGAATAAGTGAGCGGACTTCAGAGGACCACCCTGGAGTGAGTGGGAAATGGGTTGGGTGTTCTGTGCCTAGGCCAGAGGCACCATCAGGCAGGGCAGCAGAAACAGCCTGTGCTGGCGGTTATATTCTGGTCTCCATGATTGTGATAAACGAAGACTTCACTGGGTTTGGACTGGGCCGGCTTTAAAAAAAGAAAAAAGAAAAAAAAACCTACAGTGGAGCAAAGCACCTTTCCCAGGGCTCATAATGATCTGTGTGAATACAGTTCAGGAGACCTTAGATCAGAGAGAAAGGGGCAAGGGGGAGGGAGAGGGAGATGGAGCGCTTTCTCCCCTCTGAAGCTCTTCCTTGTGGATGCACTGAGACACAGTGAATGGCCAATTGAGCCACCAGCAGCCACATGAGAGAGAGAGAGAGAGAGAGAGAGAGAGAGAGAGAGAGAGAGAGAGAGAGAGAGAGAGAGAGAGAGAGAGAGTTGTCCAGGACTCATATTACGTAGGATTAATATTAGGCATCTCTGCTCAGCCCAGTGAAAGGCCTCGAATGTCCTTGGAATTTCAGCGACCTTTTCTTCATCAATGAAGACATTGTTCTCTTGGCCCCGTGGCTTAATTCATAGGAAACGCAGCACCCGTCTTCATCAGCACTGCCTACCACATCTGGGGTGGGGGTCTCAGGACCTGGGAGCACTGAACTCAGGCCTTCAACACGCTGTCTGTCTCTTGCATGAACCTCCCAGGCTTTGGGAGCTGCTGGTTGTGATTTCCTGAATCTCTCTGCAATCTGCTCAGTGGTCTTAGCTGAGAATTAGGAGGCACTTGCACAGGTTGTGGGAGCCTAGCAGGTCTTAAACCTGTCATCAGGGGAGCTCCTCTAATTCCATTGAGTGGAGCTTCTGATGCTAAACTACCTAGACCATGGGCAATGAGAGAAGGACCTGCAGGCCAGACATGGCGCTTCCATTTCAGGAGAGCACACTGCCTCTAATAGGCTGTTGACGCGTTTGTGTCTAAATCTTCTCTATGACCAGAAGAGTTTTCTGTTTTTCTGACTTTCTTTCACAGATGCCAGGCTTGGCTTGGGGCACACAGCAATTAGAGGAACTGCTGGGATTCAAACGCAGCCTCCTTGGTGGCAAATGTGGCCTTGGTAGTGATGTCTACGGAGTACCCAGGTGTGTTACGCATCTACCTAGGGGTTTCGGGTTCCTTTGGCATGCGTGCCTTATGCTGACCTTGCGATATAGACTGACGCTAAGACACACTGCTAGGTGGTCTTTGTTTTTATTTTCTTGACTGTATGACCAAAGTAGAGACGAGGTGAAAAACCAAAGTTCTGCAGATTGGATGGGGGCTGAGAGGAGACACAGGCTGTGGAAGAAAGCAGGGATGAGTCTTGAGGTCAGCTTAATTGACAGTGAGAATGCATCATCTGAATAGACAGTGGTGACAGGTCCTGTCTCTGGGGCAGCGCTTCTGAACCTGTGAGTTGTGACCCCTTTGGGTCACCTATCAGATACGCTGCACATCAGATCTTAACATTGTGATTCTTAGTGTTAGCAGAATTACAGCTATGAGGTAGCAAGGAAAATAGTTTTATGGTTGGGGTGGGGACAAGAATCACTGTGGGACAGCCTGTGCACCGGGCAGCTACAGAAACACTGACAGAGCGCTGGCATTGACAAGCATCAAGAAGCAAGAGAAAGAGGAAGCAGAAACATTACTCACTGCCTCTGTTCCCTCATCTCCGGAATCATCAGCTCTACCCAGGATGCTTGGGGCACAGAGTTGGGGGGATTTGAATTTCTCATTGCTTTGAAGAGCTAACCCTTCGCCTTTTCCCAGAAGCACATTTGCAAGAGAGATAAAATGTAAGTGGCTTTATATCAAGGTCCACCTTGTTCCTGCGACCGTATTAGTAGTCTCCTGGGGTGGGGTGGGGGTACCGAGGAAGCTTGGAGGCTGCTCGGGTCTCCTACAGAAGCTTTCCCAGGACTGGGTGGAAGGTGAAGGCCTGGCACTTGCCTGTCTTCCTCCAGGCACTGCCTTTCCCCAATCAGCCCCAGCTTCCTGCTGCACTGATCCAGGGGCTGTAATAGAGCTGGTCTTATTTTATTTTATTTTATTTTTTTTATTAAGTTCATGAACTCTAGAGGAAGGAACCTGGAAAAAATGGTCTCATTACCTCAGGAATGAAGGCGCATGCTTCTTTTAATGCCAGAGGTTGGCGTAGCCTTGCTTGTTATAGCCACAAATAATCCGGGTGGAAATTTGCAACAGGGTGGCAAGACACAAACAGGATGGCTGCTTGCTTAGGGTAAGCAGGTGGGGCGGGGTACGGGAGGCCAGTGCAAGGTCACAGTGCTAGCTCCTGGGCAAAGGCTTGCAGGGGTCGCCTACAGCTAGGCGCTGTGCAGAAGCTAAGCTGCCTTCCCAGATGACAAGAAGATGGCAAGTGCTTGGACTCCAGAGTACCTGACTCAAATCTTAACCCTGCTATTTACAAACTAGTTGTCTACAGCTTTTCCGAACGCCCCTCTCATCACTTTCTGTATCTCTAGCACATAGAAAAAAAAAACAGGTAACTTTCTGGACTGGGTGGGACAGGGGGAGGGGCGGGACAGATGAGAATGCAGCGGACGGACCTGGAGTGGAAAAGTCAGTCTTTAAGGAGAGGTCTCCTTGAATGACCCAGGAGAGCTCTCGCCCAGTTTAATTGTTAACTGAATAGGAGGCTGATCAGGGACTGAAATCTACCTCCTCCACAGAGGGCTTGGGATGACGGGTTGGCCTTTGCTAGATGTTTCCAATGATGAGACTCTCCTGGGGCCCCTTATTAAAAGACGCGTCTCTGGCTTCCCCCCAGGCCCACTGAATAAACACACACAAGGGCTCCGCGCTTCAAACAAAAGCAGCAGACAAATCTTATCACCACAGACTTTGAAGATACATTTGTTAATCATTGCACGCTACTGAATGGGTAGTGATAACACGCTAGGTAGAATAGGATCATCCTACAGAGAGGAACTCAAGAGACCTCGCTTTGTTTAACAACGTCTCTCAACTGGCTGACACTTGGGAAGAAGATGAGTCTTGGTTCTAGAAGAAGAGGTTTGTGCTGCTCTGCACCATCGTCCTCTCTTCTCTACTGGAACCTTTCCTTCACTGGTCCCCTCTGATAAGTGTACCCCTTTCCCTAGAATCAATTTCAGACCTCTCCTTCAGCAAACCTTCCCAGATTCTACCAGGTGTTCTGTTTTGTTTTTGGTTGGTTGGTTTGCTTTGCTTTTCTCCGATTTCCTTTGCACCTTTGTGACACATTCATCATAAGATCGTCATACCGGCGACATTATGCGCTTGCATTGTGTTCCTGGTCCATGTGTACAGGGGTCAAAAGAAACCGCAGAACACACACTGTGGTCTCTCTTTGCAGGATAGGATCTGCAAAACACACTGACAGGAAGACGAAAGAACACAGGATGCCCAGTAGGCAGAGACTTGCACAAAGGGAGCAAGTGCAGAGCTCTAGAAGCCAGGGCGCATTTTCTTTCCGTAGCAAGCTGTTCTCTGCGTTTATTTATTTGCTTGTGTATGTGTGTTGGGTGTGTATGCATACATGTTTACCTGTGTGTGGGTGCACACACGTGTGTGTGCACATGCACGTGCATGTGTGTCTTCCTCAATTGCTCTCCACTTTATATATTTGAAGCGGAGTCTCTTGCTGATCCTGGTACCTGCTGGTTTGGCCAGCTTGCTCCAGAGTCCCATACCCTGGGATTACAGGCAGGCGACTACTCCAGCTGGCCTTTATGTGGGCTGTGGGCATCTGAACTCTTATACTTATGCTTGCATGGAAAGGTTTAACCTGCTGAGGCATCTCTCTGGCTCCTGAAGCTATTCTTAACGACAAAGTCATCTTTTAAATGAAGCCTGTGAGGTTTTGAAATATTTTCAGCATGTCACCTGTCTCTTCATTAAGCTTTACATGGAAGGCCAGAAAAAGAACAGTTCTGATTCCGAACATATTGTCACTAAACCAAAAGGTGCCTGGCTTAGATTTGATGCCCAGCACTCAGCACATTTGCAGTGTGATGCGCTCCCGTCCGTTTCAGATGTTTCTGCAATCAGGCTCCTCCCACTTGCTGCTCGTGTCTTTGACTGAGTAACATACACTCTATCGGCTTCAGATTTCTGCACTTAAAACAGAAAGTTCGGAAACTTTTCTTGTTTCTGTCCTTCCAAAGTTCAAAGGAAACTCTAAAGACTAAGTACACTACAGATTTTAAAATACTCGAGACAGATGGGATCATCGGGTGATCCATGACGGCGACGAATGCCAAGTCCAGAGTTCACGAGTGCAATGGAAACACTGTCTTGAGGAGAATTGGTTTGGCAGAAGATCATGTCAGAATCTCCAAAAAACCTGTTAGAAGTCAGGCTCAATCACCCTCCCTGTGACTAAGCTGGAAAATTTAGAAAGCGAGGTGGTACAATGTTGTGTTAGATTTCTATCGCTATGGCGAACGTAAGAGGTAATTAACTTACAACGAGAGAATGTTTATGTTGGGCCACAGTGTTGGAGGTTTTAGCCCAGGACCAGCTGTCCACGTTGCTCTCTGCACTTGCGATGAGGCATCGCATCGCAGCGGAAACATCGAGAAGAGAGAAACTGCTCACCTCATCAGCCAGGAAGCAAAGTGCAAGAAGGCTGGGTCAGAGTGGCAAGGGCCTCTCATTAGTCCCGCCTCTTACAGGTTACATCACCTCCTAATAGCACCACGCTGGAGAGACTGAATCATCAACACACGACTTTGGGGGATGCTTGCGCAAGCTGCAGTATCTGTGTAATTATGGAAGGGAAGGACAAGAAGAGCGCCCACTGCCACTGGTGGGATCGACTTGCATGGTTATTCTGAAGGGCAATCTGGCATTTCTTGGGCCAGTTAAGTTTGTATATGTTCATATTTCCCTAGCCCCACACTACTTTGTGATGAATTAAAGCTATGGGTTTACCCAAATTCCTTCTGTCTAACTGCTCCGCATGAGATAAAAGGTAAACATCTGTAATTTCCAGATGTTTTTCTTATTTCTCAGGCTCCACAGATGCCCCATTTTCCTCTGTGCAAATGCATGTCAGTGATCTTTGGAAGATAGAAGTATTTGTCACAAGACCAAGAGCTTTCCTGCCGTCTCCACTGTTTTTACTTCTGTGAGTGATCGCAAAGGCTCATAATTCAGCAATTTATTTTTCAGAATGTGTGTGAGAGGGTTCTGATACATGGACCTACTTCAGAGAGTGCTGGGAAGCCGGGCCCTGGCCAACTCTTCACTGTTTACGGTTCTGAGAGAAGAGTTGTGGATTTCTAGTTTTCCTCAGTCGCTTCAGGTGGCAGAGACCATGAGTCTTTGGAATTGTTGTTTGTCAATCAATTTGGATCCTTCTTCCTTCTAATGGTTTTAAAAATAGCAAGTTAACTTCACTAGGTACATTTTGGCTTAACTAGTTAAGAAAATTTGGCAACTTCAACTGATGTCATAAAATATTTCACAAAGACAATATGAGTGGAGGTCTTCATCCCAATGCTCCAGGCAGCAGCCAGAGACTTAAAACATCATCTGTTTGACATCATTGAGAAGATAGATTTATAAAATGAAGTAGATGCAATCTTAGGAATTCACCGTACAAGATTTAAAAGCAAGGAACTAGATCAGTGGATCTCAGCCTGTCAGTGGCTACCCCTTGGGGGTTAAATGAGCCTTTCACAGGAGTTGCATATCAGAAATTTACATTATGACTCAAAACAGTAGAAATATTACAGTTATGAAGTGTTAATACAAATAATTTTATAGTTGGGGTCACAACAACATGAGAAAGTATATTAAAAGGTCACAACTTGCTGGGCGGTGGTGGTGCACACTTTAATCCCAGCACTTGGAAGGCAGAGGCAGGCTGATCTCTGTGAGTTCGAGGCCAGCCTGGTCTACAGAGTGAGTTCCAGGACAGCCAGGGCTACACAGAGAAACCCTGTCTTGAAAAACAAACAAACAAAAACAAACAAACAAACAAACAAAAGGCCACAACATTAGGAAGGTTGAAAACCACTGAACTAGATGGTCACACGGTAGACAGATCTTAACAGCAATATTTGTTTTAAAAGGGAGGGCATTATAAAGTTTAACAAATAACATAATTTATGTAAATCTTAAAGTACATGCATAACATCAGCTACACAAGGCAAGATATGTCCCTTGGTGCAATAGTGGTGTATACATCATGGGAATAACCAATCATTTTCTGATTGGATCTAAGGCACAAGATAAAATCCAAACCCTGGACCATTATTAGGCCTAGAGCCTATAGCTAGATAGGTCATAGGCCCTGAGGGAGAACATATTACTATTATCCTGCTAAAGGGAGGTAATGCTAAACTGACTCCTTGTGGCTTATTACTATACTTAAATACTGCTGCATCTTTCAGCCCTCTCCAGAGAAACTTGTATTTGTCAGTAGACAGTGACTAGCAAAGACTTACAACTGGCCACGGTGCAGCGAATAAGAAGCTGCAGAATGCTCAGCCCTAAATGGGACATCTATATTATGTTTCTTCTTGCCAAAACTCAAAGAAGATTTCAGAAGAGCAGGTGAAAGGAACAGAGGAGCTAAAGGTCATGGGTGACTAGAAAGAAACTGCATTCTGGGTACAACAAGGTAAGCTGCAAGTATGAGCTCACAGGGCTTCTGACAGACTCCCCAAGACCCCTACAAATCCAAGCCAGACACAAGCCAAACATAGCGGCACAAAGTTCCACTCACAGCTTAGGAGTTACTGGACGTCCACAGCTGCTGGAGGGAGAGAGAGAGAGAGAGAGAGAGAGAGAGAGAGAGAGAGAGAGAGAGAGAGAGAGAGAGAGGGAGAGGAAGGGGGAGGAGGAAAGAGAGAGTTTTCTCTAAGAATGTACCATGGTAATATGGAAAGCCACAAATTGGACTTGATGGGTTTAAAAAGAAACCCAATGGAGGGGAGAGAAAAATGGGTATGGATCCGGGAAGAGTTCAGAGTGTGTGAATGTCATAGGAAACTCTCAAAGAACTATTAGAAATTAACAAAAGATTCAGCTACCTGTTTAACAATGACACAGATCCTTATTCCTTACTTAATTATTACACATTGGAATGAGAGTCTAGTTGAGAAAGAGGATTAAAAGCAGAGGATACAGATACGGAGGACAAATGAAGAAGTGGGCGTGGCATACAGTGTCCGTGAGTCTCTGGTAATGGCTGCAGACATCATTTGAGGTGGGTGATGTAGGAAGGACCAACGCCCCACCATGAGAGAAAAACATCTCGAAGTGCTTCTTCCACCACACCCGTGGCACAGCATTACTCTTTCTGTGCCATTTGTTGAAGGACGGTCTCTGGGGAAGGAACACAGAATGTCAAGGGGCCATGAAATGTGTTAGAAAAGCAATGTGTGAGGACTTTGGGGGAGTATTCAGGGGTGATGGAGAGGGAGGTAAGGTCACCCACTATTCTGGTTGCCCTGAAAACTTGCTCCATTTTAAGACTCCAAATTCTGATGGTCGATAAATGAGAGGACACAATTACTCTCTTCAACTATCTGAGAAGATCTGACAGAGAAAGAGAAGAAGTAAACAGGCATCTTGCACCTCCATAGGGCAGGCTTCAGACCACTGGGAAGAAAAGAAGTGAGGAGTGGTAGGAATGGTTTGCCTCTGCACATACAGGGCTTCCTAATAACCAGCTGAGACCCAATGGGCAAGCTGCCTTTGGAGGTGCTGTTGATCACCCCACTTACTGGCTCATGCTCTTCTTAACTCATCACCTTATTGTACTTAATTTTAAGAACAAAATTCCCAAGGTCAGACAATTAGAGCTTTGGACACAGTGGCTGTGTGACTCCAATAGAGCCGGTGCTTATAAGCAGGGCTTTTCCAGAGCCTCTTAAACAATCTGTCAACTCCAAGATGGTAAAAATAAGTGCTATGTTGCATGTTGCAGACAAACAGCACTTAGAAGTTCAGAGGTGAGGAATTTCAACGGAAGCCGGATTGAGTAGTCCGAGATCAATCTGACCCGATGTTGAAAATAGCTGTTTCTCCTAAGTTCATCAGCCGACTCCACCCTAAGTGTTCATGGCTGGAAATCTCAACACTCAATAAGGGAAAAGCTCCGAAAGGCTTTCCAATGCGCTGACTACAACAGCCCTGCTGAGCCCTCCCAGTGCAGGGCTTTGAAAAACAGGTGTAGTTTCTGTTGCTGGAGGCAGCGTGGACAACTAACAGTTGCCACCTGGTTGAATAGCGATAGTTGCTGCCTTTTCCTGTGTGTATACTGTGTCCAAAGCATGCTGTAGAGCGCTTTATATAGCAGGATCTATCACAGGGACATAGCAGCTGTTCAGTAAACCCAATGAGCAAAGAATCTCACTTTGTTTTCTGCTGTGTAACCTCAACTGGACACACTTTACCACTATGGCAGGTCCTGCCATGCACAATGAATAAACAAATGGTGAGGCTGAGGCTCAGATATGGTTCATACTGCCTTGTAATGATGGTTAGTGGGAGAATCTATGGATGTGTCTTTCTTTCAGCTGATGTATTAAAGCAGGTCACATCTATTGCTTTGTTACAGAACATAGAAACCTCAATTATTGCATTTCCCCCCCTGTGCTGGTGAACTCAGCACTTTGTGCCTCTAACCAGGTCACTGAGCCACATGCCCAGCCTGTTTTGCAATATTTTTAACAACATTAATAATTTTATTCCTTCTGTTGCTTTTCTACTATTTTTTCTTGCCAGTGGGGATGCTTAAATAAAGCATTGCTCTTCATTTTTTCCCCTTTAATTTTTTTTTTTTTTTTTGGATAGAGGTGTTTTCAACTCAATTCTTTTATCTACCACTTTCCAAAATCTTGCCTGCTGACAAAGGTTGTGAATGGCCACATTTTCTAGGCCTGACATTGATTCTGCTTTATAGTCTGTTCATAGGTTGAATTTTTTGCGTTGTGACTATTTTCTGTATATCGACCTTCTGCTGACAAAGAACAAAGAGAGTGCTCCATAGTCATTTGGTAAATGAATGAATGAATGAATAAACAAACGAACGAATGAGTGAGTGAGTGAACTGGATAGTAAACTGTTAACTGATCCATTTGTTCAGTTGTTAAAGAGGAAAGGCAAGAAGCAATGGCTGCTATCTTTCCCGGATGATTTTGATTCATTCACCATAACTTTTTGCAACATGGGGATCTCACCAACCTAAATGTGTCTACCATCTTCTTGCCAATCTTCCCCTATCTCTTGGACATTAGGTAGAGTTTGTCAAATGCTTGAGTAGGAACTCCTGGGAGCATCTGTGGTTTGTAAAGTCTGCATACATCCTGTTTAATCCATCTTTGAAACATGCTCCTAAATTGAGTAGTAATCAGTTACGGGTTAATTTATCCAGAGTTTCCTAAATTCACTACTAGTTGCTTAATTCTAAAACTAATGTTTAAAAATGAGTAGTCCGTTTACTTGTATTTTATGTGTGTGAGTTTCTGCCTGCATGTATGTATGTGCGGCATCATGTTTGTATAGAAGCATGTGGCAGCCAGAAGAAGGCTTCAGTTACCTGGAGATACACATGGTTGTGAGCTGCCATGTACGTTCTGGGGTCCCAACCTGGCTCCTCTACAATAGAGGGAATATTCTTAGCTGCTGAGCTTTTCTCAGCCCCTTAACACTGACTTTTAAATACCTCTCTTGCCTCAGGGAGTTTTTCAACTCCTTAAATATTTTAAAAACTACTCAAAGTGGTTCTAATATCTCAACTCAGGTACACATTTCTCTCTGATTAGATGAATTTAATAACTTACATCCACTAGCTAAAAAATAATTTATCCATCCATCTATCCATTTAGTTTCTGCCCTTGTTGAACATATGCAATTTGTCAGGTTTTTATAAGATAATTGTGATACCATCATGAGTGGTGATGGGATGGATAACACAATTATATGGTGTATTAAATTATGTTGGAGATTGCCTTCTGGGTAATCTGTCTCTTTCAAGTGCTGGTCTTTGAACTGCAGCTTAATTGCTAGAGGGAACTTGGTTAGACAGAGTCATGGACAAGTGTATTTTAGGCAGACAGGACATTTGCCTGGAACAGTTGCATTGGGACAAATGAGCAACTGAGGCACAGAATTGATGGGCGTCACCCTTTCTCCCCAAGGCCCAATGCAGGAGCTTTTACGTGGTGTGCCATTAATAGATTTCCATCTGTCCTGTTCTTGAACGTTTCAGAGGATGGGCAGCTCTGGGCCCGTGAGGCAGCGAACTTGTCCCCAGAAGTATATCAGCAGGAGATGAGAAATTGTATGAAAAGAGTATTGCCCCACGCAATCATCTGCAGAAGTACACATTCCTACAGGGATGATGGGAAAGAAAGAACAATTTTATAAAGTGCACTCCAAGGGAGCCCATATTGGTTTAAGTCTTATTATAAGCACATGTCATATATAATCAGACTGGTTACTGCCGTGTGTGCCTTATCCCGGTCACAAAGCTGCCTGGAAAGCTAGGATTTATATTTATCCATTGCTGCACTGTCTGTAATCAAATAGCTTTAGTTTTGACTCCCACAGCAGATTTCATTTAAATGAAAATACAACTGAAATAAAAAATTGCATTGTGGGCCTCTCGGCTCCTCTGCCATTTGCAAAATCATTCATTCTCATTGTTTGACCTCAGAAATCAGAGCCTCTGAGATGGAAGAATGTGGTTACGTATGTGCCACCCATTTGTCTCTAGAATTTGCTTATTCCCAGGGTCACCCCATGAAACCACCACCCACGACGGTTTCCTGTGGCCGAACTAAACAAGTGTTTCTTCAAGTGGGGAAGCGGAGAGCCCAAACCAAGCACATCAGAACCACTCAAAACTCTACCAAAAAATGAGGATTTCCCTGGACTCCATACAGACCCTCTGCGTTAAAATCTTTGGAATAAATTCCGTGCATGTGCTTTTTCAACAGTTTCTGAGTGATTCACTTAGTACGTAAATGAATGCTGAACACATCTGGCAGTGGCCAACTTGATTGAAATACCTTTATTTCCCCTCTCAAGCCATGTCCTCAGGAATGGTAGGTTAGCACACTGATCATTCTGAGATGGGACACACATCAGGTTAACAAAAGATGTCACGGCATGGTGGTGGGTGATGAAACACAGGAGCTCCATTAGTACTGAAAAATCAAAGTGTATCTGGGAGTGGTGGCTCATGCTTTTAATCTCAGCACTGGGGAAAGCAGAGACAGGTGGACTGCTGAGAGTTTGATGCCAGCCTGGTCTACAAAGTGAGTACAGAACAGCCAAAGCTACAAACAAACAAACAAACAAAACCAAAAAACCAAAACAAACAAAAAACCCTATCTTGGGGAGAAAGAAAAAAGAAAAAGAAAAGAAAGATCAAAATTCTCAATTGATTTTAATAAATATATACATTTACTATAAAAACTTTTAAACATGTGCACTGTGCACTGTGGTGCAACTATAATTGTGAAAATGACAATGGTGGGATATGCATGTAACACAGGAGCATGAACCTCATGTTTACTGCATACACCTCAAGACTTTGTTTCTCCTGGTTCATCAACTTCTGCCCCTGATTCTGCCTGGTAGTCTGCTTCTGCAAATCCCAGACTTCATGTCATCTCACTCATAGGAGTATGGACAGTGTCTTAACTAACCAGAGGATTAGCATCACACCTAAGGAAATTCACCCTGATGCTCAACACCATGCTCCGATTCCTGCAATTATCCCAGTAGTGTGATGTTATTGTTGGTTTGTTCAAATTAAGACCTAAATGAAATCCACACATGTGGTATCTGCATAATGCATTTCTCAAGGCTCTGTTGCTCTGGAATAGGTTTTCCTCCCTACGGTCTTTTCTGTCCCCTCCTTTTTATTCTATTTACTTACTGAAGAGATTAGGCCACAGGGAACATCTTACATTCTGAGTTTCTCTGCTTCTTTGTGATGTCATTTAGCAGATTTCTCCTTTCCCCTTAATCAAGCCTATCCTTGTCTTGCTTAATTAAAGGGAACTTTAAGTCAAAAGCTTTGAATAGATTCAAGGCCAAGTTTTGTTGATTTTTTTTGGGGGGGTGGAGTACTTACTTTTCATCATTGGCATGATAATTTGGGGCACATAAAACATGCTTGTGCCATTTTTAATGATGCTAATATGTCAAGGATGCTGTTGGCCATCATCCAGAATCTCCAGGTTAAAAGCCTCTTGACCTTTCATCTAATGGTTTTGTGTGTGGCTGTGCTTACCAGGCAGTTGTTTCACCAAGGTTAGAAAATTGGCACTTCCTGTAATTCTCTTATCTTCTCCCTTATTGCCTAGAGTTCTTCAGCAAAAAGCTATTGTTCCCAAGCTATGGAAAGGTGATTACCTTGAAATATATTTCATTGTGGTAGGGGAAAAAAACTAAACCAAGCAAGCAAGCAAGCAACAACCAACCAACAACAAAACAACTCCACATGCTTATGTGCTCCCAACTGCTCATTTCACAGTTGGTCCCTAGAAGAGGGAGCCTTGAGAACACTAAAACTGCTTTTCTCTACTGAGTGTCCTGAGTGGTGGGTTCCACACTCACAGTGGGACAGTGTAGCCCGCACAGCCTTCTTTGTCTTGGTCCTGAGTCCCTTTATTGTACCCTAAGTTGACTTTGATTTCCTTCCTACTTCTGTCCTGGGACAGATCATCCTTGGAACTCTCTCCTTCCAGACTTTAATCACCAACTATTTCCAGGAGGCGCCCAGGTTCCTCTGTGGGGAATGGAATGTGTAAACCATAGCTTAGGTGCTAGGCATGTGTACTGTCCAGGAGTTGTAATTGCTTTGAGGCCATTTTAGTGGGCAGGGCTACAAAATACTTACTTTCTAAACAAGCACTGCTTTAACCTTATCATTTTAGACCCCAATATAGCAGCAAAGGGTTTAATTTAATTTGTTGAATTTATACTTTTGTTCCTTTGCCCCTTAACTGAAACTCGCCTGATCAAATTAGTACCTATTTTCCATATCCATAATACATTCCTATTCTCTTCGTATTCTCACTGGCATTCCAATGTAATTTCTTGAGTGGGTGTAAAGAAGTGAAGTTTCAGCTGGCATGGTTCTCACTACCGTGTGTCAGGTCTTTATTAAACAATTAAAATGTAGATGGCTCATGCTTAAACACTTGACTTATTTAATCTTCACTCCAAACCTATGTGATGAGTACTTTTATTATTTTCATGGCACCGTTGGGAAAGCTGCTCAACCATTAAGCTTTAACAACTTTCTTTCTCAAGATCGTGCAGACAGCAAACGGGGAACTCAGACCTGAAGCAGTAGGCTGGGCTGAGCATCTTCTCCTCGTAATTATGAAGAAACGAAACTCACCTGCTCCGAGTGGTAGTAGCAAAAGAGATCGGGAGAATCCAGTGGGGTCCAACCCAAGCTCTCCCGTCTTCTTTCCTTCAGGGATGATTTCCTGGGCTCCATCTTGTCCTTGTGTTCCACTACTTATGGAAAGCCTTAAATGGTCTTTTCACACAAGCTATATAGCCATCCAGTTATCTTGCAAGCACACAGATTCAAACGTCTGCTGAACAGGAGGAAGGTCTAGTGTGTGCTTTGAGGAAACTAGGGTATCCCCATCTGCATATAAGCTGTGTTTTTGAGACTCAGAACACATTCTAATGAGAACCTCTGGAGAACTAGTCTTCCTCAGCTTCATGAAATGAAATGAAGCTCCGGGCTACGTTAGGTTTCCCATGCAGGAAGCTGGCAGGGGCGGGGGGGGGGGGGGGGGGCGGGGAAGTCTACTTGAGGCTCTGACCACAGAGCTGCTGTGGGCCTGCAGGAGTCTAGCCCCAAAGTATAGAGGGAGACAATCGACTCAAATCAAGTCTGGGTAACATGGGATAAATGATAATGGGACTGCTGGGGATAACCAAAGCTTAGCCATGAAAGAAGAGGGAGACACTAAGTGTCCTGGTTAGGGGAAGATGATGAAGTCACAGCACAGAGTCAGGCGAGCGTGGAGCGAGGTGGACCATCCCGCCCTAAGGGGATGCATGAAAGAAAGATATGAATCAAAGTCACATTTATGTGACACTCAGGGTGGATTCCCAAGGGGGACCCCAGTGGTTAAAAGCTAGGCTACGGCAAGCTGATCACACACTCCACTTCTGTCCCTTCTCAGATCTACTAGAGCAGAGTCTCCTTGTTGGCGAGATCATCTGTCGTTATTGGCGAGCACATCCAAGCCCAAGGAGCTTAGGTCTAAGGAGAGTTAACTTCCACCGGGCAAGCATCAGTCAGTTAATAAAAGTAGACCAGGATGAGCATGGCGGCTCCATGTCTCTGCGAAATGGAGTGTTCTTTGCTGGCCGTCATGAAGAGCACCACCACGACATACACTTGCCACATGAGGCCATGGCCTTCTTCTCTTCCTCACAATGACCTCACATACAGTCACTTCCAAAATAAACCACCAGCACTTTCATCCCTGACTCAGACAGCTGTCTAGAGCATGGATTCTAAATGAAATGTCAAATGACGCCATGGAGTGTAATTTAGGCAAGTGGCATCATCCTGTTTTACAGACTCTAGACATGTGAGGGCTGTCCTTGAGCTTGCAATTAGCAAACGCAGGAGCCGAATCGTTTTCCTAAGTATATTGGCTTCAAATCCATGCAGCTCATCACTCAATATTCAGCTAAAGTTTATAGACCATTGCTAAGATGACGGAATCCTCCCCTCAGTCCTTTCAAACTACCCTAGAGGCATAGGGATTATCCCCCTCAAGCTGGAGATAAAGAAGCCAAAGCTCAGAAACCTGCTGCCTTTCCTAAGGATCACACAGCAAGTAGATGGTAGAACTTGGACCAGTCTGTGTTCTGCATTATTACATAAGAGTTAACAAGCTCCATTCAGATGTCTGCCTGCTATCCAAGGACTGCCTCCGCATCAGTGAGACTTGCCCTAGGCCATGGCTGATGACATAATCTGAAAGCCTCAGAAGCTGAGAGTTTCTGGATAAATGTCTCAAAGGAGAGGGCTTTGAACTAGCTTCTCACTGATAGCCTCTCATTTTGCTGAAATACTTCCTATAGAACCCTCCATAAGAAAGTTCAAAACAGGCTAATATTGACCCCACCTTCATCCCCAGGTACCAGAAAGATAACACACTAACATTCGTAAAGTATAATAGAGCAGTTCCATAGAATATGTTGGCTATGGCGTCAGCATTACAAGTGGATTGGCCTGCTCTGCCCAGCCCAGTCTCTGATAACTTCTCTGGGAATACTAGAGGGTTCTCAAAGGAAGGAAATCCTTGGTTTCTTCTTTCTACCTTTTCTTTAGGCTACATCATTTGTGAGAAGAAATGCAGGAAGAAAAAAAATCTCCACCTTAGCTGGACTGCTCTGAAAAGCTATAAGGTTTGAAGCACAGCCTGGAAGAGAGTAAAATAATTGGAAAATGACCTTGAGACGCGAACGTGACCTTGCAACGGAGCCAGCACACCTTTGGAGAGCAAAACCTTTTGTCAAGATGGATCCGTGTGACAATTCTTTGCAGCCAGTGGCGATAGTAAAAATGATGCCACAGAAAATTGAAGCAGACCGCATGGACATTAACCTGATTGGTTGGACCACAAACAGGCTGTTTCTGATGCGAGTTGATGGAGAGCCATATATACGGCCTTGTATGAGCTTTTCTGTTTGTTTGTTTCTGTAGTGAGCCTCATTGGCCTGCCATTGTACCAGCTCCCTTCTTATTTTCCTTGCCTCCAGTGTGAGCTCTTAAACCTGACTATGGCATGAAACCCAAGAACATTCCTCCGGGATGTGATCCAATGTGATCCAATGCCTGAGTAGCTCATAAAAGGCCTCTCATTATTGCTCCTGCTTTGTTTTCCAGGCTTGCTGGCATTTGCTTTCTAGTCTACAAGTCAGTATAGCTCAAGAAGGCTAGGCTGCAATAGCAAACAGAAGCATAGTGGCTTGTGGGGGGTGGGGAGGTGGGGGGCTGGGGGGACATGAGGGGTTGGGGGCAAGTTGGAGGCAGCTTGCATGGTGCTTTGCTGTGTGTTCACTATGTTGGCTGGAGTCCCTGTCACTCAAAAGCCAAAAGCCTTGGGACTTGTGCCACTTCATTTGCACTGTTCAATTTTGTAACTGCAGCCACATGTGGCCACTGAGAAGTCAAAGTGGCGTTGTTCCAAACTCTATCTATGAGCATAAGAAAACATTTTTTGGAGCACACCATCGATTTAATCCAAATGGAAATTCCAAATATCTCATTAATTTCTATCGATAACATATTGAAATATTTTAAATATACTGGGTTAATATGTTTTATATACATTAATAAAAATTAATTTGCCTCATCCACTTATCCTTTATTTTAATATGCTGACTAGAAAACTTAAAGTTAGATGTACAGCATGCACTTTATTTCTACAGGCCAGCACTAGCATCTCAGGTTACACAGAAGAGTGGGCACTGATTTTGGAATTCTTCCTTGCAAGAATGACAGCAGTCACTTCCCATTGTTCAGTGCCCCATCCAACTTTAGAGATGTAGGGCGGTACTGGAGCAGAGAGTCTTTGTGACCATTTCCAGAGATTCTCTGAATCGGGTACAAGGATGCTGACAGGCAATTCTCCTAGGCAATTTACCTTAGAAAGATCCCCACTACCACCACATCCTGTGGCCCACCCTATTCCTCCTGCCCGAGGCCACACAAATGTAAACTTTATTAGAAGTTTTCCAAGACTCCCACTCAGCCAGCTACTGCCGGCTTTCATGGACCCGTCTACAGTTTAAATAACACGTGAGACTTCTATAGAATTTAAGGCTTTAGGCCTCTTGCTGGGGCAAACTCTCAGCTACCTTCTGACTTAACCCGACTTCCTGGCGGCACTGTATGCCGGCTCTTTACCTCCCTGCTCTGTTCTAGTCTCCCTTCGGCTCTGTTCCTGGTTTCCTTGGATTTTCTGGCTTCTGCTTACAAGCATCCTTCCTGTATCTCCGCCTGACCGGAAGTTCCGCCCCTGTACTTCCTGCACCCCCCCCCCCATAGTGACCATCGGATCTTTATTATAATCCATCAGCCATAAGCAACAGCAAGGCCTGGTCCATCTCTTTGGTTGCCTTAAGACGTTGAGGCCTGCCTGACCTTCATCTTTTGGGTAGGTGCGGAAGGATTACCATTCACAAATAGAAAACGCAGTGATGGGACATAGAAATCACAAAACCAAAATCCTGCCAGCTCTTAGCTCTCTGCCAGTATAGTAACCAACAACCGAAAATACAGAGTGAAGGAAGGTTACGGAAACACCCAGCCAACACAGTGTCTAGATCCGGTTAGACTATTCCCTTGGACGAATCTGACCTTAGGCCCCTCATCCACATCCTCAGTGAAGTGTCCTCACAAATGTCCACAACAGTTCTCACCTCAGTTGTTGCCCTACCTCTAAGAACTTCTCACGCTGCCTGGCATGGTGGCGTTCAGTAAGTGTTTAAAGCCATGTGCCAATGGACTATATAGGCCCTTTACTCTGTTCATTTCTATGTCCTAATGAATCATCGCCTGACTCAAGAAAGGAGGCTCTACCAGGTGGATCACGTCCATTTTACATATATGGAAACAAGTTTAGAGTAGAGCCGGGAATTATCATACAGAAAACACCATAATGGCAGGAAGAGAACATGAGCCACATGGCTTCTCTTGGGATTCCCTTCCTCAAGCCACCTCATTTATCAGACCTGGTTTTTGAGTAAGGATATTGCTGCTGGGTGGCTGGGAAGCAGCTAGGAAGACCAGGCGAGTCTCAAGCTGGCAGCCGTCCTCCTGTCTTTGCCTCCTGAATTGAGGATGTAAGGGGTGTATCTCAGATTAGTCTTAAAATGGCTGATTGGATCCACCAAAATGTAACACAAAGGTCAAGATTCTTCTACGTTCTGCATATCTGCACACCCAGAATTGCTCTCCACCCATCCACCCATTAACGCCATGTGTTATTACTGTTCGTATCCTATGAGCCAGGGTTGTTTATAGGACTATACTTTTGAGTCAGACTTCTCTTCAGTTTATCTTCCAGGTCCAACCCAAAGGGCCCCAGGAAAGCTTAGCAATTTTTTTTGCCTCACTTCCTCATGAGCAAACTGGAACATGTAGTGACTATTTTCTGTAATGCTACATGAAGGATTTCTTTTATCTACCACTATTGTAATAACTCAAATGTAGTACCTTAAAGTTAATACCCAGTTTCAGCTCAGAGTTAGGAGAGTGGAGGTCCAAGCCTAGTGTGTCCCAGTGTGTCCCAATGTGTCCTGGTGTGTCCCAGTGTGCCCCTACTTCAGGTTCCCATGGCTGAAACAGAGGTGTTGGTGGTCCTGCATTCCTCTTTTGAGTATCTGCAGAAGAGTCTGCTCCTGAGCTTGTTCAAGTTGTTGATGGGATGGAATTCAACCCCACATAGCTGTAGGGCCGAGTTGTCCATTTCCTTTTTGACTGTTGGCCAGGGTTATTACAGCTTCCAGAAGTCACTTTTTTTTCCCCCTCACTCATCTCAATTTTTATTAAAATAGATTCTAAAGACTTTCGCAAGCAGTTAGACAAATAACATCAAATAAAGAAATGTTAGGAAAAGACAGGTGGGTCGCTGTGAGTTCGAGGCCAGCCTGGTCTACAAAGCAAGTCCAAGACAGCCAAGGCTACACAGAGACACCCTGTCTTGGAAAAAAAATGTGAAATTACTTGGGTCAGATTTATGAATTACTTGTAAGTTGTACTAATTTAATTGCAAGTACATTTTAGATGCCATCTTTCATAACATAACCTTTGTCTCTTTTAATTTTTAAAAAATTTTTTCCAGTTGACTGGCATGGTATTTTAAATTTTTTTTTATTAATTTGTTCATATTACATCTTGATTGTTAACCCTTCCCCTGTTTCTTCCCATTCTTCCCTCCCTCCCACTTCCCCCCTTCTCCCCTCCCCTATGTCTGTGATTGAGGGAGACCTCCTCTCCCTATATATGCTCATAGAATATCAAGTCTCTTCTTGGTAACTTGCTATCCTCCAGAAGTCACTTTTATCCCTTGAACTATGGCACCCTTCTTCCATCTTCAAAGTCAGCACATGTCACACCATCCCCAGGCTTTCAGCTCCTTCGTTTTACCTTCTGACTCCCACCATGGTAACTTCTTATGTTAAAAGTCTTATGCAGGTTAGCCTGAGCCTGCTCAGGTGACAGAGTCCTCATCCCTCTTCAAAACTCTTAGCAAGTCACCCTGCAAGGTCTCTTGGTAATATAAGGCAATACGTCCATGTTCTGGGTATCAGTATATACCATCTTGAAGTCAGAATTCTGGCAATCGTTAAGGTTACATCAAGTATTGTACACAATACACTTTATATGCCTGACTACACTGCAACCACTTACTACGTGTTATCCATTATAGTTGCTGCTATGTTGTTAGGTTTACCGTGTACAGCTGGATGGTCACAGCACCCTAGTTAATGGATAAAGAAGGGGCACAGAGAGATGAAACAAGTTAGCCCTGATGGTAGGGCGCAAGGCCAGTGCCCAGCAAGGTGTGTCTGGGAAACATCAGCAGTCACTACTTTTTGAGCAGGTGCGATGTTTCAGATTCTTTGAAGAAGTATTTCTCACTCTCACAACAGTGGTTCAAAGGAGGAATCCTGAGTCCATTTTATACTGGACAAATGAGAAGTCGGCAGAGTAAAAAACTCAAGGTCCTGGAGCGTGTAAGCAGCGAAACTGAGCCTCAAACCCCAATGAGTGTTTCTACCCTTTGCCACCTCAGCATGCTGATCTCCTGGCTGGCCTTATAGCAGCAGATTAGCTCTCCCAGCTTTGCCAGGATGCCCACATTCCACCGGCATTGTTGGTTTTAGTTTTTGATATGGATCTGAGATTCCGAGAAGGTATATTTCTAATGGTAAAGTACTGACTGACGGGGATGGCATCTGAGCCTGGTTTATCCTCACTCTGATGTCCTTGCCCCTTCTACCTTTGAGGGGTTCAGGACGTCCATTGGGTGGCTCAGCACACAGGTGCTGCGTGGCTGAAGTAGACATTTTGGCCCTGTCTCTTTCTACTTACTTCATGAGAAAGACAGCTGGCAGACACTGCTGCTCCACTGACCCTGAATTAGTCTCTTTTTCCATGTAAGGTATCGTGTGTTGAGAGCTGCAAGTGATGGATGCTTCTCTAGAAGTGAGAATTCTGGAAAGGCCCAAGCTGCCAGGGTTCTGGGTCTGATTTCTTTTGGGCTCTGACTTGGGGTCCCTGTGAAGTTATCAATCTTGGGTATTAACAAGATACTGGCTTCCTCCTTACCACATAGGTCTTATTTTTAAAAAATAAATTGAAGGGCCATATTAAGGAATCTGAAGGGAAGCTCTGAGGCACTCATGCTCCTCAGACTTGGCCCTGTTTCCTGCCGTCTTTGTACTCATGAAAGGCTGGCTAGGCTGTGTACTGGAGTGTCCAGTTAGGGCAATGGTTTCAGAGGTTTCCAATCATCGAAGAAGGAAGAACAACTTTATATCAGCAGCTTCTGATCAATCTAAACTATACTCCAGTGCAACCTTTCTGTCAATAACTGGCTGTGTAGTTACTTGTCAAACAAGCTACTGACCTTTGCTATTTCTTACATTCTGAGGTCCCCAAGCAAGGTGAATGGAACAGCCAGTAAAGACTGAGGGCATTGAGGAAATCGGACCCTGATTTGGACGCTGCTCCTTTCACTTACCAATCACTTAAAATTAAGAAATTCGATCTATGCTTGGATCTTCAGTTTTCTTAACCCCCAATACTAATAAAAACATCAAACTACATGGGCTATTTGGGAATGGAATGCAGTGCCAAAGTGGGAAATGACTATGGCAGACAATGCTCAATAATGGGCACTGTCCTTATCACCAGCCAAGCATCTGCCACTTATAAACATGGGTGATGTGGGCAACTGCCCCGGCCCGCGGGTGGTCGACTAAAGCTCTAGAGGAGATTCACTTGTATGAGGGACAAAATACAAGACACGAAGAAGCAGATCAAGTCTGAATGTTGATCAAACTCTCAAATTTCACTTTTCAAGTGGCAGCTTTTATAAGGCAGGAGACAAGGAAGCATATTGCTATGGCAGCTCAGCTGCAGGCTATCTCAAGACACAGGGAATTCCAGGCAGGGTCATAACGTTCTGCTGCACTGAATACTTTGCTCTATCTGGCTCCATCTTACTCTTATCTTTAATCTAACTGCCGAACCACAACGGTTCGGCCAGCTGGTTTCTGGTAAATGACAGACTGCTGGAGAAATAGAAATCTAAAGGTGCAGGCTCTGACAAGAAGGCTGAACACTGGCCATAAGGCCTACTGTTCCCAACAGGCAATGTCATATGATTGACCGTCAGGACTCACGTGTCTTCAGAGGCTTTAACTCAGACTCTTGCAGAATGAAAACTGGAATCTTTCCTCAGCCTCGCCATCTGTGGTCTTCACTAACCCTTTGCAATGGGAAGCCCAGCACAGACCATAATGCCTCAAATTAAGCTGTGAGTCCCACGGCCCAGGGACAAGATAACTTCATGGAATGCTGGGAATTGTAGTTCTTGGAAAATAACAAAGCCTCATGGGAAAGTATGGTGGCTTATAGGTTTGTCCTTATAACCCTTACAACAAGTGGCCTGGGCCATTCCAGCTGACAAATTCCAGTGAATGGTCCTGACCAAAGTCTACCTCTTGGTCAGTGTTTAATATTTTAAAATGCTTGCTTTTAAATTGGCCCAAAATGGTGGAATTGGTCTTTCTCCAGGAAATCTTAAGATTAGCAAGACCTCTGTGGACTGTCATTACAAAGCTGGTTGCCTGCGATAGGCCTGACTGCAGGCATTGAGTTTAGATCTATACCTCCACCTGAGTAATCACTCTGTATTGCTAACTACTTTTCCTGCTAGCTTTGGTCACTTAACACTACTGTTATAATATTTGATAAAGGCCAGGCTGCTGCAACACATCTGCTCTAAGGAAGTTTATTTAGGAGGAAGAGCAGGGGAGCGGAGTTAGGTCCTGGAGAAAGGGTAGAGGATGATTCAACATGATGACAGACAGGGGCAGAGCCATGAGGGCAGAGAAGGACAGAGAGAGAGAGAGCGAGAGAGAGAGAGAGAGAGAGAGAGAGAGAGAGAGAGAGAGAGAGAGAGAGAGAGAGAGAGAGAGAGCGCAAGAGAAAGAGAGAGAGAGCGCAAGAGAAAGAGAGAGAGAGAGAGAGAGAGAGAGAGAGAGAGAGAAGAGGGGAGGGCACTCATGACAAAGAGAAAGAGTGAGGGAGAGAAATAGGGAGAGATAGCATGTAAGAGGCTGGCCGATCTTTTTTATCTGGCACACACCTGGCACGCACCTGGTGGCAGCTGTAGGTGATGACATCAGAGGTTTCTGGGACCCTAGAGGCAGGCTAGCAGGGCTGCTTATATGCTAACAACGATTACAACAACAGTTCTACCAATAGTATACCTTTAATACCCTCAACTAGAGCCCAAGACTCTGACGTTTTCAGACTTGAACCAGGAAGCAATCAAGTTTCCCTCTGTCCCAGACACTCTTCGCTCTCAGTGTTGCCTGAGGGGCACAGTCTTCCCGAGGGATCTTAGGAAGGCGACCTGTATATTCTCACCTCTCGGGCTGTGGAGACGCTGCTTCGCGTAGCTTACTAATTCACACGGAGTCTCCCGTGAAGGACGGAATCCACAGAATAAACCCACTTAGACCTGTCCGGACTCTGGCCTGGCGCTCCTTTATGTGTGGCTGCTAGGAAATCACAGTGGAAGCTGTGCTGTAGTAGACGGGTCAGACTCGAGGATCTGCCCATTTGCGTTCTGTGCTCTTTCCTCTTGGTAACTGTGAGGCCTTTAGGAACCCAGGGCAAAAGGCTAGCTGAGCTGCCTGTTTAACATATCAAAGCAGACACTGAACCACAGAGTCTGGTACCCGCCCCAGAGGCCTGGCTCCTCAGCGCTTCTCACCTCCATCTTCCCGGCCGCCGCCGCCCCGCCCCCACCCACCTCCCCTCTTAATTTCTCCAGCCCTTGAGTTTGGCTTTCCTTCCCCCAGCATCTCTTTCCTACCATTTTGGCTCTGTGCTCTCTTGATTCTTGGCTCTGCTCCTGGACCTCTCTTCATCTGTTTGCTCTCTCTCCTCTTCCCTTTCTCCCCCCTCCCCCTTCTCTCTCCTCTCTTGGCCACCTTCAGTCTGGACCCTCGCAGATGCCCCTGGCTGTACTCTCCCTGCTATCTACAATACCTAGGAGTGGTTTCACCCTCATTCTCATTCATCTAGTGCTGGAACCCAAGTGGCTTATCTGAGTCACCTTTCCAAGAGACTCGGCCTCCAAACCTAGCTGCTGATTTGATGCTCCTACGGTATATATGTATGCCTCATTTGCTTCTGCCACAAAAGCTCTGGACAAATGGCTAACTGTGGCTCCTATTTAACACTGACCGGTAGTCTATACAGGCAGCTTCTCTCACTCGCATTCTTTGTTTTGCTTTATGCTATTTATTATTATATTATTTATCATTATTATTGCATGAGACAGGATGGCATTATGTAGCCCAGGCTAGACCCGAACTCATGATCCTTTATGAGAGATCATGAGCTTGGAATAAAGTAATGAGAGATGGTTCATTCTCATAACGAGCAAAATTTTCTCCTGACAGAAATGGAAAGTAAGGTATATGGAGTTCTAGAAGCTGGTACCCAGACAATCAAAGTGATGATAATAGTACTGGATAATCCCTATGTGAGACACTGTTCTAAGCCCTTTATATGTGTTCTGTCTCTCTGACTCTCTGTCTCTGTCTCTGTCTCTGTCTCTCTCTCTCTCTCTCTCTCTCTCTGTGTGTGTGTGTGTGTGTGTGTGTGTGTGTAGGCCATATGTCATGCTTTATTGCTGTCCATCTTCTTCATTTGAGACAGGGTCTCTAACTGAACCTGAAGCTCATCATACTGACTGGAATAGTTGGTCAGTGAGCTACCAGGATCTACCTATGTCTGTCTCTCAGTGTAAGGGTTATATACACCCAGCCAAGCTTTTAATTATCTTAACATGGGTTCTCATGCTCATAAAAACAAGTTTTCTTGCCCATACAGACCCTGTATTATCTCATTTAATCATCTTACCAACCTGATATAGTAAGCACTATTAGTATTTGGTCTTACAGATGAAGAAATCAAATTTTTCCAATGTTGAAGCTGATATTACAAGCAAAGGGGGCCATTTTTTTATTCCAGGTGACACCAGTATCTTTTAGTTCATTCCAGGACGGGGCCTGTGTTGTGTGACAAGACTTTTCTTGGGGAGGTACAAAGCACGTGTCTACTCACCCCAGATAGGGAGCCCACAATAGATCAAAGTACGGGCACCACCAAAGTCCAACTTGGTGAGCCAATGAATTGTACTGGGTTACTTACAAGCATATGGATGAGGAGATACGTGGTTACTTACAGGAGCAGAAATAACTCAAAGACACCTACATCAGCAAAGCCTCCACTGGCACCTCTGAAAGCTCACAAAAACTGGGGGTCTGGAGCTCCCTGCACAGCCCATAGGCAGTTCAAAAGGCTGGAGACTGTCCTTTTCAAGTGACTCAGTTGGCCTGAACATCTTCCAGGTAGCTTTGTTGGTGTCTACTCTTTCAAACAGCTTGTCTGCTCTCTGAGTCTTCTTTGTAGTTTGGCTTTTCTGGGGGTGACTTTCATCACCTTGGCTAATTTACTCTTGGGAAACCCAGAACAGGGCCTTTGGATAACATAGTCCCGGGCAGAATAGTTTGCCTTGGTGTTTGGTGGGTTCCTTTGAAATCAGTCTCCTCGTTTCTAGAACGAGAATGACAGCAGGCTCGGGGCGGGGGGGGGGTTGTACTAGAGGCTGGGGAAATGGGACACTGGGAAGAAAAGCTGCGTATGACTGAGGAGCGGAGGTCTACTCCACACACATGTGAAGCCAGATGTGGGGCATTCACACCTCTAATCACAGTGCTCCTCAGGGGAGTTGGGAGGTAGAAACAGGAAAATACCCTAAAGTTTATGTGCCAGGCAGCTTTGTGTATATAGCAAGGGAAAGAACAAAAACAAAAATAAAAAACAAGCAAGCAAACAAGACCCAAGATAGATCCTGTCTAAAAGAAAATGGAAGGTGGAGAATGGTACAGAGCTTGTCCTGTGACTTTCTCATGTGCCTCATGTGCCTGATACAAATGTGCTCAGGTTCATGCACATAAATGCACATGTATACATGGGCACACACATGCATGAACACATGTGCACATACAGATAAAACAGATGAAACAAAAAAATAAAGTAAGAGTTAAGCTTAGCAAAAGGCCAGACAAATGCTTTGTAAAGAAATCAACATGCAGTTTGACTCTGTAAAAAGCTTTGTAAGAGGTGGCAGGCTGTGAGAAAGCACTGGAATTCCTCCTGTCTCTCCCACCACAGGAATCCCTTTCTCTGCTTTCCTGCTCACGTGCTTGCTGTAGATCGTATTCACCATGGTCCTGTGTCTCGCCGCATCCGCCTGAGTTCAGGACCCTTGGCCTTGATTTGGACTCCCACTTGCCCTGAGCTCATTCTCCAGGGCTTTTTTTTTTCCTTTTGCTGAGTTGGAAAATCTCTTTCTCCTCTTGCGCAACTTGTCTGGTTCCACAGCTGTGACAACCCACCTGGCAGGGAGCTCCGCTGTGGGACACTGGCTGAGCTCAGCCAGGAACACCAAGACCGGACTGCCTTGGCCCAGTGAAGGAGAGCGCAACCCTCTGATTATAGGCAACACAAAGAACGGCACTATCTCGAAGCCAACATTTTTCAGGCATTGGACAATTTGATGGTGAAGCTCGTACTCTCTTCCCATCTGGCCTGGCTCATTGTGATCTGTCAAGTAGCCCTGGGGCCAAAAGGACTGCCAGATTGGGTAATTTTCTGAGAGAAGAGCTATAAAGACGAGGGATTCAAATGTGCTGTCAGCATGAATCATAAATTGCAGGCACCAAGGCCAATAGGAAGCACATGTCCAGCAACGGGGGTTGGGCACACTAAGACAGAAGCAATGTTTGGTGTCCTAGGGCTGTCACACCTCAAGAGACAATTTTATACCTGTGAAATTTTCGTGTTTGTTTTAGACATTTCAACTTGCCTTTCAGAATGAATTCTTTCTTGTTTGTTTGTTTGTTTTGTTTTTTCGAGACAGGGTTTCTCTGTGTAGCCTTGGGCTGCCCTGGACTCACTTTGTAGACCAGCCTGGCCTCGAACTTACAGAGATCTGCCTGCCTCTGCCTCCCGAGTGCTGGGATTAAAGGTGTGCGCCACCACCTCGTGGCCAGACAAATTCTTATCACTCATCATTTAACGAAATAGATTGAAATGGCTTTACTATGGAGAAACGGTGTCCTGGCAGGTTGCCTGGACGCACAGACATATTAACTGACAGGTGCTGTATCTTATGATAAGGGATCTGGAGAGGGAGGTTCATGTGTACCAGGTCCTGATCCGGGGCGGGTGGCATTCATGAAAACGGAGGTGACTCACACCAGAGGGAAACAATGTCACCTATACTAAAGGATACGGACAGAGAGGCTAGCTAGTAAAATAGAGGAGGAAAGTGGGGCTCAGGGGAAGAAATAATATCTGTAGAAACCTGGGGCATATAAGGAAACGCCGTTTCCTAGTGGGACTGAGATACAGGCTAAGATACTGAAGACAGGCGAGAGATGAACATTCTTGAGCTTTGCTTTCCATTGTCTCTTTGACGCCAGCTCATGGCATGAACAGACTGTACTCACGAATATATGTGTCAACTGGGAATCCCTCATACTATTAGAGGTAAAAAATTCTTCAAGTTCCAATGAGATTTAGAAACTCACCCATTGGAGATCATATTGCCCTGCATTGTGACTCATTCTCCATGTGCCTCTTTAGCACAGTGGAGTCCATCCATCATGCATTCATCCGTCGGTCCGTCTACGTGCACATCCAGGTAGATGGCAGAGCTTAACTGCTGGTGCAACGTGACTTTGAATTTTAACCTCAAGCCACTAAGCTACACCTGTGTGGAAGTTTTGGTTTATGGTATGTAAACATGTTTTTGTTTTAATCCCCGGTGTGGGATATGGGGGTTCCTTCAGTTTGTCCCTAGCCAATGACTGGCTCATGAGAAGGCACATGATCTTTGTCAGCTGAGAACTGCCTAGTGCGGGGGCTGTGGTCTTTGCTAGTGGGAATAAATGCCAGACTCAGAGAGAGACTGGGGCTCTGGGAATGAAGAAGGCTGCTAGTGCTTCCTCCTGCTGCGCCTGGTCGCCGTTTATGCAGTGTGATGCGAAGTCAAGAGATATCCTAAAACGGAGCTTGATATTGTCCCCAAAGAACCCAACAACCCTAAGCAACAGGAAGTAACAAAAGAGAACTACTCCCCTTCTCCCCACTAACCTTTCTCGCCTACCTGGTGTTGGGGTGTTGGAAGGGATTGGGAGGAAGAAGAAAGAAAGAGATATAAGAAACCAAAATAATAATATTTTAAAGATACACCTACACACATCAGAAATATTTAAAGAAGGACAGAGTCACTGAGAAGAGTAAGTGGGTAACATTTAAGAAAATAGACAGGAGGAAATGGGTTCAGATGCAGAGGAACCACATGGGAAGCAGGCTCAGTGGTACCACACGGGAAGCAGGCTCAGTGGCTCAAGCTAGAGATAACGGCCTTCTGAGTTGGCTTATTGACAGTGGGATGCACAGGGAGAAACATTCTGGAGAGACAACCCAAGTGAAGCCCAAACTCAGCTTTGTAAGACTGACCTGTTTTGTTGCTGCCTCCTGAACTAGGGCAATGGCTCTAGTCTCTGATCCTGCAGGAGATAATCTTGGAGAAGATGGAGATTTATTGAATTAAGATTGTTGGTAAAAAAAAAAAAGGTGGGTGGTAGTAGTGTACCCCTTTAGTCCCATCACTTGGAGGGCAAAGGCTAGCCTGGTCTACAGTTCCAGGAAAGCCAGGGACATACAGAGAATCCACCTTGGAAAAAAAAAAGTTGGGGACCACAGTTTGTGTTTTTAGGGGATTTTCTACACACCATGGTTGAGAATGGTCACCCTAGTGAGAGCTCTCCAGGCTTTGGCTCATGACTGAGGGCGATCTGACCACTTATGCAACAGGTTCCTCAGAGGTTGAAACATTTCAGCCTACAGAAAGCTCCTTCAACAGAGAGATTAAAAAACTCAAAATAGCTTCAGGAAGTCCCTAAAACTGAACACATTCACTAGGCCCCTCCATGCCACAGTAAACAATAAAAGCAACAAAACAAAACAAAACCAACTAAAACAAACAAACAAAACAAAACAAAAACTTCTCAGACAAGTAGATTTGAGCTATAAAGAACACTTCTAGACAAACCAAGCTACAAAAGGCTCCCAGACCAGACCATCTGGCTAAAAGAAACAAAACTCAGCCACGCTGCCTCAAAGAAGTTTAGACCAACAAGTTTCTTTAAAAAGACACTTTGCAACCCTTTGAGCTGCCTGCGGGTTGTGCAATGTCGATGTGCTCCAGATTCCCAGCTTTCCTGAGCTGTGACTCATGCTGGGGTGGGCTCTGGTGATGCAGCTGTCTTTGAGCCATTTCTGCTCACGTAAGAAACCCCTCGTCCACATTCCTGTAAGTTACCCCAATAAAACTCCTTGGTTCACCAAGTTGGACTTTGATGATTTTAGTACTTGGGTCTGTTGTGGGCTCCCTATCTGGGAATGTGCATGTTTCCTTTCTCTAGGAAAAGTTCTGTCATACAATAGCACCACTGACATTAAAAATACTAGACAGGAGATGCCCACAGATATGTGGATAGATGAGTGTAGTAAGCTAATAGATGCTTGGAATCAGTTGTCTGTGCTTAGACTTTTTATGTAAGTTATCTGCCAGGCTGGTTCCTGCTATGGGCGAACCAACACCCTTACCAATACTTGGCCATTAATTCTGCCCCTTTTGTTTTTTTTTTCTAAAACCTTCCTCCAGTCAGATTATCACTCCATTATTCACAGATATTTTTTGTTCAGAAGCCATGGATTTCTGCATCAGTAAACACATGGTCAGTGGTCTGTCTGCCTGTCTTTGGCTCGAGTGCTGACAGAGTGAACCCTCTCTTTTGGCCACTCACCACCCTCCCTTGGCTTCTCTCCCAGTCAGCTCACTGGCTACGTTTCCTTTGTGTTATGCTCACACACTCTCTGGTTTTTTTTTTTTAAAGATTGACTGTGTCTGGGTTCAGTTCCAGGGCCTCCATCTTCCTGGTCTCCACCCCTTGGATTATATCATCTAGTCTTAATGGGTTGAAATGCTGTAGGCTGAAATACTGACAAGCCTCCAGTTTCTGTTTCTGCCCCTGTATCTCCTTTCTAATTGACGGTGTCATGTCTCCCAGATACCGACATAACCTCCAACCTTAGTTTTCCACAACAGAATTCCCCCGGTCCTGGACAGGGTCTGTTTCTCTGAGTCTTCCTTGTTTTAATCAACAGTTCCTTCCATGGAATCACCGTCGCGCCCCACCCCCACACCACCCCCAATGAGCTGCCTGCCCTGAGTCTTCTCCTTTTGTTGCTCTCTACGTTTAAGCTGCCAGTTGCTTTGGAAATGTATGCCGGCTGATTTCCCCATCTCTCATCCCACAAGCGCTGAGCCGCCCCGTGTTGTCTTCTGTACTAACCATTGTCTGTGTTTTTCTTCTTGGTCCCCTACCCTTTTATCAGCACAGAACACTTTGAGATGTACGCTGCTCGATCCCACCTGATGGCTTAAAACTTGCTAGTAGGTTCTCTTCTATCAAAGTGAGAAGACGGGTCCTTACAATGATCATCTGGGTCGGGGGTCGGAGGGGGGTCGGCGGGGTCAGGAGGAGGGCAGTGTGGTTAGGATTTGTAACATGAATTTGTAGAGACGGCATCGACCTCGTTGCACTGGGGAAAGAGCATTATCTGTAGGTTTGATCATCAACATTGCTACCCAGCAGGGTCTTCTTGCATATTCCTTCTGCTTAGAAATGCTTCATACCCAGCCAGGTACGTGTCTACTGATTTTTATTTTTTATTTTTATTTTTATTTCCCTTGAATGCTCGCTCCTTTGATGACTTGTAATGCAGACCTCAGAGAAAGATTTTTTTTTAAAGGTGCCATCTAATTCTCCAGCATGCAATGCAACCTTTAATCGCTTTTAATTTTCCATAGTATTTTCTGCCCCTACGTCTGTTTTTGTGTTATAATAACCTACTTACTATTCATCCGCACCATCACGGTTAGTTTTATTTTCTTCTGCATCCCTATGGCTCAGAAAGTAGTTGGCAAATAAGTAGAATGAGTTCTTGGAGTCAAGTGCAGCCTGGTTACAGCCCAGTAGTTTTAAGAGGATTGCGTCCTGTGCCTTTTCAGTGGCCACCCCAGGGAATGGGGCAAGAGAAGTAGACCTCACGAGTAGATACGTCAGGGGCATTCAATGCAACAAAGGCTTATCATGGGCTTCGTCTACATTAAGTTGCTTCTGGCCTAGAGGAGTTAATGAGCTACAGAAAGACAGAGAATATAAACCATGCTGCTAAGCAGAGTACCTTCTGGGTCCAAACAACATGTAGCAACACGTGGAGCAGGCCTGTGAAGGAAGGAGAGAAGGAAGGGCAGGTTACCAGGGAAACACCCACAGAACAAGGATGGCATTTGAGATGTACTTGAATCAGATGAGGACACTATCAAAGAGACAGAGTAAAGGGTTCAGTGTGGAAGAAGTACAAAACCAATAGCAAGTGTCTGGTCATGGATGTGCATTAGAAATAAGCAGATACTTTTAGTGAGATAGGAATGCAGACAGATGGCTGAAGGCTTGTTTAGGAGAGAATAGTGCTAGCATGTTAAAGAATTTGGCTACTTCCCAATAGCTAGCCCATTGCATTCTTGAGGTATGTCGTGTCAATACTGAAAAGCACAGGGACCCTCAGCCTGGATGGGAGACTACTTTGCAGAAAGTAAATCACCAAATGACGTTGACTCATCTTCCAGGAGGTACTCTGCATCCACAATTTATTTTATGTCTCTAACCAATTCATTTATTTTATCTATTGTTAATCTATAGATTCAGCATTGTCACTCATTAATGCAACAGAATAGACATTGATGAGGGACAAACGAATAGGCTAATCTAAGGAAGTAAATGACAAGGAAACTTAACCAGTAAAGAATCAGGAAACTTCTTTCAGAGGAAGTCATGTTGACATATTTGAATGAAGAGTAAGAGTTGGCCATAAAGGAAAGAAAACTACCCCCAGACTAAAGGGTGCAGGAGAAAATGCTCTGTGGTGAAAAGCATTTTGTCTGTGTCACATGTTGGGGTCAGCACTGGCTTTCAATACCCCAGAGAGGAACTGCTGTATGCCGAGGAAAGGTGAATCTTAGCGTCATGAATAGACAGAGATGTGAGCCAATGCAGATGTGATTGGCTACGTAACATTCAGAATCCACTTCCTGGAATCTGGCGGGGGGCTGTATTTAACTGTGCCACTCACCACTAACAGAGGTCAAGTGTATCGGGCAGTTTCCATCATCACAACAAAATATCTGTGACAGTGACCTTAGAGAGAGGAGAGGCTTGCTTATCTGTTTTCTGCCAGTCCACAATCAGATGGCTTCATTGCTTTGAGCATCAGGCAGGAACAGCACACTGTGGGATTTGGGAGAGTATACGGCAGACCAAACCTGCTTGTGCCCCAAGCCAGTAAGCAAACCAAAGAAGATGAAGAGACCTGTTCTCACAATCCCCTTTGAGGATGTATCCCCAAAGGCCTAAAATCACCATAAAGACCCCCAAATCACCACTTGTTAAAGGCTCCCCCACTCTCCAAGAGCACCATATTGAGGACCAGACCTTTAATGGGGCTTTGGGGGGACACTTACCATTCAAATTACATCCTCACCCTTATTTTTGGATATGACTTGGTTTCAAAGAGAAAATACATGGTGTGTGTGTGTGTGTGTGTGTGTGTGTGTGTATAACAAAACTGTAGTTACTTGGTTGGGTATAAATCCGTTGTCCCTCGGGTTCTTTTACAAAGTCATCTTTTTTTTTTTTTTTTTTTTTTACTGGAATTAGATTCAGAAGGCATTAGGGTGGAGAGGTGCATGGAAATCAGGTCTTCAAACCCTTGTGAAACTAAAATCTAAAATGACTCAGTGTCTTGTCTGTGTTTGGAAAACCGTTCATGCAAAAATGCTGGGGGCAGGAATGGTGGTGTGGGGCTGTTTTCAAAGGCTGAATAATAATTCCTCAAGTCTCAAAAGGCAGAGAAATAATTCCGTAAGGTGGTGGCTGGGTGTGTGTGTTGGTGGTAAATGTTAAAACAACAACAAATTCTGGATTTGGGCCTGAAAGAAAAGGAAATAAAAAGTAACTGTTTATTCAGATAGGGCCTTTCCGGCTCCGTAGAATAACAGAAAGCCCACATGAGCCTAGTTGACTTCAGAGAGCTGTAAAGACTTTACATAGGAATTTTCATTAGTTTTGACTTTTTCTCCAAGGCCCAAGTGACTGCCTGCAATGACTTCACCAGCGAGTGGCTCCTGTGGTGAGCCGTTCACTGTGTCCACAGAGTCTTTCTGTGCTGTTGGATCCCAGAAGTCCCTCGCAAAGGCCTTTCCATCCGTTTTCTTCTAGGGCACTTGATTTTACATATAGGTTGATGGTATATCTTGAGCTAATCGTACTTTAGCATATGGATTAGAATTTTTTTTAAATAACTGCTTTCCCCCCAGCAACTTATTCATTCATTGAAAACATCTTATATTGTATAATTTTTTTTACCTTTATTAAAAAGAATACATATGAGTCATTGATCTAACATAGTGTCAATGTTACCGGATGGATCTGCATAGATCTATACGAATCTTGGAATTGGATAATGGAGGTTATCCTCCAACGTCTTCTTCTTTTGGGTCTCTGTGTGTATGTGTTCATGTGTGTTGATGTACAGGCATGCCTGTGTGCTTCAGTGGAGGAAGGAGGGCGCCAGGTGTCTTCCCCCATCACACCTCATCTTATTCCCTTGAGGCAGAGTCTCTCTCTCTGACGCTGGGGCTCAGCCAGTAACCAGCAAGCCCAACCACCTCCCCCTGCTAAAGCTAGCGCACACACAACCAACCATAGCTGCCTTTTTACATGTGTAAAAATTCATAAGAATTTCATCTGAACTCAGATCCTCATGCTCGCATAAACAAAGGCCCTTACCCACTGAGCCATCTCCTTACTCCAATCTGTCTAACCTAGATCTTTTACATTTCCACATAAATCATATAATCCCTTGGCAATTATTCCAATTTTTTCCTGTAACCTTTATTGATATTTCCTAGATGAGTGTGTGGAGAATTGCCTGTACAAGATGGAGCCAGCTAGCAAATGGCCACTGCAGGACCTGCAGCATTTCTCAGCCAGGTTTTGCTGAGGCTGGCGTGTATAAAGAATCCTGTACATTTAATTGTTTTCCAAAATAGTCAACATTTTGACGTTGTGAGAGACTGTTTTTTAAATTAGTTTCTCATTTTTCTTCGGTAGTGTATGAACAAGCAATTGGTGTTCGTGTCATTTTGTCCTTGTTTCTTAAGCCTTGCAAAGCTCACCTGAGTACCCTTCCACTTTAGGATCTATCAAAGTCAATCTAATGTCTCCCTTTCCCATTTTCATGTTGTTTACTTCTTTTTCTCATTTAAAAACCATTTCAAGGCTGTGCCTTGAGAGGTTGCTTTCCCTTTCTTGCAAAGCTGTTGGCATGTGTGGAGACCCACACTGGTCCCTGCAGTATGAAAAGACCCTGCACAGAATTGCAAAGCTGGCAGTCCCATCCCTGTCCCTAGGCCCCAGCTCTCAATGACCTGCTAGCTGAATGCTGCTCCAAGGAGGGGTCTGTCAGGCCCAAAGGAAAAGTAAATAAGTTGTAAAGGTCGGAGAAGTGATTTAAAGTATGTGAAAAATGTTTCAGGTTTCCTTCCCTCTTGCTATGCTATTGCTATATTAAGACCTCAAAAGTTGAGAGTTTTTTTTAACATATTAATCAGTGTGGTTCTGATAAGACATTACAACGACCCTGGTAAAGTGTGAGCTCTACTATTATCCCAGTCACAGGCTCAAGTTTTTCAATTTCCTTTGGACCTGCCATGGCCCAGGCAGAAGAGCAGAACTGCTCAGCCATCCCGTGGAACCGCGATGCCTAAATCTCTGGGGCTCAGGATGATTTGATGGACAGCAAAGTGAAAGAAGAGTGTACACCTTTCCCACGCGGGGAAAGCAAGGTCCAGATAGGGGAGACATCTGATGAGAAGCCTGCCACGCTAGGGGGATATTTAGGGCTTCTTTTCATCTGCATCATCCTTTTGTTTTCAAAGGTTTACTAGGCATCTCACTCTGAACTTCTCATTATCTTAAAGCAACCTAAGAGGGTACCTGAAACCCCACACCGCCCATGAGCTGAGCTGTAGCTAATAACTCAGCAATTAGCCAAGCTGCTAGGAGCTCCTGCAGGGAAGCAGAAACCAAGCGTCTTCAGGATGGTTTCATCTTGAGCTGTTTGGCATCCCTCTTGTCCCTCAAGTTTGGAGATGAGAAACTTGAAATGTCTCGGCTGGGGAGAATACAGGGGTGGGGGGTGAAGGGGTAGAGGGGTAGAGGGGTGGAGGGGGGTGGGGGAGGAAGACTTGCAACATGTGTAGTGTTAACGACTTAAAAAAAATACCCCTAACAACCGCTTTCTGTGTAAGTGAAGTAAGTGTTGACTGATTCTATCAATTTGTAAGTCCAAACAACTTCCAGATGGTTCTAATAACAGTAAAAGGATCTTGTATTTGGTTAGTGCCTTTCGGTTTCCAAACCAGTGAGCATCTGTGTCCTCATTTCAACCTCGCAGGGCAGGCAGGCTAGAGGTGGCTAGCCCCATTTCCCAGATGAGGAAATTGAGTCCTAGGAAAGAGATGGGATTCACACACAAGCAATTAGCAAGCAGCTAGAAAGACACAGAGTAAGCCACATCTTCAGATCTCACGGTCAGCCACCAAGTAACAAGTAGCCAGAGAAACCAAGACTAAAACACATCTGCCGATTTCCCAGCCAGCAATTTCTCTACAGTAATTCTTTTACTATTGTTTGTAGACCGAGGACACCGTCTATCCGTTTCCATTTTAATAACAATGAAAAGAGCAACAGCTATATGACAATCGCAGATGATGGGGACACAGATGATGAAGGCCACAGAGTGGCTGATGCAAGTCACCCTCACAGCAACAACAATGGTGGGATTTACCTGGGTCCTATGTGTCAAGCCTTGTCCTGAAACTATCTAATACTCAAAGCTACCCGATCAAATCTGTGCAGCTGACACCCCCATTTTAGAGACTTGACTGATGCACTGAGGCACGTGACCTCTTCAGGAAGTACAACTTGTAAGTAGTGGAGCTGGGGTAGGAAGTCACATAGGTGAAGGGACACAAAGGAAAAAAAAAAACCCCAGAAAGAAGCCCACTGAACGCAATCTGCATGTAGAGGAGCCTGGACTGTCTTGGAGTGTCAGAAGACACGAGCAACCAGGAAGGCAGATAGCATACGAGAGAATTCTCTGCCTATGGGACCATGAGCAGTTCCATAGGGTGAAGGTTCATCTGGAAGGGACAGAGCACAGAAACACAGCCACACGGCTACAGGGCAGGTGCAACCCAAGTGCCTGCCAAAGGTAACAGTGTGGGTGGCTCTCAGACCTCTCCACCTCAGCATGGCAGGACGCTCATCAAGGGAGCAAGGCTAGCTGGTCTTGTTCAAGTCTTTATTAGCTTGGCTGTGTGTTCAGCCTACTTCATTCACGATGTTTACACTTACAGTTTCATGCCGGTCCACACCTGATGGGCTGGTATCAGTGCTAATTAGCTTTATTACTGAGAATCTTAATTGGCGTAATTACCCCCGGCATACATTTTGATTAATAGTCGTTAACAGCAATTTCTGTTTCATTATTATGGCTGAGATTTAATTATTTAATGCCTAAAACAATTAATAATAACTTATATTTATATGAGACTTGAAAATTTGGCAAAGTGGTTTCAATTATAAACTGTCATGCGATCCGCCCCGAAACTCCAGGTAGTCGTAGTGTGTGGGTTCTCAGCCCATTTTATAGGCCAGGAGGTTCAGATAGAGAGGTGGCTGGGATGAGTTTCATCTCCTTTAGGTCACTTTCTACCTGCACCTACGGCTCGCCCATCGTGCTAGTTAGAACCTCTGGTGTGGCCTAAAGAGAGTACAAGCCACGTTTCCTGCTTGAGTTTCATTTCTCCAGCGTATGAGCCTGGCGATTTTGAGGAAATCACTTGGCCACCTCTGAATTGCAGCTTTCCCTTCTGAAAAGGTGATTCAGTGTTGTCTACTTTGCACAGAGCAAGGAAACAGACAGTATAGTAAAAATAATGCTAGATAAGTGAAACCCATCATTGCTGTGTCCCTTTTGGGTCATGGCCACTCAGACCCAGAAGGGGTGGCTCCTGTGTAACCAGTGGGAGGGCCTCAAGCAGAAAGGTGAGGCTGTCACCTTTGACCATGTCCCCTGGAGGGGGAGACCTGGTGGCACTCAGAGGAAGGACAGCAGGTTACCAAGAAAAGACTTGATACCCTATGAACATATACAGGGGGAGGTAATTCCCCTCAGGAACAGTCATAGGGGAGGGGAATAAGGGGAAAATGGGAGGGAGGGAAGAATGGGAGGATACAAGGGATGGGATAACCATTGAGATATAACAAGAATAAATTAATAAAGGAGAGAAAAAAAAAGAAAAAAAAAAAGAAAGGTGAGGCTGCCTTTCTGGGCTAAGAGCAACATAGATCAGTGGCTCTCAACCTGTAGGTCGCAACCCCCCCCCCAATGGTGGGGCCTGCATATCAGGTGTTTGTACTACAATTCATAACACTAGCAAAATTACAGTTATGAAGCAACAGGCCATTGATTTTATAGTTGGGGCGGGGGGTCACCACAACATAAGGAACTGTATTAAAGAATCCTAGCATTAGGAAGGTTGAAAACCACTGACCTAGAGCCTAGCTCCAGTGATCTCAAATCTGTGTGTCTACTGTATGGCTGTTTTGTTTTTGACAGGCAGCAGGTGTCTGTCACAGGCATCACTGTGCTGAGAAAAAGTGCTTAGGCCACAAGAACTGTCATGAATGAGTAAGCTTTGGACCATACAGAAGGGATAATGCTACCATATATTGGCTACTGTAAATGTGGTCCAGGTTTTTTGCATGTATTATTTAATATAATATTTAAACAATATATTATGTAAATAATATTTAGTATGTCTAATAATATTTAAATAATATATTATTTAACAGAAAGAAATCATGTGGAAAAGATGCTGTTCATCACAGTTTGCGGAGGAACAGGCTGCCTACGACTAAGTGATTGTCTCACATTGCACAGAAGCTCTAAGTGGCCTAGCTGTTGAGACCTGTGCTCTTTAGACACAGCAGCTGCTAATGCTCTATGCCTTTCCTCTAGGCATGGGTCCTGCAATGCCTCTGTTGCATGAGGTGGAGCCCCGGGGGACCAGGAATAAAGTGCTGGCCAGTGACCTCTTATCTCCTGGCTCCAGCCTGCTCTGTGTAACTTGGTCCCAGCCACCTTTCTGGCCACTTTTACCCCTGGTGAGCTTTTCCAGATGCCTATGAAGGGAGTTTAGTGTTGATACTGGTTGAGAACGGCTTAATCTTGTCCTGTACCTGATAGCCACTTCTGCGCTTTTGAGGTCATGCAGGAGATGCTGATGACAGAAGTTTGACCTTTTGTTTTTCCTTTTATCTTTGCTGCAATAGATGTGGCTGGCAACCCCAAATGATAACCCAATGTTTCCAGCTGATGGCTTGGGATTAGTCATCTGAGGCCTACGACCCTAGGCCACCTTCAGAGACAAAAATATCTCTGCTGATCATTATGGTGGCTGTTGGCTTGAGGGCCCATCAATGCAAAGCGAAGACACAACTTACCTCTAACCCTCACAACATGCTAGGTGTCATTAGTATCAGAATTTAATATTTGAAATATGGAAGCCCAGAGGGAGTAAAGAACTTAAAGTCGCCCAGCATAAGACAATATTAATTTTAAACCCACAGCTGGCTTTTTTCCCCAACTATAACTCACTATTCAATCTTGCCCCATCCTCCTTGGTTCCAACAAGTTCCCTCATCTTACAATCCTGGCCTCTGATCTCCCTACCGTGAAGACAGCTTCTAAAGAACAGTCCCCAAATTGGTACCTCTTTCTTGATCCTTGAACATGTCAACAAATCTTACATTTGTCTTTAACATTGAACCTGCTCATTTGCCTTCTAGTAACACAGCTCCACTCTCTGGAAAACAACCATCTTCTCTTCATCACCATCACACACACCCGGCCACCTCTGGATACCCACTTTCAGAGTCTTGGTCCTGTCTTGCGTAGATCCTTTTTTTCACTCACTGACCCAGGAGCTCAGCCACCAGATCTGGCCTCTCACCTCCTATGAGCTTTACTCAGTCTCTATCAATGCCTGGCATCGGGGTAATTGTAACAGACGTCTCTGCTGTCATTATCCTATTTCTTCTCCTAGTGTCGGGTGCACTTAAAATTCCTTCCCCCAGGGAGATTGAAATAAGAATGACCTCTCCCACTAGGATCTCAATGACAAAACTGAGGCAGAGTTCTACCCAGGTCTCGCTGGGGTTTACTGGGCTCCTTAGCACAGGTAAGAGGTTACTTACAGGGGTATGTTTCCTCTTTCCCAGACAGACACCATTTGGAAAACCTTTACCCAGATAGGATGAAGGTTTTCTTCCTGCAGATAGAGCACTCTATCCCACTGTTCCTAGGCCTATATACTTAGTCCCTTCCTGAGGGCTTAACATGCAATTAAGGCAAAGTTGCATTCAACGGATGGCAGGAAGTAGCTAGATAAGTCAGGTGGGGGTCTTGTGACCCTCTTATCTCTATGAGGCTGTATAAACAGTCAACAAAACCAGCTGGGATGACCCTTTGCAATGGCGGTATTGCAATCTGAACTCCACGAGATGGCAGCTGTTTGGCCCGGAGGATTGTCACATAGAACACTGGGCCAAAAATAATCCTTCTAAAGCACCTTTCACTCAGAATCCACAATCTGGCCTGACTCACTTTTCCAGCCTGATTTCCTACAACACCTGGAAGGTACCACTTTTGTCAAACTCTCTGGTTTACTGTTGCAGAGTTTGTGTGCTTAAATCTATTCTGTGAGGGTGCATTAGACAGGAGAGTGCGGGGCTTTGCTGACAATGGATGCCATGGAAACTTTGCAAAGCAAGTAGCATTTGAGCCAATCTTTAGAGATAGGTAGCACTTAGCTGGTTGTCACAAGCAGGAAAATGCCTTCAAAGTAACAAGAAGAGCAATGAAAAGACAGTGGTGGTGCTCAAAGATGATGGCCTGTTTGGGGAACAGAATTATGCAGTGCCCATGGGCCAAACTAGGAGAGGTTTGGGAGTCAGGCAGACTTGAGTTTGGCTCTTAGCTCTGTCATCTGTGTGACCTTTAACACCTAGTTCCTTTAACAATTTGAATCTCAGAGCGATAAATGTGCAAGGCACTCCCTAGGAGGTTTTTGAGAATGGATGGGGAAGAGGTATGCAGAGTTAGGCACTCAGTGCCTTCCATACACCTTCCACACAAGGTGGCTCTTGCTGGAAGGTACCATTGCTAGGATGATGGGAGAGGACAGATGCTGTGATGCAGTAGAGAGAGACGGCCATGTGATGGTACTGAGGGCCTGGTTGGAAGGTATTGAATGGACCTGGACTGGAGATGTAAAGGCTGATGCTAAGGCTATGAGGGAATCCTGGAGAAAAGCACACAAGGATGGAGAGTCCAGGAAAACCTATCAGTCAACCTCCTGCCGGATGGCACATGTGCTTCGGAAGCTTCAAGAGACAGCGGCCAGTCTGGGCAGATTTGCAGCTGATTGACCATAGACACAATCTGTACTGACAGAGGCTCCTCACGGCATCGTGTTTTTATTTCCCAAGAATGGAGGTTATCCCATGGGGCTTCGTTCCTCAGGAGTGCCTACTTGAGATTCTGCAGCATAGCAGAACCTGGTAGCCAAAAGGAAAGAAAGCTCTGGTTTTCCTGTTAACCAGTATGTCACAACATAAGAATACCCCCTCAGAAAGCACTGCAATTCAGTTCCAAACAGTGGGTGTAGTGAAAAAAAATAGGCAGAAAACAGGTGGTGTCAGCATACAGTGTATCCGGGGGATCAGTGTTTGTAACTGTTTAAGGAAACCAAGATGAGACCAATGTTTGGAGTCATAAAAAGTAACTGTTCCTGTTTTCTCAGATAAATTCTACCACAGTAAAATTGAAAACAAAATAAGAGAGAGCCTAAATTGGGCTCTGTCTGCTAATTGGCTCTTCACAAGCATATTCTTATTTCAAAGGTCAGGTTGTGATTTTGATGGATGGGTCAAAATTGTGATGCTTTAGGTTTCTGAGAAATCAGGTCCTAGTAGAGTACACTTTTGCCTTGTCTTCCTTTCCCAAGCATTTCAACCTGTCTTACTCTCATTACCATAAACGTGGACAAGTTAGAAGTTACTTTGTCTCTCTGACACAGAATAAAGCAGAGTCACAGAGAGAATTGAGGCCATACAGCAGGACAGTGGCGGAAGCTCCTGGAGCATCTGGCTTGCATGTGACATGGTTTTGGTGGTCCCACAGCCAGAGCTAAATCAGGGAGCATAGCAGTGCAGGGATGAAATCCGTGGCTGGCAAACCTGGCTCAGGTACCCTACTCCAGAACAGTGTAGCCTTGGAAACGAGATGGCTCCTCTAACTCTCATTTCCCCATTTTTGTTCTGAGGGTAACCTCTACCTCCCATGCGTGTGACAGCGACACGGGGTAACGGAGAACCTTCCCCACATGGTGCCTGCTGCAGCCTGCTACCAGTGGCAACCACTGCCATTAGCCGTTCCCTCTAGAGGGGATGTCTGATTCACAGGGCCTTAAGAAATGATCCCTTAACATGCAGAGATGGGAGAAGAACCCAGGTAGAAACGTCTGTGCTCCTGCTTATAGTCTATGGACCATGTGGCTGCTGTGGCAGAGTGGGAGCTGTGAGACGTGAGGCTACAGAATGGCAGGTAGCGAAGTCCTGCTGGAGGCTCCGTCCTGGAGGAAGGAAGAACAGAGAGCACTGGCTGGGAGTCAGATAGCATTTCTAGACTGAAGGTCCTAGCCCCACATGATGCTAAAGGAAATCCAAGTGGGTTCCTGTTCCTTCTGCTTGAGTGTAATGTAACCTTTTCCTGGTGACATGGTCAATTCTGACTAACCCATCTGAAGCTCACCTCTTGTCATTTACACCTGAGAGTGCAAATGCAATCAATGTCTGCCAACATCATCATTATCATAATCATTATCGTTATTATTATTATTATTATTATTATTATTATTATTATTATTATAGTTTAAGGCAATGTCTCTCTATGTAATCTTGTTTCTCCTGGAACTCTTTATAAACTAGTTTAACTTTGAACTCAGAGATCCACTCATCTCTGCCTTCTAAGTCCTGGAATTTCAGACATGGTGGTACCATGCCCAACTGTTGTCTGTCAATCTTAATAAGTACCTGGGCAGTAGTCTGATGGAAGAAGAAAGCCCTTGGATATTGGGGCACAAGATTATTCTAGAAACCAGGAAGAGTGTGAATGCTTACACACTGTCTATCACATGCACAGCCTTGCCCCCTTCCTTCCTTGGCAAGGACTCCAGTTTCCTCCTCGGCAGAACGGAGTTTGAGCTCAGGTGTCCTGTTTCCACATTAGACCATATCTCCAACTCCAGCATCGCCATGTGTGGGCTTGGCACCAGCTGCTGCCCACTGTTGCATTACTATTTATCATGGATTCCTCACCTTCCACATGCACATCTCATTTCCATCCTTGCCTTCCTCTTTAGTCTCCACGCAGATGCTTGCTGACCCGCTAAGGAGTCATGTCAGCTTCCTCCGCATCATTCAGTGTCCTGTTCGTCCTGCAGACGCTTTCATCTCTCATCTATGGTGTTCTTGTGAATCCTTCAATAGTAGGCTACATATCCAGGAAATGTCTCCCACCACCCTCCACCCCTGTCAGTCCAACCTTGTTCTCGGTATCTCAGGCAGTATCTTACTGCACTACATGGTGAAACTACACTCTGGTGTGTTAGCTTCCTGCTTGATTTATTTTTCCTATTATGCCATCACTATTTCCCCAGCTTACTGCCCCCCCCCCACACCTATTACTCAGTCTTTCCTATTTGACTTGTTCTAGTTAAACTTTCTTCTGGGACCCTTCTCTAACTTCTATGACAACATCATCTCCCTGCATCCCATCCACTAACATCTACTAATGGATTCCTCGGAGCACTCCTCGTTAGCATTAGCACCTGGCATATAGTTGTCACTTTGAACATAACCATTGATTGACTTTTAAAACAAAGAAATCTCTGTGCTCCTGAATACACAAAACCCACAACGTGGCAGGGACTTTTCCCTACCAACCTACCTCTTTCCTCAGCGAGCACTTGATACTCAGATTTCCAGCAAGGGCTAGCCTTGACCTTGGGGTGACCTTTGTTTTTCATTCTGTTTGGCTTCCACTGCTGTGGTCTCCTTATGGGCAGGTAATTACTCCACGAGCTTCGACCATAGGTTCTCCATGGCAGACTCTTTACTAAACTGGAACCATTTGGTTCTGGGCACCGAAAGTCTGAGTATCCTCATGGAAAAAGCTGAGACGGACTTTTTATGCTCCTGCATGTTCAACAGGAGGGACATTAAATGATGAGAGAACTGAGAAGCCTGTGGGCTGTTAAGAGACTAGCTCCTGTAGAATTTTCTGCTCTAGGTTTCGAGAGGTTGAGGGTATGTGGGATTTGATCACAGGAAAAAATCTGATATTGATCCACCCAAGTCAGAGCCAAGTCCTGAGCATTCAGAAGCAATGGCAGAGCTTCTTTGGTCATGGGTAAAGATGAGGAGGACTAGTAGGCTCACTAGGAGTTGACAGGAGTCAGATGGAGACAGCACACAATCTATCACCCCATCCCCCACCGCGGTACCAACCCAGAGCGTTGCCCACTAGCTCTGCAGAAAGAGAGCGGCACGCCAGTGGTCAGTAAAGACATTGTCTCAGAAGTCTGACCTGAGTTTGAATCCTGACCTGACCATGTAGTAGCTGAGTGGAAAAGTCGCTTGTTTCTCCGTCTAGCACTCACTGGCTACTATAAGCAACTCCTCTAGGAAGATGGGTGTGAAGATACAGGGGCCAATGTAGGGAGATATTCAGCAAAAAAACACTTTTTATTTTAAAAGAGAAATAGCGATATTTACTCAACTTCAAGCCTTGGCTAACGCTCTATCTTGACTGTGCTCTTGGTATCTTTAATACCTCTAATTCCTCTCATCCAGCCATCCCCGAGCGCACTTGCCATATCCTTTGGCAAGTGTCACAGTCACCCAATTCAAATCTTGTCCATCAGGAGCACGGGTTATGCTTCAGTACCAAATATTTTTCTCTACGACTTTGGCCAATATTCCTCCCTCCCCCTCCCCTGACAACTCCTTGTAACCCACTTCCCAGATGGTAAAATAAGTTACTGGGCTGTTCTCCTATAACTTCAGGCCTTATAAAAATTTGAACCAAATTATAGATAGGATGCCAACAACTTCTCTTTTCCCAAATCTCCTTCGCCCCAACTCTTACACACACACACACACACACACACACACACACACACACACACACTTCTATATATCCTTCTGGAACATTTATTATTTACACACCACTGAGTCTCCATCGTCCATTTTTCAGGAGTGGCACAAAGTGAATTCTCCCCTGAGAAGAACAAACGAGCGATTGAAAGGATCTCACGCCTGAATGCACTCATTCTGCTCACGGCGGGCCATCATGGCTGCTACCTTTCTGCTCATTATCAAGGGAGCTGGAGTTTGTCATTTGCACCAGATCGTGGCCTCTCCAGAGACCCTCTGGAGAAGGCCTCCTTGGTTACCGTAGAAACGTCTTCCTTCCTGGATGCAGACCCACGAAGGCTCAGGCTGCTGCGACCCAAGAGGGGCCTTGTTTAAACAGGAAAGAGCAGACAGTTTAATGAGTAGCTTTGCAGCTCAGATTCCTACACAGTTTACAGTAGTTGGAGCAATAAAATTCATAATGAATGTTTCTTTATTTTAGTTTTTATGTTTGTTTTCTTCTCTTTTTTGCCCTTTTGTTTTGTTTTTCCTGAGCACTCCAACTGATGGTAGAAGTTTTTAATTACCAGGGAAATAGCATTGAGGAGAAAAAAAAATGCACCATATATATGTACGTATGTCCTGTTTATTCTTTCGTGATATTTCCATGACATACATAATTATTATGTTGGGGTAATAGAGAGTCAAGGAGCTTGAGTTACCAGCCATGGACACATGGCTGTTTGTGAGGAATGGACCTTTCAAATGAGCAACTTCTACTACAAAAATCTGAATTCATTAACGAAGTGGGAGTGTTAAATGTGTGATTTTCCATGGGTAAACATTGTTGGCAATTTGATCCACATAGAAGTATAGCAACGGCTTGCAGGAACATTAATGACTGACCAGGGTGAGGAAACAGTCAAAGAAGCTGGTCGCTAAGCTCTCTGTTAAGGGGACTTTTGTGTTTGGCTGTCTTTGATGGTTTGAGACCTCAAAACCTGTCAGGGAGCTTTCACAACAGGCGTGAAGTCAAGAGAAGACCTACAATGGCTATTTGGTCCCATGGGAGACATCAGGTGCCTTCCTCATGTGTCTACCTGAGGGGCTGAGTCTCCTCTCTAAGTTTCGCTGCCACAGTACATGCTGCGTGAGCAAGGTAAGGGCAAGAGCCATCAAGCCAACTCTAATTTCCAAGCTTGGTGCCTTTGCTGGTGTTTTCTCTTCTGTGGCCCAGAGCAGACTCCTATAAGAAAACCGAAGACCTTTTTGCCACATGGTAGCTGATATTTCTTTACATTTCAGAGGCAGGCTGTCCAGAGAGAAATGTGTCTGAGCTATGGAGAGAGTTTCCATAGTTTTGAGAAGGGGCTAGGCTATTGTGGCACACTAGAGGGGTTGGGATGCTCCCATAAGTCACGAACAAGAAAATAAAAAACCAGTTTAAAGGTGATTACTCTGCAAAGAGCCTGGAAGGGAGTTGGCAGCGGTGGGGGGAGTTCTGAACTGGAGAACTGCCTGGAACCAGGGGCAGGTGATTTTAAAAGGCAGTGGACAGCTTTATCAGGCCACAGAGGCTCTCGCTTGTAGAATTTCTTACACACAGGACAGTTACTGTTGTCTACTGTTCTCATTAAGCCAACAGCAAAAACCCCTCCTCTCTCTTGCTCTCTCGCTCTCGTTCCCCTCCTCTCCCTCCCCCGCCCTCTCGATCTCAAGGGAAAAGTAGATGTTTGGGGGCAGGATTCTTAGAAAACACCCGTTGCTTTGGTCCACAATACAGACCCCACAGTAAATGCTAACTGGCACTTATGAAATGAATGAGTGACTAAATGAACCGATGAATAAATAAAATAGGTAGGGGAAGGACAGATCTCAAGCCTTAGGAGCCCCCACAGACCTCCCTCTGTAGCCACTCACCCCCAAGTGTGCTGTACTGGAAATTTCTCCCAGCTTCACATTCTGTCCCGGTTCCATGGCTGTGTGTAGCCCTGGCCAGTGCTCAGACCTCACACACTGTAGATACCTCTTTTTCTTCCAGAACCTCACTTCTGAGAGACATCTCTTAGCTCCATGTTTTCTTACATTGTTAAACCTACCTGTCTGAGAACGAAGAGGTTCTAACTGACACTAGAGTGTGCACTCCAGAAGGAAGGGAGAGACCAGACCTCTCAGGCCTTTGTTGCTTAGTTTCTTTGGCCACAAAAAGAACGTGTGTAGTGAACATTTGTAAGTGAACATGTGGCTCAGTGAGCTCCAGGCAAATTCTCCTAGACTCTATTGTAGCCTAGTCTGGAAACAGAAATGTCCCATGGTTGTACAGATGACATTGTCATGTGGCTCAGGGGTCCATGCCTCAATTCATCACTGCCATACTGTTACCCTCTGTAAGTCCCACACTACTCAGGATCATATGATGGAGTTTTATAAATTATGGTTTAGACAAGAGTTTGGATGGATTAAAAGCTTTCTGTACATGAGGGTTGTCCCTAGTGAGGCATGTTTCTGAAAGTGTTTTGTACAGCACTGACTCTATATCACATTAGTAGCACAAGGATGCTGGGTTTCCCGGGACTGAGGGTGATGCTAACATGGCTCTAGGCGCTACTAAATTTCCCTTTTTATGGTCAAGGTGCTGGAGATCTATAGTATGCCCAAGGACACTTAGGTCAGGATGAAAGTCTTACAATATGAAATTGTGTATTTGGGCTGAAAGCTTGAATTTTTATATTAAATATGGCTACCACACAAGGACAATCCCATCAAAGACTTGAGAAGGAGTAAAATTGATTACCTGCATATACAAGGAGTGCAGGTTAGCAGCTGCCCGAATGAGAAGATGACAGAGACAGTTTGCTGCCTGAACAGTCACCCAAAATTCTCTATAACATTGGAACATCATCTTCAGCTTTCTGGATAAATATATCTGACAGACATATTTATGAGGCAGGGACTATTGAGGACTTGCTTACCTTGTCTTGGCAGAGTTTGGCCATTGATTCTACCTGCATCCAAGCTTGCCCACTTTTATGCAGAAATTTGTCTGTGGCAGAAACAAGAACATTTTCTCCAGTGGCTTGTTTGCCACATTTGAAGCCAACTCCATAAGGAAGTTCTTTGATGTTCATTATCTTCTTTGAGGTGGGCTGGGTGTTGCCAGGAATTAACCTATCTCATTGTAAATCTATCTTTGAAATAATAAAAACATCTTTAAATGCCATATTCTATATGTCTCTGAGGTTTTTGAAGACCTTATCTAACTATTTTACCTTATCTTTCTATAGGATCATATCTATGTGTTACACCTAAGATGTATATTCTTGTGATAAAAATAGACTAGTAATTGATATGACCATAATTTGATGACGTAACAATTTACTTGTATAACTTACTATCGTAAACAGCCTGCAATAACACTTTTAACGTATTGGAAGTAAACCTTGTATTATAATTGAGTTGTATAGGTATAATCCCGCATATTAGAGTAGAAATATATATGTGTGTGTGTGTGTAAAGAATAATCTTAAATTTGAGTTCTATATCAATGTACATAAAATTAAATTTAATGTGCACCTATATACAAAATTCTATACCAGTGAATTAAAAATAACCTTGTGAGTAACAACTGAGGCAATAAGTTGCAGAGTACATTCATTAATCTACTTTTTGTCCTATCATCCCTTTGTATTTCTATATTCCCACTTCTTTCTTTTCAACCCTTATCTCCAAACCCCAAAATGAAAGATAAAGGAAAGGAGAGGCATCCCTGAGTCTAACTGTGTTTTCTTTCTAAGTAAGACCAATAATAACTTACAACTAACTCCCAGTGAAAATAAACATATATCACTCAAAAAAGCAACCTCAAACCTACCCAACCCCCCTTAAGAGAAATGGGGCATTGTTCTCTTAAGGTTTCTTCTGCCTGATTTGGGACTAACAATACCTTTGTAGGGGCCCAAATGAAATTGGGGGAAATGGTTAAACAAGCTAGGAATAACATTTGTGGTCCAGCTTCTAAATGTTGATAAATTCCAGGCTTAATATAAGTCCTGTGTGGAACAGTCTGACATGATGGACCAACTGGGATTGGAAGCTTTCTTCAAAACTGTCCTGGGAGCTGTCCTGTTCTGATGAGGTACAGCAACTGAAGCACTTGATGCTTGGAACATGAAGGATGCAGGATGTCAGTGTCCAACATGCTGAGATGAATGAATCCTGTCTGGTCTGCCCCAGCATCAGTGTCTGGTTCTTCTGTTCTGGAAACATAATTTCTCACAAGCATTATACAGTCCTAAAATTATAAATGTATAAGGTGTGCAAGATGCGTAGAACAATTAAGGCTGATTCTCTGCTCTTTGTATGCGCAGAAAAAAAAATCTGTAAATCTTCATTCAAACCATACGAAGAATGGCATCTAATAATGAATCACAGGGATTCTGTAGCCAACAAGAAGCCTTGTCTATGCAAAGACATTCATGCCTCCACCAGTCTCAGAGCTATTCCCATGTAGTGGGATCAGCAATGTAAGTTACCTGTGTGTTCTGTGATTTGAATTCTTCACATCCTGATTGTGCCTCCCTGCCTCATCCCCTAGTCCTCAGAAAAGGGAGCCCTCCTGCCCTAACATCTGGCCTCTACCCATCAAGTCTCATATATGCTACCTGTATCCTCTTCCTCTTGGCCTGGAAAGGCTGCTCTACCAGGGGGAAGTGACCAAAATGACCCTCACTATTTATTACATGTAAAGTGGGGATAATAATTTCCCCAGCTTAGGAAAACTGTCATGTGATAGAATGAACACATCTAAAACTTTTTCATATTTGTATTTTTTTTATTTAATAAGCACAACACTTGTTTTTTTTTTTTTTGCAAATTTTAGCTTATGTAGTATTTCAAAAGATGTTTAAAGTTAAGTAGCTTGTGGTTTGATATTTTAAAAATTAAAAGAAAATTAAATTATGATATTATGCATTTTCCTCTTGAATAAGTTCTTTTTCTAAATTTAATAGAGTAAATGAGAAAAATCAGTATGCACACAATACATTCTATGCTTCAAAGTAACTGAAAATAATTTCCCTAGTTCATGGGAGTTGTCACATGACAGAACAAACACGTTTCCCCCCTTTGCCATTTTGGTTCCCCATTCAATTTTTTAAACCAAAATAACCCTCCAAAGTTGAATATGTCATTTGTTTTTATGCAACAGTTTCAGTCCTAAGGAAGTTAATGGTTAGCATAATTTACAGTTCCCACGACGTCCTGTGAATGTTTGGAGAATATGCACACGCTGCCTGTTTTTATTAAAATACGTAAGTCAAGTGGGTGGTAGTCAGAGGTAACCATCACTTCTGTTTTTGAGTGGATTAAAAGCACAAGTATCAAACTTTGTCTTTTTACTTGTATTATAAATGAAATTTATAGGAAAAGTCTCTCAGGGTTAATACTGTAATATATTTAGTTTTTAGCTCTCCCAGTTGGTAAAAATGTGTGAATGGGAAAAATTCTTGTAATTTGCAAGATGCAGAGAAGTCCTTGTAATTAATGTAGTCAAAAGGGTTCTTGAATTTCCTGTGTGGAAATCGGAAATCCGATTGGCTTGCCACAGACCTGTTTGGCTTGGTGTGAGGCAAGCTTGGTAGAGCTTTATCTGGCTGTGGAGTAGATGCAGTTGTTAGACTGTTAAGAACACTGCTTTCTGTGATCATAAAAGCTCGAGAAAGAGTCCTTGGTGCACTTCCCGGAGGGCACAGTGAATGACTGTTACCATTGGTCAGGCGAGAAGATGAGGTATATTGGACAAGGTGGCGCACATATGCAAATATGATTTACTAGGTTGGCTTAAAAGGCTGTGGTCTGGCTGTTTATCAAAAGAAAGGCCAAGAGTCTCTTATTGTTCAGTCCACGAGCCTGGATGTCTCAGATGGTCTTGACTCTGTATTGGAATCTTTAACAAATGGATTCTAATGGCAGCCAAGGAACATGTCAGCCATAGCATAGATTACCTTGCCAGTGAGAGAGCGTGAGGGCAAGCAGGCTAAGGGTGAAAAAGATTCCTTCTTTCATATCCTTCTATGTGGGCTGCCATCGGAAGATATGTCCAAAATGTAGGGTGGGCCTTCCCACCTCAAATGACCCAATCAAGAAAAGCTCTCGTAGGCATGCCCAGATGTTTTGGGTTTTAGTTAGTTCCAGATGTACTCAAGGTGACAACCAAGATTAGCTAGCACATGGCCTTGACTTGGCTCTCACGCTGCTAGTGTTTTCATAAGCACCACCTACGCTGTGGAACAGCACCCGGGTGGCTCTCTCTTCAGACTGTCCCAGCATCAGGTGGACCTGGCAGCTGCATCATAAATTCTTAGATATCACTCTCTCTACAACCACTTGTCTCTTTCTGATTGACTCACAGCTGTCCCAGGTATTTAGCAGCCAGTGAGAGGCACGCCTGGTCCTTCGCTGTATTCCCCATGTAGGACAGGGTGTGGTAACACCAACAGTTGCCACTTCCCAAACACTTGCTCTCTCTCTCTCTTCTCATGACTGGACATGGATTAGTTTCTTTGATCTTCACAGCAGTACTAAGAGATGGACACCGGTAACTATCTCGTTTCACAGAAAAAGCAACAGGAGCAGCATACTACGTTAACCACCCAGAGAAGAGAGGACACAGTTCAGACTTGCTGCAAAACTATCACAGACTGTGTTTCTGGGGGCTTGTGTGGAAATTGAATTTGAGGTGTGACATGCTTACAGGAAATCAACATCTGGGAGGAACCAGCATCAGAGGGTACACGTTTTCCTTTTAGAGTTTATTTAACTTGCTTAGTCTACAAATCAGAGCTGCCTTATAAAAAGGATTCGGCCCTGAACGTCCTTCCAGCTGATGGGATCCTAATGGTGTTGGCATTTGGAGCCTTTATTTATCACCCTTTCCACAGCTGGCTAGACTGTTCTGTATTTTGAACCTGAAAAGTTCATATCCGTGCCATTCATATGTAATAGGGTACCTCTCAGAGCAAACACAATGACCATTTCCTAAATTAACCACGTGATTAATACTTAGAGTAATAGCTATAACTCATTGAGCTATTAATCATGACTAAATAATAAATAAACAAACAAATAAACAAACACCATTAGAATACACTGACACTAACACCATATCATATAATCTCATTACCAATAATGAGATAAAAATGAAGCAAAAACAAATTGGTAACAATTAATAAGCGGGAGAAGTGTAATTTTTTTCCCAGTTCCTCCTGACACCGAGTCCACAAGTCTAACCTCTGGGTTATTTATATCTCTTCTCAGATGGATTTCTGGGAGCTTCTGTAGAAAAGAAACCAAAAGTTCATCAATTTTATGACACCCTAACACAGAGCACGTGTTGAATGTGAAGTAGTCAAATGGTCTCTTCATCTTCCATGAAAACAAGCCTTTAAAAAAAATAGAAACTACCAAAATAATTAAATAATTTAGCAAGTGGATGGGGACAACTGAGGATTTAACGAGGCATATTAAAGCTCTTAATCTATCTTCGTCTAAAATCTTGGTGAAGTAGGACGTGTTGGTTAAAAGAACAGGCAGAAGGGAAATGCACACACGGAGAGATGTGCACAAGCGCCTCAGCAGTGGCGTGGACCTGTCAGTCAGGGCCGGTGAGAAGCCGCACGCTTTCATAGACAGAGGACGGGCCTAGCGTCTGGGAGGTTTTCACTGAAGGCATTTTTCAGTGGTCTGAGTTGGTCGCTGACAAACGACTAAAATTATTTCCTAACGGGAGGAGTTGTAGGAGATGATCCCTGCGTGCGGCAGTTCCGTAAGCTTCAGGTAGAAGTGGGAGGTGACACTCTGAGAAAGCGGAGTGTAGGAAGTAGGCACAAAGGAAGAACCATGCTGTGGAGTAGAGCTGAGGAGACGGCCCGGTTGGTAAACTGCCGGCTGCACAGTTTCCACTAGTGGGTAGAAAGGTAGGATGCGCAGGCCCTGAAGCTTCATGAGGCATACCTGAGGAGGCTGGGCAGTTGGAAACACATTCAACGAATGCGAACAGCTCTGGGAAAATGTATCGGCAAGAAGAAAGCATCAACAAAGAACCAGGAGAATAAAACGAGCTCAACCCAATTGATAAAATGCTATAAGGAATAATATCTTATACAGGCCCGATACTCCTGACAATATTTTATACCCTATGGAGGAGAAGATAAACTCGGAGAATTGCACTTTCATTTTCCACCTCTTGTGGAAAGGGACCACAGCTTAGAGATTATTTATGTCTGACTCTGTCTGTTTGGAATTCTCTGCTAGGAAGCGCATTAGAAACTCACATGGCAGAGAGAAGTAGTTGAAAATAAAGCCGAAGTGCAAGGCCCACTGATGCTTCTGTGGGACCAACATGAAGAGGTCTCAGGTCACGCTTAGGAACTAGGTTTGAATGGCCAGAGTATCTAACTGTCTATGCACCTCATGGATTAAGAATCCGCTGCGGAAATGCTAAGTGGCTTTGGGTGTTTTGAAGATGCTACGTGAGCTCATCTCTGTGCCTTTGTGTAAATTCCTCTCCTTACATAGCATGCCCAGCACTTGACAGCAGCTGCCCTTCATTCCCCACCAGGCCCACCCATCTGGATAATGATGGCATGATCACCATTCTGTAAGCACCATATCCAAAGCACCACTTTTTTCTTTATTTTTTAATTAATTAATTTATTCAGATCACAGCTCAATTGTTATCCCATCACTTGTATCCTCCCTTTCCTCCCTCCCTCCCACACTCACCCTATTCCCTTCCCCTAGGTCCATGACTGAGGGGCATCTCCTCCCCCACTTTATGGTCACAGGCTATCAAGTCTCATCTTGGTAGCCTGCCTATTCCTCCTTTGAGTGCTCCCTAAAATCCCCACCAAGGGGAGGTCATCAAATATGGGGCACCAGAGTTCATGTCAGAGTTACATGGAACTAGAAAGGACCATACTGAGTGAGTTAACCCAGAAGAAGAAGGGCTCACATGGTATATACTCACTTATAATGGATCATGTCCCATGAAAGTCGTCACTTACCAGGAGATTGGGATAGATGTGAGGACATCCTACTGGGACTCTTGGTAAGAGAAATATGGGAGATAGGGAAATAGAAGGATCCAGAGGATCTTAGAAACCTACAAGAAGAACATCATAACGGATGGATCAGGGCCCAGGGATGTCTGCTCAAACTGTTGCACTAGCCAAGGACAATACAAGTAGTAAACATCGAACCCCTACTCTTATCTACCCAATGGACAGGACATCCTCCACAGTTATGTGGAGAGCGGGGACTGACACTGACAAAGCACCACTTTAAGCCTCAGTCACGTGACATTAATGTGCAGAAGTACAACCCAGGATCTTGTCGTGGAAAATGCAACTTTGGATTTAGTTGGGTCTGTGGTCCTGTTTCTTTAGCAAGGTCCTGGCTGCTGCTGCTGTTGCTGCTGTAGAGCATGCTTGGAGTGGAAAGGTCGGGTCATTTAATAACACTTATCCGCTTGCTTGTCAGCTCCGACCAGGGAATCTTTAACATTTATATTGCGTAATGTAAATCTGGCGTGGAATAAGATACCCAGTAAGCTTCCTGTGGAGAAATATCATTATCTCACAGTTCATTGCCTCTATCTAAATTATTAGCACCATCATACGAGGAAGGGAAGTTGAATAACCAGTTGGGAAGTGACAGACTCAGAAGTTCAAGCCAGCTCAGCTAACAGAAAATGCTGGGTACTGTGCACTCCACCGTTTGCGTTCCTAAGAGAGGGTGCAACGCAGGTGAGGTCTGAGAGCAGAGAAGCATGAAAAGAATTAATAAATGCAAGTGTTCCTGACACTGTGTCTCAAAGGCTGGACCTTTACGGTCTTCGCCTTAGAGAACACAGCTGATCTAGAGTTGCAGGAAATCCTTGGTCTTGAGAGATTTGGACCACACTCCAAACTTCAACGTTCCGTACCGTTCCCACAGCTGAGTAAATACGACACATGGAATTGTTGAGCCCGCCAGTGATTTCATGAATTAATTCTCTCTCGGTGCTTATGGTGTTTTGTGCTTTCTTTTCAAAGCACCTTACAATAGCTAATTATTTAAGCTGCTTTATAACCCTTCGAGGAAGGATGGGATGTTATTCTGCGGTGAGCTTGAGGGAGGCAGCGGTGGGAGAGAGGCAGCCTTCCAAGGAGAGAGGAGAGGGCAGGTTCCATCTTAGTGGACCCATAGGGGTTTGTTACTAAGAAAATCTTGCCTGTAGACAGGACAAGAGCATCTTGTGACTTTATGAGCAAGCAGATAAAAGAGCAAAGGCCATTTCTGGTACTTCACCACGAGGTTAATAGCTACGTAGCAGGTAGTGATCTATGCTACACACCAACACAAGGCCACTTGGATGGTGATGATACAAGTAGCAGCTAAGCTCCTGCTCACTGAGGACAGGCACTGTGCTGGGTGCTGCAAATGCCTGGCCCCTTTAAATCCTCACAACGTGTGCATCCTTGCCCCTGGGTTGTACAATTCTTGAATCACCCAAGTCATGTCCACCATATAAGACTGGAGTTGAATCTTGGGTTCAATCTCCAGAGCTGGGATCTCGGCATTCAGCTCCACTAGCTACATCATGGACTCTCTCTCTTGGAACATCTTTCCCTCATTTAAAAAAATGGGAATAATAATACGTACTCTGTAGGGTGATATGAGGATTTTCGGTGATAACATACTGAATATGGAGAAATCATGACCTTGAAGGCAAGGCAGACCCTAGTGTGAGGTTTTTTTGTTTTTTTTTTTAATACTTAGCAAACATATCTAACATTGGTACTTAACGTTATGGGTCTTGATTTTCTTCCTTTCTTTCTTTCTCTCTCTCTTTCTTTCTTTCTTTCCCATAAACTCATTTTATTCTAACTTAGTCACAGATTAAAAACTCCACACAACTGATTTAAAGAAGTTACTTGCCCAGGCCCACTCTCTATTGTACCTCCATGAATTTCTGTATTGTTGGAATGGCCGTTCAAAAGCAGTGGAGCTTCAGTTAGGGTTTTACCCTTTCACCATCAATCACATAACTTTTTCTACTTCAACACATAGGAAATGGAATCAACTTATCTACCATGGAAGAAAGAAAACAAACAAACAAACAAAAAACAGGACAGAATTAAAATCAGACAAAAATTGGCTTTGTCACATTTTCCATGACCTTTTGTCAAAATCCCCTCCTTCCTTCCTTGTCACACTGTCTTGGTCTTATACTGTACCCACACTCACACCTGTTAGACATATTATTGGATGGGATAAGAATATCCTGGAACACGTGGGTTTTTTCCTCCCTTTGTGAGTCTGGACACCTTGCTTAATATCATTATATTTTCCAAACCTATCCTTTTTTTCCCTGAAAAAATTCATTATTGCATTTTTAAATAGTTGAATAATATTCTGTTTGTTAATGTGTCACATTTTTGTTTTCTTTTCATCTGTTGATGGACAGCTAGGTCGGTTCCACTGCCTTGCAATAATAAAAGATGAGGGTGCTAACTACTCTAGGCTAGGGTGTGGAGTTACTTGGGTATATGCCCAGGAGTCAAATAGCTGGGTCAGATGGTAATTCTATTTTTAATTTTTGAGGAACCTCTAAAGTAATCTCCATAATTTGCACTCCCACAGCAGTGAATAAGACTTCCTCTTTCCCCACATCCTCTCAGACTTTTGTTATCTCCCTTCTTGAGAGCAGGCGTTCTGTCTGGCATGAGGCGGGATCTGAAGTTGTCTTCATTTGCATTTCCCCGATGACTAGAGATGCTGACTAACTTTTGCGACAGTTATTGACTGCTGGTATTTCTTCTTTTGAGAACCATTTTTTCCTTTTGTTGACTGGCAGTTGCCTCCTTGAATGTTTAAATTTGCCGTTCTCTGTGAATTCTGTATATTAAGCCCTGTCTGAGGTACAGCAGGGAAAGCTTTTTCTCCCATTCTGAGAGCTGTTTGTTTGGTCTCCTGAATCTTTTTCCTTCCACCCAGTCCTGTTGAGAGGAACAGGAAAATTTGTAGGCAGCTTTAATAAGCCAGTACAAGAACATCTGCATTTGTAAAGGCAACTGCTCTTCCTATGTAAAAAAAAAAATGAGTTGGAGAATTGTGCATGAACACTGACATATGATTTGTAGCCACAGTCGTAGTCCAAGTGGGAGAATAACTAGCCTCAGATTTGGCTCTTCAGTGGGAAAAATGGATGGATTTGAGAAACTATTAGAAAAGTAGGAAGAATGCCACGGTGGTGTGACTTGGGCTCTGATGGGGAGAGGAGTATTGAGGACCACGCAGTGTCAAGGTTGCCGCCTCTTTCTAACTTCTTCATCTCAAAAACACACGAAACGCTTTGTAAGGTGCTGCTGTTTATTATCTGTGGAAACATTCACAAGTAAGTTAATTATACACTCATAAGCCAATTAGTACATGACCTGTTGCCCAAAGTAGATCGTCAGATCCTAGAGCGAGTAGAAAGTGTGCATGTAATTCATATGATACCGTACCCATCCCACGACTGCCAGCTGTGCTTCTGTGTAGAGGCTCGACCTCCATGCTCGCCTTTGCACTCCTCCCTCTTGCTTTTATGTTGCAGGAGACTGGGGGCTTGGTATCTAGCCAGCATCTAGCTAGGTGAGAGATTGGAGGCTGGGAAGAAGAGAGGAGCCTACCACTTCTGTGGCCTCTAAGGATGAGTCATCCTGCTTTCAGCCCAGCGACCCTAGTTCCTGGGCAAGGCTCCGCTCCCCTCTCTTGCTGCCTTCTGGAGTGCCTCACAGTCTTAAGCACCCCTCACCTCGACCACCACTTCCTCATATGACATTTTCCTTTTTGTGACACATAGCTTGTTTCTTTGTTTTTGTTGTTTAACAGATCAAAGTCTCACTAAGATACACTCAACCAGGTCCAATTTTGCAAGTTGTCAAATAGAATTCTTTTCAGTAAAAACAATGTTGTATACATTTTGAAACATGAAAAGATACACTAAGAAAGATACTATCCTATAAATACAAACAAATCCAAAATCATAAGCAGAGAAAAATTTAATAACGCTCTTTCAACTTTATTTTTTCAGCTGACTGAGACTCAGAGTTGGCATAAATGGTTATCGGTTGTGTTCTTTAACTGGAATTTAGTTAGCTTTAATTACAAGAGGAAACATTCCCCAGTAGAGATGGAGACAAGAGTAAGCAGAATTTAGAGGAACAAGTAACATATTCTGGAAAAAGCTTGCCATGATGTCATAGTATTACATGCTAGCTGGGCAATTTTATGGATAGTTTAAATTTTTTTATTTCACTTGGTCATAGTTTTATAAAAAGCAGTGACGTCATTGGCAATGAATCCACCTATGCTGTTTAAATGTTTATGTGGCTTTGTCTCTGTGTCTCCTACAATAACAATTTTTCCAAGATAAACTTAATAGATAGTAATTGATCAGTGTGCTTACTAGTCTTTAAAAATGCACAGGATTACTAGTATATATATATTATATATATATATACTTAAAGGCTTATTTTATTTTTATTAACGTTTATTCATATGTACACATGCATAAATGTAGGTATCTCTGGAAGCCAGAATCAGATGTCAAATCTCTTGGAGCTGGAGTTACAGGCAGTGGTGTGTCACTCAACATGGGTGCTGGGAACTGAACACACGTCCTCTGGAAGGGCAGCAAGCGCTCTTAACCACTGAGCCGTAATCCCCCCTGCTATATAAGTTTTAAAAACAGAATACATAGATACAGGACAGCTCTTTGATGACCCTGCTTTGAAACAAATATCTATTTGAAAATAATCCATTAGGACAAATGCCACACAACAAAGCTATAGATCTGTCTGCAGTGGACTTTGATATTTCCACAATGTGACTTAACTGCAGCCCCCAAACAGTTCCCATCACTGTAAGCAAAAAGCTTGACCTATTAAGCACTTTCTCTTCTTTCCCCTAGCCTTGGTAACAACGGGTCTCCATCTGCTCTCTGTGGACTTAGGTTTCTAGACATTTCATCTGAACAGAGCCATACAGTATAAGGCATTTCTGTCTGGCTTTGTCATACAGTATTTTGAAGTTCATCTAGCCGTGACAGGTATCAGCACTTCACTTCTACTTATGGAGGAGGAACAACCCATTTGTACGTATTTGTTTATCCTTTTATCTGTTGGTGAGTATTCTGGGTGCTTCCACTCGGGTAGTTATGGAGGTGGGAGCCTGCACTTGTTTGCGTACCTGCATCCCGTCAGTCCTTCTGGGTGGAGTCTAAAGCATAGAACGTGGGGTCATGATGGTAATTTTCTGCTCAACTCTTTGAGGAACTGCCAGACTATTTTCCGTAGTGGTAAACCATCTTACACTCTTAATAGCAGCGCACAAGAATTCCAACTTCCCCACATCCTGACCAATACTTGTTCTTTTCTTCATCTTCAAAATGGAGATTTTGAAGTATTACATTCTTCGCAGTGGGTGTGAAGTGGTACCGCATTGTGGTCTGTGTCTGTAGTTCCCTAGAGACTAATGATGTTGATCGTTTTCATATGTGTTTCATGGACATGCACATGACTGCCTTTGATGACGTGTCTATTGTATTTAGTTTCCCTTTTTAATACGAGCTGAGAAATTGTGCATGCTAAGCATTTATGAGATTTGCATTTGCAAATAGTTTTCTCAATCTTTCAGCTGCCTTTTCACTTTCTTGTTTAATGGTCTTAGCTTTGGATAGTTGAAAATTCTGAGGATGACTAATCCATTTTATGGTTTTATTGCTCCTGCTTGTGGTATCATCTATTGTGAAATTATTATACCTAAGTATCTACAATTCCGTTGCTCCTGCTCTTGGTATCGTATTTAAGTATCTTATCTAAACACAAAAATTGATCTTTTCCCCATATTTGAAAACCTTTAAAATGCCAGGCCACGGTGGCACATGCTTTTAATCCCAGCACTTGGGAGGCAAAGGCAGGGGGAATCTCTGAGGTCTAGGCCAGGTGGGTCTACAGAGTGAGTTCCAGGACAGCCAGAGCTACGCAGAGAAGCCCTGTCTTGAAAAACAAAAACAAAAATAAATGAACAAAAAGAAAAGCTTGAAAGCAACATTTGTTTACTTGCATGTGGCACGTGTGTGTGTGTGTGTGTGTGTGCGCGCGCGTGCATTTATATGTGTGTTTGTAAATTATGAAACTACATAAGAAACCATCAGTGGAGGAAGGAACCTTATGGGAGTGGCAAGTAGACAGGTAGTAAAACCCTAGGGGAGCAGAGGTGAGTAGGTGGAGGACGAGAACCAGGAGGTAGAGTGATGGAGGGGATCAAAAGACTACATTCTAATTGTACATATGTGAGAAAATGGTGAAACCCATTACCTCATAAAGTAATTTTTTGTTTGACATATCTGATGAACACAGCTATCATTTTTTCCAGCTTAATATATTGAAAATATAACTGAGTCAATAAATTAAATGCTTTTAAAACAAATTTGTGTCTTATATTTGCATATTTATAGGTGTGTGTGTATTCAAATTCTGTATGTGTATATGACACACTTGTGTATAAAGTTGTATATAACCTAAAAGACTTACTCTATGGTTTTCAGGGCTGGCAAAAGGACACTTTATCTGCTTTACACGTGTGTGTGTGTGTGTGTGTGTGTGTGTGTGTGTGTGTGTGTGTGTGTGTATGTGTGTAGTTTAGGTTTCACATATGAGAAAAGGCATGATATTTATGCTTCTAAGTATGGCTTATTTTTTTTTAACACAACAACTTCTACTCACATCCATTTTCTTACAAATGTGATTATTTTCTCTTCTGAATAGTTGCACAAAATTTCATGTGCATCATGTCTTTTTGCTTTAATCTTCTATTAATGGACATCTAGGCGGTTCTGTATCACGTCAACAGTGACTGTCACAGCTGTAGAAGTAGATGTGGGTTACAGTCCTGTGGGTGCATCCCCAGAGTACTACAGCTGGGTTATGATGCAGTAACAGTTTCAGTTTCTTGAGGAAACTTATTACCACCATTCTCAAACTGTGGGTTGTGACCCCTTTGGGGTCACATATCATATCCTATATACCAGATATTTACATTACAATTCATAACAGTAGCAAATTACAGTTATGAAGTAGCAATTAAAATAATGGTATGGTTGGGGTCACCACAATGTGAGGAACTGTACTAAAGGGCGGCAGCATTAGGAAGGTTGAGAACCACTGCTCTATACTGATCTCTACGGTAGCTGCACCGGTCTACTTTTCAAACAGTAGTAAACAAGGCTCCATTCTCCCTGCTCTCTTGCGAGCATTTGTTGTGATTATTTTTTACGATACTCTTCTTAGAGTTGAGATGGAATCTGAAAACAGTTTTAGTCTGAGTCTCCCTCCTGACTAAGGATACTGAGTATTTTTCAAGTATTTTTTTCTTTTTTTCTTTTTTTCTTTTTCTTTTTCTTTCTTTCTTTCTTTCTTTTTTTTGGCCATTTTATTTCTTCTTCTGAGAACTCGCTGCATTGATTGGATGATTGTATTTTCTCTGGTTTTTAATTTTCATGGTTACTTGCATATTCTGGGCATTATCCTCTTGTCTGAGGTGTAGTTGCTAGAGACTTCTTCCCGCTCTGTAGCCGATGTCCCCACTTTGGTGATCATTTTCTTTGTTGTTTCGAAGTTTCTTAATTTCATGTAACTTTGTCAGTTCTTGGCATGATTTCCCCTGCTTTTGCAGTGCTGTTCAGGACAGCCTTGCCTATCTCTACGTCTTGAAATGGTTTACCTATGTTTTTGTGGCAGTTTATACTTAGGGTATTCCATTAAGCATTTGTTTTTTTGTGGAGAACGGGAGCTAGGGCTTTAGGTTCATTCTCCTACATATTTTCTCAGCACCAGTTCCTCAAGCCTGTCTTTCCTCCAATATATGCTTTTAGTAGTGTACTATTGCTTTTCTGTTACCACGGCAAAACATCACGAGCAAGGCAACTTATAAAAGCAGGGGTTCACCGGGGCTTTTGGTTGCAGAGGGTAAGAGTCTCTCCCAGTGGGGCAGGCATGGCAGTACTGAGCTGGAGCAGGAGGCTGAGAGATGGGCCTTAGCTACAAACACTGTTGTTTAACTGGAGGCCGGGCTATAAACGCTCAAAACTCAACTCTAGCGAAGTATTTCCTCAAGTAAGGCTGCACTTCCTATAACTTTCCCAAACAGTGACACTAAGTGGGACCAATGGAAGACAGTGCTCATTCAAACCAGAGACTACAAACGGCTTCATTGAAAAATTAGGTGATTCTGACTGTGAGTTTATTCTGGGTCCTTTACCTTATTCCATTGATCTATATGTCTATCTTTGAGACAGCTCCATACTGTTTTTGTTAATATGGCTCTCTAGTAAAATTTGGGATTGGATATTGTTGTTCCTCCAGCCCTGCTCTTTCTGCTAAGGGATACTCAAGCTATTTACAGCTGTATGGGCTCTGCTATAGTGAGCTAACCGTTTATCTCTGGAAGGATACCAGCTTAGTCAGGAGCATGCTCTTGAGTTCTATTTGCAAGAATTTGGTTGAGAACTTTGCATAGATATATTTTATGAAGGAAATTGGTCTGTAGCTCTTTCTTTGTTTTTCCTGATCCTGACTTTAGCATGAAGATAATACTGGTTTCATAGAATGAGTTTCTTGTTCTTGCCTTCCTTACTATTTTATGAAACAGTTTGAAGAGCATTGGTGTTATCTCCTATTCAAAGAATTAGTAGAATTGTGCAATGGACCTTTTTGATCCTTAACGTTTCTACACTAGGAGTTTTGTTTTTGTTTTTTTTTTTAATTATTGCTTCAATCTTGGTGATCAAAATGGGACTTGTTTAAGTCATTTGTATCTTTTTGGTTAATTTAGTTGATCATATATATGTAAGAATTTATTCATTTATTCTAGATTTTTTCAGTTTAAAAATGTTTCAAAGTACTCTTTAATGTTTCTTTGTATTGTATTGGAAACTGTGTTAACACTCTTTTTATCTTCAATTTTATTATTTGGGGTCTTTCTTTTGATCAGTTTGGCTAGATGTTTGTTAAAATATTTCCCCCCAAACCAACTCTTTATTCTATGCCACCATTCTTATAATCTCTGTCCCATTGATTTCAGCCCTAAACTTTATTAATTCTTGCCATCTGCTGTTTTTTTCAACGTGAATTGATCTTGTCTGTTTATTTGAGATCCGATTGTTTTTAAGTGCAAACACTTGCAGCTACGAAAGCTTTCTCTTAGAGCTTCCCTAGCTCTGCCCCCCCCCCCCCCCCCCGCACACACACACACAGGTGAGCTGCCTTTCACTTTCATTACACTACAGGGCCGTTCGCTCTCCTTTTTGATTTCTTTAGTGACACATTAGTCTCAAGGGTGTGTCCTTCAGTTTCCATTTGTTCATGTAGTTCCTATAGTTTTTCTTGCTATTGATTTCTATCCAAGATTATTTTGACTCCTTTGTATTTGGTAAGACTTTATTCATGGTTTAGAAAGTGGTCTCTTCCAGGAAAGATTCTAGGCTGCTGAGGAGGGCATGTATTCTGTTTCGGTGGGATGGTATGTTTGTAGATATCTGCTAGTTCTGATTGCTCTAGAGTATAGTTTAATTCAGATTTCTTTGTTAATTTTTAATTTGCATGGCCTAGCTAGAGACGATAGTGGGGCTCTGAAACCATCCACTGTAGTTTTATCAAGACCTATTCCACCTTTTAAATCCATTGATGCTCATTTTGTAAACGTGGTGCATATACATTTACAATTGCCATATCATCTTGATGAATTACTACTTCTATCAGTGTCATGGCGTATGTAATCTCGCTGGTCAGTTTTGTTTGAAATCTACTTCGTTCTAGTATCAGGATAGCTTATTTCTGTTGACTTGTTTCTCATTCTTTAACCCTCATCCTGTGGTGTCCTTACCAGAAAGCTTGTCACATAGAGGCAGCAGAAGACTTGATCTAACTTTTATTACTTCTCACAGCCAGTATGTGTCGGCATTGGTGAGTTAAGATAATTTATATTTAAAGTTATTACTAAGCAATGCTTACTAGTTCTTAGAGTTTTCTTGGTTGTTTTGCTGGTTGATTGGATGTGGAGGAATGCTAAGTGAATGTATCAACCATCAATAAAGCGCTGTTTAGCCAATCAGCTGGGCAGAAGGACAGGAAGTGGAAGGCGGGACTTCCTGGAGGAGAGGAGAAAAAGTTTGACAGTTGGAGAGGAAGGAGGATTTTTGGATGGTTGGAGGAGGACGGTGGGAACTGGACGCAGACCGGCCCAGGGGTCATAGTGGTAAGTGTTTGGAATATATGTGTGTTATAAGGTTTAGAGTAGTTTGTTTAGTTTACGAGTAGATTAGAATCAGTTCAGACTCTGCCTGGAGAAGTGCTGGCAGCTTTAAAGTACGTTTTAGTCTCCCTGTGTCAGTTATTTGCTTTTGTAGGCCGAATGGATACAAAACACTGTAACAGTTGGATCACTGTTTTTTTTTTTTGTTTGTTTGCCTTTGTTATTCCTTGTTAATATCTCCTGTCTGCTGACTCATTGTATTTGACATGATAAATTCCTTCCTAGCTCTCTTTTGTTCAACAATAACTCTTATAAACTTTATTCTTTTGAAGACTCTTATTATCTATCTTTGGCTGACCTGGAACTTGCTATTGAACCTACAAAATTCTGAATCTGCTTTTCTACTGCTGAGATTAAGGGCATGTGCTAACTTTTAAAAAATGTTTATTTTATTATTTTAGAATTTATGTGTAAGCACGTGTGTCTCTATGCATGTAGGTCATGTGTTTGTGAGTTCTCACAGAGGCCATTAGAGGGCGTCTGGCCCTCTGGAGTTATAGATGAACTGTGGTGCTGGGAATAAATATGGGACTTCTGGGACAGTAGAAAGCATTCTCAACTGCTGAGCCATCGCTTAGCCCTGTGAACTTTAGTCTTTCTTGTGCGGTCATTATTGAGAATATCTTTCTTCCTCCTCTGTGCACAGGATATTCCTTTAAATGGCATGAGATGTGTTAGTTTGTACTTATATTCAAATGTCTTAATTTTGAAAGGTAGCTCTGTTCGATATAGCACTCTCATTTCACAATTACTCTTTGAGCTTGAAATACATCATTCTGTGCTTTCATGACTTAGAGGATTTTTCTGATAAAGGGCCTGATGCCATTCTGCTGTGTCTGCCTTTGTAGGGGAGTTCAGATTTTTTTCTTTATAGTTTGTATTTGGTTTCTTTGATTCTTCTGGGTTGGTTGCGCGCGCGCGCGCGCGCGTGTGTGTGTGTTATATTATCCAACCTATTCAATAGGTTGTTTTTGTAGGTTCATCTCTACATAGCAAGAAAGAAAAAAAGCTGCTGTAGCAGCAATAATAAACCATAGAAAATACTTTTTGAAAAAGTTAAAACGTTACATCCCTCACATACATCACTAATGAGCACAGAACAGAAAATGACAAGGACATTTTCCTGAAGATCTCAGGGCAGACTGTGCTATGAAGTTAAAATTGTTTAGAGTAAGAGAACAACTGTCTTCAGGTCTTATAGATGATAAACGGAAGGTGTAAGACACACATCTGAACTGTCCGACTTAACAATGTGCCTGTCTTGTTCCACCCCTCCCCACACTCTATCACTGCTCAATGACGAGGAACAGGAAGGAAAACCCACACTTGCTGTGTCCATGCAATAAACCAGGGCCTTATTAAGGTATTTTAGCATCTGTCTTCCCACAGTTCTTGTGCCATCCTTGAGTAAGATGCTGACACTCTGGTTTTAACCAAGCACAATGAGGCCCAGAGAGTTGTTGAATTTACTGTGCATCATATATAGCCTCACCTTTGCGTCATCTCAAGTTGGCTTGTCTCCTGTGGGTACTTAAAGGAGACTCCAGTTTGGTAAAGTAGTCCTGCAGAGAGAGACAGTAGAATAATTCTGTTCTATTTAATTCTGTTGCTGGACCCATAATGTAGCCAGGGAATTGCTGAACTCTTATTGGTTGGGTCTGGGTCACATGAGCAACCTGGGAACCTAGAAATAGGATAAGTCACACTGAAGGATGTAGCATGAGACCCCAAGAGGGAGTTTCTCACACAGCACGAGACTGACATATCCAGATGAGAGAAAGAGTCAACAGGCTAAACAAAGATTGACCATCATGTGCCTGATAAAGTATAAGGGAACTTAAGCAATGTAAGTTTGGTACACATAATGTTTTTTATTTGTTATTTAAATAATATATTCAGATTACATCTCAATTGTTATTCCCTTACTTGTATCTTTTTGTTCCCCCTCCCTCCCTCTTTCATCCTATTCCCCTCTCCTAGGTCTGTGACAGAAGAGGACTTTGTCCCTCACTATAAGATCACAGCCTGTCAGGTCTCTTCTTGGTAGCCTGCTTACTCTTCCTCTGAGTGTCACCAGGCCTCCCTACCAAGGAGAAGTGGTTAAATAGGGGGCACCAGAGTTCATGTCAGAGTCAGTCTCTGCTCTCCACACAACTGTGGAGAACGTGCTGTCCATTGGCTAGATCTGGATAGGGGTTCTAGGTTTACTGCATGCATTATCCTTTGTTGATACAGTAGTTTGAATTGACCCACCCGACTCCAGATCCGCCAACTTTAATAGTTTTCTTGTAGGATTCTAGGGCCCTATGGATCCTTCTATTTCCCCATTCTTCCTTATCTCTCACGCCTAGAGTCACAATAGGAAGTCCCAGTATCTATCCCAATCTCTGGCTAGCTGAACAGACTTTCATGGGACATCTCTGTTGGGCTAGTGTCCAATTATAAGTGAATATATACCATGTGTATCTTTCTGGGTCTGGGCTAACTCACTCAGAATGTTCATTTCTAGTTCCACCCATTTGCCTGAAAATTTCAGGCTAATATCCAAAATATATAAAGAGCTCAAGAAATTAAACATCACCAAACCAAATAACCCAATTAAGAAATGGGGCTCAGAACTAAACAGAATTCTCAACAGATGAATATCGAATGGCTGAGAATCACCTAAAGAAATGCTCAACATCCTTAGTCATCAGAGAAATGCAAATAAAAATGACCCTGAGATTCCATCTTACGCCCATCAGAATGGCTAAGATAAAAAACTCAAGTGACAGCACATGCTGGCGAGGTTGTGGAGAAAGGGAACACTCCTTCATTGCTGGTAGGAGTGAAAACTTGTACAACCACTTTGGAAATCAATCTGGCGCTTTCTCAGAAAACTGGGAATAGGGCTACCTCAAGACCCAGCTATTCTACTCCTTGGAATATACCCAAGAGATGCTCCACCACACGACAAGGACATATGCTCAACCATGTTCATAGCAGCCTTATTCATAATAGCTAGAACCTGGAAACAACCTAGATGTCAAAGAATGGATAAAGAAACTGTGGTACATTTACACCATGGAATACTACTCAGCTACTAAAAACAAGGAAATTCTGAAATTTGCAGGTACACATAATTTTTAAGCTTGATTTTTATGTGATTCGATAAAAGTGACATCGTTCTTTTGTGTTCTATAATTGAAGCCAAAGATGTATCGTAAAATATTCTTTCTAAGTTTTTTTAATACACCTGCAAGTAAAGGTATATAAAACTACCTACCGTTGTAGTTTCACTCAGTCTGATGTAGTGCTGATTTTAAGCAGTCTCAAAAATTCATAGACAACTTATTCTATACTAGGTAGTACAAACAACATTGGTGATTGTGTGTTAATAAGAGAAATATTCTTAGCCCCACAAAGCTTATACCATGCATGTGCTTTCCAGATGCATCTCATTAACTCATGTGAGACTATAGTGGCTGAGCATGTGCAGGAAAGTTACCTGTGCTTCCAGGAACCAACTTGCACATGCATCAGTTGAGTAAATTAAGCAACGAAATCGTCTTGGATCTATGGAAGACTTTTCTTCTGGTACCCACCTTCATCTTTAGACCACCGTGTGCCCCAAGAGGGTGAGGAGACAAAGGCTTTATCAGTTCTAGCATCTAAGCCTTTCAAGAATATCATGCATGAAGTCAATGATGTTTGATTTCTCTTATGTCATGTGTATTAGTCACAGAGGGAAGAGTTTATTTATAGAAGCCATTGGGAAAAATCCTTAAATGTTCTTTTAAAAAAGCTATGGTGGCAATGCCAGTTAGGTCATATTCTCTTAGCAAGCCCATATTCATTCCCAGGGTCCCTCTTCCTATCTCCAATCCCCATAGGGGATTGTAAATATAGTAAGTGACGTGAGTTTCTTAGTCTCCCTGTCATTTTCCTAGTAAGGGTAGGAAGCTGAGGGAGAGGTGCTATCTTCAGAGCCCGTGAGCAGGATGTCAGTGAGGGGTTTTCAGCCTCCAGGGAAGGTCCACTGGGTGGGGAATGGCGCTACATGACAAGGGAAGCAATAGACAAAGTCTTCTAAGTTGGCTTCCACCCTAGCTGGTCCGGGTGGTCACTGGACAACTTAGCTTGTATTTCTGTTACGATAGCTTCAAATCTACTTCTTGACTCTTCACGCCTCTGGAATGCTTTGTGGGGATCACATGTAACCAACTCTAAGGACACTGTTTTTGGCACTGTAGAGTTTGTTCATTTGTTTTCAGGTTGGCGCTGTTTACTCAGTCAGCTTCGGTCATCCCCTCGTCACACTTGGACGTTGTGGTTTCCAGCCTTTCAAGTGTGATTCGGTGCATACTGAGTGCAAGTCAGTTTTATTCTTACACTTCCTACTCTTCTGTTTTTAAAATCTATCAATGACACCGGTTTTCCCCACAGTCTAGATTCTGACCCACAGGCTAGAGATGAGCGAGGCTATGTGATTTGGGAAGGAGTGTGGGTTTTAGGTGTAGATAATGTGACAGTCTTAACTGTACAGCTTCGGGACAGGTTGCTTTATTCCACTAAGCATTCATTTTCCTCATCTGTGAAACAGGAATAATTCCCATGGTTTACAGGAACATTGCTGAAGGCCGGAGGGTACATGTGCCCTAGTAAGTCAGCTACTGTGTCCTTCCTGACAGTTTCCCTCCGTCTCAGGGTTCACACTTCAAAGTCAGAGTGAAAACATTTTCCAAGCTTATTCTAAATCAAAAGACTAAGTGGCTGGGAAGGGCCACCCTCAGTGTGTGAGCAGGACACCGCATAATCAGAGACACACAGCTGGCACAGCGATGATCTCCTAACTGAGGAAGCTCTAAGAAGGTGGAAATCTTTGTGTGTTTCTCGTTTAGTACTGGTTATAGAGCCCAAGCCTTCACGAATGCTACACAAATGCTCTTTCTCTACAAAAATCCAGGAATGGTTTAGTAAGACTGAAGGTCACACTGTCTTTGAGCTATATATTATTCCCCATTTTTTTTGTTTTTTAAGAACATATATTGCCAGGGATTTTTTTTAATGAGAGAGATAAGGTGGGGCCGTCCATGCTAGTGTAAAGAGCACATTCATAATGTGGTGGCAACAAAGTATCGTTCATCTTCTTCAAATTAATAATGAAAAGCATCTCAGGAAATTGGATGGGCCAGGGAAGGAGAATTCTAGTGCTAGGGAGTTTGGTTTTATGCTCAATAGTCAGTGTCGTAAGATGGATCATCTGTTGGCTTGCCTATGGTGGGCTGGTGGTGTAGATCTGGAATGCAGGGCAGTGACTGCCACTGTGCATGGGGATGTCCTTCAAGGCTACTTTCACCATCATCTCAAAGCAAGCCCAGCGGTGCTCCTTGGTAGGCTGCATAAACCATCACGGGCACTGACACCTCATCCTCAGCTCCTCCACACACACACCACATACACCACATACACCACACACACACACACACACACACACACACACCACATACACCACACTACACACACACACACACACACACACACACACACACACACACACCACATACACCACACACACACACCCACACACACACCACATACACCACATACACCACACACACACACACCACACTACACACACACACACACACACACCACATACACCACGCACACACACATACCACATACACCACACTACACACAAACACACACACCACATACACCACATACACACACACACCACATACACCACACACACACACACACACAAACACACACACCACATACACCACACACACATACCACATACACCACACTACACACACACACACACACACACACACACACACACCACATACACCACACTACACACACACACCACATACACCACACACACACACACACACACCACATATACCACATTACACACACACACACATACCACATACACCACACACACATACCACATACACCACACTACACACACACACACACACACACACATACCACATACACCACACACACATACCACATACACCACACTACACACACACACACACACACATACCACATACACCACACACACATACCACATACACCACACTACACACACACACACATACCACATACACCACACTACACACACACACACACACACACATACCACATACACCATACACACATACCACATACACCACACTACACACACACACACCACATACACCACACATCACATACACCACACGCATACATACATACACACCACATATATCTCCACACACAAAACACATATACATACACACACATAAACACATACATCACATACACCACAAACCACATACATGACACACACCATACACACATAATAATACATACACACACCACATACTCTCCCCACAAAACACATACACATACATACAAACACACAAATACTCACACCACATACACCACACACCACACACACACACACACAAAACACATACGCATATGTACACACACAAACACATACCATATACACCACACACCACATACACCACACACACATACACACACATACTATTCACATACACAAACACACATACACACACACATACACACACACCTCACACCACATACACCCCATACACCACATGTATCACACACACACACACACACACATACATACACACACACAAAACACATTCATATACATACACACCACATACAACACACACACACCACAAACAGCACAAACACACCACATACAACACAAACACACACACACCACATACACACACATACACAACCACACACACAAGTCTGCCTTGTGGCAACGGAGCCAGCTGGGACACACTGTGTGCTTGTGTGTGGCAGCTGCTAACACCGGTATCAGACTCCCAGTGCTAATGGGAATGCCTAGCTCTCTCTCCTGGAAAATGCAAAACTATAAATGTTTGTTGAATGAATACATAAACAAGATCAAAGACAGCATGGTCCAGGAAAAGCTGAGGTCATTCTGTAATCACACACTAGTCTGCAATTGGCTGGTGCTCTGTGGGGAAGATGGTGCTGCTGTTCAAGAGACGTGAGCCTCGGGTCCAGCCAGCTGCCACGAGATGTGTGACTAGGCAGGTGACTTGGGAGTTTGTTTCCTAATCCCTCTAACATGCCTTTTTATGAGACTCAAAGGCAGTCAAGCTTGTGAAAGGAGCTAACAACTAGCAAGTATGCCAAAGGGGCATTCCGACACCATTGCCCTGTCAACTGCGGAGCTCTGTCAGCTAGGGAGCTCTGTCAACTGGGGAGCTCTGTCACCTGGGGAGCTCTGTCAACTGGGGAGCTCTGTCAGCTAGGGAGCTCTGTCAAGTGGGGGAGCTCTGTCAGCTGGGGAGCTCTGTCAACGGGGGAGCTCTGTCAGCTAGGGAGCTCTGTCAGCTAGGGAGCTCTGTCACCTGGGGAGCTCTGTCACCTGGGGAGCTCTGTCAACTGGGGAGCTCTGTCAACTGGGGAGCTCTGTCACCTGGGGAGCTCTGTCACCTGGGGAGCTCTGTCAACTGGGGGAGCTCTGTCACCTGGGGAGCTCTGTCAACTGGGGAGCTCTGTCAACTGGGGAGCTCTGTCACCTGGGGAGCTCTGTCAACTGGGGAGCTCTGTCACCTGGGGAGCTCTGTCAACTGGGGAGCTCTGTCACCTGGGGAGCTCTGTCAACTGGGGAGCTCTGTCAACTGGGGAGCTCTGTCAACTGGGGAGCTCTGTCAGCTAGGGAGCTCTGTCAACTGGGGAGCTCTGTCAACTGGGGGAGCTCTGTCAGCTAGGGAGCTCTGTCAACTGGGGAGCTCTGTCAGCTAGGGAGCTCTGTGAAGTGGGGAGCTCTGTCAACTGGGGAGCTCTGTCAACTGGGGAGCTCTGTCAGCTAGGGAGCTCTGTCAACTGGGGAGCTCTGTCACCTGGGGAGCTCTGTCAACTGGGGGAGCTCTGTCAGCTAGGGAGCTCTTGTCAGCTGGGGAGCTCTGTCAGCTAGGGAGCTCTGTGAAGTGGGGAGCTCTGTCAACTGGGGAGCTCTGTCAACTGGGGAGCTCTGTCAACTGGGGGAGCTCTGTCAACTGGGGAGCTCTGTCAACTGGGGAGCTCTGTCAGCTAGGGAGCTCTGTCAACTGGGGAGCTCTGTCAACTGGGGGAGCTCTGTCAGCTAGGGAGCTCTGTCAACTGGGGAGCTCTGTCAGCTAGGGAGCTCTGTGAAGTGGGTAGCTCTGTCAACTGGGGAGCTCTGTCAACTGGGGAGCTCTGTCAGCTAGGGAGCTCTGTCAACTGGGGAGCTCTGTCACCTGGGGAGCTCTGTCAACTGGGGGAGCTCTGTCAGCTAGGGAGCTCTTGTCAGCTGGGGAGCTCTGTCAGCTAGGGAGCTCTGTGAAGTGGGGAGCTCTGTCAACTGGGGAGCTCTGTCAACTGGGGAGCTCTGTCAGCTAGGGAGCCCTGTGAACGGACCTTCCTAGTCTGTTTCCATTTTGTTCATTCTGTCCAACTGTCATGTTTTCATTCGTATTTTCATTACGTCACTTTTGCCTGTTAGCACTTTAGTCGGCCTTCCTGATTCTCCTGTGGCTTTTCCATATATCCCAAGAGGATGCCCATACCCCCTGCCATGTTCTCTCTCAGGCTGCATCCTTATGCACCCCCTGCCATGTTCTCTCATGGAGCCTGTCCGTATACACCCCTGCCATGTTTGGTCATGAAATCCTTTCATACCCCTTAGCGTCTTTCAACACCTCTCCAACTTCCTGATGTGGAAGAAGGAAACCATCCCCCAATTTTAGAGTCACCTTTTCTAATTAAAGCTCTGAAGAGAGCTAAGAACTTTGTCCTCCTGGCCCCATTGCCGGGATGCCCCAGAGCAATGTGACTCATGATGGGACAAAGGTTCCAGGCCTCCTCTTCCTGCCTCTCGGTCCCTATCTCGCAGCAACACTGTGAGGAGTAGCTAACGAATCTGACTGGCTGTTTATCTCTTTTGTGGGCGTGTGTTTGCCTGTCCTTCTGGCTAACTCTGGGAGATGTCTTTCTGACTCGATGGGCTGATACGCTCTATACCTGTAGAGATTTTCCTAAGAGACCGGGTAGCTGATAATTTCTTATCAGCGCTAGAGCTGTCATCTTTACCTTCAGGAGGCTCAGAGCTCAGCCAAGGAAAGAGTAATTGGGGAAACTTATTTTGAGTATGGTGCTAATAAATAAAAAGAACAAAATCCTGTGTTAAGGTGTAATAGTGGGACCCTAAGGCAAGGGTGCAAGGAATGCTACTTTAAGAGAGTGGCATCTGATGCGTGAGGAGGGACAGACCAGCTGGGACCTTCTGATAGGTGGGAAGTTCAGCAGTCAACCCTACACCTACAAAGAGCCCCCCGCCCCCTCCCCCTATTCATTTCTGTCATGTGTAACAGCCTCAAGCCATGGCCCACAAGTCTATCATTATCAAATTGCAGGCACATGTGCAATGGCTGGGGGCGAGCCAGTGTGGTGTCCTGAGACCGGGGCAGTTTTCCTGCCCTGCCTCTGCCACTGTAGGCTGCGAGATATTTAGTGTAATAACTTAGCTGATCCGTAGCGTCCATATCAGGGAAACAAAAAAATGAGAAGCTGCCAGGCCCCTGGAAGTGACTGATGAGATAGTGAGCATGGACACAGTTTAAACTGCTAAGCACAACCAATAAGAGGAAGCTGTCAAAGGCCATCTGACCCAGCATCAAGGTGGAGCAAGGGGTGGGAAGTGCTGGTTCCATACAATAACCCTGTCAAAGACTCACCCTGATGTGAATTCTCGAGTCCCATTATTGCCACTAATAAACACACTTCCTTTATAATATCCAAAGCATTAAGAGCTGTGTTTTAGTTATTAGCTGCACAACTCAGTCATGGCAAAAGAGACGTCCCTTCTTTTCAATGATGTCACTGAAAGTCTACTTGCATAACTTAATGCAACCCATCCCCTCCTCCCCCCATCTCTAGGATTGGGGTGGAAATGCCCTACCCTGATGTGTACATGGCCTCCGCAAGGAAACTGTTAAGTTGAATTCTGTAAACAAAATGACCAAACATAGGCCCAGCAGGAAACAGCTGGTTTGGTCTCTGTAGAAATTTCTTTGCATTTTGAGTAACAAAGCTCCGTAGCTGAGTTGCTTTGGAGCTGAGAGCACCAAGCCTCCCAGGGACCCTAGGATGGCAGTAGACTGCCGGGAGGCATCAAACCTTAACCGCACAGATATTAGCCATATTTACAGGTGGATGAAATGGTATAAAGATCCATACCCCAGGGAGGCTCTGAAGTTATTTATTTATTTGTTATTTTTTTTTGAGACATTTGTTGGTAAAGTACGGCAAGATAAACACAAAGCTACCTGGTCTGTCAGTGCCTACTCAGTTCCTTGGAAGCACAGCTTCTCTCCTGTGGCTGGCGAGCAAAGCTGAAATGGTGGCAGAGATCAGCTAGGCTAACTGCTCCATTGCCCCCAGACTGCTTATCAACTGCATGCACAGACCTGCCCTCCCCCCCACCCCCCCCACCCCCCGCCCCCCGCCGTGAGTGCATCCTGTAAGTGTGTGCTAACTGATGCCTGATCTCGAGTGAACGATCCAGGTATGTCACTGCTGATTACTATCAGCCAGCATTGAAAAGAGGGTCTCGGCCAAGATCAAAGGCTGTAAAAGGGCAGCACATCCCCTTTCTTTATGTGACCTAGAGCATTTCCTCCCAACCACTTTGGACTGAGCACAGGAGCAGTTTCCTCTTTAGGAAGGTCAGGCCGCAACAGAGGGCAGTTGGGGATAGCCCGCCCTTGGAATTTTAATTGGCAAGTGCCCAAATTCCCCTCCCCCTAGTGTGTGGGTGTGTATGTGGAATTATTTCTGTAGCATACTATCTGTGAATCTGGTGTGCATATACTATTTTGCATACTGCGTAGCACGGTATGCCCTTCTGGTATATGAGATATGTGTATAGGATGCTATCCATCGAGTATGTATGGCATAGATGTGTGCCTTGTGTACTTACTACACAAATATATGTGCCTTGTGTATATTGTGTGTTTCTTTGTGTGTAGGGGGATAGTGAGTTGAGGCAGACATGAGCATATACTAAACATCTGAAATTGAAATGTCACTTGGCTATCTCTCAAGGCCATCCCAGCTATAAACCCTGTGCTAGGTCCCTGGTCCTAGAGCTACGAGTTCAGAAAATCAAATGCTGACAAGAAGGATGCATGGTACATGCCCCTGTAATTGGCCTGGAACCCGATCCCATGGGGCATCTGGTATACAGTGTAACTTAATTCTTTTTTTTTTTAAGATTTATTTATTTTATTTATTGCATATGAGTGTTTTATCTGCAGATGAGGGTATCAGATTACATTATAGATGGTTGTGAGCCACTATGTGGTTGCTGGGAATTGAACTCAGGACCTCTGGAAGAGCAAGCGGCGCTCTTAACCACTGAGCCATCTCTCCAGCGTAACTTAATTCTTAGTAGCCTATGAAGTACATAGGTGGGACATTAATGGCCATAGGTAATACAGTTGCTCCAGGTCATTTGTCTTGTGAATAGTGGGACCAGATTTTGACCTGATCATGCTGTCAGTCAGCCTGAATCAGGCAAGTGCCCAGGCAACAATGCAATTGGAGATGAGAGGGCTATTTATAGCCAGAGGAGGTAGTGAAAAAGGTAGGGACATTTAAGTCCTATTGTTAGGCCCTGGAAAGCCTCCCACTGAAATTCTTAAGGGAGCGACATTCTTCAAAGTCATCTTCCTTTGGCTTTCTGGGAAGACTTAGAAGGAAGAATCAGGAAGTCAGCTCACAGAAACAGACCATTCCAAACACCTGTGTTCAACAGTAACACCAGGCCAAGTCCAGAGCGGTTGTGATAGAATCCTCTGGGGTGTTGCCTTCCAAGGACAAGTTTTAGATTCTTTATCGGTCAAGAGTTTGGGCTTTCTTTTTTTATTGCACCCGGACTGTGTGATTGCTATCTGAAAGGGAAACAGACAGTGGAAACTATTTCATTAGAGCTGATGAGAAAAACACATTTCCACGGTGCCTTGAATGGCCAAACTTGGCATTCGAAGTCATTGTCAAAATAATGAGTAAGGTGGGAAATGAAAATGATAAAGAGAGGAGAGAGGCTGGGGATTATGGAGGTCAAGCTGGGTGGTAATTGTTGGAGAGCATTTATCACTGAACATTAGGCTACTCCTAAGGCTTCTTTTAGAGTCCTGCCTGGGATGCGACATGGGGGCGGGGAAGAGTAGACTTCCACTGGGGGTAGCTTACTCAGGCCTTCCTATGGCTGCCTGGTGGAAAGACTTACATTGCTTCCTTTGTATCTCTGTTCTCCGTTCAGTAATTGACAGTGTCATTTCTTCATTCCTTCATGGTCTCCTGGAACTTCTTCTGTATTGTCAAGGTGTGAGAGAGGTGCAAAGACAAAGCAATGCCTTGTAGTCCAGCGAAGATGCGGTCAGTCACAGCTTATGTGACCACGAGGCAGTGAAAGCAGAAGAATTGCAAGCCAGTGTCATTTTGCCAAACTAGGGATATATTATACTTAGGATGTGTTCCTTGCCCTCTGCGCGTATCACAGTCTAAGAAAATTAACTCTTTGGGAAGGGTTCTTGAATTAACAAGCCCATGGAAGATGCAGTCTGAGTTATGGGCAAGGTCAGTGAGCGAGAGGTAAGTGATGAGCAGATAGTCCAACCTCCAGGCTTCATCGGGAGGGTTCACTAGAAGCTGAGGGACTCACGATGGCTGAACTCCGTGTCTCTGGATCCACTGTCTCCTGGTTCTATTGGTAGATGACATTCCTCTTCTGTGAGGTAGAGATCACTGAAGGGGAAAAGTTTGTAAGGGAGGGCTACTAGTCTTGCTTTTGAACACATTTAACTTGAGATGGCTACAAGATGCATTGCAGCTCATCTTACTGCTGTGACAATACACTAGCCAAGGCAATTTGAGCAACAGTGTTTTCGCTCGCTGTTTGAGGATGCAGTCCATCACGGTGGGGGAAGGCATGACGGCAGGACATGTCTGCGGCCTGGAAATAGAGAGATCAATGCCGGTGTCCCGTCTGCTTTTTACTTTCTATTCATGACTGGATTGCAGTGAGGGACAGGTAAGGCACCTTTTCATCCCTTGTTTGTTCCAGGACACTCTTGGAAAACAATAAAGGCCAAGTGAAAGTAGCAATCATAAGGGATTGGTTCTAGAGAAAAACACAGGCATGGATTTTTAGTATGCGTTTATTTTAGACTGTTACGTCATTCTAACTTTCAGATTTGACTCAGGTCTCTTGGGTCCATATAGAGTGCAAAGTATGGAGCTAGCATTTATCAACGCAGTGCCACTCTCTGTTACGTTGTCAGTCCAATAATAACAGATATAAGGCAAGGCAACAGGATTGTATCCATTTTGCAGATGCGAGATTATAGGGTCAGAGAGATGAAGTGATTTGTATAAAGTCAGTTATCCATGTTTAAAGCTTGGTTGTCTAATCCACGATTGGCAGTTTAAAGCTTGTTTAGTTCAAACTAAATAAAATGAAACACTCATCTGCATTAGCTATATTCTACCTGCTCCATTGCACATAGGCCTAATGGTTGCAGTTTTGGACAGAACCGAGAGAACATTTCCATCTGTGTGGAAGAATTCTACTCTACTGTTATATAGCCTACATTTCAATGAACATCTTTATGACCGAGCTCTGTTCTCTGTCATTAATTGCTAGAGTTGTCCCGTGTCATACAAGCATCTAAGGAGAACAGTTTATTCTGGGTACCACTAGAAATCTCCCTTCATCCCAGATGGAGAACACCCAGAAACTTTGTTAAATCTGCTTTGTCTTTTATGGGGCCCCATGGGATAGCTATGGGCCAGGAGTTCCATGGAAATGGAAAAGAAGAACGAATAAGCTGGCCTTTCTGTACCTACCTCCCATTTCTGTTTTGGAGCCATCCTGGGACAGCTGTAGAAACTCTGCCAAGGAGAGAGAAAGGAAAACAAGAGCCCAAGATGAAACGACCTAGACGCAAAGTCATAGCAGCATGTCAAGAAGAAAGCAGGAGCTCCATGAAGGCAAATTCAAGAAGAAAGAAGGAAGAGGAGGCAAAGAACCGAAATGGGGAAGAAAAGTCTAAGGGGCTAACAGATGGAAAGACACCGAAGCCTGGTCCATACCTCTGTTACTCTTGTCTCTCCCCAGCTAAGGCAGCCTTCTTCCAGGCAGACCTTGGGTCAGTGAGGATCACCATAATTTTCCCTCTTTGCAAAAGAGATAGCTGGTCTTTGTGGGGCAAACGTCCTCACCAGGAGCATTCTTAACACTCAAGGATGCTCAGAAGGAGCGCGGAAGAGATTATCATGGCGGAGTGGGAAGGTGGTGAAAATGCAGTCAGAATGTCTTGGGCTCAATTATCTAGTGGCATGGCCACACAGAAGTCATACAGAGGAGGTGGTCCCTCCTCAATCACAGCCTTGGTGGTGGGGTGTCTACCTGTTAACAGCAGCTTCCAAACATTGACTGTAATGTCCACAAAGCTAAGTCCCTTGACCATGGCCATTTTCCCCCCCTTCACCTATCTCCATGCTGTTAGTCTTTAAAACAGTGTGTGTGTGTGTGTGTGTGTGTGTGTGTGTGTTTGCACATGAGGCTAGAAGAAGGCCTCAGATCACCTGGAGTTGGAGTCACATGCTGTTGCAAGCTACCTATTATGGGTACTGGGAACCGAACTTCAGTCCTGTATAAGAACAGCAAGTGCTCTTACCTACTGAGACATCTTTCCAGCCCAAATTTTAGTCTTTTTGATTTTAATTTCTTCCTCCTATTTCAAACCCAGCCACCAGGAAAACTGTTGCTGTCATTCTTCACAGTCTCAGATGTTTCATTAACCTTCCCAGAGTAGCAACATCAAATCTCTTGAGGGCAGTTCTGTCCTTATTTCAACCCTCACATTGAGAGAGGCTTGGAATAAGTGAGCAGAAAATGGCAACTAGATTGACTTGGGTGAGAATAAATACATGTTAATCCTGGTAACTCGCCCTCTGCTCTAATTGTTGTAAATTCTGGTATTCTGTCCTGCAAAGGGTTGCAGTAGCTTGCTGTGTATGTCTGTTCTAAAGCAGGGGAGTGGAAATTAGAAATATTTAACATTCAGATGAGACAGGGAGTGTTCAGGGTGGTATGGCCATAGGCAATATTCATAACCTAAAGAATACAAAGTTACTGTCTCCATCAACAATACAAACTAACCATGAGCATAGGGAAGATTTCTTGGTGCAATGATGGAATCATGATTTGTATCATCCGTGAGTGAACATCCAAGAAGCTGGCATCAGCTCTTCTACTTGCTTGGTAAATATTTCTTGAAAGATATGAAGAGACCGGCCCTCCAAAAGGTGAAATCAGATGTGAGGGTTCCTGGCTGGTGGCAGAGGCGGGCACAGGCTCTGTGTCTCCTGACCCTCACTCATCACCCTTAAGATCGACAGCACCTCATATCTATCCCTCCCCGGAGCATGCAGTGGATGGTGCTCTGTTGAGCCCACAAACCATGGCATCATGACTCATACAAAAACCGACACTAACAAGGTATCACAGCTCATGGAGGCACGAGAAACATTTCCCTTTGGGTGGTTTCACTTCAAGTCCCCTCTTGTTTCAAACAGCTTGGTTTTTCTTATTGTCCCAAAGGAGGGGAGGGGAATAGACAAAACCGTACTACTTTCAGGTCAGTAAGCATCTATGGGAGATTTCCAGCTCCTGGTGTCAGGAAGGGACACACAATGGATGCCCCACCCCAAGAGCCCTCACAGCCTGGGAACAAATGCTCTCGCTTTGGTCTTCAATTGATGACATCTGAGTTCTGGATATCGACTCAGGGCTGACTTGCAGCTAAGCCTGTGTGTCTGTGTGACAGAGTGTGCAAAGAAGCCATGTGGTGCCTGGTTAGGTCACCAATTCTGCTCCATGACGTAGTCAACCATGCTCCCTAAGCAGTTATTTCATACGCAGGTAGGCGGGAAGGCAGGAGTGTGCTGGTGTGTCCTGTGTGCCCCGTGTGCAAATGCCAGCCTATGTGTAGGATGGGGTGGGTTTTTTCTTCTAGTGCATATTGTATATTTTATGATATTCACTGAAGTGAAACTGTGCTGTGAGCAAAGAAAGGTAGAGGAGAGGATATTAATTACATGGAGGAAGAAAGAGGGACAGAAAGAGAGAGAGAGAGAGAGAGAGAGAGAGAGAGAGAGAGAGAGAGAGAGAGAGAGAGAAGGTGAAGGGACAGGAAGCCAAATTGTGTAGATTTAATTGGCCCTATTTTATAGCTTTAGCTCTGTTTTCACAAGGTAGCAATGAAATGGCCCATAAAGGTAAAGCGCTTTTCACTATTGCGGGGCCAGGAGATGAAAATTTCATTGTTATTCCTCCTTAGAGCTCATGTGGCCACTTCTAATATTAACTCTTTTTGGCCCCAGGAATTCAGACATTCAGCAGAACCATTTAAACTGGGCTGCTGATTTACACTTGTAGAGCATTACTCCACATTGTCCCAACGGCTGTTTGCCCTTCAGGATGGGCTCATGCGCCCACTGGGCATTTCCATACTCAGTTTTCTACTGAGCTACATACAATTGCTGCATGCAATTCTGGAAATATACACAGTTCCGTACCTAAGGAGGAGCCAGGCATGACTATTTGATGATGACTGACTGTGAATAGCTGAGAAGACCCTGGGTTTAAGTGGGGTCACATCTGTCTTGATGTCAATCAGGGAGCTCTTCTATTAGCTAAGGGAATCAGAACCAGAAGCCAAGTCTTCTGGCTCCTAACACTAGCGTTCCGTCCCCCATATCACATGTTCTTTGTATGTGATATGTACCAGCCACGTACCAGCTTTGAAGGAGAACTGTCATCTACAGAGAAACCAAATGCTATGTAAGTCGGGGCCTGCCACTTGGAGATTCACTCACTCAAAGGTACATTGTACTCTGACAGGACAACCGCATGAGCCAGGCCACTGTTTATATTTACCACTAAAGATGCTGGGATGCCGAGGGCTGCAGGCCTATCCGAGGCTATGCAGCTGGTGGCAGAGCTGGAATTCCTACCGAGGCTGCCATTCCTAAAGGGCTGTCCCCTTTAACTCAGCTTCCCCATTCGTTAACTTCCCTCTCATTAGAGTAGTTTATTTGTCTCATATCTTACTTAATCTACCCCACCTCCACCACCGTAACCCACAACCCAGAGTTCAAATCTCTTAGACTCATTTTTTAAGATCCTTCAGGTTTCTAGAGTCGTCTCTCTACTCCTTGTGTCACGCCCCCATGGCCTTGCGGTGTTCCAGCCAATGCTGTTCCGACCACACCCTCTGTTGCCTTCCAGTCCTTCTATTTGTATCAACAACAGTGTTTTCCTCCTTATTCCCTAAGGAAAACCCCGTCTCCCTTTCCAAGATCACCTCATATGGCACCGATTCCATGGGCCCCCTTGGGACCTCTTGAATGCAGTGGTTTCCCATGAGCTCCTGGGGCCACATCCCTTTTGTCCTGCCTACTCCACCTTCCCCTGATATCACTGTAATTGCCTAGGCAGCGTCTGTCTTCTGTTTTCATTCTCAGTGCTGCTCACAGTGCCTTGATGCATTCTTGGCATACAGGAAACATAGGCCGAGAATTTTCTCTCACTGTCTTATATACCCAGGTTTCTTTCTTTCTTTCTTTCTTTCTTTCTTTCTTTCTTTCTTTCTTTCTTTCTTAAAGAGTTTTCACCATGTACATCTCACTAGTCTGGGACTCACGATGTAGAACAGGCTGGCCTCCGACTCAGAGATGTGCCTTCCTCTGCCTCTCAGGTGCTGGGGTTAAAAGATGTGAGATAAAAACTCCAGGCTTATCCACTCTGTTATCCGTCACAGCACATGCTTGGCTCCCTAATGGGCCTGCTCTTCAGGGTGACTGAACAACTCAAGGGTCTGGAATCAGTAATCCGGACGAGATCCCCAACATCTCTGCTTCTGTACTGTGTGGCAGAGAATGACTTAGGGCACCAGCCTTTCATTCTGCTAGAATCTGGTGGTGCCATCTTTCTGGTAGGAAGTCACTGGGAGATTCAGGAACAGGACTTCAATGGAGGCTTGTTGTTAGCTGCACCGATATCTCTATAGTTTCTAAGACCTCCCGGCTACATCAGACTCCCCATGCATTTGAGTATGCATCAGTGTTACTGCTTTAGACTTTAATTCTTTACTTTGACCAATCTTTATCTCCTCCATGTGACTTTCCATATGTCCAAATGTCCAAATTCATTTGACAGCTGCTGGAATTTATTATACAGAGTTCTGACCTCTGCCACATTTTCTTAATGCGTCTGTTTTAAGAAGCAATGTGATGTGGGGAGAAGACAAGGAAGAAAAAAAAATAAGGGACTGATCCTCTTTGGCACTTGTGTCCGTCACCTGCTGATTGAGGAGTATTTGGCAAAATACAGCCTGAAATCCCTCAGTGCTTAAGTGCACAGCGTGTACTTTTACTTTGCTCCCCAGAGGTATTAAATGTTCATAGATATAAAGATGATATATGCAAGCACATTTCTCTACCTTCCTTTCAGAACACAGATGGACACACACACGTGCACGTAAGCACACATGCAGGCACCAAATGCCTGCTCCACCAACCCTGACGTTCTGTTGTTTTGAACATGTTGTTTTCTTTAACCAAGCGGTTGTTTGCGACTGTGTTCAGATCGTAACTGAGCTCTTCTTCTTTGAAAAGAGCTGTTTGCTGAAATAAATTCCACCCTTTTCTTTGTTTGGCTTTTCCCTTGGTAAGCAATCAAAAGCAACTGGCAGAGTTTTGGGAGCTGGTTTCAGTCCACGTGGTATCTGGCTTTACTTTCTCATTTTTCATCCCGCCTTAGCTGAAGCACAGACTGTATTGTGAGCCTCAAATTCCTTTGCAGGAGGAGGAGGAGAATTCTGTATGTCATTTATTAGGGGTCTAGCAGGTACCAACGCGATATGGAAAGGGAAGAAAGCTACTGTGATGAGCTCAGGACTAAGGAGGGCTGGACACCAGCGGTGCCTGTTTGAGTCATCTATGCGTTTGCCCAGAACACTTGACTGGGGAGCAGTGCCTCAGAAAGTGGCCCAGAGGCACATGAAACTGAATAACAGCAGAAGGTACAGCATGAATTTAATCTGTATTTATTCCTAATAGACTTGGGCTTAATAAGTGGTTCTGGAAGTGAAGTTTTGTCTATGCCCACTCTAGCTCCCAAATAATGAAAGGGAGACCTGTTACGTTTGTTACCAAGCTTTAAGCATCGCAGCTGATGCTAAGCACCAAAGGAGACAGTGATCTATGTTAACCTGTTTATGCTAGTCTGGCACACTTCCCAGCCACAGCCTTGTTATCGGTTCTCTAGTCTAGCACTGGTCACTTCTGCTCCTCTCTCTCTCTCTCTCTCTCTCTCTCTCTCTCTCTCTCTCTCTCTCTCTCTCTCCCTCCTTCCCTTCCATCCCCCCCTTTGAGATGCACTCCCCTCCCCCTTGCACCCCCAGGCTGGAAACGGAAGTCTCACCTACTTTCTTCTCTGGCCAGCTATTGGCTCTTCAGCTTCTTTATTAACCAATCAGAGATATCTGGGGAGTAATTTTTTACACAACATTGAGAGAGGAGATTCCTCACCAGCATTGTTAGTACCAGAATACATTAGCATTTATCTCACTGCCAGTTCAGCAATTAATAACAGAATATACAGATACACACCTTAATACAATGTGAATGAAGGTCAGCTCTACATGATTCTGAGACTGACTGTTTAAAACTTTAATTTGACTTCTGAGGTTTTCAGATGTATGTGAAGTGTATATATGCATTGTGGTCATGTGTAAGCATGTGTGTGTGTATAATTATATTATGCTCATTAATATCAGAGTGGATTTGGGGCAGATATCTTGACCCCACATGTTGCTACCTCACCAATCATGCACACTAAGAAGGCAACCACTTCAAGTGGAAGCCACTAGCGGTATCTGTTCGCTCACGTGCTGAGTCTGGCTTTTGTACTGTTGGTTCAGGCTGGTTTACATCCTCGAATTGTTGACATTTAGAAATTAGCAACTTTCTTTCTTCTTCTTCTCTTTCTCTCTCTCTCTTTTTCTTTTCGGCTTTTCAATACAGGGTTTCTCTGTACATCCCTGTCTGTCCTGGAACTCACTCTGTAGACTAGGCTAGCCTCCAACTCAGAGATCTCCCTGTGTTTGCCTCCCAAATGCTGGGATTATAAGTATGTGTGCCACCACCATCTGTCTGACATACAAATTCTTATAAAGAACTTGCTTTTCTTGAGGAAAAAAGGAAAAAAGGAAGGATAGAAAAAGAAAGAAAGAAACAAACAAACAAACACTGATTTGACAACATCAGACCAGTTGCTATGGTCTCATCCAAAACGTGGATGCACACCATGGACAGGAAACCTGTGATACAGCCCCTCACAATCCCATCTTAGCCACTCCATCCCTGTTGGAGTTTGGCTCTCCTCAGTACCTGAGCTGGTGTGTTCTGAGCACACAGAACGAGGCTGTTCCTTTGCCCCTGTATCCTTTCATTTTCCAGTCACAACAGGTGATTGACATCTTTCATCAGTCCAGCTTTTGACAAGTGAAACCTAAGGGCCGCCTGGCGTGGAAGAACCACTGTGCGTGAACAGTAAGAGAGGGAAGGGATGGAGGGCTCATCTCATGCCAAGCTCTGCTCTTATCTTTCTCACGGAGCCCTTATTTAATCTTTGTAACTGTCTCCTAGAGCAGGCGTTATGACGACACTCTTCTTAAACATGAGGAAATAGAGGCACAGCGTGAAGACTGCAGCTTGCCCACAATTGTGTAATGAAACAGTGCTGGGATTTGAATGCAGAGCACAGGCTCTTAGTACTGTCTAATTTAATCAGTGTGGCCACTGAGTTATAAATGCTTCATTTTGAACTTATTGTAGACAGAAAGGAATTAAAATGAAAACACAAAGGATTCCTCCAATTCCACACATTCTGCTTCCACTGTTACTATCTTGATGGACTTGAGTATGCTGTTGTTACTTTAACTAGTCCCCTTCCTAATCTGCACACTTCAACATGAATTTAATTGTGTTTCACGATTTGCCGAGGCTCTTGCATCTAGCTGCCCCTTTGCCTTTAACTCCTCCAGTCTGTGAAGATTTCTCATCTTCTCTTGACTTTGAAGTTCTTGACTTTACTTCATTGCACTGGTTTGACTGCTTATGTGTGTTTATGTGTTTGTGTGTGCACATATATGTGTGGGTGCACGTGTATGCACATACGTGTAGAGGCTGGCGGTCGATGTCTGGTTGTGTTCCTCAATTGCTGTCCACATTACATTTTGGGCCAGAGGGTGTCTCACTGAAACTGAACCACACAGATTCAGCAGCTATGGCTGGCCAGCAAGGCCCTGAGCTCCTCCTTTCTCTGCATCCACAGTGCTGGGATTGGAGTTGTGTCCCGCCATGTCCAGATGTTCTGTGGGTGCTGGAGGTTGACCTCAGGTGCTCACACATGGCCTCTCTCCCTTGAAAGGTTTGATGACTGACTGTATTGGAGAACATCTCTTGGCTTGGATGTGTCTGTATTTCCTTATGATTAGAATGAGGTTCTACATTTCTTGGCAACATCTTTGTTTTCTTTTTAAAGGTTTTGTATCTGTGACTCTGTACATGGGATGCTGTTGCTCTGTCTTGCATTTTTTTTTATCACTGAGTTCAGTTGGCTGCTCAATTTCCTGTAGACTATTGTTATTATTATTATTATTATTATTATTATTATTATTATTATTATTATTCATCTTTATTATTATTTTGGCCCTGGCTGCTGAACACATCTTGGAGAAGACAATGCCAAAATTATACAAGTTCTACCTTCAAGCTTGAGTCCACTAATTTTAGACCTTTGAGTCAATTTTATCTGAAACAGGGTGCTTTCTTAGATTTTTAAGAGACAAATCACTAGGTAAATAGAGAATTCAGAAATATTATAGCAGGAATCAAGGTGTTCATTCAAAATGTTTGAAAGGACTCCCCTTCCACACTTTTATTTACATATTTACTTGCCATCTTGGGAATCCAACCCAGAGCCTCGCATGCTGGACAAGCACTCGACCACACAGCTACCTCCCCAGCCACTGAAAGCAACTGTTTAGGTTAGTAATCTTTATCTCCATTTACTTTTCAACTCTTGTTGACACCCTAACTTCACATGTATGAGTTTTGTTATGTGGGGCAAGCACCAATGTTTTTTAATTAAATATAAATTTAATATATAAAAATTGTATATATATATATAAAGTGAAGTAAAATATAACTGCACCAATTCCCATTTTTCTTTTCTTCCTGCAATCCCTCCAATTGCTCCTTCTCAAATTCATGGTCTCCTTTTCTCTATTATTGTTACACACACACACACAAACACACACACACACACACACACACACAAACACACACACACATACGTGCACACATAAGTGAACACCTGCTGAGTCATTCAGTGTTACACACACACACACACACATAAACATATACATACACACACATATATAATTTCAGAGCTGACTACTTAGTATTGGATAGCCAGTTTGGGAGCTCATTCCTGGGGATAACTCTTTCCACCCTCAGCATTCCGTAATTGCTAGTAGCTCATTGTCTATTGGCCCTGTGAGATTCCCAGTCCATGTTTATCATGCAGGGCCACCTACAATAGCAGTGTGTAATGAAAAGCTGCTGCAGGAACACCAAATTATTAAAAGCAGATTCACCACTCAGGAGGCTAAGACCAGAAGTTGAGGTCAGTCTGGGATAAATAATTACTTCTGGGGGCTATAGAGTGAGACCCTCCCTTAAACTCAGAACAAACTACAAATACTCTTCCTTGGACTGGCAGTGCCAAAGCCAAAGCCATCACCTGCGCTTCAGCCAGCTAACAGAATGCAATTGTGTCTTGATGTTTCATAGAGTCAGAGTAAGGATTAAATGATTCTAAATGGTGACGCAACCAACGCCTCCTAAACAGTCAACACACATCTTCAGAGTCTGCACTTGCCACGTTCATTCATTAGATATCATTTGTTAAGAAAGGTAAAGAAAGGATCTAAGATTTTGGCTCACTTGCAACCTAATACATACAGGGCTCTGCCATTTTCATGGAGGCTAACAGAAGGCACATGGCTTCTGGACCACAGACAGGAGAGTTTATGCTTACAATAACCACTCCTGGCTTCTAAAGACTTCTGATTTCATTTGGTTTGTTGTTGCTGCTGTTGTTGTTTGTTTGTTTGTTGTTGTTGTTGTTTTCTTCTATAGAGTATTCTAGATGATAAATCCTATTCTCTGGGACAGGGGGAGGAAGAAGAGGAAGAAGGAAGAGCCAATGCTATGGGTTAGGTGGAGGAAGAAGCACATGGCCGGTGTGGATGGAGGGTCCAGCCCAGATGAAGACCGTTAAATCAGACACCTGGAATTGCAAATAGTCCTCCATCAAATGGCTGCCACCAGGACCAGTGAAGTGAGACACTTACGTACTAGTGGCGCAGGAGACACCTGTTGGACTCTGCAGGGTGCATGAAACATCAAAACTTCAGGTGAAGTAGAGGAAAGAAGATTTCGGCCCCGCTCATCCCTACCAAGAGCTCCCCAGCAGAAGGCAGACTCAGGTTAAACCTCCCGCCTTTAGCTCCTCTAGTGAACTATGGAGATAGGTCTCTCCAGGGGAAGTTGAAGTTAAAGCAGGCAAGGTCAGGGATAACGTCAGGACCTGGAAGCTTCTCAATGTGAGCTATACACACAATCCTTTCCCAGTAATCTACTTAGTAATCTGGGTGCACTGAACTGATGATGTACAGCCCTCTCTAAATAAGACTTGTAGCCACTCCAACCTATACCTCCCTAGAAATCCCTAATAACTCCTTTTTGTGGTCAAACGTATCCTGAAACTATGGACCATGGGACAAAAGCCTTCATTGGTTTGGGGAACATATGCGCAGTAAAACCAACTGTGTCCAAAAAGTGAATTTTTAGAGAAATCTCATATTTACCATGTTATTCCTATGTACATGTGTGTGTTATTAAAGTTGGAGAAATCATGGGGGGGATCCTACTCTCATGCTTTCCCCTTCTAATTAGGCATTTATTCTGGTCTGGATCTTAACTGAATCTCAGAACAATCTGTTTCAGAATCAATGTTCTTTTTGGTTCATATGGCGAGACTGTCTCCTCTGTAGACTTGTTTAATCTGAGTGGGGAAGATGGTGGCACCTCTCTCTTTGGAAAGGACAAAGGTGCCTGTGCCAGCTCTGCCCAGAAACTTTCCTGTTTCATTTCTGCTTTTTAAGAACATCTATGACAAGGATTGAGTATAGAGTGAGACCAACCAACCAACCAACCAACCAACCAACCAACCAACAAGCAAACAAACACATATCTCTTTCTAATCACTGACTGAGTCTTTCTCTGTGCAATTGCTTTGGCAACATGACTCTTAAGAGGCCTAGACTATTTTGAAAGACAAACAACATATGTCAAATAAAACTGCATATTACAGCTAGAAAACAAATAAATTTAATAGATGAGAGAATCCTTCAGAGTGTATATTTAAGACAGAAAGGATTAATTGCTTGTGGATGGTCACCTTCCTCACTGGTTGTATGCACAGGCTTGGTATCTTTGTGTCTGCCCTCTTTCTATAAGAAAACCCATCCAATCGGACCAGGGCCTTCTCTGATGGCCTTGCTGTGAACTAATTGTGTCTTTGGAAATGTCTGCCTTAGATATCTAAGTAGTGGGGTGCTCATGCACAAGGCCTTGGATTCAAAATGCAACACCCAGAGTGGGATGGGATGGGTGGAAGAGAATGCTCTTTCCAAGACACATAGATCTATCTAAAGCATCTGTGGTTAAAATGTCAACATAGGAATTCTGAGGAGAAACAACCTGACCCATACCGGATACCACTAGACCTGTGCTTTGTAGATGGATGCACCTCAGCTTATACTTTCTTTCACCACTGCCAAGAAAGGTTTGAGTTTCTGATTTTTGGCCATCCCAAAAGGTTCTCAACAGGTCTCTTTAGACATGGAATGTAATTCGTTGCTGTGATGGCTTTGTTTTCGTATGATGGATACCTAAAAGTAGGTTGTAAGAATAAACAAGTCTTTAACTTTGACCTTATGTAATTACTCTCCAACCAATTAAGGATCCTACTTAACTTCTATTTCTTTTCAGTATATCCTCTCACAAATTAGATGTTAGTAAATTTATTAATGTTGGCTCAACTTGAATGCAAATTAGTATCTCATTTTAAAAATGTAACTGTTTGTGATTTAAAAAATTGTCTTAATCAGTCTGAAATCTGGAAAATAATATTTGTATCTTCATAAACATATCAGTCATACTCATGAACCAAAACTTCATATCATTTCCTGTCTTTCTTTGAGTTATCTTTCAAAGATAGATTCATATGAGACATAAATTCTGGGTAATAATATTCACTTACACTGATTATGGATGTATTTTATGGGCTATAGCTTGAAGTATTATTTACAAATATATTTTGTCAGACATTTTTTACTTAGACAGTGAAATGCCCTTAATATAATTAATTATGATTATTAATTTTTTATAGTGCTGTGTATTTAACCCAGGTCTTGCAGTGCTAGGAGATCCTACTAATGAACTGCACTTCAGCCCAAAATATTTTAATCTTATTATTATTGTGTTACAACTAGGAAAAACTTGACCTTACATAATTCATGAAGATAGTATCCAATTTTGTTAGTGTAGTAAATTCTACTTTACTAATTTTTTCTTTTGTCTTTTGATTTGGTTATTCTAGGTCCTGTAGGCTTTAGTCTTTTATGTGGGTTTTTATAATCAGCTTGTTCAGTTCTTTGGAATTTATTGCTTAAAATGTGATACTACTGGGGTTTTTAAATAAGAAAAGCTAAAGTGAATATTACAATTTTTATTTAGACTTTTCTTAACAACAGGTGTGAAATTTTCTAGTTCACCTTGGTCTTAAGAGGAAGCTCCAATAAATCTTAGTAACTTTTCTTCAAAAGGTATCAACTATATCATGCTAGTTTATTTCTATGTAATTATGTTGCTTATTACTATTGAAGTAATATTTGTAAAGTATATTTTCTAACTGTTTTGGCTAGAAGTCATCCATATTGTAATTCAGTACTAAGGATATGTGTTGGACACTCTTAACAGTTCTAGGAGTGTTTGTGAATATTCTTTTATATTTTCTATGTAGAAAAGGTGTCATTTGTGAACCCCTTCTCAACTGTTATTATTTTTCCTGTCTTATTGCATTGTCTGATTCTTTTGGTGAAAAGTTTAGTAGAACAAGATTAGAAATTTACTTTTATCCAGTACTTATAGGGATTGACTATAATGATTCCCAATGGAAAATTGTATTGTTTTTTATGTTTATTACAGTCTTAATAGTGTCTTATTTTTAGAAGTTGAGAATTGAAATCAACCTATATATTTTTAAACATATATAAGTATATTATATACATGCATGCATCTTTTTTTCTTCTTAGACATAACTATATTTATAGCTTCTTGCGTTACTTCCATTTTTACTTCATTTTTTAAATACTTTAAATTTATTACATATGTATGAAACAAACTACATACAGCAGGGAGAACCATGCGACAATCATGAGAATAATGAGTTCTATACATGTTACATTCATAGTGAATTGGCCATCTGCATTTGACCTGTTTGAAGTGTCTTTCCTGTCTTGTTGTGTCTAAATTTCCAAATGAGATTCAATATCTATCCTATCTCAACTCTAATAGCTAAACTTCTTTATCTTGATCTAAAACAATCTTGTCCCTTAACCAACTAATCTTGGTTATAAAACTATACTATCTTGTCTTCAATGCCCCTCAGAGACTTGAGAAGGCATAAAACTTAAATTCCTGAGTGAACCAGCAGTGTGGGTTAGCAGCTTCCAAAATGTACAAATTGACTTAAGACAGTTTACTGCCTGACCAGTCACCCAATACACTTTATAACGTTGGAGCCTCATCTTCAGCTTTTTTTTGCCTAATATTTCTGCCAGACTTGTTTGCAGGGCAGGAACTATTGAGGACTTGCTTACCCTGATTTGGCAGAGTGCGGCTGTCAACTCTGCCTGCACCTAAGTTGCCTGTTTTAGGGCAGATTCTCATACATGCATCTTAACCAAAAATTAGTTATGCTATTTTAATGTCTCATTAAATTTTATTTGCTGTCATTTCCTATATTTATGATTTTTAAGTCTTTGTCATAGTGAGAATGACTCAAATATGCTTTTCTTCTGAGTTCCTCTTCAGGTTTTGAAGTGGGGCTTGTTTCTTTAAAGGTACATTGGAGTTACTTCCAATTCTCACGCCCTCTGGCATACCCCATGGAATATTTATTTAATTTTTGAAAAGTTAATGGAAGTCATCAGCAAAATAGACACAGCTTATTTTTTAAAGATTGTATTAAATATATGTATATATATATATACATGTGTGTGTGTGTGTGTGTGTGTGTGTGTGTGTGTGTGTGTGTGTGTGCTGTTTGCATATACACCTACATGCCAGAAGAGGGCATTAAGTCACATTATAGGTGGTAGTGAGACAGCAGACACCAAGTGGTTGCTGGAAATTGAATTCAGGACCTCTGGAAGAGCAGACAGTGCTCTTAACTGCTGAGCCACCTCTCGAGCCCTGCTTATTTTTAATTATATTTATTTTCATCACAACAAATTTTTAGTGCTTTGTAATTGATCACACTAAAGGGAGTGTAGTTTTTCCAAGTCAGTTTTAAGTAAAAATTTATATAATACCAGAATTCATTTCCATTTTAAAACATGTGAACATAAAGTTATTGATAGTACTTTTCCTGATTTACAGAATTTCTGTCTGCAGATAGTTATATTTTCATTCCTACCACTATTACTTTTCTTTTCTCTCTCTTCCTGTTTTTAAATACAGCCACACAGATGTTTGTATTGTTCCATAGTTTTCCTCAGGACCTTGCTTCTCATTCCACTGGAAGCTCCATATACTCTTACCACAGCATCTCACAACCCACCGTGCTTTTCTTTCTTCCCTAAATAGAGATGACACTTGCCATTGTGTCTATGCAGCCCCTCCGCTTGCACACTGGGTCTTTACCCTCAACCTTGCACGAAGATGCATTCTGAGTGCCTGCATCCTCTCCTGTATCACTGGCATGTCCCCTCTTTTGTGGACCTTTCCCATCAAGATGTAAACACCGTGTTAAATATTTCATCTTCTAAATATACCCTTTCTTTACTCTCATCCTCAACTTCTCCCTCTTTTATTTGCTCTCTACACAGCAACACTGCATATCTACTCCTAACCTACTCTTTTTGGAAAAGCAATTTGAAAGAGAAACTGAGACATTCACTTTTAGTGGATCTGTGAAGTCAGGGTCAGGATATTGCATTATACGTTTATAAGACTCCCTTGGTGAGTGGGTTTAACACTGGGAAACTACTAATTTCAGATTTCAGGTTAAAACTATTACTAACTGAAGACAAAACCAAAATTCTTTAATTTTCCTGAAAGCAATTATCTGAAAACATTTTCTGTAGAAGACATATTTGGTTTACCAGGAACAGAGTAATGATGGGAAAGATCTTGGACCTTCTATTATTTCCGTGTTTATCTGACTGCCATGGCAATCTGGAATAAGTAACAGGAAATCTTCGCCTTGTCCCTATAGGCTAATGCTTGCAGTTCCCAGCTTACCGACGCAGGAAGCAAGTTGGAAATAAAATGGGAGGGAGATGTGGGAAGGTGCCAGAATGTTGTGAGGTTGTATTTGTTTTTCCTTGTGCTATGTTTTCAAACCACACACAGATAAGGTTTGCATATATTGTCACAAATCCTCCATATTATTAAGTACTTTGCACTTCCTGGGGTAATTGTTTAATGAATAGGGGTTGGATATGTAAAACTATGAAGTTATAGTGTTCACCAATATCTATAAAAATTGTTTGCAATTCTGCAGTCATTCAGGAAGCTCATGGTGACTACTCATAGCTGCCTAAACAGAAGAGTAAGTGCAATGTTTGATTGTCAATTGGTTGTTATTGCTTATCTCAAAATCACTCACTGTCATTCATATACTAAGTGCTGGGATTGAATGCGGGGTGCAAGTTTCATGTTTACCTAGGAAGACTTTAGTCTTTCACAACTAACCCAGGTAGATATTCAGATTTGACCAGGACTGAGCCATATTGTCTTCTGCAAATTGTTTCCTCATCTGTGCTGCAGTGACTCTATATTGGAATGAGAAGATTGAATGTATTTTAGTGAGTTAATATGAGACTATGATATAAGAACATTTTTTACTGTAGATGTATCAGTCGGGGCTGTCTGTTCTCTGCATTTTGACCAGATGTGTATTTCTGCAATGATCTCTGCTGTAAAAAAGACGTTTCACTGATGAGAAGTGAGAGCTACTCTTCTCTGTGGGCATAAGAGTCAGTGTTTAGAAGGCAGGTAGGAGTTATCAGGGGATGTTTTAGGAGAAGGGGTGGACAGCCTGCAAGAGCCAGAGGGCCCGGCAGGCTACTGTAGACCGTGCCTTCCAGATATCACAGGGAAGCTATTCCCATGAAATCCCAACACCATGGCTGCCTCAGACCGGGACAATTCCAATAGTAGTTGCCATCCCAGTGTGGATGGGGCAAATCTCTCAGGGAGTTACCTGGAAGCTGCAGAGCTATATACAAATGAGGGCTGAGAGAGGGACAATGGACCTTTCCAAGCATTAGCCCCCAAATTGTTATCTAGTACCAAGTCATCAGCTCTAAAACCACATGAGTAATCTAAATGGACTCAGACGGTTTAACTTATACATTTGTTCATATATAGAGCGATTTATAAATCAGTAATAATTAAAGAAAAAGAGGCCATGAGTTTGGGAAGAAACAAGAGAAACATGAAAGGAGTTGGAGGGAGAAGAGCAAGGAGGAAATGATATAATTGTATTTTAAATTATAATTTAAATATAAATTGTAATTGTATTTTAAAAATATAATTTAAACCTTTAATAGGATGTTGCTTGTATATTATGAAACACAATATGATATTTCTGGAATAAGTTACACCAACTTTTAAAAATATTAGACTAAAAACAAATCAACATAAAGCACCAAGTTGAATTGTTTTGTTGTCAAATGGGGCCTGAAAGCTGAATGTTCTCTGCCTTGCATGTACTTGGAAGGCGCTTTTCTGTGCTGCCTGCTCCAGACTCAGTTGGCCTCACTGGGCTTGCAGTGCTGTAGGGTAGGGTGCTGTTTGTGGGGGATTTTCACAACCTGGGCCACTGCTGGGTGTGGACTGTGCGCTAAGAGAACCAGCTGGGAATCAGTCTTTCATCTACAGTGCTCCTTAGGTCACCTCTCTGGTGATGCTCTGCTCCTAGTGCCAAGCCATGAATTTAATGAAATTCCCCCCAAAATTAGAAACGTTGTAAACTGCTACCACCAAGAGATCCTTCTCACAGAACGGCTTGTGTTGCCTTCAAAGAGGCTCATAACCTCATAAATTAAAAACCGTGGGGATCACCCAGGACCGGGGTTCCCTAAGGCCAAGCTCTGGCTAAGGTCTGGTCATGATGAATTTCATTCATCAAATTAACTGAGTGTATTTATTCTGAAGGAATGTCTTTTGTTCTGCTTTTCATGAAATAATACATTGACAGTGAAAAATAACATGGTAATGTCCTCTCTCTCTCTTCTCTCTCTCTCTCTCTCTCTCTCTCTCTCTCTCTCTCTCTCTCTCTCTCTTTCTTCCTCCCTCCCTCCCTCCCCCCCAACTCTTCCTGGAAACCAGTTTTGCAGATGGGGAAAGTGAACTCAAAGAAGTAATGTGATTCCCCTAAGATGACTTACTTTATTATTAAAGGACCAGGAGGCAACCCTGGGCCTACTGATGAGTGATTTGGTGCCAAGTAAGGAAACGAATTGCACATGATGAGAGAAGTAAAGTTCATATGCTGAGAAGCCCCAGCCTCCAGACTTGTTTTGCTAATGCAGAGCCCATGTGCTCCATCACTGTTTTGGCAAAAGGAACATTTACACCATCACGGATCCTGCGTTTTCCATTCACTTACTCTTTTCAACAAACCATATTGTCCTGAAGGGTCCTGTAGCGCACTGGGAAGGTATTTGTGCCTACATTGGGACTTTGGATGAGTAAGGACTTGAACGTAAATTCCAGCTTTGTTTTTTGGCAATGCTGCTTCATGTTAGAAACTAATCTCATGTTTACCTTTAAAGTCTCTATTGATTTGCCAAACTTCCTACCAAGCAAGAAGGAGAATAGAGAGGAGATTGCTTGGTAATTTGCATACTACTCTACAGATTGAAAAGTTATTGTTGATGGCATAATTATTCATCTGATTGCATGCCCAGTTCTTGGGCTCAGAAGAGAAGTTTAAAAAAAATCCTCTGTGAATTTTTATTGGCAGCAGATGAAGAGAAGATGTACTCACTCAAAGCTCAGGGCTATGCCTCCTGAATCTTGCATTCATGGCCTTCACTTGCCTGACATGTTTCATCCATCCCTGGGCGTTGTCTTGTGTCAAATGACTCTGCACCTGAGATACATTCTAGAGCGAAAGCTGTTCTTGCCAACATTTTCAGCAGTTGAGGGAGTTCGTGTTTTAGTTCTGGAAGGAGAAGTCTAGCATCCTGTAAACCATTATGGAAAAGTTTGGCCATTCATAAAATTCAAATGTACTTAGCCCGTGACTGGTTACATTCATTCTTCAATATGTTTCTAAGAGAAATGAAAGTAATTACCCACAAAAATTCTTGCACAAGAATATCTACAAACAATGGTTTTGACCAATAATAAATGAATGGAGAAACACATAGTAGTCTATTCAAAGATTTCAATGCTACTTAGAAATGAATGAATTTCATGGGTGAGTCTCACAAACTCCATGCCAGGCTTAAATAAAGACAGACAAAAAATAACAAACTGGTCAGCACAGTAGAGCTGCCTCTAGAGGCATAGGGGTGGGTGAGCCAGCCCAAAAGCTTGAGAGCAGGAGAGCTGACCCTGCCTCCTGTCGATAGCAGCATTGGGTGGCCGCGCCAAAGCAGTGCTGGAGAGCTTGGCTTGGCGAAGATAAGGGAGAGCTGGCAGGCTGACCAGCTTAGCTATCACCCAGACCCAGATCCGTGACTCTGAGATGGCATCTATATCATCTGTGGAAGGTTGAGAGATGCGAAAGGGCCAGTCCTGCTGTACCAAAGTTGCAGGATCTCCTTGGCACATGGCAGCAACAGGATAACCAGGAGGGATCCTGATGATGATTATCCAATACTGATGATGCCACAGAAGCCAGAGGCCATGAGCCAGACCAATGCCTCATTGCAATGAACATTTGCAAGTGAAGGTGAGTGAACAGTAGGATGTACTGTGGGACATGTTTTGACATACTACAGCTTCCACGATGAGGTGTTGTCTATGCTTTATTTTTGTTGTTGCTTGTTTGTGCAGTTTACTTGGGAGGGAGATCGCAATGGAGAAGGGGAAGTATGAAAAGACAGGTAGATGAGCAGTACTGGAGAACATGGTGTGAAACTCAAAAAGAATCAACAAAAAGTTATTTAAAAAACCCCAAATAATATTCTTTATATTATTCAAGTTCTATGAGGTCCTAAAGTAGGCAAACCTAGTTTATGACTGAAAGCAAACTTTAGGATAAGTATTCCTCATTTAGAGCCTAGTAAATGGACGAGAGAACTTTGTGGACAGTGCTAGAACTTTGTCTAGGTTGACGGAAATGTTGACAACATGGATGCATGCAGTTGCGGGCGCTCCATCCATTATATACTGAATGTGCATTTATTAAGTCTAACTTTAACCTTCAAAGACTCATTTATTCTTGTATAGTTTGGAAAGTGTCAATTTTTAAAGTTTAGGTTATAGCAAAAAGCGAGCGTCCATTGAAAGGGGTATAATCACTGCTCACACAATTAGGAAGCTAGTAACATGAACAGCTACTCATTTTGTGTTGGAATGGAGTTAATTACAGAGAGGATGGGATGCATAAGGCGGAATGGAGCATACATTTGGGGCCAATGAAAGGAGAAAGATGCTGTTCCTGGGTTAATAAGGTGCTATAGGCAGGTATGTTGGAGGGTGTCTCCATGTGTCCCCAAGTCACTCAAGTGCCATCCATACAAACTTGTGGGGGAGCAGATGAAGTCTTGAGTGAATGTGTACTGTTGACATGGTCACATCCATGTCAAAGACCCCAGTGCCTTAGACCAATGGGAATGGCAAGCCTTCCCCAGGTCACGCTCAGAGGATTGGCAAAGCCTTCCTCTAGTTCCAGTATAGATGTTATGAATGATTGATTATCTATAGCTAAAACCAGTGTATGCAGAAACTATCAACCATTTCTGGACAATGACTATCTAAGACAGGTCCACTGTGGAGACTTCCTGCTGAAGTTAGCTAACTTGTCTCCTCTTCATTCCAATGTGCACCACAGACCCACTTCCTTGCTCAGTGGTATGTAGTAAATTTATAGAGCTTCTGGGCTCCTGCTTATCTCCATCGGAGGGCATGGTCCATCTGATGCAAGATTTTCCATATGGGTGTCTATGTCCTTTCTTTATCCCCTCTTTCTCCTGATCAACTCAACACCCAAAGCCATGCAGGTCAAAACAAAAACTTAGGTCTTAAGCTCTGAACATTTACAGATGGCCATGGGAACAAGAAGTCTGCTTACAGAGTAGCAAAAACCATACCCTCAAAGGGCCGTCTTCCCATGATGAACACTATGATGAACACCAGGCACCGAGGACAAATTCAGAACTTTTTGCCCCTAAGTTTTGTAGGTTTTAGAGCAATTGAATTATCCCTACCATTTCTAGAATGTCGTATGTAATTGCCCTTAAATTAGCTACATAGAAATCAATGCATGGTGTGATTTGGCCACGCTCAACACATTTTACGAAATACTCCTAGGGATGCCATTAAGAAAACTGATTTTCTGGAAAGCATTCATACAAATAGTTTCCCTTAGACAATGATATTTAAGAAGCGCTTTCTCTGTGCCTGAATCTGTTTGCATAGTCATTCGTTTTAAAGCATTGTAATGTAATAAAGCAGAAACCAACCAAAATGAGAATATTATATAAAATTTTCCAAATTGCGTTAAGTTCTCATACCACAAATAAGCCTGTTTATTTCCCACTGCTGGTGCCTGCGAGAAGTTTTCTCAAAGTAACCATGACTATTTGTATTTTCTATGGCTAGAGTGAGCAGGATCCTGGAGGGAAGGGCGCTTTATTCAAAAGCCTTGTACAAGCCTGGCACAATGGCTCCTGCCTACAACCCCAGCACTCAGGAGGAGGCGGAGGCAGGAGGACTCTCATAAGTTAGAGATCAGTCTAGGCTATAGAACGAGACTCTGTTTCAAAATACTGAAGGAACGTGGAATATTTATGCCAAAAAGTGGGCCAGAATCATTGCCATTCTGATGGGTCAGTTATCAGCTTCTGGTGAGAAAGTTGATTATCCTGTTGCTGTGATAAAACACTGACAAAAACTAACTTGGGGACAAAGGGTTTATTTAGCTTGTAGGTTACATTTCATCACTGAAGGAAGCCAGCATAGGAGCCCAGGCCAGGAGCTAGGAGCAGAAAGTGTGGAAGAATGCTGCCCATCAGCTTACTTCCACTGCTTGCTCACCCTAGCTGGCTCAGCTGCGTGTCTCACACAGTCCTGGCCCATCTGACCACGGCCAGCCAACACACCGTGGACTAGCCATGCCCTACCTACCTCAGCTAACAACCAAGAGAATGCCCACAGACGTGCCCACAGCCCAGTTTTATGGAGACAGTTCCTTCCCCAAGTGAGATTTAGTCTTTCCAGGTGACTCGAGTTGACAAAAACTTAACCAGTACAGTCACCTTGTCAACATTTGTGCCATAAAGGTTGACCTTTTTGCTATTCATGCAGTCACTCAAAATTTTATGCTTAAATATTCATTGGACATCTACTAAGGACCTCATTACTGGATTTGCTAAGCAATTTTTAAAAACCATGTCTTGCATAGTATTTTATTTACTGGTGTGGTTCAAAGAAAAAGAATTGACACTGGGTGAGCTCAAGGTGCTTGAATTTTGTCATGAATAAATATAAAAGTGAGGATATTGACACAATGCTAACTAACTTAAACACGTTTCTGTTCAGCGCTATTTGGAAAGTGGTTTTGGTGAGGAAAGCACCAAATCTGGATTTTGGTGGGCTTGGGGAATGGCTTGATGCAAAGCTTAACAACAGCAGCAGCATCCGCCCTCATCTCAAGCCCAAGTAATTAGCATCGTGGGTTATTTATGAGCTAGCAGTCGCCCCCAGTCTGCTCAGTCCTCTTGAGTATTTCTGGGAAGCTAAACACACACTTAAATCACCAAAGTCATTTGCCACTACATTTAATTGACTTGAGCTCTCATTTTCCTGGCTGGTACAGATTAGAGGAATGTTTGTTCTGTGTGTGACGAAGCCTCGGCTTTAGCTGGGAGACTCTGCCGGATGGTGCAGGAGGGTGCCTGAATTACTTACTCTGAAATCTCACGTTACACATTACAAGACTCTCCCTTTACTTAACCAGGAGATAAAAGTTTATTTCTTTAAACTCTCAGTTTTCATTGTTCATTCTTTCTCTTGGATGTCACCCAGTTTATCCCTTTACTGCGAGGCACCAAGTTATTACTAGCCACCAATGGAGGCGGTTCACCCAGACCCAGTGATTTATTGTCACTTCAATTCTTTCCAGAAGCGCCTTTGATAAAAATAATAATTGCAATCAATCAGGCTCAGGCCATAAGCCGTGGATTGGCTGGTTATTTTATAGACAATATATTTAATCCTAACAATAATCTTATATGGGAGGCATTTTATTATTCTGGTCTGACTGTAAGGGAATTGAGATGAAGAAAGGTTAAAGGATCTTCTCGAAGTCAGTGCATGGCAGAGAGTCGATGAAGTCCAGATCTCAAACATTTCCCAACTACCACTTTTTGTTCTTCCCCGAGGCATGATGCCAGAAACATATATTTCATAACTGTTTGTCAAACTGATGTGTAAACAAATGTGTGGATTTGCATATGGACTTTTGTTAAAATATTAAAAGTATCTATTTTCTGTAACAGATAATAGAACTGCTCACTTCATTGACAAGGAAAACTGAATAATATATACAACACCTTTGATTGTATTCCTTGCACAGTGCAGTTCTTTTTTTTATTAATTTATTCTTGTCACATCTCAATGGTTATCCCATCCCCTATATCCTGCCATTCTTCCCTCCCTCCCATTTTCCCCTTACTCCCCTCCCCTATGGCTGTGCCTGAGGGGGTCTTCCTCCCCCTTTATATGCTCATAGGGTATCAAGTCTCTTCTTGGTAGCCTGCTATCCTTCCTCTGCGTGCCACCAGGTATTGGGACTCTAGATGAGAGAAGCATGGGAGAATAGCAAAGGAGAAGGATCCAGAGGGTCCTAGAAACCTACAAGTAGAACATTATGATAGGCAGATTTGGGCCCTGGGGTCCCACTCAAACTATGGCACCAGCCAAGGACACTACAGGTCGTAAACTTTAAACCCCTACCCAGATCTAGCCAATGGACAGGACATTCTCCATAGTTGAGTGAAGAGTGGGGTATGACATTCACACATACTCTGATGCCTCATATTTGCACAGTGCAGTTCTCTGAGAGAAGATAACACCAGAGGCTGGGCCTCCCCCCGCACAAACTCAGCTTGCAGTGTGGAAATATTTTCTGGACATGGTACACAAAGAGGGAATCTAAAAAGAGCTTGGTGCCCTCATAGGCTGTGGAAACATATGGAAGTTTAGAAGCCCCAAGTGGCAGGTACTGCAGCATAGAGTGACAATGTGGAAAGATGTGAACCCAGAAAGATCCAGAACTATCCAGTGTCCCACCAAGGTCTTCAGCATGTCTAGAATAGGCCACTCTGAAGCAAGCAGACAAAAAACGATCTGGTGAGGAACTCTCCAAGGATGGGCAGGCCAACCCATCTCTAGGACCAATGGGGCCCAGGGATTCTGAGCATCCAGACTGCAGAGACTTAGCCACAGACCCAGGGCATTCTGCCGAGGCCAAAGAAGTCTTGAAAACATCTGAATGATTCACAGCCGAAGTCCCTGACAAAATAACATCCCATGCTTTTTAAAGGAAGACAACAGAAATCCAGTTATTCAAAAACATAAATCTTCCAATGTCTAGCATGCAATATAAGTTACCAATGAAACAGAGAAATGCCACCCGTAACTGGAAAATAAACTAAAAAGTCAGTGGAAATAAACTCAGAAGTCAGAGCAGTGATGGATGTGGCAGACAGAGATGCTGAAACCACTAAATTTAAGGGATGGAAGGAGTGACACAAGTGACATGAGCCAAGGAATAAAGGACTTAAGAGAACTAAACTGAAATTCTAGAGATGAAAAAAATGTAGCATCCAAAATGAAATATTCATGGAGAGACTATATAAAAGAGTAAGAGCTTGAAGCCATCCAATAAAGCACATACAGGAGAAAGGCCCGAGAGTCTCCCACCTCAGGAACCCTGAGGAAACAGAGCACAGACACTACCCATGTAATTTAGATACTCAGAATGTGGTGGTGATAGAAAACACTTGCCAATCCCCTCCTCGGCCAGAGGATGTCAACCAATAAATGCAAGGATGACAGTACAGTCTCATTACAGCCAAGCTGCAAAATTTTACACACAAAAAAGAAAAATCTTAAAAGGAGATACATCATATATATGTACGTCTATGCATGTGAATATACATGTATGTATGCGAATGCTAAATTCTCATTATAAAAATGATGAGGAGAATATAGTGAAAGGTCTTTGAATATGTACAAAAGCCAAACTTAACTTCTACATCCTGAAAAATAAATATTTAAAATGGAAGATAAGTCAGCTATGGCAGAACACACCTATCACCTCAGGACTTGGGACGCTGAAGCAGGAGCTTGCCTTGAGTTCCCGGCCAGTCTGAGCTAAACAAGGCTAGCTCAACAAAGAAAAAAACCAAAAAACCAAACAAACAAACAAACAAACAAAAAAAAAAACAAAGGCAAACACAAACAAACCACGTTTTAGAAAAATAAACGACAATAAGACCTTTGAGGTCAACTGTCACAATAATTGTCCATGCTGATATACCCATGTATATCTGGGTGATTTCCCATAATGACCCATTGGGTAGAATCCAGTGTTCTAGCGCATTAGAAGCTGAAGATTGTTGGGGTCGCATAAAGCTCAGTACTTAGTGAGCTCATCCCTGCTTTAACATTTGAATTATTATCGTGGGGGGTATTATAGGTTTTTATCTTTCAAAATAAATCTGTAAGTACAGAGGCACAAATAGCCAGTGTTTCAAAATATTTTTAACTGTTAAGTGTATGCAGACACTTACAGGGTTAGCAACATGGAAATTAATTTCTATCTTAATGGGTGCAGCCCTCTTTTTGACAACTTAAAACATCTACATCATAAAAATCAGCAGGGACTAATATGGCCTGTCTTTCTCATGACAGGATTTATTTTAAAATCCTTTTGTTTTTGAAAGGAACACTTCTTTGATTTTGCTCATATTTTTATTAGCCAGCTTTAAAAATTTAATCCATGAGAACTTTTAATGCTCTGAACATTAAGTCATTGTTACGTCTCCGTGGGGTGGCTTCAGAGTTTCATGTAGAACACGCAGTGGCTACTATAAATGTGAGATCTTCCTATTTTTTGTAACACCAACTTTCCTTGAAATGAGGATTACTGAAATTTGTGCTCAGACTTAGTTCTTCCTCAACAGAATAACATTCAGGAAGTGACAGTCACCTCTGAACTTCAGTTCTTTTGTCCGTAAAATGGAGACCTTCTGTTTGCAGCTTCATATGTGGCCAAGATGAATTGAGTACGATTAGACTGGAGAAAGTAGCAAAAACAACAACACCACTAACAACAACAAACATTGCATTCAAACGCATCACAGGGATCTTCAGAGCTCTATCTTCCTGGGGCCTCATCTGTTTTACAATTAAGATGCTGTCTCCTTGAAAGTCTTGACTTCATCTCAGGTCTTGATTAAATTCTAAATGTCTCCAGGAAAGGGTGTCCAGGCTTTTTGAAACTCATTGCTGGTCTCAGTATCTCTTCATTTTTCCCACAAAAAGGCCCCACACTGGCATCCCAGCAAGCTGGACGCATTCTGAACCTTTGTTTCTCTGGATGAAGAGAGGGAGCAACTTGGCAAGTCTGCAGCTGCCACAGAGGATGCTTCTTGCTATCTTCAACTTGAACTTGTCTCCTTTGACAGGGGTGGCTGATTTATGGCTGCAAGAGTTCCTTCAGTAAGCCCCTTGTCATCAGATGCTGCATTTCATTTGGTGATTTTCCAGACACCTTAAATCCTCCATGGAAAGATGTAGTTCGTGGATATAAATATAAGGGATAAAAATAGCAACTTTCCTCTCAATTGAGGATGATTTATTCAGCGGAGCCAAGATGAGTTGGTTCTGTAGGGGCGATCCCCCTGACTACCTTGTGAGTGATGAATGTCTAGCTACACAAGGTTTGCTCTGCAAAGGTGAGTCTCACAACATGGTAATCTTGGGATTCTGGAATTTCTCTTTCATCCCTTTCTTCCACCTTTTGGATTTCTGTTCTCATCCTTGTTCTTGTGAAAGTTTCTTAAGTGCGTCTTCTCAACTTGCCCACAAAGTCCACCTTGTTGCCAGAGAGATGCTTTCAGATAGAGACCTGAGCAGGATCTTCTTGTCTACAGCCCCTCCATGCACTATTCCTCTGAGACAGGGATCGCAAGAGGCATTGGCCCTCCGCTCCTCTTCACTGCTTAATCCTGACTCCAAAACCTTCACAGGCTCACTCTCTTCGCTCCTACACTTCATCTTCTTCCATCTCCTCCCATCTCTCTAGACTCCCAGCCATCCAGGGGAAAATGGCATTTTGGTATTTCTTATGGAAGGTTTATATGCCCACATTTATTCTTTTCTCTTCCTTGCCTGGAAAATTTGTATTCATCGTTCCAGAATAAATTGCCTTAAATTACCCTGTTTGTGAGACTCACTTGTCCTGATTGGTCCATGCCCCCCCCTGTCCCCCCCCTACTTAGATCTCCCTTATCTCTAAGATGATGTTTGACTATTGGTCTGCAGTATAGGTACACATGTCTGTCGTTCCCCAAAGACTATAAACACTAAAACATCTTTTATTTATTTATTAATTGTACTTACTTAACGCAAGCACTGAGCTTTTTAATGAGCGTGAGAGTGCCATCTTGGCTCAGCTTAACCTGCTAAATGAGACTGGCTTGGTAGGAGTTCAGTGTTAGTACTGACCAGTTGTGAAATCCTGAACGTTCCGTAACTCCTCTTTATCTCAGCTTTACCATCTGTAAAAGGAAAATGACCATAAAACACCCATCTCACTGGTATGTTGTGAAAAATAAGCCACTACGGTTAAAACATTTTAGGCACCTCCTGGCACAGTGACCCTGTATTTTGAGTTATCATAATTTATTACCCCTGTTATGGTCTGTCCACAAGCAGAGAGGTTAAGACGGATAAGAAGATGCTCAAGGAGTATTTGCAGGCGGGAGGTGGTGGCGCACACCTCTAATCCCAGCGCTCAGGAGGCAGAGGCGGCCTGCTTTATGGAGCTGTTTCCAGGACTTCCAGGTCTACATAGAGAAATCCTGTCTTTGAAAAAAAAGGAGGAGGAGAAAAATATTTATGAGAATAAAAGGGTTCCAGACTCATTCTCTCGCCTCTAATATTCTGCACGTGTGTCACTTTTTTTTGAGATTGTTAGACCTTACGGAAAGCCTACACAGTACTAAGTGCTGAAGGTGATTTGGTCATTATGGACAGTGAATGAGAGATCTTATAGCAGTGAGCTATTTGGGAAAGAAAATCCCGCAGCACTGTCCCCTTTGGTTTTATTGCACTTGGAGGCAAGCCTGTCCGTGCTTCACATGTTACCAGTGTTCAGCTAGACGGTGGGCTTCTTAATAACCAGGGCCAGGCAACAACTGTCATTTGCTTTCAGGGCTCCTATATATCAACAGCTGACCAGGTATGTAAAACATCAGCCAGCAAGCACGGGCAAATGACCTAGGAATGGTGCTGGTGAGTGATTAAATCTCGTTAGGAAGAATTCGGATAACCATCTTTCTGTGTAGTGCCGAGGCCTTGGCTTTCTCCGTACATCCAGTGATTAGATTTCCCAGTTGACTCTTCTCCTACCTCCCCTCATCTTTCCCTGTTTTTCTTTAATTGTATTTCACTGTAATAGGATCACTTCACACAAGATATACCTGCAGTAACTATTTAATGTACAATCCAATACTGTGCATGTTAGGCACGGTAGTCTTCATTACTTTTTTTATTGCTATGATAAAACATCACAGTCCACAGCAACTTGAAGAGGAAAGAACTTATGTCAGCTTACAACTCTCAGGAAGTCATGGCGGGAACTCAAACCAGGAACCTATAGGCAGGAACAAGAGCAGAAGCCATGGAAAAGGCTTGCTTACTGCTTTGCTCCCAGTCACTTTCTTAATCAGCAGTCTTATACCCAGATCATGTGCCCAGGGGTAGCACTGCCCTCAGTAAGCTTGCGTTCCCACATTAATTGTTAAGCAACACAATATCTATCTTCCCAGATATGCCTAGGTTTCTGTCAAGTTAACAAGACCCAGCCAGGACATTGGTGATGTACGGCAGATCTTTAGAACCCTCTCATCTTGTGTGTTGAGACTTTATATGAATTGAGCAGCAGCTCCCTGTGTCCCGTTCTTACAGCTATTGTGTCACTCTCTGAGGTTTTTAAAGTCTATTTTATACCTTGTACAACTGGCATCATACAGGGTTCTTCCTTTATTCTGGCTTCTATTGCTAAACACAATGTCCTGGATTGTCCGTATTGTTTCATATTGTAGGGCTGCTTTCCTACTTGAAAGCCAAATTCCAAATGTCTTGCTTAGATAGTTGTGTTCACAGGGTGCCTGATTTTTAAATTTTTTTAAAGATGAAGCAAGACAAAAAAAGACATTTGGGAAAACAGTGGAAGATAGAAATCTTCTAAACTTTTATAAAATCATCTGCAATGTTTTATAATGGCCTTACTCACACCAATTTGACCAAAATTATCATATAGCTACAGTTTTAGCAACTGTACGCTTATCGATATTATAAGTATCAGTTTTCTTATATTATATACTTAATTAAAATATGCAGTTACATAACACTATTATCGGATTATGTGATATTTAATTAAAATTTATTACATACAGAAAGAGAACCAGAGAGGGCCTGAGGGTAAATACAATGGATTTTCAATGGAATAACACTTAATGGTGCAAGTTAAGGTCCTGGCACACTAGAGTCTTGCGTAGAGCATTATCTTTTTACAAAATGAATGGATGCTGTTAAGATTCCATCCAGTAGGCCATGTGGAGACCCTGATGAGAAACTGAAAGGATGTCTCCCCTCATTGGTTGGATTCAGGAATCCCTTAGTGAGTCCTTTATGAAAATAATTTTCTATCTGCATTTGAATTTGGTTAGTTCAAATCCCAAAGTGAGTTCACTCACATTACCACACTCTTGTGGAATCCCAGCAAGCAGAGATTTCCCCCTTTTATCAGATAAAATATAACTTTCAGGTTGGTTGCCATGGCTAAGTGCCCTAAAGTCATGGAGCTTGAGTGTAGCCATGCAAACTAGAACTCAGCTCCTCCCTGATGTCAGCCTCAGGTCTCTCTTCTGCTTTGTCTTTCTAAACCAAGCAACCAGCTAAAGAAAATCTGAGGACACTGCTCAAACGTCTTCCGGGTTGTGACATACAGTCAATATCGTACATAAAACATCCATTCTACTGCCAAGAGCTGGCTACCCGCTTGGAGCACATGGCCACTGGGAAGGCTTAAAGGAGAGGAAACTGAGTAGGGGACCAATTAATTTCAGATTGGTTGAGCAAATATTTCACAGCATCTTTGCGTTTATCCCCCTCTCCCCTGATGAGTGGTTCCAGCCTCTTTTTGACAGATTGATTTTGAGTGCTGGGCATTTTTCTCTCACCACATTAGCTGCCAGTTTTCCAGGCCTTTTCCAGGGGTAGGATGAGGTGAGAGGTAAGTCGTTTGTAAATATGACTTGCCTGAGTAGCGCAGGCAGGCTGAATGCTCAGAAAGCCCTTCTGTGCTTGGAGCCTGCTTTCATGTCTTAGAAATCCTGATTTATTTCAGGACGGGGAAAATCTGAGCCAGTTTGCAGAGTGGAAATTAAAATCTTAAAACTATGCATGAAAATCGAATATTCCAAATGGCCTGGTTTAAACATCACCCTGCACCGTTGATCACATGTAGAAGTTCTTGAAAAGAAATGGGGATTTATGACTACGTGTAGGGCTGGGGAAAGGCTCGGTGAGTATTTATGGGTCACTTCAAGGAACTCTACTGACTGTACTTGAATCTGCTTTTGTGCCCTTAGCTTTCTGCTTTGGAGATTTCAAGCCTTCAAATGCTTATAGATTTGAAAACATGTGGTTTTGGTTGCAGTATGTTAACTTTTGAGTTGGAGGGAGGGACTATGCATATTTGTTTGGACACATTTATTATACAACATACAAGCATGTATGTATAGTATATGTTTTTATTCCTTCAGATGTATGCCTGTGACTATACTGAGGGTAGAAGCTTTGTTTTATTTATCTGTGTGTCTGGCCATCAGTACTCTACTTATTCTTACTGCTTAGTGACCTTTTGTTGTGCACCTCTTTGTGCTAAGGCCCGTGCTAGCAGCAGGGCAAGGGTGCAGAGACAACTGCAGAATAGGAATTGTCCAAGCCAGCATTACTTTAAGCTCATAGGAATACAATAAAAAAATGCAAAGGACAAAAAAATCATCAACATCAACAACAACAAAAACAAAAACAAAAACCCCCAAACCAGATAGCTATATATATATATATTTTTTTTTTTTGTAAACTTCAGAAACAAGTATTAGTTCTTTCACACACACCTCAGATGCATGAATAAGAAGCAAGGAAACTGATGTTAATCATTCTTCTTTAACCAATGGGAAATGACATGGGCCCATGTGGTCCTGGTGACGGGACAGGTTGGTGACAATAGTGTAAGCATCATCAATGAGTTTTGAGGCATGGTTGTAGCTACTTTCATATAAGCCTTCCCACCTAAAAAACTGAGCCCCTTCTTAGAAGACTTTCCTTCCATTTCTTTTCCTTTTTATTATTAAAGGTAAATATTTTTGTTAATTATTTGAGAATTATATAATGTGATTTTGAGATTTATCTTGAGTGCTGGGCACTTTTCACTCACTTTATTATCTGTCATTTTCACCTCTAGGTTTTCCCCTTAATTCCTACCAGACCCACTCCCACCTCCCCACTCATCACCTGTGGTGGTTTGAGTAGGAATGGCCCCAGAGACTCATGTGTTTCAATGCTTGGCCTTAGGAGGTGTGGCCTAGTTGGAGTAGGTGTGGCCTTGTTAGAGGAAGTGTGTCACTGTGGAGGTAGGGCTTGAGATCTCCTATGCTCAAGCTATGTCCAGTGTACACACAGTCTCCTTCTGCTGCCTGTGCATCAAGCTGTAGAATTCTTGGCTCCTTCAGCACCACGTCAGCTTGCGTACTGCCATGCTTCCCACCATGGTGTTAATGGACTAAGCCTCTGAAACTGTAAGCCAGCCCCAATTAAATGTTTTCCATTATAAGAGTTGTCACGGTCATGGTGTCTCTTTACAGCAATGAAACTCTAACTGACACTCCCCAACTTCCTGTCTTCTTTATTTTTTACATTTAATAACCTGTCGACCTCAATCTGTGCAGTCCATATACTAGTGTGTATTAACTTATCCACTGAATCATGGTTGACCTCCCATGAGCCACACCCTTAAAAAAAGTTGACTCTTCCTGTCCTAGAAGCTTGTCTGTAGCTTCTCAGTTAGAGGTGGGGACTCCTATTGGTTGGCAGGCGCCCACATATGTTGTGAGTTCATGAGTGCAGTTGTTGTACCATATGGAAAAGACACTGTTTCCCTCTGGCTCTCCCTTATTTCTGGCCCTTACAACTCCTCCACCCCTCTTTTCTACCATATTTCCTGAGCTTTGGGGAAGGATGTGGTGTAGACGAGCCATTTGTAGCTGTGTGCCCACTGTCACTTACTCTAAATACTTGGACTAATTGAGAGTTTTTGCATTAACCATCATCCATTGCTCAAAGAAATTTCTCTGATGAGATCTGAGAGCTACACTAATCTATTGGTACAAAGATATGAATTTATAAGGCAGTTTTACAGTATGTCTATCTAGCAAAATAACTATATTGACCCCTGGGGCCCGAGGGCTTCCCAAACATGGGTTTGGACCCAGATTTACAATACCAAGCTTGTATTTCCTTCTTTAAAGTGAGGCTTAAATCCACTGAGAAAGTCATTGGTTGCTCCCATAACATTAGTACCATTATTGCACCAATGGGTATAACTTGTCATCATTATTGTAGTTTATAGGGTTTACAACATGTTCTTTGTCTTTTAGGTGCTAGCTCAGCTTTGTAGATTGACAGACCCCTTTCTTTCTACTGCGGCAGTCCTTTGTGCATTCCTTAAGTGGGACACTTAAGCACTTGTACAGCATGTAAAGTATTCTCTGTATGTCAGATACTGAGCTCCTCGAAGCAACTTCCAAATAGCAATAAACATCCCTTTCCATATGATTAATGTTGCTAAAAACTAAGCAGGTTGTATTTATGTATTTAGGGAATATATGTGTATACACATACACACAAACACACACACACATATATATAACAACTAATGAAAAATAGGTCATGAATTTGAAAGGGAGTAAGAAGCAGTATATTGGAGAGCTTGGAGGGAGAAAAGAGAACAGAGAAACGAAATAATTGTATTATAATCTCAAAAAATAAGTGATAAAATAAAAACAAAACAGACCTTTTGTTCACACACAAGCTCTGGACTCCTGTGCTGGATCTTCTCACTCTCTCCACATCAATTCCTTTGTTTTTCATCCTTAAATATATCCTGGTATTCCAGCTTAGCACAGTCATGGAGACCACTGTAGCTGCAGGGGTCACCACAGCATGTTGTCTCCTAACTGGTTCACCACTTGTGCTCTCTAGGAACTGAATGTCCCCTCCTTGGAGCTCTTCTGTAAATCCCAGTGTAACTGAACAAAAGCTCAGACCTTCCGGTCCCCTCAGGGTACTATATGGCCCACCTCCTTCCAGATCTCCATCCCATTAGGTGTCCTTGCTCCCTGCTCTTCAGTCACAAGGGCATCTTCTTTACCAGGTACATTTCTGCTTTATCATGTCTGTTCTACTAGGAAATGCTCTTATTAATCTTCTTCACCTAGACAGCTCCTGCTCAGTGTTCAGATGTTAGCTCAAATATGACTTTGCATCCCAGTCATAGGTTTTTCTAAAGGCCTCAGCTCCTTTTCAGAAGTCTTTTCTTTATTCTTTATAGTTATTTGCCAGATTTTATATTGGTTGGTTTCTTCAATATTTGTTTTCTTCACTGGAATCTAAGACTTATTGTGGGAGATATGTATCCTTCTGGCATTTTTCACTCTTACGCGTACAGTGTCCAGGGAGCGCCTGAGACTATAGAAAGCATCTGCTTACCATTTAGGAAAGTTTAAATTAAAAAAAAATAGACAGAAACTATTCAAGTATGATTCACAACATCAGTACATATTTTTATCGAGAGTGTTTTTTGGTGGGGAAAACTGATACGGTGGTGGTGGGGAATCTGTGATTTTGTATGAGTGTGTATGTGTGTGAGTGGGGGGCATCTGTGATTGTGTGTGTGTGTGTGTGTGTGTGTGTGTGTGTGTGTGTGGTCATGAGATAGCATGTCATGTGTGGGTATATGCATGTGTTTTCCTATGAATGAATGAATACTTCCACTGACTTTAAAGTTCCTTTGATTTTCAACTTTCCCTAACCCAACAATACGTGCATGGTACTAATTACCCCATTTATGAGACCCTGAAATGTCCATCTTCAGTCCGTGTACCAAGTGGTCCACTCCACACCCTTAAGTCTGCTGCCCCAGGTGAGAACTTGTCCCCCTACTTTGACAAAAACTGTTCTATAAGCTGTTGCAGCCTTACTTATTTTCTAGGTAAACTGAGGCAAGTGGAGAGTGGAGTGACTTGGTTAAGCTAGCATAGTCTTTCAGCTACCTGTCAAGGAATCCAGATGAAATAGGAGGGAAAGGTGAGGAATTCAAACCACAGGCCTAGCCAAAGCTGGCAATGGGGGCCATTGCAGATAACCACATTTCACATCCTGTTTGGGGTTTGCAGTGCCCTAGTGATCCCAGGGACAGGAAGCACAAACGCTGCCAACTCGGTGCAAAGAGACTCTCATTCAGAATACTTCCCAAACAGCATGTTTACTCTGAAGAAATGACACCACATGAACACACAAACACTCCCTCTCCCTCTCCTTCTCCCTCCCTCCCCCTCTCTCTCCCTCTCCCTCCCTCCCCCTCCCTCTCCTTCCCTTCCCCTCACCCCCCCTCTGCTCTCTCTCTCCTCTCATGTGCTACCTGCCCAGGGTTGGTTGATTGGTTGGTTTTATATTTCTGAACACCTCTAACATGGTTTTCACTTTGAATTTCCCATTACTCATTCATCTTCCTGTCTCGGGAGAGGATGACTTTTCACACTGAATGTAGCTGAGCCTGAGGGTCTGGGTGACTTGGGTGCTGAAGAACAGGAAAGCATCATGGCAGGTCTGCTCAGCCTGCCCTGGAACAGATTGTTGGGGACCTTCCCAGAGTGGCCCTAGCTGGCGCTCTCTGAACCGCCTGTGGACCCTCACCAGGGCTCTGGGATGGGATGCTCTTTTCCCTTGAAGCCTTAATGCTAATTCCTTGGCCTTGAGTGATGTTAACTAGGGCTTTTTTCCTTTCATACCTCTTCCCCTGCCCTGTCATAGGTAATTTCTATAGGCTCAATTCTAGTCCTATATTGTCTACCATGGAGTCTTCACAAAGGACATAGCAACTAAGAGCTTGTGCTTAATAGTTGGAGCTGTTTGCTCAAAACCCAAATTATTCACTCAATAGGCTTCAAGCTATTTGCCTATTCTCCGCCCCCCTCCGTACCCCACCCCCTACATATTAGCACATAGCTTCAAGCTATTTGCATATTCTCCCCCCCTCAGTCCGCACCCCCCCTACACATTAGCACATCTGTACAATGGGTCTAAGGATAATATCTGCTTCATAGGACTTCAACTTATTGAGCTAACACTTGTGAAGCACTTGAGATGGCTAAGTGGCTCAGTACTGCCTGCTTTGTATAACCAGAGGCTCTCAGCTTCGATGTTTCCCAGAGCTTTTGTTTGTTCCTTGGGTAAGTGTTTTAGAAGATGTGTGCCCTGGGCACCTTGGTTGGCATTGGCCACAGGCATTGCCTAGGACTCTGTGTCAGCAGTGTTAAGAGTTAAATTGTATTTGGCTAATGAAAGAAATGAGTTTTGACTTGAGTTCAATTTCTTTTTGTTTGTTTGGTTTTTTGTTTTGTTTTGTTTTGTTTTTCGAGACAGGGTCTCTCTGTGTAGCCTTGGCTGTCCTGGACTCACTTTGTAGACCAGGCTGGCCTCGAACTCACAGCGATCCGCCTGCCTCTGCCTCTCGAGTGCTGGGATTAAAGGCATGCGCCACCACGCCCGGCCAATTTCTTTTTAAGGGATCAGTGCATTACCTGCTGCACTATCTAGGCTCCTATCAATTTATTTTTTAATATGCACTTTTTATGCTAGAAATAAAATAAATCCCCATGACTTTGAGCTATTTCTGCTTATTCTTCAGATCCATTTTTAATCCTTCTCCTCACTCTCTCAGCACCCTAAGATGGGGGTTTCAGGGGCCTGTGTTTTTATCCAGTGGTGTTCAGCTGTGTTCAGCCAACGGTAGTCTCTGGCAGGAGCTTAGAGAAGGGTTGGACTATCAACTACCACACCTCACTTCAGCTCTGTGGGGCTGGCTTCACCCCTTCCCACCCCTCATGGCAGCGCTGTGGGGCTGGCTTCACCCCTCCCCACCCCTCACTGCAGCACTGTGGGGTTGGCTTCACCCCTCCCCACACCTCACTGCAGCACTGTGGGGCTGGCTTCACCCCTTCCCACCCCTCACTGCAGCACTGTGGGGCTGGCTTCACCCCTTCCCACCCCTCACTGCAGCACTGTGGGGCTGGCTTCATCCCTCCCCACCCCTCACTGCAGCACTGTGGGGCTGGCTTCACCCCTTCCCACCCCTCACTGCAGCACTGTGGGGCTGGCTTCACCCCTTCCCACCCCTCACTGCAGCACTGTGGGGCTGGCTTCACCCCTTCCCACCCCTCACTGCAGCACTGTGGGGCTGGCTTCACCCCTTCCCACCCCTCATGAGCGCTGTGGGGCTGGCTTTTTTCGGCTCCTCCTCTTTGAGCATCTTTGTTCTGTGAATGCTCCAGATGTTGTTCCAGCCTGCCTCTCTTTTGCTTCTGAAAGCAGTGATGGCTCCAGCAGCCAGAGACCCGAGTATTTAATGGTCACTTGCTGCTTCCCGTAACTAACACTTCTGAGATACCTCTGTAATCCATTGTTTCTCTATCCAGTTCCTTGATTGTGCCACCTGCTTCCTTTCCAGACCTTGAGGAATGTACAACACAAGTCCTAAAACCAAGAAGGAAGCAGGGGGGAAGGAAGGAAAAGAAAGGAAGGAAAGGAACCAGGTAAAGAAGAAAGAAAAGAGGAAAAATGGAAGTAAGGAGTAAGAATTTCCAATCAAAATTTAAATTATTGAAAATTTGATAGATTTACTTTTAGCTCTTTCATATGCAGTTTGTATGTAACTGTTTAATTTTTACTATGGTATATACATTTTCCTTTTTTCTTTATTTTCAGAATTGCAAGATAATTCTTTTTTATATTTTATTAAGTCTTTGAAAATTTCCTACATTATAGTTTAGTCATATTCACCTGCCCCTATTTCCTCCCAGATCCATCCCTTATTCCACATCCACACAAATTTATGTTCTTATTTATTCATTTATTTATTCACAGCTAATTAAAACATTCTTTTATTGGGCAGTTTCTACAACAACATTATTGTCTAATTTTTATTTATGAATATATTCAATGCAGCCACTGACTCTAATTAGTGCTATCCGTATACTCTTGGGTGTGGTGCACAAACCGTATCCTTAAGTAGTCCATTAATCATTTTAATTGCTTGGGCATCATAATCATTTTAAATAGCTGGATAGTGTTCCTTTGAGACTTACTTAAGATTTTTCTCCATTACAATGGACTCTTTCCCACATTTTGGCTGTGCTTTTAACAAATTCCTCTAAGGATAATCCTTGCCATATTTAATGGCACATTTGGTTATGACCTCATAAGTGGATTATCGTACTGATTAGACCAGAAATCTCATTTTCAAGGAATCAAGTCAAAGGAAATGAGTATTTCGTGACTCGCAATCTTATCCCCAAATTTCAAACCAAGGGAATTTTTTAATTTCAAAAAGTAATCAGCCAGCCATGTTCTTTAAAGAACATATTTTTATTTTTCCATATTTTTGTTCCGCACAGCTTTTATTTCCTATTTATGTTTTCCTTGCTGTTGAGTCCACCTGATGTAATCGAGATTCTATCCTCACCCAGTGATGCACTGGGTTTGTAGTGGCCCCTTAGCTTTTGCTCTTGGCTGTGAGGGGTGTGCCCTTGCTTTCAGCTACCTTGCGTTCATAGCATGGTCCAGCCCTGGGAAACAAGCAGGGTGCCTGACTTTCTGGGAATGCTTTCCTAGACCCTACTTAACACATGGAGAGCTTCGGGAGAGGTGCCGGCTGGCACGGCCCACGCCCTCTTCATGTAAGCACACTTTCCCGTGCCCTCTCCTGCCTGCTGTCTGAGGGAAACATTTCTGAGGTGGAGGTTTTGGTGATCGTGCCTTAGAACTCTTTGTTTGATTACCACTTTATTATGATGGCTTTCCCTTCTACAAATACTATCTAAATATGATGATGAGAAATAAAGATAAAACAGAAATACTGAAAGATGAAAGAAGAAAGCCCAACATCCATTCTTCTTTCTCCAGGAACAAAAGAACAAAACAGTGTCTGGGTTTGCATAATTGGCTGCAGCTGCACACACAGAGGAGCCCACTAAGGGACCAAGAGCCAGCACCTCCATGTAGGCTTAATACCTTAGTACCCAAGACAGGTACATGCAAGCAGAAGGGAACCAGGCTTCTTGGCTGAAACAAGAAGGAGTTTTTTCTTTAAGTATTCAATGGTGCTGTGCCTGCGGACTTTTGTGTTCGTGACTTCCACATACTCTTCTCAAGAGAAGATTCTTCCCTGGGGTCAAAATCGACACGCTACAGTCAGACCAACAACCCGCCTTTGTAGCTTTCGTCTCTTAGGTAGGAGAATGGAATTGTCTGCCTGTTTGGCTAGTGTGCATGTGAGGTACTTCAAGTCTACTGTGCTCTCAGGCTAGCCTCAGAAGTGTATGTGCCTAGCCTTATTTACAGACAGGGTACTTAGAACAGCTAATAGTCAAGAATCAAACAGCCTCTCCGAGTAGCAGTGAGAAACTTTGGACTGGGGTTTGCATCACTTCACTTCAAAGGCACCAGGCTACCTGGCCAGTGTGACCGGGGGAGGGGTGGTTATTGAGCTATGACGTCAGCACCTGTCTTTCTCCACACTCCTACCTCCATTTTTGCAGCCTCCAGCATCATGTCCACACTCTTGCTCTCATCTGTGTTGTTCTTATGCTCTCTCTCTCTCTCTCTCTCTCTCTCTCTCTCTCTCTCTCTCTCTCTCTCCCTCCCTCTCTCTCTGCAGTAGCCTTCCTAAGGTTTTCCTTAAAGTCGTGGTTGGTTAAAGCTGAGAGGGTCTCCGGGAAGAACTTCATCAAAGTATGGTGGACTGTAGTGATGTGAAAAGAAATGGGCCCCCTGGATTGCCGTATTTGAACACTTGGTCCTCAGTTGGTGGCATTGTTTGGGGGGAGGTTCAGAAGATGCAGCATTTGTAAGAGGAAGTGTGTCACTAAGGGTAGGCTTTCAGAATGTAAAGCCGTTTTCATTTTTTCGTCTTCGCTTCACACTTGCAGTTTGAAGATGTACGGTCTCAGCTCTCTATTCCAGACACCATGTTTCCACTTTCTTATGGTGACTTGTAGTGGATGTAAACATGGGTTTTTTTTTTTTTTTGATCCAAGTGTGGCATGGGGAACAGACTTGTGAGAGAACAGGTGATGTTTATCCATTTAGAAGTTGAGCCACTTTGTTGGGGGCGCTTGGTTTTTGCCAGCTGAAAAACATCCTAGGACAGACTCTGAGAGGATATACATACATACATACATACATACGTATACATATATATATATATTATACACACACACACACACACACACACACACACACACACACACACACACATACACACACATGCCCACAATAGGAGGCTGGGGATTTTGGGGTCTTGGTATTGTTTGGCTGTTCATCTGTTCATCGCTCCACTTTGAGACACTCCTAGAGAGAGAACTGCTCCAGAGAAGGCTTTGAGGTTCTGGGCTCCGGCTGATGTTCCAGTTTCAGCACTAACTATGGTGGAGTTGCTGGTCTGCTGAAATCCTGCTGACTGTGTCAGGGGAATTGCTCCCAGGAACTGAATCCAACAAGGTCTACTTCCTCTGTTCCCATAAACCTCCTTTCTCACCTATCTAGGGTAGGTGGGTTGGAAGGGAGGTATAAGCATTTAAAGAACCCCAAATAATGTAGGTTTGAAAAAGATGAAGCCTACAGTGACTCCTATCTATAACCACAAGCCAAACTAAACTCTTTCTTCCTTAAATTTGCCTTGGTCATGGTGTTTTCTCCCAGCAACCGAGAACTAACCAATATGTGGACCTTGCTGGTTTTCATAAAATTCCTAGCACGTAAGAGAACAGAGGATGCATAAGCTGCCAAAGAAATTCCTGCTGAAAACATATACTTTAAAAGGACAATACAGGCGGTAAACTTTAAACCCCTACTCAGATCTAGCCAATGGACAGAATATTCTCCACAGTTGAGTGGAGAGTGGGGTCTGACTTTCACACGTACTCTGGTGCCTCATATTTGACCATGTCCCCTGGAGGGGGAGACCTGGTAGCACTCAGAGGAAGGACAGCAGGTTACCAAGAAGAGACTTGATACCCTATGAGCATATACAGGGGGAGGAAATCCCCCTCAGGAACAGTCATAGGGGAGGGGAATAAGGGAAAAATGGGAGGGAGGGAAGAATGGGAGGATACAAGGGATGGGATAACCATTGAGATGTAACAAGAATAAATTAATAAAAATTAAAAAAAAAAGACTCAAAGGACCTTGCTTTCTAGACAATTTTTACTTAATGAGTTAGTATATTAATATAAATTTAATTTTTACCATGATTCTTACCACTGCTTTTTGAAACCCTGGTGTGATATGATTTCACTCGAGATCTCTTAGTTGTATTTTAGTCACGGGATCTTGGGTCTTCAATTGGCAAGGTGTTCCTAGAAGAGTAGATAAATAAGAGTCTTCAGCTGGGTGGTGGTGGTGCACATCTTTAATCCCAGCACTCAGGGAGGAAGACACAGGTGGATCTCTGTGAATTCGAGGCCAGCCTGGTCTACAAAGAGAGTCCATGACAGCCAAAGCCACACAGAGAAACTCAGAACGCCCTCCCGCCCCCTCCAAAAGAAGACTTTTCAAAGGATTGGCCTAGAAACAAGGCAGAATGTCTACACCAGGCACTTACCATCTCTGTAAGATCTGAACGCAAGGCACATGGGTCAAAGCTGTGGGTCCTGGTTTTCACGTGAAACCATGTCTGGCCATCTCTTTGACCCTTGTCCTCTCTGAGCCTAAGATATCTCTTCTGTGACTGAGACAGAAATTAAATCATTGATTCTCCATTAGTGTACGTTGGTATCTGGGAAGCGCTTTTACTGTCAGAGTGGGCATAGGTAGCTATAGATAGCAGAGGTAACAGGGGAAACAGCCTCCTCTAAACCGTTTCCCTGCAGACATCCCAAGCTAGGCCATGACGGTAGGAACTCTTACTACTTCCTCCTCTGTGAAAGTCCTTGAACAGCGAACACCTTCTATCCACGCTCCCCGGGACATGTTGTATGTGAACGTGGTATGCAGGCATTGAACTGAACCCAAAAGAATGTTTCAGGTTTGCTCTTGGAAGGCTCATCTTATCCCTGCTCCCTAATGAAGGGCTAGAAGGCCAAGAGAGGCCTCACATGGCTCTTCTTGGCTGTGGCCTCCCTCTTTAAACAATGGCTGGATGCGTTCAGAAGAAACAAGAGGAAACATATGGATTGGATTTCCCCTAAGCACACTGCAGCTAGAAGTGGGTTGGAGGCTGGGGACTGGGGAGGGAGAGAAAGGGAAGTTTTGGCACAGTGGGCCAGGAAATCTAGTGAAAACAGAGAATCATGTGAAACGGGGGGGGGGGGGGGGGATCCACTAGCAATGGCCAGGTGTGCTTTAAGCCAGCCACAGTGGAGCAGGCCTTTGCAGAGGGCCCTTGGAATCTAAGATGTGTATGATGGGACAGACAGAAGAGGCCGTTATTGCGAACTGCAGAGGCTTCCACAATTTTTCTTCCTCAAGGGTTGGAATGTCTAGGGATCCTTCCTGAGGAAGTCGGGTCTAACTCCATTCTTTTCCTCCTACGGTGGAACTGACAGTTTGGGAGTTGAGTAGGTTTAACCAAAGCAGTGTTAAACAACGGGTATATGCTCCATTCTGTTGCCAAATTACTCAGGAGAGGTGATGGAGCTCTCCTTGCCATTATAGACACGCGTGTAGGTGACAACTGAAGGACAAGGAGGGGAAGGCTGGGATTGGTGGATGGTGACAATGGTCCCTCTGCTGTCCTGCCTGTTGTGCTTTCACTTTCATGGTCTACTCATTCTCCCCAGATCTGTGACTGATTCCCCTTTCCCTTTGCTCCCAACCATATGAGACCTAAGCTTACAAGCTCACAATCCCTCAGGACTGACAAGCCACACAAAGTTCCTCTCATAAATACAAGAGACCTGAGAACAATCTGACCATAGTAAGTCCTACCTACTGAGAGTAAATTCCTAAAATGGAGCAGCTGGCTTGTTGGCCTGGCTCTATCTCAATACTCCTCAGCCCTTTCCCCTGGGGGAGCCGTGGACCCTCATTTCTGCCACCTCCTTTCAAATGAATCTTTTCAGTTTACATGTGGCACAAACAACAGTAAGGGACACTCTTACCTCATCCTTGTCCCTCAGATTATCGATCTGGATTGGTATTTTCCTGACAATTGTCCATCTCTTTCAGCCTGGGATTTGAATTGGAGCTCCAAGGGGGGAAGGAATGGTTCTATTGGGACCAGCCTTCATCTGTAGCTTCTAATTTGTTTTAGTCTGGCTTTAGGCCCATCTCCTCACTACTTCCTTGTCACCAATGAGTTCATCATTTGCAATTTGCTCTAGTGTTGTTTCTTTGTAAAGTCTGTGCTTTCCCACAGGGGGAAACTTGGTGGGTTGCCTTCAAATATCTGCACAGCGTTTATCTCATTGGAGTGTAATTACAGAGGAGCTACTTCAAGGGGGGGAGAGAGTAGGTGAACTCTAGAATGAAATTGTCACAATGGCAGAACCCTACCCAGTTCTTGGTTACCTACCAACGTAGATGGGTAACTGAGATTTCCTGAGAAGAGAACATGGTGGAGGGCCCTCAATAAAATTTTCTTGAATTGGATGGAATGCCTAATCTAGTGCCTGACTTTTGTACTCAAAGAAGGTGTTTACTCAATAGCTTCACTGACTGAACTAGGGATGCTAAGAAATATCTGAGAGCAAAACTAATGCTTATCTTCGCCCTTCTGACGTCCAGGGCCATACCTGGCATGTGTTAGACATCAATACACGGATTGCATTGAACTGAAAGTCAATTCCAAAAAAGGCCACATCTCGCTATTGGAAGAGTTATGGTTCTAAATGGGCATCAGGACATTTAAACTTTCAGCCTCCAGTAAGATTAGATTATAAGCAAGATACTCAAGGTATTAAAACAGAGTGCCATGACAACACGCCTTAAGCTTTAATCTTGGCATCTACGTGGTTCTTATCTGTTTTTCCCTTTCCAGGATATCCCTCTTTATTGTCTGGTCCAAATCATGGAATGCTTAAAATATGTGGTTGGCTTAACACTGAGCAAGCCATTTCCTTTCTTTTTGATACTCAAGATTTTAAAATAATACCTCTAGGAACAAATTTTACAATGAGATTTATTTAAGAAAGGATGTCTATAAAAAGTAGAGGTTTTTAATGTCCCTTGGATGACTCAAGAGCCTATGTTTTTTTGAAGAGACTTGGTGTACACAGACCCTGGGAAATATTTTAAATATTTTACAGGTACTTGACAATGCATCAGAAGCAAGTAAAGAATTCATTTGCTATATTACCTCCCACACACCAGAGGGCGATGTGTAAATTGCAATTATTTTTTTCTTCTTAGAGACCAGAAGTGTAGTTAAGGGATTAGTGGTCTTTTCCCACAAGGATCAGATAGTGTATCAATCTTCATCCACCACCTAAAATGTGTTGCAAGTAATTCAATTCCATAATAGCAGAAAGCAGCCATAGGTTCTATATGTTGACATGACTGTGTGTTCAACAAAACTTATAGACACTGACCTATGACTTGCACACAATTTTCATGAGCCACGAACGGTGTTATTTTTATCATTTAAAATGATAAAAAGCATTCTCTGCTCACAGGCTTTAAACACAAGCAGGCCATATGCATATGTGAGATATCGTTTACAGAACCCAGGACCAGTTATTTATAGTAGCAATGATGATAACAGAATGACAATTTAATATTATGTGCTAAACACTATATACTTTTTACAATATAATTTTCAAGTAAAGCAATAAACAAAGACTTTGAAGATTTACTTGGTTGGTGGTACAAAGTTAGTAACGAGATGAGCTGAGAGTCAACACCTAATCTGTCAGTCTTAGGCCCCATGTCTCTTGTCACTGGCCATGAAGCCTCTTCATCCGAAGCATGCGGTGTCAGACAGCTGAGTTAGCTAAAGACTTGTGGTTAAGATCTTCAAACTTGAGGATGGGGGAGATGGCTCAGTGGGTAAAAGTACTTGCTATGCAAGCCTGAAGGCTGGGTTTGCCTCCTGGAATTCACGTGGGAAAAGTTGAGGCCTGACTCCTGACGTTTGTTCTCTGATCTTCATATGCATACCTGTACTCTCGTGTACACACACACACACACACACACACACACACACACACACACACACACACACACACCATACATATATACAATAATGACAAATGTAAATACAACTAATAATAATAAGAAAGACCTTAAGCTTGGTAAAGAGAACACTGTACTAAGAATTAAGAGATGAGTCTTGGCCTTACCCTTGCAATTGTTTTTCAATATTGGGGGAGGGATGATTTCTTCAATTGTTTGAGCCTAGTTTTTCCTCATCTATCATGGGAAGGGACTGGATAAAGCCAGAGGTCACATTGGTTTCCGAGGGCAAAGGTGATTTTGGTCGTTTAGGACCTCTCATGCCTACAGGGCTGAGTATAGGAGTCTAGTGGGAAGAAATCAGAGATGCTGCTGAACATCCCACAGGGTGTCCAATAGCCACCATGCAGTGGTTAATTTTAACTGTCGACTTGACTGGACAGTAGCGAGACCCACCTTTGGATATGTCTGCCAGAGCCTTTCTGGAGAGGATTACCTAAGCAGAGAAACACTGCTCCCACTTCCTGTGAGCAGCAGGTTCCCCCAAGCTGGGATTGGCATCTTAGACTAGACACAAAGGGAGACTGAGCAAGCCTGCTGAACCCTAGCATTGCCTTTTGTCTTCACTTTTTCCACTGCAGGGTAAGACAGTGATCTGCTGCCACTGCCATAGATCCACCTGCCTCCATGCCTTCCCTGCCTCGATGGGTCGGAATCCTTCAATCTGTGAGCCCAAATCAACCTTTCCTCTCTCAGGTGGTTTCTTGTTAGATGTTTGGTTATGGTGATGAGAAAAATAACAAATGCACATTCCTAACTATGAATTTGTCTAAAACAACAATAGTGCTTATACTGAGGAGCCCTGAATTAGTGGAACAATATGGCTCCTTCCATTTCTAGAAATCTGAGTCTTTAAATTTGCTTTTCAGAAATTTATCTAAAATTCAAGTGACTTCTTACTTCTGAGTCATGCACTCGTGCTTTGTAAAACAAAAAGACGAAACCGTGTAGCCCTGAAGATTCTTTTGGCTTTAAAGGGCTCAAGCCTGTGATTAACAGGGGAGCATTGAAAATAAATGTTATGGTTTTAAATCCAAGATAACACAAGTCATTTTACATTTTTGTCTCAATTCAAACCAGTGCTGAGTGAGTCCTCAGTCCCCACAAGGGAAGCTTGCAAACTTGAAGCACATCGTGAATTGAACCCAGACTACAGATGCTTTTATTCCTCCCAATAGTACATGCTAAAATTTTGTGAATTAGGGGCCAACATTTAAAAGAGTGTATCCAGTAAACACACAGATTTTCAAGCTTTTTTTTTTTAAACCAGAAGACCTGTCAGCTCTGAGCTCATTTTTGCATGGCAGCAAATTCCCAGCGCCCCAGAGTTCCTGCCTCACAGCACTTTCCATTTGCTTACATCCCTGCCCAAATGACCCCTCTAGCTAGCAGCATTTACTATGTGTGTTCTACAAGCAACAGTGCACACATGGACCACTCAGAAATGCATGCCCTGAGCACTTAGAGTTGTGTAATCTCAGAATAAATTAAGGGAAGCTAAGTGTGTGAGCTGAGTCCAGGCAAGTCCAATCAAGGGGAGGACAGGCTGGGGAGGGAAGCCTCTGTGGCAGCCAGTGAAATAGTCTGAGGAGGTTTAGTGCACAGTATGAGGCAACTGTGTGCTGCTTCTGCCAACTAGCGAATGTGGTCTCCAGCTAGCTGATTAGGAGTGCAGTGACCTGATGGGGCGCTGGCTGGCCCTGCTCTCCCTGGTGTGCACATGTGTCTGAATCATCTTGTTCGTTTCCTGGAACCCCACTTGATGTGCTGTTTTTTTTTTTAAACAAGGACTGGGACAATGGATCCACAGAATGACTTGGGACAGCTTCACAGGAGTGAGATTTCAAATCTGGAGCCATTGAGATGACTTGGAGGACAGATGACGCCCGGGAGGTAAGACAGTCCCCCCTCCCCTCCCCCAGCCCGTCCCAATATTGGCACCATCATCCTGAGGCAGAACAGGTAAGCATCATGCCTTCCCACATGTCCTCAGGCTGGCCTTGACCTTACTGTGTGACCCGGTACTTTACTGCAGTTCTTCAGCCTCCCAGTGTTGAGACTTTAGGTGACTGCACCTTGGCTTCAGTCTCTCCTATGACCGGCAGCCTTCTCCTAATAAGGGGCTTTGGCTTTTAATACTTACCCCTTAATCAAGAAGCACTTTCTGTGAAGGACAATTAATCTTGATGGAAGCTGTTAACTATGTCAAATCAACAAGTTCAGAGCGGCCCAACTCCTCCCTTTACCACCGCGAGCTATGGTTGGCTACTCACCGCCTTACAGTGGCACTCTCTCACTCGTAGATAATGAAGGTGTCACTCATCTGTTAAGGTGACTGTAAAGACTTAAGAGTATATTTTGTATAAACGTATTTGCCCCTGGGCTCCTCAGCGCTACTGACATTTTAGGATAGTTATTACCATGGGAGGCTGATTTGTGTATTATGGCATACTCACCAACATCTCTGGCTTCTAATTATTAGATGCAGTAAATGCCACACAGAGCCGCCAAATATCTCTTGAATTTCCCTACATTGGGAAAAGTTAACTTGTTCTTAGCTTATAGCCGGTACCGAATGAGTATGCAAGTGAGGCCATCTGAGAGCTTCCAGCCAGCCAGATGCCTGGCAGAGCGCACCCGTATGAATGAACCTGCCAACAGGCACCGGGAGACACATCTGCAGGAAACTGTGACTCTTCACGAATAGACGCCGTTTACTGCGCCATGTTCTCATTCACTTTCCCTTCCTGCTGTCCCGTCACGGTCCACACTTCCGCTTCAGCCTAGATCCACTGCTTCCCCAGTCAGTCCTCCATTCTGCTTCCTTATCACGTGAATGCCATTGCACCAGTTCCTGCACATGTCTATAACTAATACATATAGACACATACACATATGGATATATTACCTATATGCTTTTGTTTTAGGTGTGTGCCCACCTGGGAAGATGTCCCTGTTGCAGCACCTCACCGTGCACTGCTTCCCACTCCCCTCTCCATCACTTCCCCTTCTGCTCCTTGCTTTAGGTTCTGTTTCTAGGGAATTTGACTAAGGAAACAAATGGTAGGAAGTTTAGACTGTTGCCAGGGTGTGGTTTTAATATTTAGAAAATCATATCTTTCATGAAGGTATATATATATATGTGTGTGTGTGTATAAAAAATTAAATATAAGTTCTTTACATAATATATATTAAATCTAGGTTTTCTCTATATAAATATATATAATATATATTAAATCTAGATTCTCTATAAATATATATAATATATTATATACATTAAAACTAAGTTCTATATGACAAAAAAGATGAAGCATTTGTCTTGCTGAGCCTGGCTTATTTAACTTAACAGTATGATTTCTAGTTCTAATCATTTTCCTGCAAATGTCATGATTTCCTTTTTCTTTTTGGCTGCATAAAATTTCATTATATATACATATATGTATAACTTCCATAATATGTGTGTCTATATTACATTTTCTTTATCCATTAATCTATTGACTAATATTTAGGTTAGTTCTGTTTCCTGATCATAAGGAATAGTGCAGTAACAAACACAGAGGCACATGTACATCTGTTGTATGCACCTGTAGAGTCTTTCAAACACATATCCAAGAGTAGTGTGGCTGGGTCACATGGCAATTCTGCTTTCAGCTTTTTGATGAATCTTCATTCTGATTTCTACAATGGCCATACAGCTTTGTATCCACATCTGCAATGAATAAGAGTTCCTCTTCTTCTACAGGCTCACCAGTGTTTGTTGTCATTTGTTTTCTTGTGACAGCCATTCTGTCAGAGGATCTGAAATCTTGAAGTACTTTCGATTGCATTTCTCTGATGTCTAAGGATGATGGACACCTTTTCAAAGAATTTATTTATTACTACATTTCTATATTCAAGAACAGTCTATGCAGTTCATTAGTTATAAGGTGATTTGACTTTTTGGAGTTTATTTTTTGCAGTCCTTTATATAGGCTAGCTATTAATAATCCCCTGTCTGGTGTGTAACTAAGCTGGCTGAGATCTTTTTCCATTTTTGTAGGCTGGCTTCTGGTTGTTTCCTTTGCTGAGAACTGATAAATGGGACCTTTGAATTTCACATGGTCCCATTTGTCAGTTCTCATCATCATTTCCTGAGGAAGCATTGCTTTTGGAGAAATCTTCCCATACACCCCAGGAAGCACTTCCTTTGGAAACCAAAGAGCCTTTTAGAAAGGTGGACAAGGATCTTACTGGTTCAGCGAGGAGCTACGAGAGCACAGAGGGCTCTCACAGGAAGGAACTGGCCTGCAGTCAACTAGTACTTATCCCCCTTGGGGCTGGGATTCTGGTGAGAGATCATTTGGATTTCATCAGTACTCTCAATATGTGGCCCATGGATGGGATAGTGGTTTGTAGGTGAGCTTTCTCTATCCAGATGTTGAATGGAGCTTAAAAGTTGCTGTTCAAGAGTTTCTCTCCTAAAGAATCTCATTTAAGGAACTTCATGGACACCCAGACCCGAGGCAGTCTGTGCACTTCTGGACCTTGAGCCTGGTGATGTATGTGTCTGTGAACTAAGGTTACAAGAAGTGCTTTGGATATTTCCTGGGTTCTTGTATCCCTTAATTCTGGGGGAAATTTTAGCATCACACCAAAAGAAGAGCACTGCACAGCTTAGTGGGGAGGTATGTGAAATGGGATCCATAGCCTCTTGTCCACAGTCATGTGATCAAACCATTTTGAATGTAGATTGTCCAGCGCCATTCAAATCTATAGATGACCACACTTCTGATATTTTGCCTGACATCACCAGAAACTCAAAGGCAAAGACATCTAACTGACTCTCTGAACTGTGACCCTTAGAACTGTATGAGATCAGAAATGCTTACTGCTGTCTTGGGTGGCTAAGTTTTGGAATTTTCTGTTGTGTCTCAGTGGGTGATTGAAATGCATGGGGTGTGAGTTTGCAGATGTTGGTTTGGAACAGACACATTTTACATATTGAGGGAATGTCAGTAAGAAGAGAAGCACTAACAGATCATTTAATGGTCACAAGGTGGTTTCCCACACACATGTGCATATCCCGTTCCCAATGAGCCATTGTTGCTCCTCCCATCCCGGAATGGAATATTTTTGCACGCTCTCAAACCAAGGCATCTCAGTCACTCATTCTTACTGATACAAACAGTGCAAGCAGAGCCATGTGACTTCTGAAGGCCAGCCCTTCCAAGTCCCTGGCCACATGAAATGCTGCCCTGGGAGGGGGCGGGGAGCACTGGAGGAAAGTCAGCCTTGTCTTTTGCAAGATGTCAGACCACGTGAAGAACTGAGGCACCTAGCTGATAACCAACACCAGCAGCCAGACGAATGGAGCCCTCTTGGCCATCATAGCCAGGGCTCTAGCGGCATGAAGCTGCACAAGTTAGTCCAGGCTAAGCTATCAAAGGGACCACCTAAGCCAACTTCAGAGTTGGTGGCTCTTGTTTGGGACGCCAAGTTAACAAAAGAGAGCAGAAACTTTATTTTATTTTGTCACATGAACTTAACATGAAGTATAGTCTTGAGTCCACTGTTCCTCAGCAATATTTTTAAAAATTTAAGAGATAATTATTAGTGATTTCTTAGAATATTATATTGAAAGAGATTCCTTAAAGCCCAGTAGAAGAACAGTTAGTGGCCATCAGGATCTTCCATAGGCTGGCATAGTGCAAACCAATGCTATATACATTTTCTTTCTCCTTTCTTCTCCCCTTTCCTTCCTCCTCTGATAGCTGTTGCAAGCCTCATGTACTTGCTCCATAATATCTGTTTGTATAAAAAAAAAAGCCCAAATGAACCTAGAGCCTCCTGCATGCTCAGCTTATGGTCTATCTCTGAGCTATATTCTCAGTCCTATGTTATACATTTTAAAGAAAAGGATTGTTCAAAATCAGCACTTAAAATCCTCGACTTACCAAGGAATGGTTGCATTTCATTTCCTTCTCTTTCATATAGATTTTTGTCCTCAGGTTAAGGGAGAATCATCATATGTTGCTAATTTCCCCACAAACCTCCAAAATATAAGAAGAATAGGCTGGCTTTTTAAGTCTTCATTTTGTAGGTGAGAGAGATCCAATGATAGAACTGCATCCAGTCAGCGATGGGATTTGCACCCGAACACCCGGTCTTTGGAGTCTGCTCCCTTCCTGCCGCAGTATGGGAGGCGTCCCTCCAGATCTAACATTAGTGCTTTGAATGAGTCCAGTGTACACTGTGCTGTAATTCATCTGGTGGGAACCACACGCCAAGAGAGTGTTAGCTTTAGCAAGTGGTTACTGAGTAGCACGGCTGTCTGGGCAGCTGATTGGTGGTGGGAGATCCTTTTTCTACCTCTGTCCTCGGGAGAGGCAAATAAACAGAGCCGTAAAGTCTGTTGACACATGTAGCCTAGGCGACTCAAGGTTCTGACAGGAAGATAATCACTGGAGTTCAGTTACCTGGCTGAGGCACTGTTCCTCTTGATGTGGAATTCCTCCGAGAGGAGCAATGTGGTTGATTAAGTTATGGGCATCTTTTTAAGGATGTAAACCAGGAGAGCTGACAACTCAGACCGTTACAGCGGTGAGTGGCTGCTTTTAAGAGATTCTGAGCTAGGTTTGTGGAAATGGAGTACATAGACCAGAGCAAATCATCTCATGGCCTTAAAATGAAAAATGAACTCTCCATAACGTCTTCCTTCTGTTGTACCTCCATATATACACATATGCCTGTAGATATAACTGATTTCCCAATGGCCTTATGCCATTGCCTGTACACCAAAGACACCAAACTTCCTCGAACCATTTCCCAGAAAATAGGATATGAAATACAAAGACGGCCAGTTAGCAACTGTGTATCTAAAGGCTGATCATTAATTCTTCGGACTCTCAATTACTTTATTTATACAGTGTTAATATCACATGCTTTATAAGGCTATTGCAAACAATAAAATATTCAACAAAGTGTTCAGGATGTAACTGAACATTAGATGAACTAACTTGTAACAATCTAACAGCCTTGAAACAGAAATCTAGACTGTACGCCAGCAAATAAACCAATACTTAGCAAGGGCCATCCATGTGTGAAATGCTTTGCTAGACTCTCAGTCATCAAATGCATTTTTTCATGAAGCTCCCAAGATACAATATTTCACAAACTAAGTCTCAGAGGAGATACATAACACTAGATATCATTTTGCCATTTGATTTATACAGAAGAGGAGAGGACAGAGAGGAACACAAGAGAGGGAGGGCCTTACTCTAGCCTAGCAGAGCCTGGAACTCAACATCCAGCTGGATCCAGCCTCTAACTTGAGGCAACCCTCCTACCTCAACCTCCCGAGTCCTTGGAGTATAGACATGAGCCACCATGCCTGGCCCTATCTTAATGACAGTAAAATTAAATATGTATATATGAGCTGAGGATGGCTTGCAGCTTCTGGTTCTTCAGTCTGTATCTCCTGTTCTGGAATAGGCATGCACTAGCACATTTGCAGCTGTACGCGATGCACAGGAGGACAAGAGTGACCAGAATCTCCAGTGAGATGACAATGACCTTTCCCCCAACTCTTTCCATGAGGGAATGTAAAAGGAGCTAAATCTTGAAGGGCAAATGAGCAAACATTCAAATAGAAATTTTATTTGAGAGAAGAGATGTGAATGTCTTGTACGAAAAGATGACTCAAGCTTATTGGGAGCTGAGTTAGCTTCCTGACACTAGAACCCCAAAGAACACTTTCTCACGGCCAGTAGGTTGACAGCAATAGAAACTTTGACAGTGTTAGTGTTACCAAGGATGTGGCAAAGGAACTTCTCATAGCCATTGGGAGAATATGAGTGAACAGATCAGCTTTGAAGGGTGGTTTGGCATTGCTTGGGGCAGAAGTGAATATGACTCAGCCACCATGAGTCTTCAGTGTCAGTGTCTCTTCAGACGATCTCCTCCCTGGCGACACGTGGAAACAGGGTCACAGCACTCATCACAGAGCAGCTTGGAATACCAACAACAGGAAACAAAAAACAAAAAAAGCAAATATTCCCCTGTAGTAGATACATTAATGACAGAATAGCCTACGGCAGCATACCCTTTAACAGTGAAGACGAATCAAGCATAGCTTCACCAGTCACATAGACAAATCTAAACAAAAACCCTAACGTTGAGCTAAAAGAACAAACCACAAAGGCATATGTTCTGTATGTGTAATTTACATAAAGACAAGAGAAAATGACTGTGCAGAGATAAAGCAACAAAGAAGAAAGTGATTTGTATAAGTCTGGTTTAGATGACTTCTCTATAAAAGAGTGGGATATTCTACCATATATGCATGTATACATCCATATACGTATATACACCTATATACGCATATACATCCATATTTAATTGTGTCAAATAAAAAGAAATCATTGAATAAAGCAAATAAAACCCCTTCCCACCACATCCAAGTCACAATGTTGCTAACAAAAGTGAAACCCAGAAAGTTTGTTATGACACCAGGTGATTTCTAAAAAGACCTACACACACCGAAAATTTAACACTACATATTTTACACATATACATGCATATTTAAGGACATATTTCAAACTCATTGGCGTGTTTCAAGAAGGGGAACAGGAATTTTATTGGGAAAAAAAAAAGGAGTAGGGCAAAAAAAGTACCTTGCTTGAATCAATTGTTTTAAATAATGACTGTTCATTCCTACCTAACATTGTCCTTAAAAACCTTCAGTGAGGTAGAAGTGGCAGAAAAAAAAACTGTCAAATAGCCCAGGTCCAGTTTCCCCTATTCAAGCCAAATTATTTCTGAGGGTTTGTGGAAGGCACCGGAAATGTTCCTTATTGTGAAACAATCCAAGCTGTTTTGACACGAGGCAATTTGTTTTCTGAGGGCTTAGGGAAGCAACAGCCCTTGGAATCGGAGGGAGAGGCTGCAGATGGAGCGTGTGTTGCACATGATTAGGACATTTCTACGCCTCATTCCTGTTCCTCAAGCCCCTTCTATCTGTCCTCATCCTGTCAGGACAGAGGAGAAGGGACAAGCAGATGTCCCGTTTCCCAGGCTGGTGTTACCCAATTGATCATGCAAAATGGTGTCCCTTGCCAAGTTAGGCAAGAGGCAGGCCTGCCGACCGCCCCGCTGAAGCCGGAGCTGGGTGCTCATCCTAGATGCTGCACTGTACCCTGAGGCTTCTGTTAGGTAGGCTGTGGCTCCCAGCAGCAAAAAATGAAGACTGATGCACATTGCAGGATACGACCTGGCCCACGCGTCTGGCATACAGACACCTTGACGGAAAGGGATGCCACCGAAGGAAGGAATCATGGGAAACCAGGGAGGTCAATAGCATTGCAAGTTATCGGGGTTAATGTAGAGAAAGGAGAGGAGACATTCTTGTTATTTCTGAGATGTGCACAGCAGATTTAAGACCCGAGATAGATGGATATGCAGAGCACAGATAGATACCAAGATACATAAATAATTGATAGATGGGGTGGGTGGGGTGGAAATGACCTTATAGGGAAAAAGACCATGCACGAATTCTATTTTTTTTTCTACGCCCTTCCAAAAGAAAGAAATCATAGCCAGATACAAATATTTGTGCCAAATGCTAAAAAATCAAACAAACAAAACAAACAAACAAAAAACCAAAGCTTCAGATCCCACCCCCCACCCAAGACTTTACAACTTGCTTTCAAGTGTAGAGATTCTACACAAGTGCAGGGCAGCCTTTGCATCTAGACATCACTAAGAAGGGAGTATTCAGAGGAAAGGCAGTCAGCTGGCCTGGCAGAGTGAGCGATGGTGTTGGGCATACCCCCAGTCTTCCATTCATCTCCTCCCCACCTCCACTTGACCCTGAGCTCAACCACAGTTCTGAGAGGCGCAGCTCCGAGTCCATCTGTCTTAGGCAGAGCCCCTGTTTCTCTGCTTCTTCCTCTGATTCCTGGGAGGCAAGCACACCCCGGGGTAGGGCCACGTCCATGGGCCTTCTGCTTACACGGACTTGAGTTCTAATCCCATGCCCGTTGGCTTTCCCCAACAGGTAAGCCCTACTCTCACTGTATGTTTGAATGTTGGAAATATTGGGAGGGCCGGAGAGTGATGCTCTCAACCTCAAATCCAGGGACAGGCTGCAAAGCCCCAACGATGACGGAAGGAACCAGTGGTGTCAGGCTTTCTGAGCCCTCTCTTCCATGCATGGACAGCTCTGAGGCTTCTTTCCACACTGGTTCCCTCAGTGTCTCAGGACGGATAAGCCCTAGGGATTGGAGTGGTAAGTTGCTGCCTAACATGCATTCACATTGCTTTGTTCTGTCAGGATCAACTCTGTGCTTTCAGGAACATGTTTCTTTGTATTTCCTCTTGGAGGACATTGGTCCTATCTGAGGTTTAAGAGTCAGGGCTAAGCTAAAACAGTGACCCCAGACTGTCTTTACCAGGGAGAGTGGCAAGGGCCAAGGGATACGGAAGCCTGTAGTTTAAATGCCTGCTCTATACCCATCTGGTAGAGAATTCCAAGAGGTATTCTCCACGGCTCACTGCTCAGGATATTCCTGCATGGCAGTCTGGCCTATGAGCCTTCTCTTCCTTCAGTAACCACCGTCCCTCACTTTTATTTCCTGGGCCTGGTTTCCACAAAACTCCCAGCACACAAGTGTCTGACTCGCCCTTTTGTTTTCTGGGCAACTCAAAGTCAGACTCAAAGTTTATGGGAAAAGAGGTGTGAAATGAGCCGGAACATTAGCTACGGCTGAGAGTTAAGGAAAAGGTCAGAGGGCACAGCAAACAGAACAAAGTAATGACCTACAACGAGGAGCCAAGAGCTGCTAGGACTATTTTTTTTCTTTTTTCTTTTTTTTTTTTTTATTAATTTATTCTTGTTACATCTCATTGGTTATCCCATCCCTTGTATCCTCCCATTCTTCCCTCCCTCCCATTTTCCCCTTATTCCCCTCCCCTATGACAGTTCCTGAGGGGGATTACCTCCCCCTCTATATGATCATAGGGTATCAAGTCTCTTCTTGGTAACCTGCTGTCCTTCCTCTGAGTGCCATCAGGTTTCCCCGTCCAGGGGATATGGTCAGAGGTGAGGCACCAGAGTGTGTGAGAAAGTAATATCCCACTCTCCACTCTACTGTGGAGAGTGTTCTGTCCATTGTTTAGATCTGGTAGGCACCAGACAAGGACAATACAGGCGGTAAACCTAGGACTATTTTTAAGGGGTGATATAGTAGGCTAATACTCATGGAAGGTTCTAGGTGTAAGCTCCAAGGGAGAACACCAGAAAGGAGCCTTGTTTCCTTGTTTTATCTGAATAAACCAGCACACAAAGGTGTGTAATGCTGTGAACCAGGCCTTTGCACCTGAGGGTCACACGCTACCCCAACCATGACCTGCCTTTAAAGCTACTTGGCTCCTTTTGGCTCCTATCATTTTCCTACTGCTTTATTTTGTTTTGACTACTTTGCACTTGCTGAACCACCAAGTACAGACTTTTTCCCTCCTGTGAGACATACAAGATGCTTGGGATACTGGCTGGTGTCTGCCAGGTCCATACATAGGAAGAGGAGAGAGTCAAGGAGCTGCCTAGGAGGAAATGCAGGCTCCTCAGTAGAGCCTCCTGGGATGCTAGACACATGGCCTCAGAAGGCTAACAGGAGCCTGTGCAGGATGTGGGGGGGGGGGGCTGCTGTGGTTATTGTTAACCCAGAAGGGGGCCTTTAGCAAGCCACTGCCCACCCACCCCCCTTGTCAGGGAGCATCTCTGCACAGTGTCCCTTTGTTCTTCTTAGCGCCTGGCACACAGAGGAAGGGAGACCTTATTTCTCCTGACTGCACCCAGGCTTCCTCTTCAAAGCTCCACTCAGGCTTTGCAGGCTAACGGCATCCTGCGTCTCATCACCCCTAGCTCGGCTCAGTCACCCTGCTCAGTGAAGCGTGTGCTCGGGCAAGGCTTCCTTTGCCGGAGCTCCTTTGGGGAAATCACGAAGCGGGGTTTCCCCTAAACGTTTGCTCATTGTTAGGGGCTTCCTCCGCCATCAGCCCTTCCACATGACTGGCTCGTGTCCATGCTCTGGGAGCTATCCCACCATGACTTGCTGGAAAGCCGTCACTGCTGTAGGGCGGGATGGGCGTCTAGTGATGTGTTCATTGAACTGAAAGAGGTTGTGAGGAAGAGAACAGAGGACCTCCAACTCCCTTGGTGGGGGCGGGGGGAAGCTGTAGGGATGACACTCTGAGTGTCCTCATCTTTCTGGACTTCAAATTGCCAGCTGCAAACTTCAGATGATCGCAAGGAGCATTTGAGTGAAGCTTGCTTTACCTGGGGAGCCACGCCAGAAGGCTGCCCCAGCTCACTCGGATTTTGCAATCCCTCACTCTGTTCAGTACCCCCTTCATTCCTTTCGCTTGCGCCTTTTGCCTGGATGAAGGCAAAGGGCTCTTGGTTCATCTCGTTTCCTGTCATCTGCTTCCAATTTTTCTCCTCACTTCTGCCAGCGTCGCGTTTCTAAAGCAGAAGTCTGTTTTTTAGCTCCCCCTGGAACAGCAAGGGGGAACCGTGTAAATGGCCAGCATACAAACACACGCACATGCGTACGCACGCACGCACGCACAAACACACTCACGCACGCACGCACACAGCCTTTCAATCACCTGAGCGCACTGTCACCATCCACCTTCCGGCTTGTCTCCCACACATATGTTCTATGGTAGTACGCTTCTGCTATTCAAAACGCCCTGTCTTCTACTGAATGGATCACTCTAAATAGCTGGCCTTTACCGCCTGTATGGACTTGGGCGCACGGTGATTTGCTGAGCTCCAGTTCCATTTCCGGTGAGACTGAATTACTGATCCCCAGTGAGGAGTACAAAGTACTTCCGTAAGTTTAGAGTCATGAAAGATGGCCAAGAACATACTAGTGTCTTATCCTTTTGCTAAATTCGTGTTTATTCTGTAAAAGCCAGAGCCAGTGAGGGCTCCACTGTAAGGCTCGTCCGTGTCCCTGGCAGAGGAACTGGCTCACTCTCCAGCCTTACTCAGACTTGGTGTGACACTGTGTCCATCACCTTGGAGTCCTGGTGTCTATGCGTTTGTCTTGCCCATCGGCCCTGACCCCCTTGAGGAAATGTGCTATATTTATCTCCTCAGCCCTGTACCGGCATAAGGCCTGTCTTAGGGTAGGTACTCTGTGCACGCTAAATGAATGAACAAATGACTGTTTTCACTCTCTGGTAGAGAGGACTTTCATTAAAAAAGCCAAAGGAAGGAAACGGTCAGAATGTGTGGGCTTGTTTAGTCTGCTCTGCCCGATTAACCAGGCACACCCGCATGCTCCATTCCCCTGTTCCACTGCTGTGCGACGGCAAATGTCAGAAGGTTATGTGGCATCCCCTCCCTTATCTGCATGGGTGTGACGTGGCCAGGGCGGCCTCCACACCCCTTATCCAAACAGACAGGCCAGCTCTAGCCACTGGAAATGCTTCAAAGCACGAATTCAGCATTTATCCCTGAGAAGTCTGCAGGGGTAAATAAAATAATAAAAGCTCCCGAAAGAGGCCTACGAAAAGGTGTCCATGTACAGGCTCAAGCTGCAGGGGATGGCAGCATGCAGAAGAACAGACGTGTAACCTAAGAGTGGCCTTTGACCTATGTGCTCATGGGCAGAGAGGGCTAGCTTGGGCTGCAGAGATAGCATTTGGAAGTGAATCGGTTGTTTAAATTTTCACCTTGCTGAGCTTCATTGGTGTTATTATTTTATTTTACTTTTGGACAAAGCAGAGGGTGAAAATTTCCATCTTACAGGTTGAGAAGCTAACAGGAGCTAAAGGAGACAAGTCTTTGATCATCTCCAGAACACTTACGATGGCAAATACCCAATATTTTGATAAGGTCCATTTGCACTCTGAGCAGGTAAATAGTCTACTTCTGTGCCTCTCTGCAAGTCTTCTGTGCTGCAGGAGAGGGAACGTTAAAGCAGCAACTGGTAGCTGTGCTTTCTGAGCTAATGTTTAGCTAATGTGGGTGCAGACACCATGAGAAGGAGAAAGGGGAATGTGGGGTGGGTATTCATTTCTTTGGTCTCCATGCTGCTGGGCTGTGAACTGACTAAACTTCTTCCATTGAGCACAACTCTTCCATTAAGTCCTGTCTGTCAGGCTCTAAGCAGAGTTCCTCTGGAACAACTGCCAGGCTTTTATTTATTGTATTTTAATAGCAATAAGTAAAAGTAGTATATATCCAATGTGTCAAGAAGTTTACTTTACCAGTTTAATGACAATAATAAGCCATCGGTGTTGACAGTGATAACAATGATGATGATGATGATGATGATGATGATGCATGACAGAGAGTAACATTGTCTGGATGTTATATTAGTCCGTTTGGGCTGCCAGAACAAAATAATGTGTGTATATATATATATATATCTATATCACACATATATATCATATATATATAAAAAACACACACACACACACACATACACACACATATATACTAATTTAAACAATATCAGTTTACCTTCTCACAATTATAAAGGTTTGAAATTCTAGCTCATTTTGCTAGTAAGGTTGGTCTCTTCCCCTGGGCCGTAGATGGCATCTCTTAGCTAAATCTTTACATGACCTTTTCTTAGTGTACACCCTCAAAGGAGGTAGGGAATAGGCCAAGCGGTGATGGCTAGAATTGTAGGGAACGAAGGAGGAAAGGTTTGCTCTGGAATCTATTCTCCGAAAGACACTAATCCTCTCTGATTAGGAGATCCACCCTCATGACCTCATTTAATATTAGTTCCTTCCTTAGGCTCCCCACCCCCAAATACACTGGAATTAGAGTTTCAATATATGAGTTCAAAGACCATACAAAACTTCAGCCTATGACAAATATTATCTGTATATCACGGTGTGTTAAATAAGTATATGTGGTATTTCATTTAGTGCCTACAAGAAGTATATGAATTTGGAATTGTCCCAATCCTACAAGTAAAAAAAACTGTACTAAACTTAACAGCTTGCCTAAGATCACATAGCTAGTGAGTTTTGGTGCAGAGAGTCCACCCTAATGATCTAATTTAAAAAATATTATCTTTAATCACTGCAACAGTTTTTCCGGCTGGTGTGCCATACCTAACTTACATATGGAAGGCAATCATGGGCCAAGAGGTTAAACATATTTTACAATGCCACATAGTCAACAGATAGAAGATGCAGAGACGGGCTTTGAGCTTTGCATGTTCATTCCAAAGCCAATCCTTAAATACAATCTATCACATTTGTTACTTGTCGGCTTTTTAAAAGGTCTTTCAGATTCATTTTATTTTGTCAGTGGGAGTTGTTATATCTTTTTAAACATGGGAAAGCTTGTTTTCAAAAAGTTAATAGCTTGAAGATTGCTAAATGCACACATAAATGAGATTTTAAAAATTCTTATTTCCCACTGGGAAAAGATGTTGTACTTAAAATGATTCATTCATTCATAATTTTATCCAGATAGCCTTGCGTAAAATTGCTCATTTATTCAAGAGTATCTTAGCATTTACTATATCAGGATCAACAAACATTTCCTGTAAAAGGCAAGATGGCAACTATTGTAGGATTACTGACAGCACAGATTTGATATCGTCATGCAAAACCAGACATAAATTACATGCATGTGGGCCAGAAGTAGGATTATCTCAACAATTTTTTTGTTTAATGTCTATTTACAACAACACTATTAGTCTGTGAGCTATAACTCACCGACTTGTGTACTGTGTGCCATAAAAATAGTGGAAACAAGATGATCTCCAGAAATTCACACCCAAACTCATGACAAAGCAATTGTCAAGGAAGATGAGATTGTCCTAGTACTCTGAAGGAAGTCCCCACAGAGTCCAAAGGGGTGATGGAAGAGAGACCAGGAATTTCTACAAGTGTGAAAAGGTGAGAAGGGAAGACCCCATGAAGAGGAGGCAAGAAGCTCTGTTATGAGGTATCACGATAGCTGGCATGAGTGCAAAGCCTTTGAGGCAGAGATCCATCCTGGAGGATGCAGGGGGCAGGGCAGGGGCGGGGCAGCCTAAGCCTTCATTGTTGACTAGCCCACTTAGTCCTTTTGTGGTGTTAGGTGAGTAACATAATATCTCTCAGCATTTCTTTCCCTACTGAAAATGTCAAGTCAGCATTCCCTTCCTGGGCTTCTTGTAAGGCTCAACCAGCACTATGAATGTGAAGAATTTAGCATCACACCTGACACGCAGTGAGAGCTTAATGAATGGTGGAAATGAAGATTTTTGTCTTAGAAAACTTACTCTGACGTTGTGGATATATGAAAGAGAAGGCAGGAAACCCAACTAGGAAATGATGCCAGCGCTCTGTAAAAGGCATCATGAAAGGCTGGACATAGTGAGGATGGAGAAGACAGAACAAAGAGAAGTGGACAGGATTGGAGGGCTCACTCAATTCCAGCATGAAGGACAAAGACAAGACAAAACTACTCCAATGTGTGAACTATGTAGAGATGTCAATGTGGGCTGGGAGGAAGCAAACCCACATTTCGGAAGCCAATCAGGAATTTACTAGAAGATGGACTTAGAGCATCCATGAGATGTCACAAAGTAGTCAAGGATGGAATATAAGCAAAATGGGTTCAATAGCACAGTGGACACTTTTAGATCCTCATCAGCTAGGAACTGCTGATGTGAGGGCAGTGATTATAATATTCTTGAGAGTTCGATAGGAGGAAAGGAGAAAAGGAGGAACAGTGCTAGTGGAAGATGTAAGGGTGGCTTTCCCTTCCTCCAAAGCCTGTCAGAGATGAAACACTCAGGTAAAATGGACTCTCCAGGGGAGCGAGATGGTAAGTGACTGGGAAAAGCTTAAAGGGTTTTGCTTGGATAGGGAAGGCGTCTATTGTCCTGGCCAGGATCTCAGAAGGGAAGATCGGGTGCTGATGTCAATACTAAAGTCTGTGGTTTTGCAAGCAGAGTTTTCAGGTACTTTGTGACAGCCTGGTTTCTCTTTGTGGCTTCAGTAGTTTGTATGCTAAGAAGAGAAATCAGGAGGGTGACTGGAGCATTGCTCTGACAACAGATTCAAATGAGCTTGGAGGTCATACACTCATGACAGCACAAATGCATCCAATTTTGTCCTACATTTCAACAGTGCTCAGCAAAGAAAAAGACATGAAGAAGCTGCACAGATACAAGGTGAGGTAGACACAGAGAGAGAATACAGAGCTTGGAAGGAAGAGGTTGTTGGCAACAAACTGCTGACTCAGGAGAGAGGGGAGGTGAGTTCAGTGGACCACAGAGTTCAGTGGACCACAGAGTTCAGTGGGCCACAGAGTTCAGTAGACCACAGAGTTCACTGGACCACAGAGTTCACTGGACCACAGAGTTCACTGGACTACAGAGTTCACTGGACCACAGAGTTCAGTGGATAGTGAAGGGAATGAAGCAGGAGACGAGAGTGCAGTGAGATAGATAGAGGAGCTAGTAGGTCTTGATAAGATGAAAAAGTATGTGTGGGAGATATGAAAGGAAAGCTGAACTGGTAGGCAGTTGGGGTCAGGGTACTACCTGTTAGAATTTAAAGTCTTCAGTGGGACAGCAAGCTTCATGCAGTAACCACCAAGTGGATCATTAAATTGAAGCTAAGGAAGACATTCAAGGGAATTTGAAGTAAGAATGAATAAGAAAGTTCATAACTGATAATTTGCACATTTGCAAAGCCTTTTCACACATGACCACAGCCTGTAGTGGGGATAGTGAAGAAATTACCTCAGTTATTATCTTCATTTACTCAAGGCAACGGGGGCTTAAAGATACTCAAAATATTTCCCCTGTTTTATTAAACGTAGATTCTTTTCTTGTACATTATAATCTGGATACAGTTTTTCCTTCCTCTCCTCCACCCAGTTCCTCCCCATCTCCTCTCCCACCCAGATCCACTCCCTATCTGTCTCTCGTTAGAAAAGAACAGGCTTCTAGGAGATACCAGCAAAACATGATAAAATAAAATAAAGTAAGATAAAATGAAAACCATTATATCAAAGCTGGACAAGCCAAGCCAACAGAAAAAATAAAAGAGCCTCAAGAGAAGGCACAAGAATCAGAGACTTACTCATTTACACAGTTGGGAGTCCCGTAAAACTACCAAGCTAAGAGCTGTGGTACACACAGAGGACCTGGTGCGGTCACGTGTGAGCCCTGTGACTGGTGCTTTGCTCTCTCTGAGTTCATTTCAGCTTTGCTCGGTTGTTGTAGGGAACCCTGTTCTGGTGTCCTCCATTCCTCTGTCCATACAACTCCTGGCTCCTTTTCCACAGGGTTCCCTGGGCTCTGAGGGAAAGAATTTGATGGAGACATCTAGATATTTAAAATCTTAACAGGCTGGTGAAGTGATAGAAATTCCAAATGGGATAAACTTACTAGCATCTGGATCAGAGGTTAAAAACAAAAAGAAGAAAAAGAAAAGCAAAAAATTCCATTATTTACATCATCCGAAACATTCTAGTATTTTCCAATGATGTCCTGGTTTGGCAAAACAAAACATGTCAACTGCTCCCTAGGAAAGATGATAGGTTCAGGATCATGGAGTCTCCTTACCCACAAACAAAACATTCCCTACCTGCCCAGTCACACCTGGTAGCGTCCCACTGGTTAGGCAGGCGATGCGGTTCCCTGGCAGCAGCAGGCTCCTGGACGTCCTGCTTTTCATTACTGCTGTGTGCTGGATGTTCCCCTGAGCTCTCTAGGGCTCTTGGCCTGGGTGAAGATGGATGGGGATCAGATCCCGCAGCTGTGGGGAGAGCAGGGTCCAGGAAGCAGGCGCAGAGTGAGCTAATTCATCCAAATGGCACAGCAGAAGTGGGATTGGGGCCTCCAGAGCTGGGCAGCGCGGGGAGAGGCGCCCTCCCAGACCCCTCTCAGATTTCTCCTTCCTTTCCCTTGCTGTGTGCTGGCCTATCCAGGTCCCAACCTGGGTGTCAAATTCCATCCCGACCCCTGGTTGTGTGCTGGTTCCTAAACCAGATCCTACAACTTGGCTTATAAAACTTATTAACTCCTTCCGCAGCCCCCTCCCCTTTCTGGTTCAGCAGGAAATACTGCTCGAGGAAGGCCATCATGTTGTTTATGGATCCTACTGTATCCCTGGTGCTATTTTCCTCTGCGAGCCTGTCTTTAACACCTTCTCTAGGATTCATTCTTTCATCTATGGAATCACATTGTTGAGCTGCTTGCGATCGACAAACGGGTATCTCTGTAAGCAGCAATTCAGCATCCTAGCAGTACCTCCCTCGTCTTCTGTGTTTAGGTCTCCTTCGAGGGATGTTGAGATTCAGGAGAGTTAACATCATTGCTGTTGCCTGTTGAACAGCGGTTCCTAAGCTATATTGTCAATATTATCAACCGAATTACCTACGGAGCTTATTGACTCATGTATTGCTGGGGTGCACGCCAGCTTCTGATGTGGCCCATCTCCAGGTCTGTTGGAGGTTGTAACCCGGGGGCCATCCCTAGAACCACAGCTATGGTGTGTAATTGCTCAGAATTGGGTAGGGTTTAGTTGACAAAAATGTCGGCTGCATGACTAGCCAGCTGCCATAAATGCATAGGCACTAGGCTGCTTTTTGTTAATTAGTTGTTATTGTGCGTAACTGTGTCAGTGTGGTGTCAGTGTGTGTGTGTGTGTGTGTGTGTGTGTGTGTGTGTGTGTGTGTGTGTGTGTGTGTGTGAGCGTTGGGGGAAGGAGACAATGTTCCATGGTGCATGCATAGAGCTCAGAGGACAACTTTTCGGAGCTGCTTCTCTCCTTCCATCTTTACCTGGGTTCCAGGAACTGAACTCAGGTTATAAGGCTGTGAGGTGAGAGCGTTTACCCATCACTGAGCTATCTCTTCCATAAAGAAGATCAGAGCAATGGTTAAGAGAAAAATTTGTATATATGGTCCTTGAAAACAAATCAGTCAGTAAGTGTAGAATGGTTTAAAGTGGATACCTAGCTGGTGTGGTGAGATGGAAAAGATGTGAACTTTGGAGTCATCTGTAATGCAAATTCAGTGCTGGTTTTGTACTTCAGATGCTAATTGAAGTTGGACCAGCTATTAAACACCTCAACTTCACTGTATTATACACTGAATTCAGGTTTGTTTGTTTTTATCTCCCTAACTTCCAAAACACAATCAAAACTTTTATTTGATGGGCTGGAGAGATGACTCAGTGGGTAAGATCACAGCTGTGCAAGCATGGAGAACTAAGTTCAAATCCCCAGCACTCGTGGGAAAAGCCCAGAGGGCTCAGGCATGCCTGTAACTCCAGCACTGCAGCGGGAGAGTCAGGGGGCCAGCTGGTGCCGGTGGTGGCGCTGACTAGGTGGGATTCAAGGTTCAGTGTGACACCTTGTCTCAAGGAAATAAGGGTCGCGAGATGGAGGAGGACACCCCTGGGGTCTTCTCTGGCCTCTGTTCATGCCCATGTATAGGCATGTACAATCATACACACACACACACACACACACACACACACACACACACACAGAGAGAGAGAGAGAGAGAGAGAGAGAGAGAGATTTTAGAAAGAGGTATTATTTGAATAAGTTTGCAATAAGTGACAATAAAAAATACAGCTATAAGTAGTAACTCCCTTTTTACTTTTCCAATGAACTTCCAATAATTAAGTTCTAAACAGGCTTCTTTGGGAGATGGCCACTTTAAGCAGGATGATCGAATTCTTGAAGCTATCATGACCCTGACATGATAAGAAACACAGCTGGCTTCCCTTTCCATGTTCTGGCTGACAAAGCGCATCCCTCTCTTTAGCAGCGACGGGAGGGAGGAGACGTTTGTCTCCATGGTGGAAACAGTGCTGGTTTCTACCCTCTTGAGTGATGTGGTCTCTTCCTCATGACTGTTCAGTCCTTCAAGCTGCTGCTTGCCTCCCCGCTCTCAGCTGATGCACTGCCAGTAAACTGGTGGCCCTGTGGTTCCCACGTCGCCCAGGAAAGAGGCTGTCAGCGGTCTCTGGGGTTTAGTGGGCTGGTCTGTCTTTGTAGCGTTGGTCACAGGGTGCGACTTGTTCCTTCTCCTGTTTAGTGAATCATTCAGATGCCACTGCAGGAATCTGTGACTGTGTTCTTGCTGCTCTGTTCTCTATGTCCCAGGACACTGAGGCCTTTTTAAGGCAAGATTCCACAGATCTGTTAGGTTTCTCAGAGCCTTGGTCCACCGTCAGTTGTTGCAGGGTGAACATCTGCATTCCTACTGGCAATGTAGGTGAAGATACTTATGGTAAGGCACAGCTGTTCTTTCAATTCCATATGGCTTACCTGGGAAGAATCTGATTTGCTGGCTGCGGGACTTCGCCATCACTGCTTAGTTCTTGTGTTATGTCCTTCATCTCCACTGAGGGGATCATACCATGGTATTCAAGATCTGGTGTGTGGACCAAAATGTTATTTGCAAAAGTTCCTGTGAATAAGCAGACCTTTCACTTATTCTTTGACAGAGACTTGGGGAAAAGGAAGGATAGTGATCATAGCCTCACTGTGCACCACTTTGTGAGAACACTAGGGTTAGTAAACCTGTCATAAAAGGGAAACAGGGCATTGCGGGGTGCCAAGCGCAGACTCAAAAGCCTGTGTCAGTGTGGCAGTGCCCCTCTGGCCTCAGAGCTGGTGGAAACAATTCCAGTATCTCAATAGCAGGCATGTGTATGTGCGTGTGTGTGTGTGTGCGTGTGTGTGTGTGTGTGTGTGTGTGTGTATGTGTGTGTGTGTGTGTGTGTGTGTTTAAAGGACATCAGAATAAGGCATCTATTCACTATCAAAGATCAAATTAATTAAAATATAACTAGAATATTAACTATTAAAATATCTTATCTATGTCCTAGGTTTAGTCTCCAATATGCCCAGAAAACTAAAGAGGAATTGGTAAAAATATCTTAAAAGTGTCATCTTAAGAGTGAGAAAAGGGGAAAAAAGCCAGAACAATGAACTATAATCTGTATTTTTAAAGAGGAACTTTCTTCACTTCCAAAAGACAAATGCAAATATTGTTTGCTTGAAAGGCAAAATTCTTTTTAGCTCTGCTAAAAGAGGGATCTGGGGTGGTGGGCGGGTCTCTAGATGCTCTTAAAATTGGGAGTGGGGCTTAACATGAGCAGGAGGGACACAGAATGACCAGCGCGGCACCGTAACAGATGCCTCACTACATGCAGAGCATGAAAAAAAAAAAAGTCCTTATACTCTGCAGATGCCACATTTTTAAATTGCTACGAAATTCTATCCTGATTTAAGTGAGTCGCCTAATTAATATGTGACGGCAGCATATTTGGTTGAGCAGATATGATGTTTAACCTCTGAGCACACACAGAGCACTGTCACCGCAGAGCCAGGAACAAGAGTAAAGGGACTGCTGAACACATCTGACCCTTCCGAGCTGCGGGTTTTTCCAAGGTGGAGCGGGAATGTGAGCCATCACGGAATGTTTACCTTCCATGCCCACAGTATCTTAGACATTCCCGTGTGGGAAGGACCTAGCCGGCTGGCAATTCCAATTCCTCCAGACAGACAGCAGCAAGGGAAAAAGTGAGCTGACACCTAACATGGGTGGCCATTGGCTTGAGTTACAGCATTTAATCTTTAACATCATCCTGTGAGACATTTCTGTCACACACACCCCCACCCCACCCCAGGCTCCACGTCAGGCACTTTGATTAGGAGTAGAAAGACCCAGGACCAGGCATGGTGGCACACATGACTGGAATCCTAGTACTCAGGAGGGAGGCCGATGTGGCAAGATCACAAGTTGAAGGACAGCCTGGCTTACATAAGAAGTTTTGGGCTAGCCATGGCTACTGTGGTGATATGCTGACTCATCTCTCCCGAATGGCCTCTCTCGTGGGGCCACATTCTTGCCTTTGTGCAGTCATGAGTCAAAGACAAGTAGAAAAGGCTACGGGTTTGGGAAATTATAACACTGTACTGAAAGTGCGTATGAAGTCATTGGCAAAGGGGATAGAACCTCTTTAGAAGTGACTAGTAACTCATGGCTTAGGAAACCTTAAAATACTTATCTAAATGCATAAAAATACTGTAAGTGATAAATCAGTATTACAGTGTAATGTATATGATGAAGTCAACTCATATGGAAGGCTTACGGTGCTAGGCAGGGTGCTAGCTTGGGGCGTTATATACATTAGCTCAGTGTAATACTAAACCCAACAAGATAGATAGTGCCCTGCCACATTGTTAAGAAGGAAGCCATGTTCAAACAGTACAACGTTCAGGTAATCTGCCTATGGCCATGACGCTAATGATTAAATGAAACTGAGCCATTGGGTGAGCGACAGGGTCAACACTCAACCATCTGCCCTCCCATTTCAACTTCTGTCAGTCAATAAACTCTTTGTCTCCCATGATCCTCTTCTTCAGACAGGAAGGCATTCACACTGCTGCAGATGGAAAGCTGTCCTGGGGAAAGTCTGGTTAGTTGTTGGTTTGCTCTGTTTTGTTTTTCAGTTTCAGTTTTACTTAGGACCCAGGAGTGTAAAGGCTGAAGAAAATTACAAGCAGAGGTTGGGGCTTTCAGGAAAGTGTGATTCTTGATAAATCAAATCATTAATTAGCACTAATTCATGGCATTCTAAACCAGACAGGATGCTAAGACTCTTGGGAGAAGGAATGTATCAGAAGACACAGGACACGGGTATTGCTTTAAAACCACAGCTGCCTAGCTTCAGACACAGCTCTCCTTGCTACCTCATGAAAAAATAAGCAGGGACATGTAGAAAGAGGCAAAAAGTCACAGTAGTTAAATATCAAGATCACCTAACTTCGGGCCAGAAATTTGGAAAAACACCCACTTAAAGCATCAGGAGAATGTCTCTTCTATTTATTTTTGAGACCAGAGACACTACAGTGGTGGATGGGAAAGAAGCAGAGGGCTGACTGCTGGCAGTGACAAGCTGCATCCTTCCAGGACACATGGAGACAGAAGAGCCACAAAAGCTGTCTGTCCCTCCTATGAGCTAAAATTCTCCCAGTTCTGCCTCTATGGTTCCAGAACCACAGCCCGAGAGAAGGAAGAGGCCACGGGCCAACTTTCTTAAACTGTGCGGTTGTGAACTGTGGGTAATCTTCAGACAGTGGTGGCAGCGAGGCAGCCTCAGCGGTACATGAGAGAGAAAGGTCTCCTGGCCAATAAACTCCCTCACAGTGGCCAGCGACGGCAGCACCGTAATATGTATACACATTGTAATTCTAAACGTTAGTTTTGAGAACACAAAATTAATGGCATTTGTGATCATTCTTATTTGTGACATGTGAGGAAGAACAATAGGATCAACCCCATTGTCATCAGGAAAAATGCCACAGCAAGCTGACAATCACAATGGGCACCTGCGAACCCTTGCAGCCACATGTGCTCCAGAGTTGAGAGACCTTGGGATTTACAATACTGTATTATAAAATACCACAAACAGAGCCCAGAGAAAACTCCATGATGCAATCAGTTCTTTATTTTCCTGAAGCAATGTTTGAATTGTCACAGTAAGTGGTACGTATAGAGCCAAAAGATTGCCTCGTAAACAGTGTGGGGATGGCTGCCAAATGGATATTTCACAGAGAGTTACAAGCAAAAGAACAAAACCAAACAGCCCCTTCACAGTTCTTCAAAACTTTGTGAGTTTCACACTTGCAGGGAAGGATGTTGATTAATGATACCATTAGCAGAAACAGCAGTAGCAGGAGCCAGCACTTCCCTGCACCCCACCCCCACTGGCTGGACTCAGCACATTCTCTGCTCCCTCCTCCTTCTGCTCCTCCTCCTGCTCCTCTTCCTTCTTCTCCTCCTGCACCTCCTCCTTCTGCTCCTCCTCCTGCTCCTCTTCCTTCTTCTCCTCCTGCTCCTGCTCCTCTTCTTGCTCTTCCTCCTGCTCCTCCTCCTGCTCCTCTTCCTCCTGCTACTTCCCCTCCTCCTGCTTCTCCTCCTCCTGCTGCTCTTCATCCTGCTCCTCCTCCTGTTCCTCCTGCTCCTTCTCCTGCTTCTCCTCCTCCTGCTCCTCCTCCTGCTTCTCCTCCTCCTGCTCCTCCTTCTCCTGCTTCTCCTCCTGCTCCTTCTCCTGCTTCTCCTCCTCCTGCTCCTCCTCCTGCTCCTCCTCCTCCTGCTTCTCCCCCTCCTGCTCCTCCTTCTGCTCCTCCTGCTCCTCCTCCTGCTTTTCCTCCTCCTGCTCCTCCTTCTCCTGCTTCTCCTCCTGCTCCTTCTCCTGCTTCTCCTCCTCCTGCTCCTCCTCCTCCTGCTTCTCCCCCTCCTGCTCCTCCTCCTCCTCCTCCTCCTCCTCCAACCAAGCCCCTACAACTTACAGGCAGCATCATCTGATGCACTTAATCTCAACTACCTGCTTCATGTAGGCTTGGCTTTCCCTGTGTATCCTTTTGTAGCAGGAGCCCTTTCTTCTCAATGGTGAACCTTAGGACTGGAGTGCAGTTTGCTAAGCCTTATGCTCCATTTCTGCTTCCAGATCCCCATTGCCCTTAGCACCTTACAAAACCTCTCTTCTCCTTGTGCCTGCTTGCAACATCCTCACCCCAGCCCTGATCCAGGCACCAGTATCTCCTGCTCCAAGTCTCTCACTGACTATCTCAGGCAGAATTAGGGACCTGCACCATCCCACTCCTGGTAATCTCCCTGGGGGAAAAGCCAGTTCTGGACTCTCACTTGGATTCACAACTATCTCCATCACTCCGTTTCAACTACCCATTCCTTTTCTTGTTTTTGTTTTATTTTTGTTGTTGTTGTTGATGTTGTTTTTTCAAGACAGGGTTTCTTTATGCTATCTTGGCTGTCCCGGACTCACTTTGTAGACCAGGCTGGCCTTGAACTCACAGGGATCCATCTGCCTCTGCCTCCCGAGTACTGGGATTAAAGGCTTGCGCCACCACGCCAGGCTCTCTATTAGTCTTATTCAGCATCATGTGATCCTATCACATATCCTCAATGCCACACCCTAAATTCTCCCCATCACCATGAGACCTTTTAGTTGTGCTATTATTGTTAACTGGACAACTGTGCAAACATTCTTTAAATTCACTCGAGTGTCCTTCTAGTGGACTTATGTGTGACTACTGTCAAACATGACTTATTATTTGTTTGTTTGTTTGTTTGTTTTACTCTTTATCTAGTTTAACCTAGACAGTCCACTGTATCCGTGATGCTACCAGCATCCCTAAACACCCTCTCTGTCTTCTGCTCTCAGGACAGTTGGCCATATTTGTACCCTGCATTAACTCCCTCCCTGTTTTCTGTCCATCTGCACCAGAGGAGCTGAATTCCCCCACCTTAGGTATTGGTGAGTTAGTGGGATCCCCCTTGCCTCCCTCCCCCTCTCTTTCCCCTCTCCCCTCTCCTGTCCCCTTTGAAGGCAAATGATAAGAAGTCCGTATCAATCCCAGATCAATGAGACTTTAACCTTTGATTAAACAGAAAGGGAAAGATACAAACAAAAAGCCCAGGAGTGGGGCTGGACGTCTGCGTCTGCTTCCCAAAGCTCCAGAATCCAACCCAGGGAATCCCTGCACCTCTCCTTTATCCCTTGCATTCCCCTGAGCACACATCGTGCTCTCAACCTCTGCTGCCACCGCCCTCACTCAGGCTGTGTCATTCAACTCAGCCCTGCCTTAGCTTCCCCACCGTGCTGTGTCTACATGACCTTCTGGCATGTGGATCTGCACTCCCTCCCCTCCATGTTTGAGAGTACCTCAGTAACTCACACTGTCTCTACAAGGGCAGAAATTCTTCTTCCCGTTATTTATAATGACTGTGTCTATACATTGCTTTCTTCCAACCATGCTCTCTCCTTTGCTGCATTTGCCTGTCAACATGCAGGCCTAGTAAGGCTGATCCTTCAGAGAACACCCCATACATGCCCAGGCTTAACGTTTATCTGCTATTGAAACTCTAAGACAGTAGGGCTTGCTTTCTAACTCTTTTGTGTGTTACTATTTGGTTGTTATTGGTGAAGTCTGCCTTTTTTCTAAGTGGCAGAAGAACAAATCAGCATCCTTCGAAGATGGGCTTCTTCTCTTGTTATTATATCCCTGACAGCTGACAGACAGCCTTGCATACATCAAATACATGAATAAGTCCATGTGGTGAATGTGTGCAGTGGTTTGCAGAGTGCCTGGCAAGCAGCAGGCACTGCAGAGGCAGCACACATAACAGTGCTGCCATTGCTGCTGTAATTCCCCAGTATTAGAAATGTTCCTCCCTCACATAACAATGCTCTGCCACTCAGTGGAATTTCCTACATTACACAGAGCAAAGCATCTCTGCCTTTGCCACCTGTCCAGCAAACAAATGCATGTCAGATATGCCTTGAGATACACAGATTACTAGGGGAAAAGGTTTCCCTCCTACATATAAACTAGGATGGTGAAATTATTAAGTGCTGATTTATATAAGCATATGCATATTTGTTCAGTGTTAGGGCCATTTTTAAACACTTTTCTGCAATGAAAACCATCATAATTGCTCTGACTTGAAACCAGTTTGTTACAAATATAACCAGACCCAAACTCCCTTGTTAAGCAATCATACATTTTGCTCCTTTCTGGTATTTCTTAATTTATTATACTTTTAAGAATTGTACAGCATAAAATAAACCTTTAAAAATTAAAAAATATTCTAAGAAATACTAAAATAAATTCTGGATGGATTTCATATCATTATGGTTTCTTTTTATACTTTTTAAACTCTCAAATTACCTAATATTATGCTTTAATAGAGTAATAACCTGAAAGTATAATCTTTTTTAGTTTTTTATTCTTATATATATATATATATAAGTGTTTGTCTTACATGCACATCTGTGCACCACACCATAGGCTTGATGCTTGTCAGAAGAGGTCATCAGATCTCCTGGGACTGGAGTTACAGAAGCTTGTGAGCTTCCATGTGGGTTCTGGGAATAGAACCCAGGTCCTCTGGAAGAGCAACAAATGGTCATATCCACTAAACCATCTTTCAAGTCCCAGAAAATATAATAGTTTTGAACTCTGAATATTTTATTTATAATATCTGATTACAACTGTATGAAAAGTATATACACCAGTAACAGGCTGCAGAAAAAAAAATACAAAATCACTTTAAAAGAATTACAACCTCTCCATAGATTTCACTATGACTGTATTACATTTGTTCTGATTTTGTTTCAATTCGATCATTTTCATAGCGGAAAATGACGTTTTTTTTTTTTAAAAAGTGGATATAGGGACAACATCCTTGTCTCCAGGAAGCTTAGAAAGACTCCTGAGCACAGAGTGGACCATGGTGACACAAGTCCAGGGTGGGCAGGATTTTACTACAGGTTGAAGAATGTTGGAAAAATCAAGTTTCCATATTTTAAAGAATTATATTGTGATAATTGTCACTTGTCTCACATAGATAATTATAGAATGGAAAATGACTCTGGAGCCAGGAAGTCACATGCTGTAGTTCATAAAATGTGTGATTTCTTTTCCACTCCATGTCTTCTGATGGACACACACACACACACACACACACACACACACACACACACACGCACACACACACACACGCATGCGCACACACATGCACACACACACACATACATGAGCGCACACACACACACACACACACACCTTAAAGAACTGAATGATGAAATACAAGTTTGCGAAAGTATTTGGATAAGGAAAGTAAAATTAATCATTACACCTTAAAATACACAAGTGCCGTGACGTTTCTTTGAGAATTTCCGTAGACAGTTGAAAATGTCTGAAATTTACAAGTTATTTTCTCAAAAAATTTCAAATTAAAAAAATTTACATGTGTGTGTGCACATGCACTGTGTTGTGTGTGTGTTTGCATATGTATGTCTGTGGGTGTCCTGTGTGTGCATGTACTATGTATGTGTGTGTTGTGTGTGGGTATGTGTGCTATGTATGTGTGTTGGTGTGTGTTGTGTATGTGTGTGTTGGTGTGTGCCGTGTATGTGTTTGGGCACATGCTGAGGGGTGCGTGCTATGTGAGGGGAGCAGATGCTGCCCGTACTGGTGTATAGTGTGTTTGTTGGTGTGTACTGTGTGTATTGGTGTGTGCTGTCTGTGTGTGGAGGTCAGAGAACAACTTTGTGTATCTGACTCTTTCCTTCCATCTTGATGTGGGTTCTGAAGATCAAGTTCAGGTTTTCACAGCAAGAGCCTTTGCACTCCGAGCCATCTTCCTGGCCCCTTTATTGTATTTTTTATATCATATCATCATATTGTCCCACATGTAGGAAAGGACGTTATTAATAACTATATAAATGCTTCTCTCCTTCTCTCTGTGGCTGTCTGATGCTGGAGTTCAAGGGCTGCCTAAGAACCCTTCCTCAAGGAAGTGACCTCAGCTGTCGCTGTATTCCCTCTAACACCTACCAACATCTTCAACTCACTCGGAAATGTATTACCTCCCGTATTAACCACAGGGAAAGCTAGATGCATCGGTAGCGAAGACCCTAACCCTCTTGTGAGACAGTTGCCTTTTCTGAGCCTGTTTCTCTCATCTTTGTCCTGAAGTCTGTCTCACTCCTTTCCTCCTCTCACCTCAATGTCCCTGCTGGACTCCTGCCTGTCTTTGGACTCATTATTTCTACGGCTCACACCATTTCCTGGCCGTGACTGTGATTCTTCTCCTCAACAGAGATGGCTGCCTTTCCCGCTGCCCTGCTGAGTGTCCTCGGACTCTGGACCCTGCTCAGCTCCGTGCATCCAAGTTCTCCTGCGTGCTTGGGTGGAGCTGAAGCCACAGGTTTTAGTTGAGCAAGGACACTGCGTGCTCAGGGCAAGTGAGACTTCTTTTGGATGCTTTTAGAATATCTTCTTATGTCTCAGGTTTTTTTTTTAAAAAAAACATACATATGAAAACATACATATAAAACTTTCTAAATCCAGTTGAAAAGACTAAACAAAGTTATGGTGCTGACATCCGTCTCATCTCATTCCTAGCATCTGGTGGAGTCTGTGTGTGTGTTTGTGTATGTATGTGTGTGTGTGTGTGTGTGTACTGTGTGTGTATGTACTATGTATGTGTGTGTTGTTGTGTGTGGGTATGTGTATATGTGTGTGTGTGTGTGTGCTATGTATGTGTCTGTTGGTGTGTGTTGTGTATGTGTGTTTTTTTTCCAAAGGACTAACAGTTTTTGTTTTTGTTTTGCTCAAACTTGGAATAGTAATTCAATAAAATGTTTAATATTTTGTTTTTTAAAAACATTTTTTATCTTATGTACAACAATACAATTTACTTATTACTTTTCACAGTTGTTAGGGTTAATTGAAAAGTATGGCCAAATGGATATTTATTATTAAGCTATAGTTATGATAAAGGTGTTATCTAACCCACTTTTACAATAAAAAAAAGACATAGGCATAGAATAAGCCTTTACCTGCGGCAAGGCAGATAGTACCTCCTAAGCTACCCTCCATTACCTCCCAGTCCCCGGCCCATTCCATCTGCTTCTAATACTTTCTATTTGGGCTCCCTCCCATCCAAAATACTTACTAAGGTTGTTATTTTTGGCCATCTCTTTCCATGAGGAACTTCAGAGTTCCTCCTCTGGGTCCACATGGCTCTTTTCCTATTCCATGGCCATTCTTCTTCTTTCTCCTCCATCCTGTTTTTTTTCTCTCCCAGGATCCTCTCTGTCCTGAATGGCCCTTGAACCTTAGGGCCCATTTGCCTGGACAGGCAGGTTGGCTTTGTACTGGTCAAATAGGAATAAGTTTTTAGACAAGTTACATAAAAATACTTGAGACACATTAAAAGACAGCAAGCAGTAATTAAGATCAAAATACATCAGACCAACCTCCAACACACAATAATAGAATGAGTTAATATAGTTTTAAGCACAATTGAAAAACATCATTTCTAAGTGATTCAGTGAGACGAACTCATTGAGTGACTCACCGTGTTCATTTCTTATTGCACTAACAGTTGATGGAACCCAAAGGCAAGCTCAGCTACTGAAATCACTTCCTCAAAGAAAGAGCACATGGTGGATTCTTTTGTGATATAAAAAAAATGTTTCTTGCTACTTCAATACATGGTACATTGAAGTCACATGTCACCATTTGTGGGGAGGGCAATGACAGAGTCGAAACTAGGAAAGCAATCTGACCTGCCTCGTGACTTATGGTCCTTCTGCCTACATTCACCCAATGTCACACTCTCTTGGTCTCCTTTACTTTGTAAAGCTTTACCCACATTTTTATACCAGTTTATATGTATATACATGAATACACCAAAGGCTGTGCTTTTGGTATGAAGGATAACATATGACTTTTTTTTCTAAAGTTGGGCCACCTTGTTTCATATTATATTTCCCAGGTCTATCCATTTTCTTGCAAATTTCACAACTTCATTTTTCGGAATACTATTTCATTGTATAGGTGCACCACAGTTTTGTTGCCCACTGTACCGCCTCTGGCATATACATGTCCTACCATAGACGTATTTGCACATCTATATATATCGATGCTCTGTATAGGATAGCTAAGATATGGACCCAGCCTACATATCCACCACCAGATGACCAATTCTATAAATTGCTAATGAGTACCGCTTGAAAGAAAGATTGCATGGAAAATAGTGTTGGGAGACACTGGGGTTAAATGACATTAAAAAGACATCTTGGAGCCTTGGATATTCTCTGATTCTCTTGTGGAATGTGCCACGCAAAATTTGACAACAGATGTCTGCTTCCCATGGGATGCTTGTAAGATATGTGGATTAGGGGATCATGTTGCCAATTTGACTCCTCTTTACATGCCTCCTCTTTAAAATCCTCCAAATCAAGCTCCTAGTTTATTGACTTGATATCCCAAGATAAATTGTTTTCTTAAAAATCTTTTGCAACTCTACCCTCATATAAATCATGGTTTCTCAATGCCGTGCAAATGAAATAGAATAGGAAAGTGATTTGAGTGCTGACAGTGAAATAAGCCTGCCACCTGGGAGTCATAACTTTAATTTCTGAATTGGTATGTTTAGAAAAACAGTTTTATTTGTCTCTGCTAATAATTTCTTGGAACTTTAAACTTATAAACTTGACCATATACTGCATGAAAAATGGAGCTAATATTTTATCCACAGCACGCAGCAGTGAACTACTTTTGCTAGGGACAGAACTCTGAAGAAAACACAAAGGATGAACTATATAAAGGCTCTGGAGACCAACCAGATGCAGTTGATTTTAAAGAGGATGAGGGAAGCAACTGAAGGGAGTTCCCTGCCTTTGAGAGCCTTACTTTGAATGCACCAGAGTCACCACCTGGTACCCAGTGGCTAGAACCCTAGATAATTCTTTTTCTTCTCTATTACATCTTACTTTTCTGTTTCTCTAATAAACACCACGAGCAAAAACAATTTGGGCAGGAAAGAGTTTGTTTGGATTACAGTTACAGTTCATCATGGAGGGAAACAAGGCAGGAACTAAAGGCAGGAGCCTGAAGGCAGGAACTGAAGCAGAGCCCTTGGAGGAGTGCTGCATACTGCCTTGCTTCCCTTGACTCTAAGTCTGTGTTCTTGACATTTCAAGACCACCTGCCCTTCCTATGACATCACCCACAGTAGTCAGGACCCTCTCACATTAATCATCAATGAGAAAAATTACCCACATACATGTCCACAGGCTAATCTGATGGTGAAAATTTCTCAAATAAGATTCCACCTTCTGGGCTGGACAGGTGACTCAGTGGTTAAGAGCACTGGCTGCTCATCCAGAGGTCTTAAGTTCAATTTCCATTGATCACATGGTGGCTCACAACCATCTACAATCAAATCTGATGCCCTTTTCTGTCTGATCCTCTCTTCTGTCATGTAGTCATACATGCAAATAGAGGGATTATATATACAAATACACAAATAATCTAAAAAAAATTCCATCTTCCCAGGTATGTCTAAGTTTCTGTGAAATTGACAAAAACTAGCTATGACATTCCCTTAAATGAACCAAGGTTTGTCTTGTGGCAAACCAAAAGATACTAGAAAATTAGGAAATTTCCAATAGGAACAAGTCAAATAATAAAAGCCCCTTAATTTAGTGTTTGAACTTATCTCAAGTTCTAATGGACTAATTTTGGGGGGACCTGTTTTTTCCAAGACAGAGTTTCCTTGTGTAGCCTTAACGGTCTTTGTCCAACTTTGTAGACCAGGCTGGTCTCAAACTCACAGAGATCTGTATGCCTCTGCCTCCCCAAGTACTGGGATCACAGGCCTGCACCACCACACCCAGCTTCTCATGGACTTCTAAATGATGCTTTGGCAAACAACTGAAAACCAGGTTGAACAAGGCTGAAAGATATGGCCTGAATAGAAGCTCCCATCCCTCACAGGAACTACACTCTCTGGTTTTCATCTAGACAAGTTAAAATCCCTGTGAAGAACCCTAGTAGTCAAGAAAACACAAACATGAATACAAAACCACCACCAACAAAAACATACAAATATTCTTAGCCACATAACAAAACAGAGAATCTCTGAAACAGCACATGTGAAAAGCACGGAATACAACCCAGAGTGACCCAACATCCCAGGAATCAGGACAATGTGGACCTGTCTTCAAAAGCAAAGACAATGCACAGGGGCCCGACCTTGGAAGACTCGGGTGCCCATGTTAAGAGATCAGTCCTTCAAGGAAGATATACCGTAGAGAAAATTAACTATGCTCACGATGGAGCACGAAGAATTCTCAACAGAAAAATTAGAAGCTACAGGTGAGCATTAGAAATGGAAAAATTTTAACACCTGGCATTTAGAAACCATCAGGTAAATAAATAGGATCAGGATGGACAAGGAGAGGAAATCACAGAGAACGCTGCAGGCAGAGAAGTGACAGAGACCAAAGGACGATGTGAAGGAGAGAGACACATGCAGACCCTACACACTGAGAGCCTGTTAAAGTCGTGTGGGGATGTTCAAAGGTTCAGGCGTGCCGCCGGTGACAGTCCTGAAAAGAGAGGAGTAAGAAAAAGAAGCCAATTATTTAGAGAAGTAGTGATCTAGACTTCTGACAGTGTTTTATTTCTGAAGAAAACAAACTAATCCAAGGAGCTTAGCGAGTCCCAAAGAGACTAACATTTGATAATAAGCATGATTTGCCAACAATTGTTAGAGTACTGAAAACCAAAAGGAAAAGCTGTGAAGGCGGGCAGACGCAGGAAAAGGAACACACTAGAAGACCCGATCTCTCATGAATAGTCTGCCAGGCCTGAGAAGGATGGGACAAAACCTGTAAAGTCCTAAATGCAAACGTTGAAAAGAACTCTAAAAACAACAAAAGCATTTCAGGCCGAAGGTGAAATAAAGACTTCTTTTTTTTTTCAAATTAAGGAAAAGTAAGATAATTGAGTTGCTAGAAATTGAGGCTGGATGCTCTGCATGGTGAAGGGAAATGAAACAAGAAGGATTGCTTGTCCCGAGGAAAGGAGGATGCACAGGTAACGACGCAGGGCAGCCTAGTGATCTGTGCTGAGATGCTGCATTGAAACTGTACACGACCGTACAAAGCAAACTAGAACATTGACACACGAGTCCCACAAAATGGATGCAGATAGGCTGTCTGTGGAAGCTGATACACAAAGGCCAGTGAAGAGGCAGCCAGCTCACACGGTTAAGAGATTTCTGTTCTAGGTATGAAGTACTGCAATGCTTAAATTAACTTGTAGATTGTTTTTATTTTATGTGTATAAGTGTTTTTGCCTACATGTATTCCTTGTGCCTTTGGAGGTCAGAAGAGGACATCAGATCACCTGGAACTGAAGCTACTACTGGTGGCTTTTGACCACCATATTGGTGCTGGGAATAGAACCTTAGTCTTCCGTAAGAGCAGCAGGTGCTCTTAGCTGCTGAGCCATCTCTCCAGCCTGAATTACTCAAATGTTAACTCCAGAGTGAAAAACTAATGTTTTAAGCACTAGTAAAGTCAGTTAAAATAATGATTAAAATGATTATAAATGAAATTCTAAAACTCTGTAATCAAGTGGCAAAAAAAGAGATATGAAAGAAAAACATGAGGTGCTAATAAGAACAAAAAATTGATGACACAGGTCCCATATCAAAAGCTATACTAAGTGTTAAAGATTGAAAGATAGTGTTTTAGAATAGGAAAAACAACACTGTATTGTATTATTAATACCTCAAATTCAGCACACACACGTGGTTCATTTGAATGCAAATTTCTAGAGACAACAATACAATACAATAGAGTTAGATTTCACAATGATCACGTGGAGCCTCTAGACTGAAAAGTGCTGTGGTGGTTGGAGTGAGAATGACCTTTCTCAGCTTATATATTTGAATCCTTGGTCTCTGGTACCTGGAACTGCTTGGGAAGGATTAGGAGGTGTGACCTTGATGGAGCAGGTCTGTCATGAGGCAGGTTTTGAAGTGTCAAAGACATCCATCCATCTCCAGTGCACTATCTGCCTCCTGCTTGCAATTCAAGATGTGAGCTCTCTGCTTTGCTACCGCCATGCTTTCACTACACAGTCCTCAACTCCACCTCTTGGAACTCTAAGCCTAGTTACATGCTTTCTTTTATAAGTTTCCTTACCTAAGATGTTTCATCGCAGCAATAGAAAAGTAACTGGCACAACTGTAGACTGTTATTGAGAGACACTAAATCAGCCATGTAACAGAAATGTTATCTATATGACGTTGTCTCATTGAAAAAACTCGACACTGTTACAATGCGATCACTGCTCAACGCTGTCACAGATTGAACAGGTCTCTCAAAAATTCCAACAGCATCTTAAACTGTCTCGTGAAAGGAATTCAGTCACATAGTAAGAAGAGTAAATACCAGTAGCAAGTATGAGGTATCGTAGGAAGAGTTTTGCTTTGAAGATGAAGTGCAAGGCAGTGAGATCAACTCTTGCTACTTCAGTTCACGACTGTGCTGGAGGCTCCAGCCAAGATGATTTTGCAAGAAAATGAAATGTGGTTCTTGCTTAAGGCTGAAGCCATCGGGTCAACAGAATAGAATGGAGGTGCGTGAATGAATTCTGAAGTTTATTTCCATTGATTTTACTAAGTCCCAAGATTATTCACAGGGAACAGGGGAACCTCTTCAACAAATGCTGCCCAGACAACCAGATAATCTCATGCAAAATGATGAAGTTGGGCATGTACCACACTTTATAGGAATTATCTCAAAAGGTTCTGTGTCTATGTGTAAGAATTAACATTTTATGACTAAGAAAATAGAGGAACACACATTCATGACCTTGACTTAGGCAAAAACTTCTGAGCTATGACACAAAATACACAGGTGTCGTCAACCCCCAAACCAGAGAAATCAGGTTTCATCAAAACTGGAGCAAAATGAACATCTGCAGAGCGGGCTTGCAAAGCATTGTTACAGGGGCCGTTCTGTTATTTCCTGAGAGCTCTGGCAGCTCAGTGGTAAGAGGGTAAGTAATCCAATCCATGGGCTACGGGTTGGAACAAACCTTTCTCTAAAGAGAAGTACTTCTGATCAACAAGTAAACAGCATGTAAACAGGTGCGGCTAATATCACAGAAAGATGATGGGATGCTGATGTGAGCCACCACATGGGCAAACCCGAGAGCACGTTGCATGTGACTCTCTTTTTGCTAACTATCTAGAAGAAGCACATCCATACAGATGAAGCAGATTAGTGGTTGTTCTGAGGTCAAGAGAAATGAGAGCTGACTATTAATATGTACAAAGTTTGTGGGTTTTTTTTTAGGTAAGGACAATGTTATAGAACAATTTGCATAGTTGTGAGCACTAGTATCAAAGATTGTTGCATCTTATACTTCAAATGAGGGATTTTTGTTGTGCATGAATTTTCTCAACATTTCCAATGAACCTTTTTGTAAAAACAAATATAGGCTGATTCTAAAATTGATAGTAAGTTCAAATGACCTAAAATACTCAAAATGAATTTTAGAATAGAAAGAGCAAAATTAGAGGTAGAATACTACCTGGTTTTCAGTAATTTTCTTAAATTATAATGTGACCGTTGGCATAGGCATCAATTTCACTGGATTGAGGACTACCAGGACCAGTGGTAAAGCATTACCTATCCTGTGTAGAGTGAGCCCCTGGGTTTCTCTGTCCTTTCTCTGCTTTAAGAGAAACACAGAGACTTTACTGGTTCCAATTATGTAGCCCTGACTGGCTTGGAACTGTATGTAGACCCCACTAATCTCAAACTCGCAGTCATCCACCTGCCTCTGCCTCCTGAGTGCTTGTGCCACCACACTGGGTTGTCTTTGGTTTAATCAGAATGTCCAAGCTAGGCCAGCATCTCACAAATATATGTTTCCATAGGCTCTTGGGATGAGTCAGAAGTGAGAGAGGAGTTTGCCCTGCAATGGGAGGAAGAGCTCTACACAATCATTCGTGGGTCCTGAATGGAAAGAAAAGCATCCGTGAATGTTGCCTCTCACCTCATCTATTACAAACAAAAGCAACTCGCATGGCTCATAGACGCGATTTTAAAATAAAACTATAGAAGTGCTAGAAGAAAATCTAGCACTCTTCAACAGATGATTTTATATAGACTACAAAATATAAACCACGGAGGAAAAAGGTGATAAGACTCATGCTATAGAAATTAATATTAGTTTCTTAAGGGGACTGTAAGGAAATAAAGATGCAAATACAGAATGTCAGTGTAATTCAAGATACACTGATGTATGGAATGATGTATGGAAAATATCATGAGGTAAAGCTGCATTTACTATCTCTAAAGTGCTGGGTACCATGGCTTAGCCTAAACTATCTTAAATGTGTGCAGAACAATTACTTTAGCCTATAATTGGGCAAAATCATCTGGGAGCCAGGACTTGATGCTCCTCAGCTTTACTAGATAGCAGACTTCAGAGCAGGAGCCAACTCACAACAACAGGAACAAAAAGTCCACGCCCAGTGGGACAGAAGAGGAAACCCAGAAACACCCAAGTCCTTGCATAGTTTGACCTTGGCTGTGTTGAAAGCCAGCAAGGATGCACAGCAAATGGAGGGGGGGGGCATCTGCAAACTGTGCACCACAGGCCAGATCCAGTCACCGTGTAGGCAGAAACTCATCGCAGTGAGCCCCAGCAGCCTTCTGCACTTGGAATGTGACTTCCCCTGTGCTTCTATAGGAGAGCTGAGTAGTTGTTACAGAGACCTTAGTCCCTGCAAAACCTAAAATATGGTCAGTGCACGCTCTAGCCAATAGTGGGACTTGTCAAGGTGATGTTGTAAATGGAAATAGCAGGACAAGACTGTACAAGTGTGAACGTTTATAAGGAGATAGGAGGGAAGGTTAAGATTGTTGTAAGGCTTTTGTAAATTATGCCAATACAATATAAAATAACCAGGCAAAGTCAGTAGTGGCTTGGGATGAAGGGAGAGGTGGGGACACATGGAAGTGATGCAGATGTGTCCTTTCAGCAGTCGTTCACCTCAGATGACAAAGTCTAGGTTCGGGGCAACAGATCGTCTGGCTACAAGAAACCATCAATAACTATTTCCGTGATCATCTCATGTTGGCCCAGACCCCATTCCGACCAAGTTATTAGCACACACATTATTCTTCTTAAAGAAATAGAGAAATGCATTCCAGATTGCCAAAAAAAGGAATTTCCTGTGATTTATACCAAAATGTTCCTAGAGCATTTTTCCCTGCCATCCATCTTCAAGAAATAGTAACGACAAATATCCCATGAATCCAGAGGTGCTTCTGGCCGGCATCTGGAGATGATCTTGAGAATACAAATCTGTTATAATTTTTTTTTAACCACAGGACTCCACTGTCAGAATATGTAATAAACACAACACACTGAGGGCTGGAGAGAGGCAGAGAACACAGCTAACCACTGTGGCAGGAAGCAGCCAAAGGAGGGAATATTACCCACATTTCACTCATACTTATTTTTCATAACCCGTTGTTCCCCTCTTCGTAACAAATACTTGGATGCTAACTGAAGGTCTTCCTGTCACTTGTGTCCTCAGGATTATGGGGCCTTACTTAAGCCATCATGTGGAAAAGCCACACAGTGCAGTAGATGGAGGCACACAGAGAACATGCCGTCAGTTAGTGTGAATTTGATTCTTCATTTTCCCACAAAATGGCTGCGTATGCTGGCAAGTTTTATGTCAACTTGACACAAGCTGTACTCGTCTGAAAGAAGGCTATAAGCAGACACTCCTGTAGGGCATTTTCTTCATTAGTGATGGATGGAGGAGGGCCCAGCCTATTGTGGGTGGCGCCACCGCTGGCCTGTACTCTTGGGTGCTATAGAAAAAAAAAGGCTGAGGAAGCCATGAAGACCAAGCCAGTAAACAGCACCCCTCCATGGCCTCTGCATCAGCCCCTGTCTCCAGGTTCCTGCCTTGCCTGAGTTCCTGTCCTGACTTTCTTTGATGAACAGAGATGTGGAAGCATAAGTCAAGTAAATCTTTTACTCCCCAAGTTGCCTTTGGCCATGGCATTTTATCACAGCAATAATAACCTAACCAAAACACCTACCCAAGCCCAACATTTCTTAATCTCAATGAACACTATTTCTACCTCTGCAAAAAATGGGCTTGTCTGTAAATGCTAATGCTGGTGCATCTATTAGCATAGCTTGATGCAAGTATCAGCACAAAGCCACCACATAGTATTCTCCAGACATGTAGATGAAATAGGCAGGAAAAAAGAGACAGAAGCCTGATTGTCAGTAAGGCTGGGGAACACCTGGAGTTGTCACCCACTGCTGGCTAGAGTGAAGATCCACACAGCCCACTGAGCAGTCCCTACTGCAGGGAATACACCTTCCTATGTAGCAGTTTCACTCCTAAGCATGCATTCAGCATAACTGCTCACACGTTCACCAAAAACATGAGCTGTGCTTTCAAAGCTGCACTTTCTGTAATAGCACAGCACGCAAGTGGAAGCCCCCTACATGTGCATCAGTAGAGCAGTGCAGGGGCCAGCCAGCATTTTCTGTGAAACACCAGATACTGTATGGACTCTGCAGACCACAAGGCAAAACTCAAGCACCAATGGCAGCCTGAGTCTGCCTACCTTGAGCAGTAAGTAACACAAACGAACGAAACAGTGCATGCAGCTGCTGCTGGGACTTCTGCTCCCGGCCACTGTAATGTGACAGCAAGCACACACAAGACAAAACTGAACATCTGCAGCATGCCAATGAAACATTATTTATGGACACTGACATTTATATTTTATATCATTTTCAGATGCTGTGAGGTATTCTTCTTTAGATTTTTAAAAAAAATACTTAATGTGCAAACCATTCTTAATATACAAAAATAGGAGCAGTGAAATTTGCTCCAATGGTTGTTGATTGCCAAGTCCAGGGGCCATGGATAGATAAATTACGCATCCACACAGTGGGATAGTACACAGCAGCAAGTATACATGTGTACACAACCGTACAGGGGAGTATTACAAATGTAACAGCAAGTGAAAGAAACCAGGTGCGCCACGTGTCAGGTTCCATTTGTGCAACTCACGGAGCCAACAGAGCTAACTGAGGCTTCTACAAAGCATCGAAGTTGTTCCTGTGTGTGAGCTGTGACAGAAAAGGGAAGCAAAGTGAACTCTGGGGTGAAAGGAACACTTGTTCCGTTTGTTCTGTTGAATATGAAAACATGGTAAAATGGTAGTTTCGAGATGCGCTTTTCTCTGTTCTATTCTAAGAAACACTGGGAAGAAGCCAACTCCCTCTCTACCCACAGTTCAGGCCTCCTCGACCTCATGCCTAGTGAGCAGGCTTTTAGGCATTCTGCCTGACTTCAGCCGTCTGACTCAGTAGCCAGAGACTCTGACGCACCAACCTGTCCTCTGTTTTAGTGACAAGAATAATGGAAGCACAGACGAAAGGCCTGTGCTTAACAGATGAAGACGTGGGTCTGGCTCCGCTGTGGATCCCTGTGTAGCTATGGAAAAAACACTGACCGAATCTCTCTGGATTTTCTTCCAGCACATAAGAAATGGAGAAATAACCTCTACAGGCCTGGTATAAAGAGCAGCCTTGGATAGAGATCCTCTCATACCACATACGCTCTAACATGGCTGCATCCTTGCCCTTGTCAACCACAAAATGGAGATGCTGATCAGCAGGTACTCCGGGGTTCGTAGCATCAGTGGCTACTTAATAATAAGCAGCCTCGTAATAGCGTTTAACCCACACAATAGGATAATGAAATGTTAGCTGTTGGTATCGTTTGTTCTCCATAGACCTGGTACTTTCTCACCTGGGAAGCTCACTGCTGGTATTCCTGTACTGCACCGTAGAACGCCCAAGAGCCAGCACACTGAACACAGGCAGCTCATCTCCCATTCCCCGGCCCTCATCAAGACACAACCCTAGCTAGCTTCTTCCTCAGGAACACTGGCCTGAGTGTGCCACTGTGAGTCCTTGTGGGTAGACAGAGTCCTTTCCCTGAGGCCATCTTTCTCAGGGCTGCTTTTCAGCTTCTGGGCCCCAAGTCCTCTGCTATTTCTTTTCCTTTTTTTCTTTTTTTCCTTTTTTGTTTGTTTGGTTTTGGTCTTTCGAGACAGGGTTTCTCTGTGTTGTCCTGGCTGTTGTGGACTCACGTTGTAGACCAGGCTGGCTTCAAACTCACAGTGATCCACCTGCCTCTGCCTCCCTGAGGGCTGGGATTACAAGCGTGTGCCACCATGCCTGGCTGCTGTTTCTTTTCTTAAGCATCCTATTTTTTTGTGTGTGTCTTTCCTTTTTGTTCCTAATATATTCGGACATGTAAATGACTCCATTTCTCCTGTTTGTACGTAGACTCTACTTTCCTTTTATCATGAGCTCTAAGAGGGGCGTGGCCATCCATTGAACCAACTGGTCCTTCTAGCAACCAAATTGAGATGAAGTTAGAACAATGAGAAGTTTCTAGAGAGGAAGGTCTATGCAGGGTAACAGCAAGAGAAGTGGGGATCAGGCTAAGAGAACCCCCAAACTACTCTTTATCCAAAACCAGCAAAAGAAAGAGAGAGAGGGAAAAAGCAAGATTGGATGGGACTAGCCTCGGATCATGATTCTGGTCTGACAAGGGCACCACCTTAACTAGGAGCTGCAGAACAGGGGAGCTGGAATGAGGTTGAAATGGCCAGGACCTTGTTTAGTCATCATCAACAGGCCTAGGAGTTGCAAGCTCATGGCTGAGCTGGATCCTAAAGTTAATCACTCGCAGCTGCCACCTACTGTGTCACTTATTGCAGCTGGTCAGCAGGGCCAAATGTGGCACCTTCATTGTTTTTACAGCCATCTCCATCCATTTGCTGGCTTGGCCTCCAGGAACCCTCCTGTGACAAGTATCTGGGTTTCTGTCTTGCTTAGAAATAGAGATGTGACGGGCCTTGGGGGTAGGTTACATTGGCAGAATTCAAAGGAATGGAGGGACAAACTAAAGAAAGAGGAGACTTAGAATGGGGTGCCAGTGAGTCAACTCAGTGGCTATCCAATGCAGGACACAGAATGGGGGGTCAGGAGTCACCAATCATGATGCCATTTCACCACACTGAAATGTATCAACTAGGCCCTCAGGGACCTATCATCAGCTGATGTCACCACTGGCCACAGCTAGGTGTAACAGATGGGACAGGTGCAGCTCATAAAAGTCCCAGCCGTCTCTCATATCTCTGTCTCTCCCCTCCCCTCCTCTTCCCCCTCTCCCTCATCCTCTCCTTTCTTGCCTTCCCTGCCTTGTTCATTCTTTCTATCCCTCTCTCTCTCTCTCTCTCATGTCCCCACTCCAAGGCTCTCTTTCACTCTCCCATTCTTCAATAAGCTTATTACACTAGATCTGTTGCATGGAGTAATTTCTTTTTCTTTTTCTTTTATTGTAAATGACTCTGTCTATTTTATTTTTATTAATTTATTCAGATTGCAACTCTATTGTTATCCCATCACTTGTATCCTCCCGTTCCTCCCTCCTGCTTTCACCCTATTCCCCTCCCCTAGGTCTAAGACCAAGGGGGAACCTCCTCTCACGGAGTAACTTCTTAACTGCGCACCTTGACACAGCCTGCCAAAGTACGCCCACCTTCACCGCTTTATCCCGGAAGAAACTGTATGTTCTGAACTGGACGGAGTGTTTGCTCCAGAAAACCTGCAACTGTAGAGTCATGATCGGAGAAGGGATTTGAGTACACAGCCGAGTATCACTTTCATAGAACAGAGTGTTCTTCTAGAGCGTCCCACAATGGCTCAGCATCCTGCACTGCAGCGCGATGGGGATAGCAAACCTACTCCCATCACCTTTGGATGCTGGTTGGCTCTAGTTGACAGAACTTTCCCTCTTATATTAAGAATCCTTCCTCCTTTAATGTTTGAACTCACTGTAATAGTCTTGCCTTCTCTTTCATTGATCTTTGGATCACTGTCCAGAATACTCCTAGGGAGGGGAGGTGATCAGGGTCCTGATATACTACCTATAAAACGACAGGCGGTGAGCACTGCTGAACACCAGGTTCCTTCGGACGTAAACTTCTCTCAAGCCGTGAAAGCCTCATGGAACAATTCTCAAATAAAAGCAACCTCTGTGTAAATGAAGAGACAGTAAGCCGGCTCTGCAGTGTTTGTTGTCCACTTCCTGTAGCACACACTGGGAAGAGCCAGTCAGCTGCTGAGCCATGGTTTATGCTGAAATAGGACAGCCTCTTCTAATGAGAAGCATGCCCTTCAAGATGAAACGACTCAGTCTCCCACTGTTTCCCCACCATTAGCAATTCCTGATGGTGACTGGGCATATTAATACAAACGCCTGTGATGGTTCAGAGTGAGAATTCTTTACACCTTACTCACCTAGCAGCACCCACACATGCATGGATGCTTGCTACATGCTGGCCTCTTAAAGAGGCTTTCACATATATTGTTGCATTTTATTTAATGTAGATTTTTTATTAACTCCATGCTCCAGATGAGGAAATCTAAGACTCAGAGAAATCAACTGGCTTTCCCAAGGCTGCCTTGCCAGTCAGGGGATGAACCACAACTCCCTATTTCAAGTCCAGAAGCAGCCGCACTGAAGCTTCTTCCAAAGAGATTTGTTTTATTTTAGTGTGTGTGTGTGTGTGTGTGTGTGTGTGTGTGTGTGTGTGTGTGTGTGCATGTATGCATGCGTGTGTGTGTGTGTGTGTGTGTGTGTGTGTGTGTGTGTGTGTGTGTAAGGGCACGTGCAGTGTGTGTGCTCTAAGGTGAGGAGGGAGTGCAGAATCACCTGGAGCTGGAGCTGCCTGTGTTTATGGGACACTTGACTCCTTACATGGATGCTACCATCTGAGCGCTTCTCCTTGTGGCTGTGCATCAAATTCTCTTATACACTGAGCCGTGTCGGCAGCCAGAAACATTTATTAATGCAAGTCTCATTCCTGTAGATGCACCTGGACCCATCCCATTGGGCTGCCCTGGACGTAGACCTTGGAATAAGGATTCCAGTGAAAGAAGTTAACTTACAACGGTGGTACTCAGCCTTCCTAAGGCTGCAACCATTTAATACAGTTCTTCATGTTGTGATGACCCCCAAAGCATGAAATTATTTTTGTTGCTACCTCATGACCTCAATTGTGCTATTGTGAGTTTTACCACAAACACTGATATGCAGGACGATCTTAGGCCATCGCTGTTGCTGGGTCATTTGACCGTGAAGGAGTCATGACCCATGGGTTGAGAAAGGCTGGAACCCCAAAAGAGACATAAATTGGACAAAGAGCGGAAGGTAACCCATGAATTGTACTTTAGCCTTTAATCCTATGACCAGGGCAAATAACTAACAGTCACCCTGCTGAGGGAATAGCCCTCTCCCCAGAGACAAGGGACTAGAGGATATACAAACCAGCTGTCAGTCACTGAGGTCGTCTTCCAGCAGAAATTAATTTTCTGGCACTAACATCCTGCCACCCAAGTAGGGAAACAAGTGCCTCCAGCACAGACATTCCAGACACCACAGCAAAAGCTTGGATTGGTGTGTGCTGAAGAAAGGGGCAAGCGGATGTGAAGGAGCCCTAGCAAGCCTGGCGATGCCAAGTTAGATGGACTCTGTTGGCAAATGTAGCCTGACCACTGGCTGTGTGGGATGGCCTAAGGATGCCATAACACAGAAATGGACCTGCTTTGCTATGGCTTGTTATTCAGCTAGTAGGGCAGAAATCAATATAAAATAATAGGAGAGCTATGGACCAAACTTGACTAAGTCTCAACAAAAGCAATTTCCCATTTGCTTTTACTCTTTGCCGCTTTTGATCTCTGTTGTATTTCTTTTCTTCTTGTTAGAGTCAAATTCCCTCAACTAATGTGTTTAATGTGTCTCCCTAGTAGAGGATGAAATCCTCTGAGGATGGGTCCCCATTGACTGTTATTATGTCATATACATTAAAACAAGAAGAAGAAGAAGAAGAAGAAGAAGAAGAAGAAGAAGAAGAAGAAGAAGAAGAAGAAGAAGAAGAAGAAGAAGAAGAAGACGAGGAGGAGGAGGAGGAGGAGGAGGAGGAGGAGGAAGAGGACTTTGCCCTAGTAGGTATGTAGGGAACTCAGTTCACCTTTTCTCACTCTCCCACAGGTTTCAAAGCTTTCCCTCAAAGTAAGAAAAGGAAATACTTAAGGATTGCAAAAGTTAATAGACTGACTACAGAGAAATGCCACCCCTGGCAAATACTCAAGAGTACTTCTTGTTATTTCTATCTTTTTCCCTCTGTCTTTGATACAGAATATTGCAAATCCCAGAACTACAGGCAAGTGCAAATAGCAAAACCTATAATACCCAATCCCACCCACTCATGTTCATACTTGTTAGCTGGAATACAAAGCATCATGGGAAATCCACAGGCTTTGTTCTTATCTCTCGTAGCTCTTCCTTGAGGTCAAGCCCATTGGGAAATTGTTGGCAGTGGCAGGGGCTGTGGTGTGGGTATCTAAGTCTCCAGGAGACATCTTGTTTTCTCAGGACATGATTTGTGAAAAGGATGCTGTTGGTCTGATAAAATAGTAGGGGGAACTCTACTTTGCTTATTTTTATTTTATTTTCTAAAGGCAGGCTGACTTGTGTGGTGCTTCTTGTCAGTGGATAAAATTCCAAGAACCTTAACTTTCCAGGCAGGTGTTTCAGGAAAGGGGTTCTTTAGTTGTGGGAAACAAATCTTGGAAGAAGAACTCTGGGAAATGGGATCCCTAAGTTGGGTTCTGAGTCAACTCATGTCTCTGACTTGCCCCTGAAAGGCCCTGGTGTGGAGCGGAGCTCAGGAAACTGAGCTGACAGAAGGGTGATGCTGTCCGCAGGGTGGGCCTCAGGGGGTCATTTGCTAAAGCAGTGACTGCAGTGCCACAGAGGGATGGCAGAGATCCTTAAGAGGAAACTCACAGCAGGGTCCAGATGCCTAGGATATAATCTACAACCACTTTACACTCCAAAGGCCAGGGAAACCCACCCTGTGTGTTTGTTTGTTTGCTTTGTTTTATGTTTGAGGACACCAGGTACCAATTAAGATAACTCAGAAAATGGAAGAGCGTACCTCAAGTTGCAGAAGGTTTTAGAACCATTCTCCAGGGGATAAAAGTGAAAGTACTTGAAATAAATGAATTCATATTTCTTAGAGGGAAAACAGAAAGAATTTTAAAAAGTCAAATTGACCTTTTAAAATGTTAGCAGTAAAATGTTTGATCTCTGAAATCTGTCCAAGAACAGAGTGCAGTGAGGAAAGAACATAGTGGATTTTAGTGCAGATTTATAGGGGACATTCAGTTAGAACTACAAAAAGCAAACAAACAAACAAGCTACAACGACAACGAGAAGACCCTCAAGTGTCACAGCACACAGAGAATATGTAGCTAAGCTATAAAGCAACGATAATGTGGAAGTCTAGGAAGCTGCTAACAGGCGGGGCATCCCAGTGCTCAGCCTCCCTCCCTCCGACAGGGTAATCCCAGTGCCCAGCACCATGCTACTCCCCTGCCCTCTCCATATCATGCCCGCCGTGCAGATGTACAGGTCCTCCAGAGGTTTGCCTCTATCGTGCTCTTTTTCAATACCATCTTTCCATCCCCTCTTCCCTGACTTTTTCTGAGCCTTATGCTTAGGGCTTGTACTGTAGATGTATCAGCTGGGGCTGAGCATCCCACGGTTGGTCGCTGTTCTCTCTCTCCATTCTAACCAGTAATGGATCTCAGTGGTAGACCTCATTTGTTACAAAAAGAGGCTTCTTTAATGAGGGGTGAGAGCTCCACTTCTTTGTGGTTGTAAGAATGAAGTACTTAGAAGACATGCAGACACTATGTTAGTTTGGGAGAGTGGCAACAGAAGGTTCTCCTTTAGGGCCGATGGCCTCTCCAACCGTGCGTAGTGTGGCTAGGTTTATTCCTTACCTTTCACACAGAAGGGAGTACATGCTAACCTTGATCTCTGAGTGTGCCTTCCCTTAGGATGACACATACCAGCTCCATTTTGCTACACATGGTAGAATTTCATTCTTTATGACTGAGTGGTGTCCTATTGTGTCTATATACTACATTTCTGTGGCCAGGCATGTGTTGGTGGGCACCTATGATGTTTTACACCTTTGTGATTGTGAATCACATCACTGTAAACCCAGATGTGCCGGTACGAATTGAGGTAGCTCGACTGTATGGCAGACTTACTTTTAGTTGTTTGTTTGTGTTGTTTTTGAGGAGCTTCTGTTCAATAATGGCTATAGCAGTCTATGCTTCTGCCAGCAATTTAGAAGAGTTCTTTTTCTCTACACTCTTGATAACACTTTTGGTTTGAGGCCGTAGCCATTGCAATTGGAATAAAATGATACCCACAGCAGACTTGCTTTGCATCTCTCTGGTAGACAATGGTTTTTGAATGGTCTCCATATGCTGTGGCTGTTTATATTTCTTCTTTTAAAAAGTGTCTATTCGGATCATTTGCACATTTTTAATTGGATTGTATTTTGGGTGGGTTTTTTTGTTGTTGCTAAATATTATGAGGTCCTTATATGTCCTTGATGGCTTTTTTTTCATATGTAAGAAATAACTTTACATCATTATCTCAATTTTCTATGTGTTTTAGTGTGTGTGTGTGTATGTATGCATGCATGCGTGTGGGGGGGCAGTAAGGGCACGTGCAGTGTGTGTGCTCTATACATTTAAAACCTTGTGTCATCTATAGTTTTAAATATATATATATGAAGGCCCCAATATAATTTTTGTTCACTTGGATTGTAGCATCATTTAATGAGTAAATCTTGTTTTCTAGAATAATCAATAATATACAATAGATTATTAACTCAAATAATCTATAATCTCAAATAAATTATAAAATAATATGCCCTCAGTCATAACAGTTTTTCAGTCATGTCGAAGTCTATTTAAGAAATCTCTTTTCATAGGGCATGGTGGCAAATGCCTCTAATCCCACTCTGGGAGGCAGAGGCAGGCAGATCTCTGTGAGTTCAACCCCAGCCTGGTCTACAAAGTGAGTCCAGGACAGTCAAGGCTACACAGAGAAACCCTGTCTTGGAAAAACAAACAAACAAAACAAAACAAAACAAAAATCTCTTTTCCAAGTCTGTCAATACTTTCTGTACCCACAGCCATTCCCGGCTGTTGGCTCTGACTGCCAATAGTCTTTCCATTCTCGCTCCTACTCAGAATGGATGAGACCAGAGGTTTGTGGAGCGCCTGGCATAAACGGGTTGAGTTCTTGACATGTGTTCCTTTGAAGTCATTCCCTTCTCTCTCCCTTAGTTTAGTTTACAGCTGAGCGTGTTTTCTTTATTAATATAGTGTAGGGGCACTGACTTGGAAAAGCTCTTAGCAATTTGAGAAAAGAGCACACAGTCTCTCTTGCCTGCTATGCTGCAGCAACTCCATCCGCCCAAGCCAGCCAGCGACAGCTGTTGTCAGTCCTTTGCCACACAACGGGCATCTCAGCCCAGTGCCCACAGCTATGGAATTCACTGTCACAGCAAATTTAACACATTCAAATTTCTTTGCTTTGGAGAAGGGTGGTAAAAGGCCCTATTAACAGTTCCATCAAAACTGAAAACAAACAAACAACAAAATGAGTGTTTCTCTCCAAGAACTGCTGCATCCAGAAATCTGGGGATCTGCAGTGGGGTGTAAATTTATAACAGCAGTAGTTTTAAGACTCTCAGGCAATCAAAACCATTCCCCCCCCCCCCCAGATGCAGAGGACACCAGCTCTATCAGTCAACATCTCAGCTAGAAACAGATGGCTCTCTCAAACCGCTGGAGAGAGTAACAGGACTGAAGAAATTCCCAATTGCAGTCAGGCCTTGGGTTAGGGGAACAAAAGAGACTGACCTCTCTGTGGTGGGCAACTCCAGGAAGTGGCTGCGGGATTAAATTGGAGGGATTAAGGAAAGGAAATGTTTTCTAAATCCCAGAGCGTGTTGTTAGGAGAAAGCGCCTGACAGGACATATGACCTTGAATGAAGGACACAGCCAGTCAGCAATGCTCTACCTCAGAGAAAGTGCAAAGACTAATGCCCACCTGTCTCTCCCCCCCCCCAACCCAGCCCCACCCCCAGGCTCCCAGCCCCTCAGGTGAATTTAAAGAAGTCTTTGAATTTGGGAGCCTTTGATGTCAGCACCCAGAGGCACCAGAGCACAGAAGTGTGGAAAGTGTGTAGAAAGGTCAAATGTGCCACCAGCTACCATTTTTGCCTTCACGTCCCCATTTGTCATGTGAAAGCTGGCAATCCTTTGTCATGCCCACCTCTGCGCAGTCATCTTCATATGAGCCCAGTTGGCATGGAGTTTGTCTTAGGGGACATTTTGCAAAGGCATTTAATCCAGAAATTATTCCAAGACCATTGCTCTCCAGGTGATAAAATAAAATGCCCTGTGTAATTTTGATAACAAATTCAAATCCAGGTTAAAGGGAAAAAAAGCAAGGTCTCTAGGGCTTCTTATAGGCTTCCTTCTTGTATCAACTTTGTGGTACACACTGTGTGCAGAAAAGAGGATAAATAATATATCAATTCTATATAACTTTGAAGAATAAAAATAGCACACAGTTTCAAAAAAAAAGGTGATAGCTGCTACACACTAGACACATACAAGGTATTATAAGAAAGAAATTGATTATACCTAGTAGGTTAGGGGAATGTTTAAGTGAGAGAACTGAAGAAATAAAGTTTAAAATAAGCTAGTCTACAGAAAGATAAGGAGTAGCATGCGATTTCCAGAGAGTTAGCATTTTTGCAGTGTTAGGAAGGCATGAAACTCCTCTCATTCTAATCACTCTAAGAGCTGTGGCTTGCCTAAGCGTCGGGCCATATGATTCTACAGCAAAGTCCAGACTCTGGAAGCCCTTGCTAGCTGGTGAGCGCCTTCGCCTTTACCAATGCAGAGGAAACCATTGAAGAGTTCTGAGGAAGTTTAAGGGCTAAAGTGAACCTGCAAGCCCCACTTGCCTAAGGACAGATACTTCCTGAGATGTGTTCATGTAACAAGCCACATCTTTCCACTTCTCTAAACAAGTGTCATGGACTTGACTGCACTGGCTGTGTTGATCACAGGTAGGCGGGAGGTATGGGGGCAGGAAATACATGAGGATGCACTTGCCCCAGTTGGGTGAAGGTGGGAATTGTGTAACCTTATGGGTTTGGCCTTTGTAAAACCCAAGCCAAGGTAGTGCTAAGATTCTCTGGGAATCTCATGACATAGATCTGGCCAGTGTTAAATAAGGGTTGCTTTAATTGGATAATGGTGGAACTGATCTTTCTCCTCACAATTTTCAGGTTGAACAGAAGGTGGTGAGTGTATGGGTTTTGCAGAAAAAGGGTGCCCTGGCAATTGGAAGGTCAAGGAATGCAAAAAAAAAAAAATCACACCATACAACAGACCTCACAGAAGGAAATCTGAATGGAAGGAAGCTATACTGGCTTGGAGGTTTAGGATGGAGTAATTATTGCTCCATTATTAATTAGCTCTAGGCTAATTAAATGGATCCTAGTCTCTGTATGTGGTTATTTGGACACATACCTGGTTAAGGAATACTGCTGACTATACTAAAATTATAAATCAATAGTAAATATTAATAATCCTTCAACAAGAGTGAAGGAATCAGTGGTGGGCACCTGATTCGGCCATTGATGGCTACTGAAGAGAAAAGGCGTTGGCAAGAGAGATATTCATGAGAGGAGAGCCTCATGGTTTGCAAAGTGGTTGGATGAAAAGTGGGGAGTAAAGGTGGACTCTTAAAGGCCTCCTAACTTTGGTACTTAAATAGGTAATTGATGATGCCATTTGTAAAGCTGTAGAATATACATATACATACATATATATGGGTTTTATGGGAAAATACAATTTTGACTCAATCCTGTGTATCATGGGAAATAAAACCAACCTTCAAGCAGCTGGGTAAGGGTATTTTAAAGAATTTCCAGTGGGTGATATGGGTATGGACACTGGAGGAACCCCAGAATCAGAGTTCTAGACTGTGAAATCAGAAGCCTATGCATGGTTGGGCAGAGCATTCGCTGTTGTGAGTGGAGTTGGCACTAAGAAGAGGGCCAGGCTACAATGGGTGGAAGTGAGTAGGGAACAGATCTGATGCAAGAGATTTATTGAGGAGAGGGAAGAGAAAGGCCATCTTAGAGCAGAGATAAAAGAGAAAGAGAGAGACAGAGAGTGATACAGAGAGAGGGGCAGACAGACAGACAGAGGGACAGAGACACAGGAAGATGGCAAAAGGTCATGATGGCAGGGACCTTTTACAGAGTACTCTCATAGTATTTGGTGGCTGCTGATGTCATATTGCTGGCACTGAGGCAGGCTGGCTTCTCACAGATGCAGCCAGAAAGTCTACAAAATGCAATGAGAGGCAAAGAAATCAGATAGATTTGAGTGGAAGCTTCCCGGATTTCAAAGCCCTCCACCAATTAACCACCAAAGTGCAAGATGCGTCCTGACTGCAGTGGGGAAGGACAGAAGCCAGGGAGTCTGGTGGAAAGGAAGCAGCATGTGCTGGGTCTCGTTCTAGGAGCTGACTCACACCCAGCATCCCCCACACCCATCTTCTGCAGACTCACACCCAGCATCCCTCACATCCATCTTCTGCAGACTCACACCCAGCATCCCCCACACCCATCTTCTGCAGACTCACACCCAGCATCCCCCACACCCATCTTCTGCAGACTCACACCCAGCATTCCCCACACCCATCTTCTGCAGACTCACACCCAGCATCCCCCACACCCATCTTCTGCAGACTCACACCCAGCATTCCCCACACCCATCTTCTGCAGACTCACACCCAGCATCCCCCACATCCATCTTCTGCAGACTCACACCCAGCATCCCCCACACCCATCTTCTGCAGACTCACACCCAGCATCCCCCACATCCATCTTCTGCAGACTCACACCCAGCATCACTCACACCCATCTTCTGCAGACTCACACCCAGCATCCCTCACACCCATCTTCTGCAGACTCACACCCAGCATCACTCACACCCATCTTCTGCAGACTCACACCCAGCATCACTCACACCCATCTTCTGCAGACTCACACCCAGCATCACTCACATCCATCTTCTGCAGACTCACACCCAGCATCCCTCACATCCATCTTCTGCAGACTCACACCCAGCATCACTCACACCCATCTTCTGCAGACTCACACCCAGCATCCCTCACACCCATCTTCTGCAGACTCACACCCAGCATCCCCCACACACATCTTCTGCTGCTGGGCCCTGACTTTCTGCTATGGTGCCCTATGTATGGTTTTCTCTGAATCACAGCGGGCTGGGAAATAGCAGCACTAGAATTATGACAAACTTGTTCCTGTGGGAAAGAAAAGATGTCACGGTGATTTTAGGAAGCATCTGGAGAGCAGTTCTAGAATTTTAAAAAACTGGGCCAACTTTGTTATGGCTAAAATAACTTTTTATTTTCCTTCCTTCCTTCCTTCCTTCCTTCCTTCTTTCTTCCTTCCTTCTTTCCTTCTTTCATTTTTCCTTCTTTCTTTTTTCCTTCCTTCCTCCCTCCTTCCTTCTCTTTTTCCTTTTCTCTTTCTTTCTTTCTTTCTTTCTTTTCCAAAGCAATAAATAACTTTTTTTTGTTCTACAATGAAAACTTAGAGATTAAAAAGTGTCATATTCCTTGGTCTTTAAGGAATTTTGCTTATCTTGGGTAGAGATGTAAAAAGTTTCACATTCCAAGGACAAAGCAACCCAACCCACCCCATGCACCCCACTCCCACCCCATGCAGTAAATTAGAATTCGTAGTTGTATTGTTTGTCCTCAAGGCCTAGGAAGTGAGGAAGCCAAAGATGAAATAAGGAAAAGAAAGAAAGAAAGAGCAGGAGTAGAGGAGAATACCACTCACCCTGTTGACTACATGAGACCTCTTTCCGTAGGCCAGACCCTGGGAGGACAGATCTTGGAAAAGGTAGGAATTCAAATGGTTATGCAATATCTGATTCTCTAGTCTCAAATGCAGAACACTGGGACCTTTAGATGTTCACGATCATAGTAATAATGGCACATGGTTTACCTTACATGAATAAAACCTAAACTAGAGGGATTTTTTTGTTTTGCTATATTTGCAAGCTCCCATACCCTCTTCGGTTGTGCTAATTTATTTTCTGTTCTCCGAGGAGCCACACTCTGGCTGTAGGCCACACATGGTTCTCGGCCTTTGCTCCTCCCTCTATGCACAACTATCATAAGTCTCCCAAGACTTGGCTCAGGTGCTGTGCCATTGCATTGGGCCAAGGCTAGCTTGTGGTTTTCTTCTAGATTGCTGTATCTCCTGGTGCTGGCCTTGTCAAAGCTTTGTTCGTTCATGCAGAAACCAGTGCTCCATTCCCCCTTGTGTCTTCCACAGACTGGAAAATCCAGTGCCTCACTCCTCTCACAGCCTGTCATCCAGAAGTCACTCTGCGACCCTTTAGCTTACTGAGGCAAGAGTGCCGGTTAGCACTGAAGGCTTGCTCCCGCCTTCCTGTCGACTCTAGTCTGCTTGTTTCATTGCTCTGGCAGAACCGTTCACTTCTCTCTGTGGACACTTGGCCTTTCTTCTACAGAACTGATCTCCCTTGAGCTCACCATGGTATGTGTGTTTTCAGAGCCGGAGGCACATGGCCCACATTGTAAACCCTCTTCTCTTCCAAGATACCGTGAGTTGGGCTTCAAACCTGGAGCAAGCATCCAAGGAGACTTTTCAACCAAAGTGGACCTGACCTCCAGGTTCTCCCAGCATCCCTCAGTCCTCACCTGTTACAGAGTGAAACTACATAGACTGGTGAGCTGGGTACCAGATCACGGAATGCTTTCTGGGGCTGTATGTGAAGAAAATGATGGCACCTGGGTATGTAACCCATTGCGAGGATGGGAGACAGGTATGAAGTGTGTGGCATATGGCTGCTATTAAACATTAGGTTCTGCCTCTCTGCCTCAAGGGATTTTCAGCATCATATTTTAGCACTCTAGACTCAGCGTCTCCGAA